>NW_026974835.1:0-659509 GCF_030014295.1 Loxodonta africana | reverse complement strand
TTGTTAGGGGTTTAGGGTTGTTTGTTGTTAGGGGGTTACGGTTGTTTGTTGTTAGGAGGTTAGGGTTGTTTGTTGTTACGGGGTTAGCTTAGTTTCTTGTTAGGGGTTTAGTGTTGTTTGTTGTTAGGGGGTTAGTGTTTGTTGTTAGGGGTTTACTGTTGTTTCTTGTTGGGGTTTAGTGGTTTTTGCTGTTAGGGTGTTAGTGTTGTTTGTTGTTAGGGGTTTAGGGTTGTTTGTTGTTAGGGGGTTAAGGTTGTTTGTTGTTAGGAGGTTAGTGCTGTTTGTTGTTACAGGGTTAGGTTAGTTTCTTGTTAGGGGTTTAGTGTTGTTTGTTGTTAGGGGGTTAGTGTTTATTGTTAGGGGTTTAGTGTTGTTCCTTGTTGGAGTTTAGTGGTTTTTGTTGTTAGGGTGTTAGTGTTGTTTGTTGTTAGGGGTTTAGGGTTGTTTGTTGTTAGGGGTTTAAGGTTTTTTGTTGTTAGGAGGTTAGGGTTGTCTTTTGTTATGGGGTTAGGTTAGTTTCTTGTTAGGGGTTTAGTGTTGTTTGTTGTTAGGGGGTTAGTGTTTGTTGTTAGGGGTTTAGGGTTGTTTCTTGTTGGGGTTTATTAGTTTTTGTTGTTAGGTTGTTAGTGTTGTTTGTGGTTAGGGGGTTAGTGTTGTTGTTTGTTACGGGGTTAGGGTTGTTTGTTGTTAGGAGGTTAGGGTTGTTTGTTGTTACAGGGTTAGGTTAATTTCTTGTTAGGGTTTTAGTGTTGTTTGTTGTTAGGGGGTTAGTGTTTGTTGTTAGGGGTTTAGTGTTGTTTCTTGTTCGGGTTTAGTGGTTTTTGTTGTTAGGGTGTTAGTGTTGTTTGTTGTTAGGGGTTTAGGGTTGTTTGTTGTTAGGGGTTTAAGGTTGTTTGTTGTTAGGAGGTTAGGGTTGTTTGTTGTTACGGGGTTAGGTTAGTTTCTTGTTAGGGGTTTAGTGTTGTTTGTTGTTAGGGGGTTAGTGTTTGTTGTTAGGGGTTTAGGGTTGTTTCTTGTTGGGGTTTAGCAGTTTTTGTTGTTAGGGTGCTAGTGTTGTTTGTGGTTAGGGGGTTAGTGTTGTTTGTATTTAGGGGTTTAGGGTTGTTTCTTGTTGGGCTTTAGTGGTTTTGTTGTTAGGGTGTTAGTGTTGTTTGTTGTTAGGGGGTTCATGTTGTTTGTTGTTAGGTGTTTAGGGTTGTTTTTTGTTGCGGTTTAGTGGGTTTTGTTGATAGGGTGTTAGTGTTTTTGCTTAGGGGTTAGTGCTCTTGGTTTTTAGGGGGTAAGGGTTGTTTGTTGTTAGGGGTTTAGGGTTGTTTGTTGTTAGTGGGTTAGTGTTGCTTGTTGTTAGGGCTTCCGAGTTTTTTGTTGTTAGGGGGTTAGAGTTGTTTGTTCTTAGAGGATTTGGGTTCTTTCTTGTTGGGGGTTAGTGTTGTTTGTTTTTAGGGGATAAGTGTTGGTTGTTGTTAGGGGTTAGTTTTTTTTGTTTTTACTGGGTTAGTGCTGTTGGTGGTTAGGGGGTTAGTGTTGTTGGTTGTTTAGGGGGTTAAGGTTGTTTGTTGTTAGGAGGTTAGGGTTGTTTGTTGTTACAGTGTTAGGTTAGTTTCTTGTTAGGGGTTTAGTGTTGTTTGTTGTTAGGGGGTTAGTGTTGTTTGTATTTAGGGGTTTAGGGTTGTTTCTTGTTGGGCTTCAGTGGTTTTTGTTGTTAGGGTGTTAGTGTTGTTTGTTGATAGGGGTTTAGGATTGTTTGTTGTTAGGGGTTTAAGGTTGTTTGTTGTTAGGGTGTTATTGTTGTTTGTTCTTAGTGGGTTAGGGTTGTTTGTTGTTAGTGGGTTAGTGTTTCTGGTTTTTAGGGTTTAGGGTTTTTGCTGTTCGGGGGTTACTGTTGTTTGTTGTTACGGCGTTAGGATTGTTTGTTGTTAGGGTGTTAGTGTTCTATGATGTTAGGGGTTTAGGGTTGTTTGTTGTTAGGGTGTTAGTGTTGTTTGTTGTTAGGGGGTTAAGGTTGTTTGTTGTTACAGGGTTAGGTTAGTTTCTTGTTAGGGGTTTAGTGTTGTTTGTTGTTAGGGGGTTAGTGTTTGTTGTTAGGGGTTTAGGGTTGTTTCTTGTTGGGGTTTAGTAGTTTTTGTTGTTAGGGTGTTAGTGTTGTTTGTTGTTAGGGGGTTAGTGTTGTTTGTTCTTACGGGGTTAGTGTTGTTCGTGGTTAGGGTGTTAGTGCTGTTTGTGGTTAGGGGGTGAGCGTTGTTGGTTGTTAGGGGGTTAGGATTGTTTATTGTTAGGGATTTAGGGTTGTTTGCTGTTGGGGGTTAAGGTTGTTTGTTGTTAGGAGGTTAGGGTTGTTTGTTGTTACAGGGTTAGGTTAGTTTCTTGTTAGGGGTTTAGAGTTGTTTGTTGTTAGGGGGTTAGTGTTTGTTGTTAGGGGTTTAGTGTTGTTTCTTGTTGGGGTTTAGTGGTTTTTGTTGTTAGGGTGTTAGTGTTGTTTCTTGTTAGGGGTTTAGGGTTGTTTGTTGTTAAGGGTTTAAGGTTGTTTGTTGTTAGGAGGTTAGGGTTGTTTGTTGTTACGGGGTTAGGTTAGTTTCTTGTTAGGGGTTTAGTGTTGTTTGTTGTTAGGGGGTTAGTGTTTGTTGTTAGGGGTTTAGGGTTGTTTCTTGTTGGGGTTTAGTAGTTTTTGTAGTTACGGTGTTAGTGTTGTTTGTGGTCAGGGGGTTAGTGTTGTTTGTTCTTACGGGGTTAGTGTTGTTTGTGGTTAGGGGGTGAGAGTTGTTGGTTGTTAGGGGGTTAGGGTTGTTTGTTGTTAGGGGTTTAGGGTTGTTTTTTGTTAGGGGGGTTAAGGTGGTTTCTTGTTAGGAGGTTAGGGCTGTTTGTTGTTACAGGGTTAGGTTAGTTTCTTGTTAGGGGTTTAGTGTTGTTTGTTGTTAGGGCATTAGTGTTTGTTGTTAGGGGTTTAGTGTTGTTTCTTGTTGGGGTTTAGTGGTTTTTGTTGTTAGGGTGTTAGTGTTGATTGTTGTTACGGGTTTAGGGTTGTTTGTTGTTAGGGGTTTAAGGTTGTTTGTTGTTAGGAGGTTAGGGTTGTCTTTTGTTATGGGGTTAGGTTAGTTTCTTGTTAGGGGTTTAGTGTTGTTTGTTGTTAGGGGGTTAGTGTTTGTTGTTAGGGGTTTAGGGTTGTTTCTTGTTGGGGTTTAATAGTTTTTGTTGTTATGGTGTTAGTGTTGTTTGTTGTTAGTCGGTTAGTGTTGTTGTTTGTTAGGGGGTTAGGGTTGTTTGTTGTTAGGAGGTTAGGGTTGTTTGTTGTTACAGGGTTAGGTTAGTTTATTGTTAGGGGTTTAGTGTTGTTTGTTGTTAGGGGGTTAGTGTTTGTTGTTAGGGGTTTACTGTTGTTTCTTGTTGGGGTTTAGTGGTTTTTGCTGTTAGGGTGTTAGTGTTGTTTGTTGTTAGGGGTTTAGGGTTGTTTGTTGTTAGGGGTTTAAGGTTGTTTGTTGTTAGGAGGTTAGGGCTGTTTGTTGTTACGGGGTTAGGTTAGTTTCTTGTTAGGGGTTTAGTGTTGTTTGTTGTTAGGGGGTTAGTGTTTGTTGTTAGGGGTTTAGGGTTGTTTCTTGTTGGGGTTTAGTAGTTTTTGTTGTTAGGGTGTTAGTGTTGTTTGTGGTTAGGGGGTTAGTGTTGTTTGTTCTCACGGGGTTAGTGTTGTTTGTGGTTAGGGTGTTAGTGTTGCTTGTGGTTAGGGGGTGAGCATTGTTGGTTGTTAGGGGTTTAGGATTGTTTGTTGTTAGGGGTTTAGGGTTGTTTGTTGTTAGGGGGTTACGGTTGTTTGTTGTTAGGAGGTTAGGGTTGTTTGTTGTTACGGGGTTAGCTTAGTTTCTTGTTAGGGGTTTAGTGTTGTTTGTTGTTAGGGGGTTAGTGTTTGTTGTTAGGGGTTTACTGTTGTTTCTTGTTGGGGTTTAGTGGTTTTTGCTGTTAGGGTGTTAGTGTTGTTTGTTGTTAGGGGTTTAGGGTTGTTTGTTGTTAGGGGGTTAAGGTTGTTTGTTGTTAGGAGGTTAGTGCTGTTTGTTGTTACAGGGTTAGGTTAGTTTCTTGTTAGGGGTTTAGTGTTGTTTGTTGTTAGGGGGTTAGTGTTTATTGTTAGGGGTTTAGTGTTGTTCCTTGTTGGAGTTTAGTGGTTTTTGTTGTTAGGGTGTTAGTGTTGTTTGTTGTTAGGGGTTTAGGGTTGTTTGTTGTTAGGGGTTTAAGGTTTTTTGTTGTTAGGAGGTTAGGGTTGTCTTTTGTTATGGGGTTAGGTTAGTTTCTTGTTAGGGGTTTAGTGTTGTTTGTTGTTAGGGGGTTAGTGTTTGTTGTTAGGGGTTTAGGGTTGTTTCTTGTTGGGGTTTATTAGTTTTTGTTGTTAGGTTGTTAGTGTTGTTTGTGGTTAGGGCGTTAGTGTTGTTGTTTGTTACGGGGTTAGGGTTGTTTGTTGTTAGGAGGTTAGGGTTGTTTGTTGTTACAGGGTTAGGTTAATTTCTTGTTAGGGTTTTAGTGTTGTTTGTTGTTAGGGGGTTAGTGTTTGTTGTTAGGGGTTTAGTGTTGTTTCTTGTTCGGGTTTAGTGGTTTTTGTTGTTAGGGTGTTAGTGTTGTTTGTTGTTAGGGGTTTAGGGTTGTTTGTTGTTAGGGGTTTAAGGTTGTTTGTTGTTAGGAGGTTAGGGTTGTTTGTTGTTACGGGGTTAGGTTAGTTTCTTGTTAGGGGTTTAGTGTTGTTTGTTGTTAGGGGGTTAGTGTTTGTTGTTAGGGGTTTAGGGTTGTTTCTTGTTGGGGTTTAGCAGTTTTTGTTGTTAGGGTGCTAGTGTTGTTTGTGGTTAGGGGGTTAGTGTTGTTTGTATTTAGGGGTTTAGGGTTGTTTCTTGTTGGGCTTTAGTGGTTTTGTTGTTAGGGTGTTAGTGTTGTTTGTTGTTAGGGGGTTCATGTTGTTTGTTGTTAGGTGTTTAGGGTTGTTTTTTGTTGCGGTTTAGTGGGTTTTGTTGATAGGGTGTTAGTGTTTTTGCTTAGGGGTTAGTGCTCTTGGTTTTTAGGGGGTAAGGGTTGTTTGTTGTTAGGGGTTTAGGGTTGTTTGTTGTTAGTGGGTTAGTGTTGCTTGTTGTTAGGGCTTCCGAGTTTTTTGTTGTTAGGGGGTTAGAGTTGTTTGTTCTTAGAGGATTTGGGTTCTTTCTTGTTGGGGGTTAGTGTTGTTTGTTTTTAGGGGATAAGTGTTGGTTGTTGTTAGGGGTTAGTTTTTTTTGTTTTTACTGGGTTAGTGCTGTTGGTGGTTAGGGGGTTAGTGTTGTTGGTTGTTTAGGGGGTTAAGGTTGTTTGTTGTTAGGAGGTTAGGGTTGTTTGTTGTTACAGTGTTAGGTTAGTTTCTTGTTAGGGGTTTAGTGTTGTTTGTTGTTAGGGGGTTAGTGTTGTTTGTATTTAGGGGTTTAGGGTTGTTTCTTGTTGGGCTTCAGTGGTTTTTGTTGTTAGGGTGTTAGTGTTGTTTGTTGATAGGGGTTTAGGATTGTTTGTTGTTAGGGGTTTAAGGTTGTTTGTTGTTAGGGTGTTATTGTTGTTTGTTCTTAGTGGGTTAGGGTTGTTTGTTGTTAGTGGGTTAGTGTTTCTGGTTTTTAGGGTTTAGGGTTTTTGCTGTTCGGGGGTTACTGTTGTTTGTTGTTACGGCGTTAGGATTGTTTGTTGTTAGGGTGTTAGTGTTCTATGATGTTAGGGGTTTAGGGTTGTTTGTTGTTAGGGTGTTAGTGTTGTTTGTTGTTAGGGGGTTAAGGTTGTTTGTTGTTAGGAGGTTAGGGTTGTTTGTTGTTACAGGGTTAGGTTAGTTTCTTGTTAGGGGTTTAGTGTTGTTTGTTGTTAGGGGGTTAGTGTTTGTTGTTAGGGGTTTAGGGTTGTTTCTTGTTGGGGTTTAGTAGTTTTTGTTGTTAGGGTGTTAGTGTTGTTTGTTGTTAGGGGGTTAGTGTTGTTTGTTCTTACGGGGTTAGTGTTGTTCGTGGTTAGGGTGTTAGTGCTGTTTGTGGTTAGGGGGTGAGCGTTGTTGGTTGTTAGGGGGTTAGGATTGTTTATTGTTAGGGATTTAGGGTTGTTTGCTGTTGGGGGTTAAGGTTGTTTGTTGTTAGGAGGTTAGGGTTGTTTGTTGTTACAGGGTTAGGTTAGTTTCTTGTTAGGGGTTTAGAGTTGTTTGTTGTTAGGGGGTTAGTGTTTGTTGTTAGGGGTTTAGGGTTGTTTCTTGTTGGGCTTTAGTGGTTTTTGTTGTTAGGGTGTTAGTGTTGTTTGTTGTTAGGGGGTTAGTGTTGTTTGTTCTTACGGGGTTAGTGTTGTTTGTGGTTAGGGTGTTAATGTTGTTTGTGGTTAGGGGGTGAGTGTTGTTGGTTGTTAGGGGGTTAGGATTGTTTGTTGTTAGGGGTTTAGGGTTGTTTGTTGTTAGGGGTTTAAGGTTGTTTGTTGTTAGGGTGTTAGGGTTGTTTGTTCTTAGTGGGTTAGGGTTGTTTTTTGTTAGTGGGTTAGTGTTTCTGCTTTTTAGGGTTAAGGGTTGTTTGCTGTTTGGGGGTTAGTGTTGTTTGTTGTTAGGGCGTTAGGGTTGTTTGTTGTTAGGGTGTTAGTGTTCTTTGATGTTAGGGGTTTGGGGTTGTTTGTTGTTAGGAGGTTAGTGTTGTTTGTTGTTAGGGCTTTAGGGTTGTTCCTAGTTGGGTTTAGTAGTGTTTGTTGTTAGGGTGTTAGTGTTGTCCGTTTTTGGGGGTTAGTGTTGTTGTTGTTAGGGGGTTAGTGTTGTTTGTTGTTAGATTGTGAGAGTTGTTTGTTGTTCGGGGTTTGTGTTGCTTTTTAGGGGGTTAGTTTTGTTTGTTGTTAGTGGGTTAGTGTTGTTTGTAGTTAGGGGATTAGGGTTGTTGTTAGAGGGTTAGTGTTGTTTGTTGTTAGGGCTTACTGTTGTTTGTTTTTAGGGGGTTAGGGATCTTTGTTGTTAGGGTGTTAGTGTTGTTTGTTGTTAGGGGGTTAGTGTTGTTTGTTGTTAGGTGTTTAGGGTTGTTTCTTGTGGGGTTTAGTGGGTTTTGTTGTTAGGGTGTTAGTGTTTTTGCCTAGGGGTTAGTGCTGTTGGTTGTTAGGGGGTAAGGGTTGTTTGTTGTTAGGGGTTTAGGGTTGTTTGTTGTTAGTGGGTTAGTGTTGCTTGTTGTTAGGGGTTCCGAGTTTTTTGTTGTTAGGGGGTTAGAGTTGTTTGTTCTTAGAGGATTTGTGTTGGTTGTCGTTAGGGGGTTAGTTTTTTTTGTTTTTACTGGGTTAGTGCTGTTGGTGGTTAGGGGGTTAGTGTTGTTGGTTGTTTAGGGGGTTAAAGTTGTTTGTTGTTAGGAGGTTACGGTTGTTTGTTGTTACAGGGTTAGGTTAGTTTCTTGTTAGGGTTTTAGTGTTGTTTGTTGTTAGGGGGTTAGTGTTTGTTGTTAGGGGTCTACTGTTGTTTCTTGTTGGGTTTTAGTGGTTTTTGTTGTTAGGGTGTTAGTGTTGTTCGTTGTTAGGGGTTTAGGGTTGTTTGTTGTTAGGGGTTTAAGGTTGTTTGTTGTTAGGAGGTTAGGGTTGTTTGTTGTTACGGGGTTAGGTTAGTTTTTTGTTAGGGGTTTAGTGTTGTTTGTTGTTAGGGGGTTAGTGTTTGTTGTTAGGGGTTTATGGTTGTTCCTTGTTGGGGTTTAGTAGTTTTTGTTGTTAGGGTGTTAGTGTTGTTTGTGGTTAGGGGGTTAGTGTTGTTGTTTGTTAGCGGGTTAGGGTTGTTTGTTGTTAGGAGGTTAGGGTTGTTTATTGTTACAGGGTTAGGTTAGTTTCTTGTTAGGGGTTTAGTGTTGTTTGTTGTTAGGGGGTTAGTGTTTGTTGTTAGGGGTTTAGTGTTGTTTCTTGTTGGGGTTTAGTGTTTTTTGTTGTTAGGGTGTTAGTGTTGTTTGTTGTTAGGGGTTTAGGGTTGTTTGTTGTTAGGGGTTTAATGTTGTTTGTTGTTAGGAGGTTAGGGTTGTTTGTTGTTACGGGGTTAGGTTAGTTTCTTGTTACGGGTTTAGTGTTGTTTGTTGTTAGGGGGTTAGTGTTTGTTGTTAGGGGTTTACGGTTGTTTCTTGTTGGGGTTTAGTAGTTTTTGTTGTTAGAGTGTTAGTGTTGTTTGTGGTTAGGGGGTTAGTGTTGTTGTTTGTTAGGGGGTTACGGTTGTTTGTTGTTACGAGGTTAGGGTTGTTTGTTCTTACAGGGTTAGGTCAGTTTCTTGTTAGGGGTTTAGTGTTGTTTGTTGTTAGGAGGTTAGTGTTTGTTGTTAGGGGTTTAGTGTTGTTTCTTGTTGGAATTTAGTGGTTTTTGTTGTTAGGGTGTTAGTGTTGTTTGTTGTTAGGGGTTTAGGGTTGTTTGTTGTTAGGGGTTTAAGGTTGTTTGTAGTTAGGAGGTTAGGGTTGTTTGTTGTTACGGGGTTAGGTTAGTTTCTTGTTAGGTGTTTAGTGTTGTTTGTTGTTAGGGGGTTAGTGTTTGTTGTTAGGGTTTTAGGGTTGTTACTTCTTGTGGTTTAGTAGTTTTTGTTGTTAGGGTGTTAGTGTTGTTTGTTGTTAGGGGGTTAGTGTTGTTTGTTCTTACGGGGTTAGTGTTGTTTGTGGTTAGGGTGTTAGTTCTGTTTGTGGTTAGGGGGTGAGCGTTGTTGGTTGTAAGGGGGTTAGGATTGTTTGTTGTTAGGGATTTAGGGTTGTTTGCTGTTAGGGAGTTAAGGTTGTTTGTTGTTAGGAGGTTAGGGTTGTTTGTTGTTACAGGGTTAGTTTAGTTTCTTGTTAGGGGTTTAGTGTTGTTTGTTGTTAGGGGGTTAGTGTTTGTTGTTAGGGGTTTAGTGTTGTTTCTTGTTGGGGTTTAGTGTTTTTTGTTGTTAGGGAGTTAGTGTTGTTTGTTGTTAGGGGTTTAGGGTTGTTTGTTGTTAGGGGTTTAAGGTTGTTTGTTGTTAGGAGGTTAGGGTTGTTTGTTGTTACGGGGTTAGGTTAGTTTCTTGTTAGGGGTTTAGTGTTGTTTGTTGTTAGGGGGTTAGTGTTTGTTGTTAGGGGTTTATGGTTGTTTCTTGTTGGGGTTTAGTAGTTTTTGTTGTTAGGGTGTTGGTGTTGTTTGTTTTTAGGGGGTTAGTGTTGTTTGTATTTAGGGATTTAGGGTTGTTTCTTGTTGGGCTTTAGTGGTTTTTGTTGTTAGGGTGTTAGTGTTGTTTGTTGTTGGGGGTTAGTGTTGTTTGTTCTTACGGGGTTAGTGTTGTTTGCGGTTAGGGTGTTAGTGTTGTTTGTGGTTAGGGGGTGAGCGTTGTTGGTTGTTAGGGGGTTAGGATTGTTTGTTGTTAGGGGTTTAGGGTTGTTTGTTGTTAGGGGTTTAAGGTTGTTTGTTGTTAGGGTGTTAGGGTTGTTTGTTCTTAGTGGGTTAGGGTTGTTTGTTGTTAGTGGGTTAGTGTTTCTGGTTTTTAGGGTTTAGGGTTTTTGCTGTTGGGGGTTAGTGTTGTTTGTTGTTACGGCGTTAGGATTGTTTGTTTTTAGGGTGTTAGTGTTCTTTGATGTTAGGGGTTTAGGGTTGCTTGTTGTTAGGGGGTTACTGTTGTTTGTTGTTAGGGTGTGAGAGTTGTTTGCTGTTTGGGGTTTGTGTTGTTTTTCAGGGGGTTAGTTTTGTTTGTTGTTAGTGGGTTAGTGTTGTTTGTGGGTAGGGGATTAGGGTTGTTGTTAGAGGGTTAGTGTTGTTTGTTGTTGGGGCTTAGTGTTGTTTGTTTTTAGGGGGTTAGGGATCTTTGTTGTTAGGGTGTTAGTGTTGTTTGTTGTTAGGGGGTTAGTGTTGTTTGTTGTTAGGTGTTTAGGGTTGTTTCTTGTTGGGGTTTAGTGGGTTTTGTTGTTAGGGTGTTAGTGTTTTTGCTAAGGGGTTAGTGCTGTTGGTTGTTAGGTGGTAAGGGTTGTTTGTTGTTAGGGGTTTAGGGTTGTTTGTTGTTAGTGGGTTAGTGTTGCTTGTTGTTAGGGGTTCCGAGTTTTTTGTTGTTAGGGTGTTAGAGTTGTTTGTTCTTAGAGGATTTGGGTTCTTTCCTGTTGGGGGTTAGTGTTGTTTGTTTTTAGGGGATAAGTGTTGGTTGTTGTTAGGGGGTTAGTTTTTTTTGTTTTTACTGGGTTAGTGCTGTTGGTGGTTAGGGGGTTAGTGTTGTTGGTTGTTTAGGGGTTAAGGTTGTTTGTTGTTAGGGGGTTAGGGTTGTTTGTTGTTACGGGGTTAGGTTAGTTTCTTGTTAGGGGTTTAGTGTTGTTTGTTGTTAGGGGGTTAGTGTTTGTTGTTAGGGGTTTAGGGTTGTTTCTTGTTGGGGTTTAGTAGTTTTTGTTGTTAGGGTGTTAGTGTTGTTTGTGGTTAGGGGGTTAGTGTTGTTTGTTCTTACGGGGTTAGTGTTGTTTGTGGTTAGGGTGTTAGTGTTGTTTGTCTTTAGGGGGTGAGAGTTGTTGGTTGTTAGGGGGTTAGGATTTTTTGTTGTTAGGGGTTTAGGGTTGTTTGTTGTTAGGGGGTTAAGGTTGTTTGTTGTTAGGAGGTTAGGGCTGTTTGTTGTTACAGGGTTAGGTTAGTTTCTTGTTAGGGGTTTAGTGTTGTTTGTTGTTAGGGGGTTAGTGTTTGTTGTTAGGGGTTTAGTGTTGTTTCTTGTTGGGGTTTAGTGGTTTTTGTTGTTAGGGTGTTAGTGTTGTTTTTTGTTAGGGGTTTAGCGTTGTTTGTTGTTAGGGGTTTAAGGTTGTTGTTAGGAGGTTAGGGTTGTTTGTTGTTACAGGGTTAGGTTAGTCTCTTGTTAGGGGTTTAGTGTTGTTTGTTGTTAGGGGGTTAGTGTTTGTTGTTAGGGGTTTAGGGTTGTTTCTTGTTGGGGTTTAGTAGTTTTTGTTGTTAGGGTGTTAGTGTTGTTTGTTGCTAGGGGGTTAGTGTTGTTTGTTCTTACGGGGTTAGTGTTGTTTGTGGTTAGGGTGTTAGTGTTGTTTGTGGTTAGGGGGTGAGCGTTGTTGGTTGTTAGCGGGTTAGGATGGTTTGTTGTTAGGGGTTTAAGGTTGTTTGTTGTTAGGGGTTTAAGGTTGTTTGTTGTTAGTAGGTTAGGGTTGTTTGTTGTTACAGGGTTAGGTTAGTTTCTTGTTAGGGGTTTAGTGTTGTTTGTTGTTGGGGGTTAGTGTTTGTTGTTAGGGGTTTAGGGTTGTTTCTTGTTGGGGTTTAGTAGTTTTTGTTGTTAGGGTGTTAGTGTTGTTTGTGGTTAGGGGGTGTGCGTTGTTGGTTGTTAGGGGGTTAGGATTGATTGTTGTTAGGGGTTTAGGGTTGTTTGTTGTTAGGGGGTTAAGAATGTTTGTTGTTAGGACGTTAGGGTTGTTTGTTGTTACAGGGTTAGGTTAGTTTCTTGTTAGGGGTTTAGTGTTGTTTGTTGTTAGGGGGTTAGTGTTTGTTGTTAGGGGTTTAAGGTTGTTTCTTGTTGGAGTTTAGTAGTTTTTGTTGTTAGGGTGTTAGTGTTGTTTGTGGTTAGGGGGTTAGTGTTGTTTGTTAGGGGGTTAGGGTTGTTTGTTGTTAGAAGGTTAGGGTTGTTTGTTGTTAGGGGTTTAGGGTTGTTTGTTGTTAGGTGGTTTGGGTTGTTTGTTGTTACAGGGTTAGGTTAGTTTCTTGTTAGGGGTTTAGTGTTTTTTGTTGTTAGGGGGTTAGTGTTTGTTGTTAGGGGTTTAGGGTTGTTTCTTGTTGGGGTATAGTAGTTCTTCTTGTTAGGGTGTTAGTGTTGTTTGTGGTTAGGGGGTTAGTGTTGTTGTTCTTACGGGGTTAGTGTTGTTTGTGGTTAGGGTGTTAGTGTTGTTTGTGCTTAGGGGGTGAGAGTTGTTGGTTGTTAAGTGGTTAGGATTGTTTGTTGTTAGGGGTTTAGGGTTGTTTGTTGTTAGGGGTTTAAGGTTGTTTGTTGTTAGGAGGTTAGGGTTGTTTGTTGTTAGGGGTTTAGGTTAGTTTCTTGTTAGGGGTTTAGTGTTGCTTGCTGTTAGGGGGTTAGTGATTGTTGTTAGGGGTTTAGTGTTGTTTCCTGTTGGGGTTTAGTGGTTTTTGTTGTTAGGGTGTTAGTGTTGTTTGTTGTTAGGGGTTTAGGGTTGTTTGTTGTTAGGGGTTTAAGGTTGTTTGTTGTTAGGAGTTTAGGGTTGTTTGTTGTTACGGGGTTAGGTTAGTTTCTTGTTAGGGGTTTAGTGTTGTTTGTTGTTAGGGGGTTAGTGTTTGTTGTTAGGGGTTTAGGGTTGTTTCTTGTTGGGGTTTAGTAGTTTTTGTTGTTAGGGTGTTAGTGTTGTTTGTTGTTAGGGGGTTAGTGTTGTTTGTTCTTACGGGGTTAGTGTTGTTTGTGGTTAGGGTGTTAGTGTTGTTTGTGGTTAGGGGGTATGCGTTGTTGGTTGTTAGGGGGTTAGGATTGTTTGTTGTTAGGGGTTTAGGGTTGTTTGTTGTTAGGGGGTTAAGGTTGTTTGTTGTTAGGAGGTTAGGGATCTTTGTTGTTACAGGGTTAGGTTAGTTTCTTGTTAGGGATTTAGTGTTGTTTGTTGTTAGGAGGTTAGTGTTTGTTGTTAGGGGTTTAGTGTTGTTTCTTGTTGGGGTTTAGTGGTTTTTGTTGTTAGGGTGTTAGTGTTGTTTGTTGTTAGGGGTTTAGGGTTGTTTGTTGTTAGGGGTTTAAGGTTGTTTGCTGTTAGGAGGTTAGGGTTGTTTGTTGTTACGGGGTTAGGTTAGTTTCTTGTTAGGGGTTTAGTGTTGTTTGTTGTTAGGGGGTTAGTGTTTGTTGTTAGGGGTTTAGGGCTGTTTCTTGTTAGGGTTTAGTAGTTTCTGTTGTTAGGGTGTTAGTGTTGTTTGTGGTTAGGGTGTTAGTGTTGTTGTTTGTTAGGGGGATAAGGTTGTTTTTTGTTAGGACGTTAGGGTTGTTTGTTGTTACAGGGTTAGGTTAGTTTCTTGTTAGGGGTTTAGTGTTGTTTGTTGTTAGGGGGTTAGTGTTTGTTGTTAGGGGTTTAGTGTTGTTTCTTGTTGGGGTTTAGTGGTTTTTGTTGTTAGGGTGTTAGTGTTGTTTGTTGTTATTGGTTTAGGGTTGTTTGTTGTTAGGGGTTTAAGGTTGTTTGTTGTTAGGAGGTTAGGGTTGTTTGTTGTTACGGGGTTAGGTTAGTTTCTTGTTAGGGGTTTAGTGTTTTTTGTTGTTAGGGGGTTAGTGTTTGTTGTTAGGGGTTTAGGGCTGTTTCTTGTTAGGGTTTAGTAGTTTTTGTTGTTAGGGTGTTAGTGTTGTTTGTGGTTAGGGTGTTAGTGTTGTTGTTTGTTAGGGGGATAAGGTTGTTTTTTGTTAGGACGTTAGGGTTGTTTCTTGTTGGGGTTTAGTAGTTTATGTTGTTAGGGTGTTAGTGTTGTTTGTCGTTAGGGGGTTAGTGTTGTTGTTTGTTTGGGGGTTAGGGTTGTTTGTTGTTAGAAGTTTAGGGTTGTTTCTTGTTAGGGGTTTAGGGTTGTTTGTTGTTAGGAGGTTAGGGTTGTTTGTTATTACGGAGTTAGGTTAGTTTCTTGTTAGGGGTTTAGTGTTGTTTGTTGTTAGGGGGTTAGTGTTTGTTGTTAGGGGTTTAGGGTTGTTTCTTGTTGGGGTTTAGTAGTTTTTGTTGTTAGGGTGTTAGTGTTGTTTGTTTTTAGGGGGTTAGTGT
This sequence comes from Loxodonta africana, assembly GCF_030014295.1. Classification (NCBI taxonomy): domain Eukaryota; kingdom Metazoa; phylum Chordata; class Mammalia; order Proboscidea; family Elephantidae; genus Loxodonta; species Loxodonta africana. The sequence continues at coordinate 645,875 of NW_026974835.1, read as the reverse complement.
TGTTTGTTCTTACGGGGTTAGTGTTGTTTGTGGTTAGGGTGTTAGTGTTGTTTGTGGTTAGAGGATGAGCGTTGTTGGTTGTTAGGGGGTTAGGATTGTTTGTTGTCAGGGGTTTAGGGTTGTTTGTTGTTAGGGGGTTAAGGTGGTTTGTTGTTAGGAGGTTAGGGCTGTTTGTTGTTACAGGGTTAGGTTAGTTTCTTGTTAGGGGTTTAGTGTTGTTTGTTTTTAGGGGGTAAGTGTTTGTTGTTAGGGGTTTAGTGTTGTTTCTTGTTGGGGTTTAGTGGTTTTTGTTGTTAGGGTGTTAGTGTTGTTTGTTGTTAGGGGTTTAGGGTTGTTGTTAGGGGTTTAAGGTTGTTTGCTGTTAGGAGGTTAGGGTTGTTTGTTGTTACGGGGTTAGGTAAGTTTCTTGTTAGGGGTTTAGTGTTGTTTGTTGTTAGGGGGTTAGTGTTTGTTGTTAGGGGTTTAGGGTTGTTTCTTGTTGGGTTTAGTAGTTTTTGTTGTTAGGGTGTTAGTGTTGTTTGTTGTTAGGGGGTTAGTGTAGTTTGTTCTTACAGGGTCAGTGTTTTTTTTGGTTAGGGTGTTAGTGTTGTTTGTGGTTAGGGGGTGTGCGTTGTTGGTTGTTAGGGGGTTAGGTTAGTTTCTTGTTAGGGGTTTAGTGTTGTTTGCTGTTAGGGGGTTAGTGTTTGTTGTTAGGGGTTTAGGGTTGTTTCTTGTTGGGGTTTAGTAGTTTTTGTTGTTAGGGTGTTAGTGTTGTTTGTGGTTAGGGGGTTAGTGTTGTTGTTTGTTAGGGGGTTAGGGTTATTTGTTGTTAGGAGGTTAGGGTTGTTTGTTGTTACAGGGTTAGGTTAGTTTCTTGTTAGGGGTTTAGTGTTGTTTGTTGTTAGGGGGTTAGTGTTTGTTGTTAGGGGTTTAGTGTTGTTTCTTGTTGGGGTTTAGTGTTTTTTGTTGTTAGTGTGTTAGTGTTGTTTGTTGTTAGGGGTTTAGGGTTGTTTGTTGTTAGGGGTTTAAGGTTGTTTGTTGTTAGGAGGTTAGGGTTGTTTGTTGTTACGGGGTTAGGTTAGTTTCTTGTTAGGGGTTTAGTGTTGTTTGTTGTTAGGGGGTTAGTGTTTGTTGTTAGGGGTTTAGGGTTGTTTCTTGTTGGGGTTTAGTAGTTTTTGTTGTTAGGGTGTTAGTGTTGTTTGTTGTTAGGGGGTTAGTGTTGTTTGTTCTTACGGGGTTAGTGTTGTTTGTGGTTAGGGTGTCAGTGTTGTTTGTGGTTAGGGGGTGTGCGTTGTTGGTTGTTAGGGGGTTAGGATGGTTTGTTGTTAGGGGTTTAGGGTTGTTTGTTGTTAGGGGGTTAAGGTTGTTTGTTGTTAGGAGGTTAGGGTTGTTTGTTGTTACGGGGTTAGGTTAGTTTCTTGTTAGGGGTTTAGTGTTTTTTGTTGTTAGGGGGTTAGTGTTTGTTGTTAGGGGTTTAGGGCTGTTTCTTGTTGGGGTTTAGTAGTTTTTGTTGTTAGGGTGTTAGTGTTGTTTGTGGTTAGGGGGTTAGTGTTGTTGTTTGTTAGGGGGTTAAGGTTGTTTTTTGTTAGGAGGTTAGGGTTGTTTGTTGTTACAGGGTTAGGTTAGTTTCTTGTTAGGGGTTTAGTGTTGTTTGTTGTTAGGGGGTTAGTGTTTGTTGTTATGGGTTTAGTGTTGTTTCTTGTTGGGGTTTAGTGGTTTTTGTTGTTAGGGTGTTAGTGTTGTTTTTTGTTAGGGGTTTAGGGTTGTTTGTTGTTAGGGGTTTAAGGTTGTTTGTTGTTAGGAGGTTAGGGTTGTTTGTTGTTACGGGTTTAGGTTAGTTTCTTGTTAGGTTTTTAGTGTTGTTTGTTGTTAGGGGGTTAGTGTTTGTTGTTAGGGGTTTAGGGTTGTTTCTTGTTGGGGTTTAGTAGTTTATGTTGTGAGGGTGTTAGTGTTGTTTGTGATTAGGGGGTTAGTGTTGTTGTTTGTTTGGGAGTTAGGGTTGTTTGTTGTTAGAAGGTTAGGGTTGTTTCTTGTTAGGGGTTTAGGGTTGTTTGTTGTCAGGAGGTTAGGGTTGTTTGTTGTTACGGAGTTAGGTTAGTTTCTTGTTAGGGGTTTAGTGTTGTTTGTTGTTAAGGGGTTAGTGTTTGTTGTTGGGGTTTAGGGTTGTTTCTTGTTGGGGTTTAGTAGTTTTTGTTGTTAGGGTGTTAGTGTTGTTTGTTGTTAGGGGGTTAGTGTTGTTTGTTCTTACGGGGTTAGTGTTGTTTGTGGTTAGGGTGTTAGTGTTGTTTGTGGTTAGAGGATGAGCGTTGTTGGTTGTTAGGGGGTTAGGATTGTTTGTTGTTAGGGGTTTAGGTTTGTTTGTTGCTAGGGGGTTAAGGTGGTTTGTTGTTAGGAGGTTAGGGCTGTTTGTTGTTACAGGGTTAGGTTAGTTTCTTGTTAGGGGTTTAGTGTTTTTTGTTTTTAGGGGGTTAGTGTTCGTTGTTAGGGGTTTAGTGTTGTTTCTTGTTTGGGTTTAGTGGTTTTTGTTGTTAGGGTGTTAGTGATGTTTCTTGTTAGGGGTTTAGGGTTGTTTGTTGTTAGGGGTTTAAGGTTTGCTGTTAGGAGGTTAGGGTTGTTTGTTGTTACGGGGTTAGGTTAGTTTCTTGTTAGGGGTTTAGTGTTGTTTGTTGTTAGGGGGTTAGTGTTTGTTGTTAGGGGTTTAGGGTTGTTTCTTGTTGGGGTTTAGTAGTTTTTGTTGTTAGGGTGTTAGTGTTGTTTGTGGTTAGGGGGTTAGTATTGTTGTTTGTTAGGGGGTTAGGGTTGTTTGTTGTTAGGTGGTTAGGGTTGTTTGTTTTTACAGGGTTAGGTTAGTTTCTTGTTAGGGGTTTAGTGTTGTTTGTTGTTAGGGGGTTAGTGTTTGTTGTTAGGGGTTTAAGGTTGTTTCTTGTTGGAGTTTAGTAGTTTTTCTTGTTAGGGTGTTAGTGTTGTTTGTGGTTAGGGGGTTAGTGTTGTTGTTTGTTAGGGGTTTAGGGTTGTTTGTTGTTAGGGGGTTAAGGTTGTTTGTTGTTAGGAGGTTAGGGTTGTTTGTTGTTACAGGGTTAGGTTAGTTTCTTGTTAGGGGTTTAGTGTTGTTTGTTGTTAGAGGGTCAGTGTTTGTTGTTAGGGGTTTAGTGTTGTTTCTTGTTGGGGTTTAGTGGTTTTTGTTGTTAGGGTGTTAGTGTTGTTTGTTGTTAGGGGTTTAGAGTTGTTTGTTGTTAGGGGTTTAAGGTTGTTTGTTGTTAGGAGGTTAGGGTTGTTTGTTGTTACGGGTTTAGGTTAGTTTCTTGTTAGGGGTTTAGTGTTGTTTGTTGTTAGGGGGTTAGTGTTTGTTGTTAGGGGTTTAGGGTTGCTTCTTGTTGGGCTTTAGTAGTTTATGTTGTTAGGGTGTTAGTGTTGTTTGTGGTTAGGGGGTTAGTGTTGTTGTTTGTTTGGGAGTTAGGGTTGTTTGTTGTTAGAAGGTTAGGGTTGTTTCTTGTTAGGGGTTTAGGGTTGTTTGTTGTTAGGAGGTTAGGGTTGTTTGTTGTTACGGAGTTAGGTTAGTTTCTTGTTAGGGGTTTAGTGTTGTTTGTTGTTAGGGGGTTAGTTTTTGTTGTTAGGGGTTTAGGGTTGTTTCTTGTTCGGGTTTAGTAGTTTTTGTTGTTAGGGTGTTAGTGTTGTTTGTGGTTAGGGGGTTAGTGTTGTTGTTTGTTAGGGGGTTAGGGTTGTTTGTTGTTAGGAGGTTAGGGTTGATTGTTTTTACAGGGTTAGGTTAGTTTCTTGTTAGAGGTTTAGTGTTGTTTGTTGTTAGGGGGTTAGTGTTTGTTGTTAGGGGTTTAGTGTTGTTTCTTGTTGGGGTTTAGTGGTTTTTGTTGTTAGGGTGTTAGTGTTGTTTGTTGTTAGGGGTTTAGGGTTGTTTGTTGTTAGGGGTTTAAGGTTGTTTGTTGTTAGGAGGTTAGGGTTGTTTGTTGTTACGGAATTAGGTAAGTTTCTTGTTAGGGGTTTAGTGTTGTTTGTTGTTAGGGGGTTAGTGTTTGTTGTTAGAGGTTTAGGGTTGTTTCTTGTTGGGTTTAGTAGTTTTTGTTGTTAGGGTGTTAGTGTTGTTTGTTGTTAGGGGGTTAGTGTAGTTTGTTCTTACGGGGTTAGTGTTGTTTGTGGTAAGGGTGTTAGTGTTGTTTGTGGTTAGGGGGTGTGCGTTATTGGTTGTTAGGGGGTTAGGTTAGTTTCTTGTTAGGGGTTTAGTGTTGTTTGCTGTTAGGGGGTTAGTGTTTGTTGTCAGGGGTTTAGGGTTGTTTCTTGTTGGGGTTTAGTAGTTTTTGTTGTTAGGGTGTTAGTGTTGTTTGTGGTTAGGGGGTTAGTGTTGTTTGTGGTTAGGGTGTTAGTGTTGTTTGTTGTTAGGGGTTTAGGGTTGTTTGTTGTTAGGGGTTTAGGGTTGTTTGTTGTTAGGGGTTTAAGGTTGTTTGTTGTTAGGAGGTTAGGGTTGTTTGTTTTTACAGGGTTAGGTTAGTTTCTTGTTAGGGGTTTAGTGTTGTTTGTTGTTAGGGGGTTAGTGTTTGTTGTTAGGGGTTTAGGGTTGTTTCTTGTTGGGGTTTAGTAGTTTTTGTTGTTAGGGTGTTAGTTTTGTTTGTTGTTAGGGCGTTAGTGTAGTTTGTTCTTACGGGGTTAGTGTTGTTTGTGGTTAGGGTGTTAGTGTTGTTTGTGGTTAGGGGGTGTGCGTTGTTGGTTGTTAGGGGGTTAGGATTGTTTGTTGTTAGGGGTTTAGGGTTGTTTGTTGTTAGGGGGTTAAGGATGTTTGTTGTTAGGATGTTAGGGTTGTTTGTTGTTACATTGTTAGGTTAGTTTCTTATAAGGGGTTTAGTGTTGTTTGTTGTTACGGGGTTAGTGTTTGTTGTTACGGGTTTAGTGTTGTTTCTTGTTGGGGTTTAGTGGTTTTTATTGTTAGGCTGTTAGTGCTGTTTGTTCTTAGGTGTTTAGGGTTGTTTGTTGTTAGGGGGTTAGTGTTTGTTGTTAGGGGTTTAAGGTTGTTTCTTGTTGGAGTTTAGTAGTTTTTCTTGTTAGGGTGTTAGTGTTGTTTGTGGTTAGGGGGTTAGTGTTGTTGTTTGTTAGGGGGTTAGGGTTGTTTGTTGTTGGGGTTTAGTGTTTTTTGTTGTTAGGGTGTTAGTGTTGTTTGTTGTTAGGGGTTTAGGGTTGTTTGTTTTTAGGGGTTTAAGGTTGTTTGTTGTTAGGAGGTTAGGGTTGTTTGTTGTTACGGGGTTAGATTAGTTTCTTGTTAGGGGTTTAGTGTTGTTTGTTGTTAGGGGGTTAGTGTTTGTTGTTAGGGGTTTAGGGTTGTTTCTTGTTGAGGTTTACTAGTTTTTGTTGTTAGGGTGTTAGTGTTGTTTGTTGTTAGGGGGTTAGTGTTGTTTGTTCTTACGGGGTTAGTGTTGTTTGTGGTTAGGGTGTTAGTGTTGTTTGTGGTTAGGGGGTTAGTGTTTGTTGTTAGGGGTTTAAGGTTGTTTCTTGTTGGAGTTTAGTAGTTTTTGTTGTTAGGGTGTTAGTGTTGTTTGTGGTTAGGGGGTTAGTGTTGTTGTTTGTTAGGGGGTTAGGGTTGTTTGTTGTTAGAAGGTTAGGGTTGTTTGTTGTTAGGGGTTTAGGGTTGTTTGTTGTTAGGTGGTTAGGGTTGTTTGTTGTTTCAGGGTTAGGTTAGTTTCTTGTTAGGGGTTTAGTGTTTTTTGTTGTTACGGGGTTAGTGTTTGTTGTTAGGGGTTTAGGGTTGTTTCTTGTTGGGGTATAGTAGTTTTTGTTGTTAGGGTGTTAGTGTTGTTTGTGGTTAGGGGGTTAGTGTTGTTGTTCTTACGGGGTTAGTGTTGTTTGTGGTTAGGGTGTTAGTGTTGTTTGTGCTTAGGGGGTGAGAGTTGTTGGTTGTTAAGGGGTTAGGATTGTTTGTTGTTAGGGGTTTAGGGTTGTTTGTTGTTAGGGGTTTAAGGTTGTTTGTTGTTAGGAGGTTAGGGTTGTTTGTTGTTACGGGTTTAGGTTAGTTTCTTGTTAGGGGTTTAGTGTTGTTTGCTGTTAGGGGGTTAGTGTTTGTTGTTAGGGGTTTAGGATTGTTTCTTGTTGGGGTTTAGTAGTTTTTGTTGTTAGGGTGTTAGTGTTGTTTGTGGTTAGGGGGTTAGTGTTGTTGTTTGTTAGGGGGTTAGGGTTGTTTGTTGTTAGGAGGTTAGGGTTGTTTGTTGTTACAGGGTTAGGTTAGTTTCTTGTTAGGGGTTTAGTGTTGTTTGTTGTTAGGGGGTTAGTGTTTGTTGTTAGGGGTTTAGTGTTGTTTCCTGTTGGGGTTTAGTGGTTTTTGTTGTTAGGGTGTTAGTGTTGTTTGTTGTTAGGGGTTTAGGGTTGTTTGTTGTTAGGGGTTTAAGGTTGTTTGTTGTTAGGAGGTTAGGGTTGTTTGTTGTTACGGGGTTAGGTTAGTTTCTTGTTAGTGGTTTAGTGTTGTTTGTTGTTAGGGGGTTAGTGTTTGTTGTTAGGGGTTTAGGGTTGTTTCTTGTTGGGGTTTAGTAGTTTTTGTTGTTAGGGTGTTAGTGTTGTTTGTTGTTAGGGGGTTAGTGTTGTTTGTTCTTACGGGGTTAGTGTTGTTTGTGGTTAGGGTGTTAGTGTTGTTTGTGGTTAGGGGGTGTGCGTTGTTGGTTGTTAGGGGGTTAGGATTGTTTGTTGTTAGGGGTTTAGGGTTGTTTGTTGTTAGGGGGTTAAGGTTGTTTGTTGTTAGGAGGTTAGGGATCTTTGTTGTTACAGGGTTAGGTTAGTTTCATGTTAGGGGTTTAGTGTTGTTTGTTTTTAGGAGGTTAGTGTTTGTTGTTAGGGGTTTAGTGTTGTTTCTTGTTGGGGTTTAGTGGTTTTTGTTCTTAGGGTGTTAGTGTTGTTTGTTGTTAGGGGTTTAGGGTTGTTTGTTGTTAGGGGTTTAAGGTTGTTTGTTGTTAGGAGGTTAGGGTTGTTTGTTGTTACGGGGTTAGGTTAGTTTCTTGTTAGGGATTTAGTGTTTTTTGTTGTTAGGGGGTTAGTGTTTGTTGTTAGGGGTTTAAGGTTGTTTGTTGTTAGGGGGTTAAGGTTGTTTGTTGTTAGGAGGTTAGGGTTGTTTGTTCTTACAGGGTTAGGTACGTTTCTTGTTAGGGGTTTAGTGTTGTTTGTTGGTAGGGGGTTAGTGTTTGTTGTTAGGGGTTTGGGGTTGTTTCTTGTTGGGGTTTAGTAGTTTTTGTTGTTAGGGTGCTAGTGTTGTTCGTTGTTAGGGGGTTAGTGTTGTTTGTTCTTACGGGGTTAGTGTTGTTTGTGGTTAGGGGGTGAGCGTTGTTGGTTGTTAGGGTGTTAGGATTGTTTGTTGTTAGGGCTTTAAGGTTGTTTGTTGTTAGGAGGTTAGGGTTGTTTGTTGTTACGGGGTTACGTTAGTTACTTGTTAGGGGTTTAGTGTTGTTTGTTGTTAGGGGGTTAGTGTTTGTTGTTAGGGGTTTAGGGTTGTTTCTTGTTGGGGTTTAGTAGTTTTTCTTGTTAGGGGTTTAGTGTTGTTTGTTGTTAGGAGGTTAGTGTTTGTTGTTAGGGGTTTAGGGTTGTTTCTTGTTGGGGTTTAGTAGTTTTAGTTGTTAGGGTGTTAGTGTTGTTTGTGGTTAGGGGCTTAGTGTTGTTGTTTTTTAGGGGGTTAGGGTTGTTTGTTGTTAGGAGGTTAGGGTTGTTTGTTGTTACAGGGTTAGGTTAGTTTATTGTTAGGGGTTTAGTGTTGTTTGTTGTTAGGGGGTTAGTGTTTGTTGTTAGGGGATTAGTGTTGTTTCTTGTTGGAGTTTACTGGTTTTTGTTGTTAGGGTGTTAGTGTTGTTTGTTGTTAGGGGTTTAGGGTTGTTTGTTGTTAGGGGTTTAAGGTTGTTTGTTGTTAGGAGTTTAGGGTTGTTTGTTGTTACGGGTTTAGGTTAGTTTCTTGTTACGGGTTTAGTGTTGTATGTTGTTGGGGGTTAGTGTTTGTTGTTAGGGGTTTAGGGTTGTTTCTTGTTGGGGTTTAGTAGTTTTTCTTGTTAGGGTGTTGGTGTTGTTTGTTGTTAGGGGGTTAGTGTTGTTTGTTCTTACGTGGTTAGTGTTGTTTGTGGTTAGGGTGTTAGTGTTGTTTGTGGATAGGGGGTGTGCGTTGTTGGTTGTTAGGGGGTTAGGATTGTTTGTTGTTAGGGGTTTAGGGTTGTTTGTTGTTAGGGGGTTAAGGTTGTTTGTTGTTAGGTGGTTAGGGTTGTTTGTTGTTACAGGGTTAGGTTAGTTTCTTGTTAGGGGTTTAGTGTTGTTTGTTGTTAGGGGGTTAGTGTTTGTTGCTAGGGGTTTAGGGTTGTTTCTTGTTGGGGTTTAGTAGTTTTTGTTGTTAGGGTGTTAGTGTTGTTTGTGGTTAGGGTGTTAGTGTTGTTTGTTAGGGGGTTAGGGTTATTTGTTGTTAGGAGGTTAGGGTTGTTTGTTGTTACAGGGTTAGGTTAGTTTCTTGTTAGTGGTTTAGTGTTGTTTGTTGTTAGGGGGTTAGTGTTTGTTGTTAGGGGTTTAGTGTTGTTTCTTGTTGGGGTTTAGTGTTTTTTGTTGTTAGGGTGTTAGTGTTTTTTTGTTAGGGGTTTAGGGTTGTTTGTTGTTAGGGGTTTCAGGTTGTTGTTAGGAGGTTAGGGTTGTTTGTTTTTACAGGGTTAGGTTAGTTTCTTGTTAGGGGTTTAGTGTTGTTTGTTGTTAGGGGGTTAGTGTTTGTTGTTAGGGGTTTAGGGTTGTTTCTTTTTGGGGTTTAGTAGTTTTTGTTGTTAGGGTGTTAGTGTTGTTTGTGCTTAGGGGGTTAGTGTTGTTTGTTCTTACGGGGTTAGTGTTGGTTGTGGTTAGGGTGTTAGTGTTGTTTGTGGTTAGGGGGTGAGAGTTGTTGGTTGTTAGGGGGTTAGGATTGTTTGTTGTTAGGGATTTAGGGTTGTTTGTTGTTAGGGGGTTAAGGTGGTTTGTTGTTAGGAGGTTAGGGCTGTTTGTTGTTACAGTGTTAGGTTAGTTTCTTGTTAGGGGTTTAGTGTTGTTTGTTGTTAGGGGGTTAGTGTTTGTTGTTAGGGGTTTAGTGTTGTTTCTTTTTGGGGTTTAGTGGTTTTTGTTGTTAGGGTGTTAGTGTTGTTTGTTGTTAGGGGTTTAGGGTTGTTTGTTGTTAGGGGTTTAAGGTTGTTTGCTGTTAGGAGGTTAGGGTTGTTTGTTGTTACGGGGTTAGGTTAGTTTCTTGTTAGGGGTTTAGTGTTGTTTGTTGTTAGGGGGTTAGTGTTTGTTGTTAGGGGTTTAGGGTTGTTTCTTGTTGGGGTTTACTAGTTTTTGTTGTTAGGGTGTTAGTGTTGTTTGTGGTTAGGGGGTTAGTGTTGTTGTTTGTTAGGGGGTTAGGGTTGTTTGTTGTTAGGAGGTTAGGGTTGTTTGTTTTTACAGGGTTAGGTTAGTTTCTTGTTACGGGTTTAGTGTTGTTAGTTGTTAGGGGGTTAGTGTTTGTTGTTAGGGGTTTAGTGTTGTTTCTTGTTGGGGTTTAGTGGTTTTTGTTGTTAGGGTGTTAGTGTTGTTTGTTGTTAGGGGTAGAGGGTTGTTTGTTGTTAGGGGTTTAAGGTTGTTTGCTGTTAGGAGGTTAGGGTTGTTTGTTGTTACGGGCTTAGGTAAGTTTCTTGTTAGGGGTGTAGTGTTGTTTGTTGTTAGGGGGTTAGTGTTTGTTGTTAGGGGTTTAGGGTTGTTTCCTGTTGGGTTTAGTAGTTTTTGTTGTTAGGGTGTTAGTGTTGTTTGTTGTTAAGGGGTTAGTGTTTGTTGTTAGGGGTTTAGTGTTGTTTCTTGTTGGGGTTTAGTGGTTTTTGTTGTTAGGGTATTAGTGTTGTTTGTTGTTAGGGGTATAGGGTTGTTTGTTGTTAGGGGTTTAAGGTTGTTTGCTGTTAGGAGGTTAGGGTTGTTTGTTGTTACGGGCTTAGGTAAGTTTCTTGTTAGGGGTTTAGTGTTGTTTGTTGTTAGGGGGTTAGTGTTTGTTGTTAGGGGTTTAGGGTTGTTTCTTGTTGGGTTTAGTAGTTTTTGTTGTTAGGGTGTTAGTGTTGTTTGTTGTTAGGGGGTTAGTGTATTTTGTTCTTACGGGGTTAGTGTTGTTTGTGGTTAGGGTGTTAGTGTTGTTTGTGGTTAGGGGGTGTGCGTTGTTTGTTGTTAGGGGGTTAGGTTAGTTTCTTCTTAGGGGTTTAGTGTTGTTTGCTGTTAGGGGGTTAGTGTTTGTTGTTAGGGGTTTAGGGTTGTTTCTTGTTGGGGTTTAGTAGTTTTTGTTGTTAGGGTGTTAGTGTTGTTTGTGGTTAGGGGGTTAGTGTTGTTGTTTGTTAGGGGGTTAGGGTTGTTTGTTGTTAGGAGGTTAGGGTTGTTTGTTGTTACAGGGTTAGTTTAGTTTCTTGTTAGGGGTTTAGTGTTGTTTGTTGTTAGGGGGTTAGTGTTTGTTGTTAGGGGTTTAGTGTTGTTTCTGTTATGGTTTAGTGTTTTTTGTTGTTAGTGTGTTAGTGTTGTTTGTTGTTAGGGGTTTAGTGTTGTTTGTTGTTAGGGGGTTAGTGTTTGTTGTTAGGGGTTTAGTGTTGTTTCTTGTTGGGGTTTAGTGGTTTTTGTTGTTAGGGTGTTTGTGTTGTTTGTTGTTAGGGGTTTAGGGTTGTTTGTTGTTAGGGGTTTAAGGTTGTTTGTTGTTAGGAGGTTAGGGTTGTTTGTTGTTACGAGTTTAGGTTAGTTTCTTGTTAGGGGTTTAGTGTTGTTTGTAGTTAGGGGGTTAGTGTTTGTTGTTAGGGGTTTAGGGTTGTTTCTTGTTGGGGTTTAGTAGTTTTTGTTGTTAGGGTGTTAGTGTTGTTTGTTGTTAGGGGGTTAGTGTTGTTTGTTCTTACGTGGTTAGTGTTGTTTGTGGTTAGGGTGTTAGTGTTGTTTGTGGTTAGGGGGTGTGCGTTGTTGGTTGTTAGGGGGTTACGATGGTTTGTTGTTAGGGGTTTAGGGTTGTTTGTTGTTAGGGGGTTAAGGTTGTTTGTTGTTAGGAGGTTAGGGATATTTGTTGTTACAGGGTTAGGTTAGTTTCTTGTTAGGGGTTTAGTGTTGTTTGATGTTAGGGGGTTAGTGTTTGTTGTTAGGGGTTTAGTGTTGTTTCTTGTTGGGGTTTAGTGCTTTTTGTTGTTAGGGTGTTAGTGTTGTTTGTTGTTAGGGGTTTAGGGTTGTTTGTTGTTAGGGGTTTAAGGTTGTTTGTTGTTAGGAGGTTAGGGTTGTTTGTTGTTACGGGGTTAGGTTAGTTTCTTGTTAGGGGTTTAGTGTTTTTTGTTGTTAGGGGGTTAGTGTTTGTTGTTAGGGGTTTAGGGTTGTTTCTTGTTGGGGTATAGTAGTTTTTGTTGTTAGGGTGTTAGTGTTGTTTGTGGTTAGGGGGTTAGTGTTGTTTGTTCTTACGGGGTTAGTGTTGTTTGTGGTTAGGGTGTTAGTGTTGTTTGTGGTTAGGGGGTGAGAGTTGTTGGTTGTTGGGGGTTAGGATTGTTTGTTGTTAGGGGTTTAGTGTTGTTTCTTGTTGGGGTTTAGTGGTTTTTGTTGTTAGGGTGTTAGTGTTGTTTGTTGTTAGGGGTTTAGGGTTGTTTGTTGTTAGGGGTTTAAGGTTGTTTGTTGTTAGGAGGTTAGGGTTGTTTGTTGTTACGGGTTTAGGTTAGTTTCTTGTTAGGGGTTTAGTGTTGTTTGTTGTTAGGGGGTTAGTGTTTGTTGTTAGGGGTTTAGGGTTGTTTCTTGTTGGGGTTTAGTAGTTTTTCTTGTTAGGGGTTTAGCGTTGTTTGTTGTTAGGGGGTTAGTGTTTGTTGTTAGGGGTTTAGGGTTGTTTCTTGTTGGGGTTTAGTAGTTTTAGTTGTTAGGGTGTTAGTGTTGTTTGTGGTTAGGGGCTTAGTGTTGTTGTTTTTTAGGGGGTTTGGGTTGTTTGTTGTTAGGAGGTTAGGGTTGTTTGTTGTTACAGGGTTAGGTTAGTTTATTGTTAGGGGTTTAGTGTTGTTTGTTTTTAGGGGGTTAGTGTTTGTTGTTAGGGGATTAGTGTTGTTTCTTGTTGGAGTTTACTGGTTTTTGTTGTTAGGGTGTTAGTGTTGTTTGTTGTTAGGGGTTTAGGGTTGTTTGTTGTTAGGGGTTTAAGGTTGTTTGTTGTTAGGAGTTTAGGGTTGTTTGTTGTTACGGGTTTAGGTTAGTTTCTTGTTACGGGTTTAGTGTTGTTTGTTGTTCGGGGTTAGTGTTTGTTGTTAGGGGTTTAGGGTTGTTTCTTGTTGGGGTTTAGTAGTTTTTCTTGTTAGGGTGTTGGTGTTGTTTGTTGTTATTGGGTTAGTGTTGTTTGTTCTTACGGGGTTAGTGTTGTTTGTGGTTAGGGTGTTAGTGTTGTTTGTGGATAGGGGGTGTGCGTTGTTGGTTGTTAGGGGGTTAGGATTGTTTGTTGTTAGGGGTTTAGGGTTGTTTGTTGTTAGGGGGTTAAGGTTGTTTGTTGTTAGGTGGTTAGGGTTGTTTGTTGTTACAGGGTTAGGTTAGTTTCTTGTTAGGGGTTTAGTGTTGTTTGTTGTTAGGGGGTTAGTGTTTGTTGCTAGGGGTTTAGGGTTGTTTCTTGTTGGGGTTTAGTAGTTTTTGTTGTTAGGGTGTTAGTGTTGTTTGTGGTTAGGGGGTTAGTGTTGTTTGTTAGGGGGTTAGGGTTATTTGTTGTTAGGAGGTTAGGGTTGTTTGTTGTTACAGGGTTAGGTTAGTTTCTTGTTAGTGTTTTAGTGTTGTTTGTTGTTGGGGGTTAGTGTTTGTTGTTAGGGGTTTAGTGTTGTTTCTTGTTGGGGTTTAGTGGTTTTTGTTGTTAGTGTGTTACTGTTGTTTGTTGTTAGGGGTTTAGGGTTGTTTGTTGTTAGGGGTTTAAGGTTGTTTGTTGTTAGGAGGTTAGGGTTGTTTGTTGTTACGGGGTTAGGTTAGTTTCTTGTTAGGGTTTTAGTGTTGTTTGTTGTTAGGGGGTTAGTGTTTGTTGTTAGGGGTTTAGGGTTGTTTCTTGTTGGGGTTTAGTAGTTTTTGTTGTTAGGGTGTTAGTGTTGTTTGTTGTTAGGGGGTTAGTGTTGTTTGTTCTTATGGGGTTAGTGTTGTTTGTCGTTAGGGTGTTAGTGTTTTTTGTGGTTAGGGGGTATGCGTTGTTGGTTGTTAGGGGGTTAGGATGGTTTGTTGTTAGGGGTTTAGGGTTGTTTGTTGTTAGGGGGTTAAGGTTGTTTGTTGTTAGGAGGTTAGGTTTGTTTGTTGTTACAGGGTTAGGTTAGTTTCTTGTTAGGGGTTTAGTGTTGTTTGTTGTTAGGGGGTTAATGTTTGTTGTTAGGGGTTTAGTGTTGTTTCTTGTTGGGGTTTAGTGTTTTTTGTTGTTAGGGTGTTAGTGTTTTTTGTTGTTAGGGGTTTAGGGTTGTTTGTTGTTAGGGGTTTCAGGTTTTTTGTTGTTAGGAGGTTAGGGTTGTTTGTTGTTACAGGGTTAGGTTAGTTTCTTGTTAGGCGTTTAGTGTTTTTTGGTGTTAGGGGGTTAGTGTTTGTTGTTAGGGGTTCAGGGTTGTTTCTTTTTGGGGTTTAGTAGTTTTTGTTGTTAGGGTGTTAGTGTTGTTTGTGGTTAGGGGGTTAGTGTTGTTTGTTCTTACGGGGTTAGTGTTGTTTGCGGTTAGGGTGTTAGTGTTGTTTGTGGTTAGTGGGTGAGAGTTGTTGGTTATTAGGGGGTTAGGATTGTTTGTTGTTAGGGGTTTAGGGTTGTTTGTTGTTAGGGGGTTAAGGTTGTTTGTTGTTAGAAGGTTAGGGCTGTTTGTTGTTACAGGGTTAGGTTAGTTTCTTGTTAGGGGTTTAGTGTTGTTTGTTGTTAGGGGGTTAGTGTTTGTTGTTAGGGGTTTAGTGTTGTTTCTTGTTGGGGTTTAGTGGTTTTTGTTGTTAGGGTGTTAGTGTTGTTTGTTGTTAGGGGTTTAGGGTTGTTTGTTGTTAGGGGTTTAAGGTTGTTGTTAGGAGGTTAGGGTTGTTTGTTGTTACGGGGTTAGGTTAGTTTCTTGTTAGGGGTTTAGTGTTGTTTGCTGTTCGGGGGTTAGTGTTTGTTGTTAGGGGTTTAGGGTTGTTTCTTGTTGGGGTTTAGTAGTTTTAGTTGTTAGGGTGATAGTGTTGTTTGTGGTTAGGGGCTTAGTGTTGTTGTTTGTTAGGGGGTTAGGGTTGTTTGTTGTTAGGAGGTTAGGGTTGTTTGTTGTTACAGGGTTAGGTTAGTTTATTGTTAGGGGTTTAGTGTTGTTTCTTGTTAGGGGGTTAGTGTTTGTTGTTAGGGGTTTAGTGTTGTTTCTTGTTGGGGTTTAGTGGTTTTTGTTGTTAGGGTGTTAGTGTTGTTTGTTGTTAGGGGTTTAGGGTTGTTTGTTGTTAGGGATTTAAGGTTGTTTGTTGTTAGGAGGTTAGGGTTGTTTGTTGTTACGGGTTTAGGTTAGTTTCTTGTTAGGGGTTTAGTGTTGTTTGTTGTTAGGGGGTTAGTGTTTGTTGTTAGGGGTTTAGGGTTGTTTCTTGTTGGGTTTAGTAGTTTTTCTTGTTAGGGGTTTAGTGTTGTTTGTTGTTAGGGGGTTAGTGTTTGTTGTTAGGGGTTTAGGGTTGTTTCTTGTTGGGGTTTAGTAGTTTTAGTTGTTAGGGTGTTAGTGTTGTTTGTGGTTAGGGGCTTAGTGTTGTTGTTTTTTAGGGGGTTAGGGTTGTTTGTTGTTAGGAGGTTAGGGTTGTTTGTTGTTACAGGGTTAGGTTAGTTTATTGTTAGGGGTTTAGTGTTGTTTGTTGTTAGGGGGTTAGTGTTTGTTGTTAGGGGATTAGTGTTGTTTCTTGTTGGAGTTTACTGGTATTTGTTGTTAGGGTGTTAGTGTTGTTTGTTGTTAGGGGTTTAGGGTTGTTTGTTGTTAGGGGTTTAAGGTTGTTTGTTGTTAGGAGTTTAGGGTTGTTTGTTGTTACGGGTTTAGGTTAGTTTCTTGTTACGGGTTTAGTGTTGTATGTTGTTGGGGGTTAGTGTTTGTTGTTAGGGGTTTAGGGTTGTTTCTTGTTGGGGTTTAGTAGTTTTTCTTGTTAGGGTGTTGGTGTTGTTTGTTGTTAGGGGGTTAGTGTTGTTTGTTCTTACGGGGTTAGTGTTGTTTGTTCTTAGGGTGTTAGTGTTGTTTGTGGATAGGGGGTGTGCGTTGTTGGTTGTTAGGGGGTTAGGATTGTTTGTTGTTAGGGGTTTAGGGTTGTTTGTTGTTAGGGGGTTAAGGTTGTTTGTTGTTAGGTGGTTAGGGTTGTTTGTTGTTACAGGGTTAGGTTAGTTTCTTGTTAGGGGTTTAGTGTTGTTTGTTGTTAGGGGGTTAGTGTTTGTTGCTAGGGGTTTAGGGTTGTTTCTTGTTGGGGTTTAGTAGTTTTTGTTGTTAGGGTGTTAGTGTTGTTTGTGGTTAGGGTGTTAGTGTTGTTTGTTACGGGGTTAGGGTTATTTGTTGTTAGGAGGTTAGGGTTGTTTGTTGTTACAGGGTTAGGTTAGTTTCTTGTTAGTGGTTTAGTGTTGTTTGTTGTTAGGGGGTTAGTGTTTGTTGTTAGGGGTTTAGTGTTGTTTCTTGTTGGGGTTTAGTGTTTTTTGTTGTTAGGGTGTTAGTGTTTTTTGTTGTTAGGGGTTTAGGGTTGTTTGTTGTTAGGGGTTTCAGGTTGTTTGTTGTTAGGAGGTTAGGGTTGTTTGTTTTTACAGGGTTAGGTTAGTTTCTTGTTAGGGGTTTAGTGTTGTTTGTTGTTAGGGGGTTAGTGTTTGTTGTTAGGGGTTTAGGGTTGTTTCTTTTTGGGGTTTAGTAGTTTTTGTTGTTAGGGTGTTAGTGTTGTTTGTGCTTAGGGGGTTAGTGTTGTTTGTTCTTACGGGGTTAGTGTTGGTTGTGGTTAGGGTGTTAGTGTTGTTTGTGGTTAGGGGGTGAGAGTTGTTGGTTGTTAGGGGGTTAGGATTGTTTGTTGTTAGGGGTTTAGGGTTGTTTGTTGTTAGGGGGTTAAGGTGGTTTGTTGTTAGGAGGTTAGGGCTGTTTGTTGTTACAGTGTTAGGTTAGTTTCTTGTTAGGGGTTTAGTGTTGTTTGTTGTTAGGGGGTTAGTGTTTGTTGTTAGGGGTTTAGTGTTGTTTCTTTTTGGGGTTTAGTGGTTTTTGTTGTTAGGGTGTTAGTGTTGTTTGTTGTTAGGGGTTTAGGGTTGTTTGTTGTTAGGGGTTTAAGGTTGTTTGCTGTTAGGAGGTTAGGGTTGTTTGTTGTTACGGGGTTAGGTTAGTTTCTTGTTCGGGGTTTAGTGTTGTTTGTTGTTAGGGGTTTAGTGTTTGTTGTTAGGGGTTTAGGGTTGTTTCTTGTTGGGGTTTACTAGTTTTTGTTGTTAGGGTGTTAGTGTTGTTTGTGGTTAGGGGGTTAGTGTTGTTGTTTGTTAGGGGGTTAGGGTTGTTTGTTGTTAGGAGGTTAGGGTTGTTTGTTTTTACAGGGTTAGGTTAGTTTCTTGTTACGGGTTTAGTGTTGTTAGTTGTTAGGGGGTTAGTGTTTGTTGTTAGGGGTTTAGTGTTGTTTCTTGTTGGGGTTTAGTGGTTTTTGTTGTTAGGGTGTTAGTGTTGTTTGTTGTTAGGGGTAGAGGGTTGTTTGTTGTTAGGGGTTTAAGGTTGTTTGCTGTTAGGAGGTTAGGGTTGTTTGTTGTTACGGGCTTAGGTAAGTTTCTTGTTAGGGGTTTAGTGTTGTTTGTTGTTAGGGGGTTAGTGTTTGTTGTTAGGGGTTTAGGGTTGTTTCTTGTTGGGTTTAGTAGTTTTTGTTGTTAGGGTGTTAGTGTTGTTTGTTGTTAAGGGGTTAGTGTTTGTTGTTAGGGGTTTAGTGTTGTTTCTTGTTGGGGTTTAGTGGTTTTTGTTGTTAGGGTGTTAGTGTTGTTTGTTGTTAGGGGTATAGGGTTGTTTGTTGTTAGGGGTTTAAGGTTGTTTGCTGTTAGGAGGTTAGGGTTGTTTGTTGTTACGGGCTTAGGTAAGTTTCTTGTTAGGGGTTTAGTGTTGTTTGTTGTTAGGGGGTTACTGTTTGTTGTTAGGGGTTTAGGGTTGTTTCTTGTTGGGTTTAGTAGTTTTTGTTGTTAGGGTGTTAGTGTTGTTTGTTGTTAGGGGGTTAGTGTATTTTGTTCTTACGGGGTTAGTGTTGTTTGTGGTTAGGGTGTTAGTGTTGTTTGTGGTTAGGGGGTGTGCGTTGTTTGTTGTTAGGGGGTTAGGTTAGTTTCTTCTTAGGGGTTTAGTGTTGTTTGCTGTTAGGGGGTTAGTGTTTGTTGTTAGGGGTTTAGGGTTGTTTCTTGTTGGGGTTAGTAGTTTTTGTTGTTAGGGTGTTAGTGTTGTTTGTGGTTAGGGGGTTAGTGTTGTTGTTTGTTAGGGGGTTAGGGTTGTTTGTTGTTAGCAGGTTAGGGTTGTTTGTTGTTACAGGGTTAGGTTAGTTTCTTGTTAGGGGTTTAGTGTTGTTTGTCGTTAGGGGGTTAGTGTTTGTTGTTAGGGGTTTAGTGTTGTTTCTGTTATGGTTTAGTGTTTTTTGTTGTTAGTGTGTTAGTGTTGTTTGTTGTTAGGGGTTTAGGGTTGTTTGTTGTTAGGGGTTTAAGGTTGTTTGTTGTTAGGAGGTTAGGGTTGTTTATTGTTACGGGGTTAGGTTAGTTTCTTGTTAGGGGTTTAGTGTTGTTTGTTGTTAGGGGGTTAGTGTTTGTTGTTAGGGGTTTAGGGTTGTTTCTTGTTGGGGTTTAGTAGTTTTTGTTGTTAGGGTGTTAGTGTTGTTTGTTGTTAGGAGGTTAGTGTTGTTTGTTCTTACGGGGTTAGTGTTGTTTGTGGTTAGGGTGTTAGTGTTGTTTGTGGTTAGGGGGTGTGCGTTGTTGGTTGTTAGGGGGTTAGGATGGTTTGTTGTTAGGGGTTTAGGGTTGTTTGTTGTTAGGGGGTTAAGGTTGTTTGTTGTTAGGAGGTTAGGGATATTTGTTGTTACAGGGTTAGGTTAGTTTCTTGTTAGGGGTTTAGTGTTGTTTGATGTTAGGGGGTTAGTGTTTGTTGTTAGGGGTTTAGTGTTGTTTCTTGTTGGGGTTTAGTGGTTTTTGTTGTTAGGGTGTTAGTGTTGTTTGTTGTTAGGGGTTTAGGGTTGTTTGTTGTTAGGGGTTTAAGGTTGTTTGTTGTTAGGAGGTTAGGGTTGTTTGTTGTTACGGGGTTAGGTTAGTTTCTTGTTAGGGGTTTAGTGTTTTTTGTTGTTAGGGGGTTAGTGTTTGTTGTTAGGGGTTTAGGGTTGTTTCCTGTTGGGGTATAGTAGTTTTTGTTGTTAGGGTGTTAGTGTTGTTTGTGGTTAGGGGGTTAGTGTTGTTTGTTCTTACGGGGTTAGTGTTGTTTGTGGTTAGGGTGTTAGTGTAGTTTGTGGTTAGGGGGTGAGAGTTGTTGGTTGTTGGGGGTTAGGATTGTTTGTTGTTAGGGGTTTAGGGTTGTTTGTTGTTCGGGGGTTAAGGTTGTTTGTTGTTAGAAGGTTAGGGCTGTTTGTTGTTACAGGGTTAGGTTAGTTTCTTGTTAGGGGTTTAGTGTTGTTTGTTGTCAGGGGGTTAGTGTTTGTTGTTAGGAGTTTAGTGTTGTTTCTTGTTGGGGTTTAGTGGTTTTTGTTGTTAGGGTGTTAGTGTTGTTTGTTGTTAGGGGTTTAGGGTTGTTTGTTGTTAGGGGGCTAGTGTTTGTTGTTAGGGGTTTAGGGTTGTTTCTTGTTGGGGTTTAGTAGTTTTTGTTGTTAGGGTGTTAGTGTTGTTTGTGGTTAGGGGGTTAGTGTTGTTTGTTAGGGGGTTACGTTTATTTGTTGTTAGGAGGTTAGGGTTGTTTGTTGTTACAGGGTTAGGTTAGTTTCTTGTTAGTGGTTTAGTGTTGTTTGTTGTTAGGGGGTTAGTGTTTGTTGTTAGGGGTTTAGTGTTGTTTCTTGTTGGGGTTTAGTGTTTTTTGTTGTTAGTGTGTTACTGTTGTTTGTTGTTAGGGGTTTAGGGTTGTTTGTTGTTAGGGGTTTAAGGTTGTTTGTTGTTAGGAGGTTAGGGTTGTTTGTTGTTACGGGGTTAGGTTAGTTTCTTGTTAGGGTTTTAGTGTTGTTTTTTGTTAGGGGGTTAGTGTTTGTTGTTAGGGGTTTAGGGTTGTTTCTTGTTGGGGTTTAGTAGTTTTTGTTGTTAGGGGGTTAGTGTTGTTTGTTCTTATGGGGTTAGTGTTGTTTGTCGTTAGGGTGTTAGTGTTGTTTGTGGTTAGGGGGTATGCGTTGTTGGTTGTTAGGGGGTTATAATGGTTTGTTGTTAGGGGTTAGGGTTGTTTGTTGTTAGGGGGTTAAGGTTGTTTGTTGTTAGGAGGTTAGGGTTGTTTGTTGTTACAGGGTTAGGTTAGTTTCTTGTTAGGGGTTTAGTGTTGTTTGTTGTTAGGGGGTTAATGTTTGTTGTTAGGGTGTTAGTGTTTTTTGTTGTTAGGGGTTTAGGGTTGTTTGTTGTTAGGGGTTTCAGGTTGTTTGTTGTTAGGAGGTTAGGGTTGTTTGTTGTTACAGGGTTAGGTTTGTTTCTTGTTAGGGGTTTAGTGTTTTTTGTTGTTAGGGGGTTAGTGTTTGTTGTTAGGGGTTTAGGGTTGTTTCTTTTTGGGGTTTAGTAGTTTTTGTTGTTAGGGTGTTAATGTTGTTTGTGCTTAGGGGGTTAGTGTTGTTTGTTCTTACGGGGTTAGTGTTGGTTGTGGTTAGGGTGTTAGTGTTGTTTGTGGTTAGGGGGTGAGAGTTGTTGGTTGTTAGGGGGTTAGGATTGTTTGTTGTTAGGGGTTTAGGGTTGTTTGTTGTTAGGGGGTTAAGGTGGTTTGTTGTTAGGAGGTTAGGGCTGTTTGTTGTTACAGTGTTAGGTTAGTTTCTTGTTAGGGGTTTAGTGTTGTTTGTTGTTAGGGGGTTAGTGTTTGTTGTTAGGGGTTTAGTGTTGTTTCTTTTTGGGGTTTAGTGGTTTTTGTTGTTAGGGTGTTACTGTTGTTTGTTGTTAGGGGTTTAGGGTTGTTTGTTGTTAGGGGTTTAAGGTTGTTTGCTGTTAGGAGGTTAGGGTTGTTTGTTGTTACGGGGTTAGGTTAGTTTCTTGTTAGGGGTTTAGTGTTGTTTGTTGTTAGGGGGTTAGTGTTTGTTGTTAGGGGTTTAGGGTTGTTTCTTGTTGGGGTTTACTAGTTTTTGTTGTTAGGGTGTTAGTGTTGTTTGTGGTTAGGGGGTTAATGTTGTTGTTTGTTAGGGGGTTAGGGTTGTTTGTTGTTAGGAGGTTAGGGTTGTTTGTTTTTACAGGGTTAGGTTAGTTTCTTGTTACGGGTTTAGTGTTGTTAGTTGTTAGGGGGTTAGTGTTTGTTGTTAGGGGTTTAGTGTTGTTTCTTGTTGGGGTTTAGTGGTTTTTGTTGTTAGGGTGTTAGTGTTGTTTGTTGTTAGGGGTATAGGGTTGTTTGTTGTTAGGGGTTTAAGGTTGTTTGCTGTTAGGAGGTTAGGGTTGTTTGTTGTTACGGGGTTAGGTAAGTTTCTTGTTAGGGGTTTAGTGTTGTTTGTTGTTAGGGGGTTAGTGTTTGTTGTTAGGGGTTTAGGGTTGTTTCTTGTTGGGTTTAGTAGTTTTTGTTGTTAGGGTGTTAGTGTTGTTTGTTGTTAGGGGGTTAGTGTTGTTTATTCTTACGTGGTTAGTGTTGTTTGTGGTTAGGGTGTTAGTGTTGTTTGTGGTTAGGGGGTGTGCGTTGTTGGTTGTTAGGGGGTTAGGATTGTTTGTTGTTAGGGGTTTAGGGTTGTTTGTTGTTAGGGGGTTAAGGTTGTTTGTTGTTAGGAGGTTAGGGATATTTGTTGTTACAGGGTTAGGTTAGTTTCTTGTTAGGGGTTTAGTGTTGTTTGTTGTTAGGGGGTTAGTGTTTGTTGTTAGGGGTTTAGTGTTATTTCTTGTTGGGGTTTAGTGGTTTTTGTTGTTAGGGTGTTAGTTTTGTTTGTTGTTAGGGGTTTAGGGTTGTTTGTTGTTAGGGGTTTAAGGTTGTTTGTTGTTAGGAGGTTAGGGTTGTTTGTTGTTACGGGGTTAGGTTAGTTTCTTGTTAGGGGTTTAGTGTTGTTTGTTGTTAGGGGGTTAGTGTTTGTTGTTAGGGGTTTAGGGTTGCTTCTTGTTGGGTTTTAGTAGTTTTTGTTGTTAGGGTGTTAGTGTTGTTTGTGCTTAGGGGGTTAGTGTTGTTTTTTCTTACGGGGTTAGTGTTGGTTGTGGTTAGGGTGTTAGTGTTGTTTGTGGTTAGGGGGTGAGAGTTGTTGGTTGTTAGGGGGTTAGGATTGTTTGTTGTTAGGGGTTTAGGGTTGTTTGTTGTTAGGGGGTTAAGGTGGTTTGTTGTTAGGAGGTTAGGGCAGTTTGTTGTTACAGTGTTAGGTTAGTTTCTTGTTAGGGGTTTAGTGTTGTTTGTTGTTAGGGGGTTAGTGTTTGTTGTTAGGGGTTTAGTGTTGTTTCTTTTTGGGGTTTAGTGGTTTTTGTTGTTAGGGTGTTAGTGTTGTTTGTTGTTAGGGGTTTAGGGTTGTTTGTTGTTAGGGGTTTAAGGTTGTTTGCTGTTAGGAGGTTAGGGTTGTTTGTTGTTACGGGGTTAGGTTAGTTTCTTGTTAGGGGTTTAGTGTTGTTTGTTGTTAGGGGGTTAGTGTTTGTTGTTAGGGGTTTAGGGTTGTTTCTTGTTGGGGTTTACTAGTTTTTGTTGTTAGGGTGTTAGTGTTGTTTGTGGTTAGGGGGTTAGTGTTGTTGTTTGTTAGGGGGTTAGGGTTGTTTGTTGTTAGGAGGTTAGGGTTGTTTGTTGTTACAGGGTTAGGTTAGTTTCTTGTTAGGGGTTTAGTGTTTTTTGTTGTTAGGGGGTTAGTGTTTGTTGTTAGGGGTTTAGGGCTGTTTCTTGTTGGGGTTTAGTAGTTTTTGTTGTTAGGGTATTAGTGTTGTTTGTGGTTAGGGGGTTAGTGTTGTTGTTTGTTAGGGGGTTAGGGTTGTTTTTTGTTACGAGGTTAGGGTTGTTTGTTGTTACAGGGTTAGGTTAGTTTCTTGTTAGGGGTTTAGTGTTTTTTGTTGTTAGGGGGTTAGTGTTTGTTGTTAGGGGTTTAGGGCTGTTTCTTGTTGGGGTTTAGTAGTTTTTGTTGTTAGGGTATTAGTGTTGTTTGTGGTTATGGGGTTAGTGTTGTTGTTTGTTAGGGGGTTAAGGTTGTTTTTTGTTAGGAGGTTAGGGTTGTTTGTTGTTACAGGGTTAGGTTAGTTTCTTGTTAGGGGTTTAGTGTTGTTTGTTGTTAGGGGGTTAGTGTTTGTTGTTAGTGGTTTAGTGTTGTTTCTTGTTGGGGTTTAGTGGTTTTTGTTGTTAATCTGTTAGTGTTGTTTTTTGTTAGGGGTTTAGGGTTGTTTGTTGTTAGGGGTTTAAGGTTGTTTGCTGTTAGGAGGTTAGGGTTGTTTGTTGTTACGGGGTTAGGTTAGTTTCTAGTTAGGGGTTTAGTGTTGTTTGCTGTTATGGGGTTAGTGTTTGTTGTTAGGGGTTTAGGGTTGCTCCTTGTTGGGGTTTAGTAGTTTTTGTTGTTAGGGTGTTAATTTTGTTTGTGGTTAGGGGGTTAGTGTTGTTTGTTCTTACGGGGTTAGTGTTGTTTGTGGTTAGGGTGTTAGTGTTGTTTGTTGTTAGGCGGTTAGTGTTGTTTGTTCTTACGGGGTTAGTGTTGTTTGTGGTTAAGGGTGAGCGTTGTTGGTTGTTAGGGGGTTAGGATTGTTTGTTGTTAGGGCTTTAGGGTTGTTTGTTGTTAGGGGGTTAAGGTAGTTTGTTGTTAGGAGGTTAGGGCTGTTTGTTGTTACAGGGTTAGGTTATTTTCTTGTTAGGGGTTTAGTGTTGTTTGTTGTTAGGGGGTTAGTGTTTGTTGTTAGGGGTTTAGGGTTGTTTCTTGTTGGGGTTTAGTAGTTTTTGTTGTTAGGGTGTTGGTGTTGTTTGTTGTTAGGGGGTTAGTGTTGTTTGTATTTAGGGGTTTATGGTTGTTTCTTGTTGGCTTTAGTGGTTTTTGTTGTTAGGGTGTTAGTGTTGTTTGTTGTTAGGGGGTTAGGGTTGTTCCTAGTTGGGGTTTAGTAGTGTTTGTTGTTAGGGTGTTAGTGTTGTCCGTTTTTGGGGTTAGTGTTGTTGTTGTTTGGAGGTTAGTGTTGTTTGTTGTTAGGGTGTGAGAGTTGTTTGTTGTTTGGGGTTTGTGTTGTTTTTTAGGGGGTAGTTTTGTTTGTTGTTAGTGGGTTAGTGTTGATTGTAGTTAGGGGATTAGGGTTGTTGTTAGAGAGTTAGTGTGGTTTGTTGTTGGGGCTTAGTGTTGTTTGTTTTTAGGGGGTTAGGGATCTTTGTTTTTAGGGTGTTAGTGTTGTTTGTTGTTAGGGGGTTAGTGTTGTTTGCTGTTAGGTGTTTAGGGTTGTTTCTTGTTGGGGTATAGTGGGTTTTGTTGTTAGGGTGTTAGTGTTTTTGCTTAGGGGGTTAGTGCTGTTGGTTGTTAGGAGGTAAGGGTTGTTTGTTGTTAGTGTTTTAGTGTTGCTTGTTGTTAGGGGTTCCGAGTTTTTTGTTGTTGGGGGTTAGAGTTGTTTGTTCTTAGAGGATTTGGGTTCTTTGTTGTTGGGGGTTAGTGTTGTTTGTTTTTAGGGGATAAGTGTTGGTTGTTGTTAGGGGGTTAGTTTTTTTTGGTTTTACTGGGTTAGTGCTGTTGGTGGTTAGGGGGTTATTGTTGTTGGTTGTTTAGGGGGTTAAGGTTGTTTGTTGTTAGGAGGTTAGGGTTGTTTGTTGTTACGGGGTTAGGTTAGTTTCTTGTTAGGGGTTTAGTGTTGTTTGTTGTTAGGAGGTTAGTGTTTGTTGTTAGGGGTTTAGTGTTGTTTGTTGTTAGGGGGTTAGTGTTTGTTGTTAGGGGTTTAGTGTTGTTTCTTGTTGGGGTTTAGTGGTTTTTGTTGTTAGGGTGTTAGTGTTTGTTGTTAGGGGTTTAGGGTTGTTTGTTGTTAGGGGTTTAAGGTTGTTTGTTGTTAGGAGGTTAGGGTTGTTTGTTGTTACGGGTTTAGGTTAGTTTCTTGTTAGGGGTTTAGTGTTGTTTGTTGTTAGGGGGTTAGTGTTTGTTGTTAGGGGTTTAGGGTTGTTTCTTGTTGGGGTTTAGTAGTTTTTGTTGTTAGGGGGTTAGTGTTGTTTGTTCTTACGGGGTTAGTGTTGTTTGTGGTTAGGGTGTTAGTGTTGTTCGTGGTTAGGGGGTGTGCGTTGTTGGTTGTTAGGGGGTTAGGATTGTTTGTTGTTAGGGGTTTAGGGTTGTTTGTTGTTAGGGGGTTAAGGTTGTTTGTTGTTAGGAGGTTAGGGTTGTTTGTTGTTACAGGGTTAGGTTAGTTTCTTGTTAGGGGTTTAGTGTTGTTTGTTTTTAGGAGGTTAGTGTTTGTTGTTAGGGGTTTAGTGTTGTTTCTTGTTGGGGTTTAGTGGTTTTTGTTGTTAGGGTGTTAGTGTTGTTTGTTGTTAGGGGGTTAGTGTAGTTTGTTCTTACGGGGTTAGTGTTGTTTGTGGTTAGGGTGTTAGTGTTGTTTGTGGTTAGGGGGTGTGCGTTGTTGGTTGTTAGGGGGTTAGGTTAGTTTCTTGTTAGGGGTTTAGTGTTGTTTGCTGTTAGGGGGTTAGTGTTTGTTGTTAGGGGTTTAGGGTTGTTTCTTGTTGGGGTTTAGTAGTTTTTGTTGTTAGGGTGTTAGTGTTGTTTGTGGTTCGGGGGTTAGTGTTGTTTTTTGTTAGGGGGTTAGGGTTGTTTGTTGTTAGCAGGTTAGGGTTGTTTGTTGTTACAGGGTTAGGTTAGTTTCTTGTTAGGGGTTCAGTGTTGTTTGTTGTTAGGGGGTTAGTGTTAGTTGTTAGGGGTTTAGTGTTGTTTCTTGTTGGGGTTTAGTGTTTTTTGTTGTTAGGGTGTTATTCTTGTTTGTTATTAGGGGTTTAGGGTTGTTTGTTGTTAGGGGTTTAAGGTTGTTTGTTGTTAGGAGGTTAGGGTTGTTTGTTGTTTCGGGGTTAGGTTAGTCTCTTGTTAGGGGTTTAGTGTTGTTTGCTGTTCGGGGGTTAGTGTTTGTTGTTAGGGGTTTAGGGTTGTTTCTTGTTGGGGTTTAGTAGTTTTTGTTGTTAGGGTGTTAGTGTTGTTTGTGGTTAGGGGGTTAGTGTTGTTTGTTCTTACGGGGTTAGTGTTGTTTGTGGTTAGGGTGTTAGTGTTGTTTGTGGTTAGGGGGTGAGAGTTGTTGGTTGTTAGGGGGTTAGGATTGTTTGTTGTTAGGGGTTTAGGGTTGTTTGTTGTTAGGGGGTTAAGGTTGTTTGTTGTTAGAAGGTTAGGGTTGTTTGTTGTTACAGGGTTAGGTTAGTTTCTTGTTAGGGGTTTAGTGTTGTTTGTTCTTAGGGGGTTAGTGTTTGTTGTTAGGGGTTTAGTGTTGTTTCTTGTTGGGGTTTAGTGGTTTTTGTTGTTAGGGTGTTAGTGTTGTTTGTTGTTAGGGGTTTAGGTTTGTTTGTTGTTAGGGGTTTAAGGTTGTTGTTAGGAGGTTAGGGTTGTTTGTTGTTACGGGGTTAGGTTAGTTTCTTGTTAGGGGTTTAGTGTTGTTTGCTTTTAGGGGGTTAGTGTTTGTTGTTAGGGGTTTAGTGTTGTTTCTTGTTGGGGTTTAGTAGTTTTTGTTGTTAGGGTGTTAGTGTTGTTTGTTGTTAGGGGGTTAGTGTTGTTTGTTCTTACGGGGTTAGTGTTGTTTGTGGTTAGGGTGTTAGTGTTGTTTGTGGTTAGGGGGTGTGCGTTGTTGGTTGTTAGGGGGTTAGGATTGTTTGTTGTTAGGGGTTTAGGGTTGTTTGTTGTTAGGGGGTTAAGGTTGTTTGTTGTTAGGAGGTTAGGGTTGTTTGTTCTTACAGGGTTAGGTTAGTTTCTTGTTAGGGGTTTAGTGTTGTTTGTTGTTAGGGGGTTAGTGTTTGTTGTTAGGGGTTTAGGGCTGTTTCTTGTTGGGGTTTAGTGGTTTTTGTTGTTAGGGTGTTAGTGTTGTTTGTTGTTAGGGGTTTAGGGTTGTTTGTTCTCAGGGGTTTAAGGTTGTTTGTGGTTAGGAGGTTAGGGTTGTTTGTTGTTACGGGGTTAGGTTAGTTTCTTGTTAGGGGTTTAGTGTTGTTTGTTGTTAGGGGGTTAGTGTTTGTTGTTAGGGGTTTAGGGTTGTTTCTTGTTGGGGTTTAGTAGTTTTAGTTGTTAGGGTGTTAGTGTTGTTTGTGGTTAGGGGCTTAGTCTTGTTGTTTGTTAGGGGGTTAGGGTTGTTTGTTGTTAGGAGGTTAGGGTTGTTTGTTGTTACGGGTTTAGGTTAGTTTCTTGTTAGGGGTTTAGTGTTGTTTGTTGTTAGGGGGTTAGTGTTTGTTGTTAGGGGTTTAGGGTTGTTTCTTGTTGGGGTTTAGTAGTTTTTCTTGTTGGGGTGTTAGTGTTGTTTGTTGTTAGGGGGTTAGTGTAGTTTGTTCTTACGGGGTTAGTGTTGTTTGTGGTTAGGGTGTTAGTGTTGTTTGTGGATAGGGGGTGTGCGTTGTTGGTTGTTAGGGGGTTAGGATTGTTTGTTGTTAGGGGTTTAGGGTTGTTTGTTGTTAGGGGGTTAAGGTTGTTTGTTGTTAGAAGGTTAGGGTTGTTTGTTGTTACAGGGTTAGGTTAGTTTCTTGTTAGGGGTTTTGTGTTGTTTGTTGTTAGGGGGTTAGTGTTTGTTGTTAGGGGTTTAGTGTTGTTTCTTGTTGGGGTTTAGTGGTTTTTGTTGTTAGGGTGTTAGTGTTGTTTGTTGTTAGGGGTTTAGGGTTGTTTGTTGTTAGGGGTTTAAGGTTGTTGTTAGGAGGTTAGGGTTGTTTGTTGTTACGGGTTTAGGTTAGTTTCTTGTTAGGGGTTTAGTGTTTTTTGCTGTTAGGGGGTTAGTGTTTGTTGTTAGGGGTTTAGGGTTGTTTCTTGTTGGGGTTTAGTAGTTTTTGTTGTTAGGGTGTTAGTGTTGTTTGTTGTTAGGGGGTTAGTGTTGTTTGTTCTTACGGGGTTAGTGTTGTTTGTGGTTAGGGTGTTAGTGTTGTTTGTGGTTAGGGGGTGTGCGTTGTTGGTTGTTAGGGGGTTAGGATTGTTTGTTGTTAGGGGTTTAGGGTTGTTTGTTGTTAGGGGGTTAAGGTTGTTTGTTGTTGGGAGGTTAGGGTTGTTTGTTGTTACAGGGTTAGGTTAGTTTCTTGTTAGGGGTTTAGTGTTGTTTGTTGTTAGGAGGTTAGTGTTTGTTGTTAGGGGTTTAGTGTTGTCTCTTGTTGGGGCTTAGTGGTTTTTGTTGTTAGGGTGTTAGTGTTGTTTGTTGTTAGGGGTCTGGGTTGTTTGTTCTTAGGGGTTTAAGGTTGTTTGTTGTTAGGAGGTTAGGGTTGTTTGTTGTTACGGGGTTAGGTTAGTTTCTTGTTAGGGGTTTAGTGTTGTTTGTTGTTAGGGGGTTAGTGTTTGTTGTTAGGGGTTTAGGGTTGTTTCTTGTTGGGGTTTAGTAGTTTTAGTTGTTAGGGTGTTAGTGTTGTTTGTTGTTAGGGGTTTAGGGTTGTTTGTTGTTAGGGGTTTAAGGTTGTTTGTTGTTGGGAGGTTAGGGTTGTTTGTTGTTACGGGTTTAGGTTAGTTTCTAGTTAGGGGTTTAGTGTTGTTTGTTGTTAGGGGGTTAGTGTTTGTTGTTAGGGGTTTAGGGTTCTTTCTTGTTGGGGTTTAGTAGTTTTTCTTGTTGGGGTGTTAGTGTTGTTTGTTGTTAGGGGGTTAGTGTAGTTTGTTCTTACGGGGTTAGTGTTGTTTGTGGTTAGGGTGTTAGTGTTGTTTGTGGATAGAGGGTGTGCGTTGTTGGTTGTTAGGGGGTTAGGATTGTTTGTTGTTAGGGGTTTAGGGTTGTTTGTTGTTAGGGGGTTAAGGTTGTTTGTTGTTAGGAGGTTAGGGTTGTTTGTTGTTACAGGGTTAGGTTAGTTTCTTGTTAGGGGTTTAGTGTTGTTTGCTGTTAGGGGGTTAGTGTTTGTTGTTAGGGGTTTAGGGTTGTTTCTTGTTGGAATTTAGTAGTTTTTGTTGTTAGGGTGTTAGTGTTGTTTGTGGTTAGGGGGTTAGTGTTGTTTGTTCTTACGGGGTTAGTGTTGTTTGTGGTTAGGGGGTGAGCGTTGTTGGTTGTTAGGTGGTTAGGATTGTTTGTTGTTAGGGGTTTAGGGTTGTTTGTTGTTAGGGGGTTAAGGTTGTTTGTTGTTAGGAGTTTTGGGCTGTTTGTTGTTACAGGGTTAGGTTAGTTTCTTGTTAGGGGTTTAGTGTTGTTTGTTGTTAGGGGGTTAGTGTTTGTTGTTAGGGGTTTAGTGTTGTTTCTTGTTGGGGTTTAGTGGTTTTTGTTGTTAGGGTGTTAGTGTTGTTTGTTGTTAGGGGTTTAGGGTTGTTTGTTGTTAGGGGTTTAAGGTTGTTGTTAGGAGGTTAGGGTTGTTTGTTGTTACAGGGTTAGGTTAGTTTCTTGTTAGGGGTTTAGTGTTGTTTGTTGTTAGGGGGTTAGTGTTTGTTGTTAGGGGTTTAGGGTTGTTACTTGTTGGGGTTTAGTAGTTTTTGTTGTTAGGGTGTTAGTGTTGTTTGTTGTTAGGGGGTTAGTGTTGTTTGTTTTTACGGGGTTAGTGTTGTTTGTGGTTAGGGTGTTAGTGTTGTTTGTGGTTAGGGGGTGAGCGTTGTTGGTTGTTAGGGGGTTAGGATTTTTTGTTGTTAGGGGTTTAGGGTTGTTTGTTGTTAGGGGGTTAAGGTTGTTTGTTGTTAGGAGGTTAGGTTTGTTTGTTGTTACAGGGTTAGGTTAGTTTTTTGTTAGGGGTTTAGTGTTGTTTGTTGTTAGGGGGTTAGTGTTTGTTGTTAGGGGTTTAGTGTTGTTTCTTGTTGGGGTTTAGTGGTTTTTGTTGTTAGGGTGTTAGTGTTCTTTGTTGTTAGGGGTTTAGGGTTGTTTGTTGTTAGGGGTTTAAGGTTGTTTGTTGTCAGGGGGTTAGTGTTTGTTGTTAGGGGTTTAGGGTTGTTTCTGGTTGGAGTTTAGTAGTTTTTGTTGTTAGGGTGTTAGTGTTGTTTGTGGTTAGGGGGTTAGTGTTGTTGTTTGTTAGGGGGTTAGGGTTGTTTGTTGTTACGGGGTTAGGTTAGTTTCTTGTTAGGGGTTTAGTGTTGTTTGTTGTTAGGGGGTTAGTGTTTGTTGTTAGGGGTTTAGGGTTGTTTCTTGTTGGGGTATAGTAGTTTTTGTTGTTAGGGTGTTAGTGTTCTTTGTGGTTAGGGGGTTAGTGTTGTTTGTTCTTACGGGGTTAGTGTTCTTTGTGGTTAGGGTGTTAGTGTTGTTTGTGGTTAGGGGGTGAGAGTTGTTGGTCGTTAAGGGGTAGGATTGTTTGTTGTTAGGGGTTTAGGGTTGCTTGTTGTTAGGGGGTTAAGGTGGATTGTTGTTAGGAGGTTAGGGCTGTTTGTTGTTACAGGGTTAGGTTAGTTTCTTGTTAGGGGTTTAGTGTTGTTTGTTGTCAGGGGGTTAGTGTTTGTTGTTAGGAGTTTAGTGTTGTTTCTTGTTGGGGTTTAGTGGTTTTTGTTGTTAGGGTGTTAGTGTTGTTTGTTGTTAGGGGTTTAGGGTTGTTTGTTGTTAGGGGGCTAGTGTTTGTTGTTAGGGGTTTAGGGTTGTTTCTTGTTGGGGTTTAGTAGTTTTTGTTGTTAGGGTGTTAGTGTTGTTTGTGGTTAGGGGGTTAGTGTTGTTTGTTAGGGGGTTACGGTTATTTGTTGTTAGGAGGTTAGGGTTGTTTGTTGTTACAGGGTTAGGTTAGTTTCTTGTTAGTGGTTTAGTGTTGTTTGTTGTTAGGGGGTTAGTGTTTGTTGTTAGGGGTTTAGTGTTGTTTCTTGTTGGGGTTTAGTGTTTTTTGTTGTTAGTGTGTTACTGTTGTTTGTTGTTAGGGGTTTAGGGTTGTTTGTTGTTAGGGGTTTAAGGTTGTTTGTTGTTAGGAGGTTAGGGTTGTTTGTTGTTACGGGGTTAGGTTAGTTTCTTGTTAGGGTTTTAGTGTTGTTTTTTGTTAGGGGGTTAGTGTTTGTTGTTAGGGGTTTAGGGTTGTTTCTTGTTGGGGTTTAGTAGTTTTTGTTGTTAGGGGGTTAGTGTTGTTTGTTCTTATGGGGTTAGTGTTGTTTGTCGTTAGGGTGTTAGTGTTGTTTGTGGTTAGGGGGTATGCGTTGTTGGTTGTTAGGGGGTTATAATGGTTTGTTGTTAGGGGTTAGGGTTGTTTGTTGTTAGGGGGTTAAGGTTGTTTGTTGTTAGGAGGTTAGGGTTGTTTGTTGTTACAGGGTTAGGTTAGTTTCTTGTTAGGGGTTTAGTGTTGTTTGTTGTTAGGGGGTTAATGTTTGTTGTTAGGGTGTTAGTGTTTTTTGTTGTTAGGGGTTTAGGGTTGTTTGTTGTTAGGGGTTTCAGGTTGTTTGTTGTTAGGAGGTTAGGGTTGTTTGTTGTTACAGGGTTAGGTTTGTTTCTTGTTAGGGGTTTAGTGTTTTTTGTTGTTAGGGGGTTAGTGTTTGTTGTTAGGGGTTTAGGGTTGTTTCTTTTTGGGGTTTAGTAGTTTTTGTTGTTAGGGTGTTAGTGTTGTTTGTGCTTAGGGGGTTAGTGTTGTTTGTTCTTACGGGGTTAGTGTTGGTTGTGGTTAGGGTGTTAGTGTTGTTTGTGGTTAGGGGGTGAGAGTTGTTGGTTGTTAGGGGGTTAGGATTGTTTGTTGTTAGGGGTTTAGGGTTGTTTGTTGTTAGGGGGTTAAGGTGGTTTGTTGTTAGGAGGTTAGGGCTGTTTGTTGTTACAGTGTTAGGTTAGTTTCTTGTTAGGGGTTTAGTGTTGTTTGTTGTTAGGGGGTTAGTGTTTGTTGTTAGGGGTTTAGTGTTGTTTCTTTTTGGGGTTTAGTGGTTTTTGTTGTTAGGGTGTTAGTGTTGTTTGTTGTTAGGGGTTTAGGGTTGTTTGTTGTTAGGGGTTTAAGGTTGTTTGCTGTTAGGAGGTTAGGGTTGTTTGTTGTTACGGGGTTAGGTTAGTTTCTTGTTAGGGGTTTAGTGTTGTTTGTTGTTAGGGGGTTAGTGTTTGTTGTTAGGGGTTTAGGGTTGTTTCTTGTTGGGGTTTACTAGTTTTTGTTGTTAGGGTGTTAGTGTTGTTTGTGGTTAGGGGGTTAATGTTGTTGTTTGTTAGGGGGTTAGGGTTGTTTGTTGTTAGGAGGTTAGGGTTGTTTGTTTTTACAGGGTTAGGTTAGTTTCTTGTTACGGGTTTAGTGTTGTTAGTTGTTAGGGGGTTAGTGTTTGTTGTTAGGGGTTTAGTGTTGTTTCTTGTTGGGGTTTAGTGGTTTTTGTTGTTAGGGTGTTAGTGTTGTTTGTTGTTAGGGGTATAGGGTTGTTTGTTGTTAGGGGTTTAAGGTTGTTTGCTGTTAGGAGGTTAGGGTTGTTTGTTGTTACGGGGTTAGGTAAGTTTCTTGTTAGGGGTTTAGTGTTGTTTGTTGTTAGGGGGTTAGTGTTTGTTGTTAGGGGTTTAGGGTTGTTTCTTGTTGGGTTTAGTAGTTTTTGTTGTTAGGGTGTTAGTGTTGTTTGTTGTTAGGGGGTTAGTGTTGTTTGTTCTTACGTGGTTAGTGTTGTTTGTGGTTAGGGTGTTAGTGTTGTTTGTGGTTAGGGGGTGTGCGTTGTTGGTTGTTAGGGGGTTAGGATTGTTTGTTGTTAGGGGTTTAGGGTTGTTTGTTGTTAGGGGGTTAAGGTGGTTTGTTGTTAGGAGGTTAGGGCAGTTTGTTGTTACAGTGTTAGGTTAGTTTCTTGTTAGGGGTTTAGTGTTGTTTGTTGTTAGGGGGTTAGTGTTTGTTGTTAGGGGTTTAGTGTTGTTTCTTTTTGGGGTTTAGTGGTTTTTGTTGTTAGGGTGTTAGTGTTGTTTGTTGTTAGGGGTTTAGGGTTGTTTGTTGTTAGGGGTTTAAGGTTGTTTGCTGTTAGGAGGTTAGGGTTGTTTGTTGTTACGGGGTTAGGTTAGTTTCTTGTTAGGGGTTTAGTGTTGTTTGTTGTTAGGGGGTTAGTGTTTGTTGTTAGGGGTTTAGGGTTGTTTCTTGTTGGGGTTTACTAGTTTTTGTTGTTAGGGTGTTAGTGTTGTTTGTGGTTAGGGGGTTAGTGTTGTTGTTTGTTAGGGGGTTAGGGTTGTTTGTTGTTAGGAGGTTAGGGTTGTTTGTTGTTACAGGGTTAGGTTAGTTTCTTGTTAGGGGTTTAGTGTTTTTTGTTGTTAGGGGGTTAGTGTTTGTTGTTAGGGGTTTAGGGCTGTTTCTTGTTGGGGTTTAGTAGTTTTTGTTGTTAGGGTATTAGTGTTGTTTGTGGTTAGGGGGTTAGTGTTGTTGTTTGTTAGGGGGTTAGGGTTGTTTTTTGTTAGGAGGTTAGGGTTGTTTGTTGTTACAGGGTTAGGTTAGTTTCTTGTTAGGGGTTTAGTGTTTTTTGTTGTTAGGGGGTTAGTGTTTGTTGTTAGGGGTTTAGGGCTGTTTCTTGTTGGGGTTTAGTAGTTTTTGTTGTTAGGGTATTAGTGTTGTTTGTGGTTATGGGGTTAGTGTTGTTGTTTGTTAGGGGGTTAAGGTTGTTTTTTGTTAGGAGGTTAGGGTTGTTTGTTGTTACAGGGTTAGGTTAGTTTCTTGTTAGGGGTTTAGTGTTGTTTGTTGTTAGGGGGTTAGTGTTTGTTGTTAGTGGTTTAGTGTTGTTTCTTGTTGGGGTTTAGTGGTTTTTGTTGTTAATCTGTTAGTGTTGTTTTTTGTTAGGGGTTTAGGGTTGTTTGTTGTTAGGGGTTTAAGGTTGTTTGCTGTTAGGAGGTTAGGGTTGTTTGTTGTTACGGGGTTAGGTTAGTTTCTAGTTAGGGGTTTAGTGTTGTTTGCTGTTATGGGGTTAGTGTTTGTTGTTAGGGGTTTAGGGTTGCTCCTTGTTGGGGTTTAGTAGTTTTTGTTGTTAGGGTGTTAATTTTGTTTGTGGTTAGGGGGTTAGTGTTGTTTGTTCTTACGGGGTTAGTGTTGTTTGTGGTTAGGGTGTTAGTGTTGTTTGTTGTTAGGGGGTTAGTGTTGTTTGTTCTTACGGGGTTAGTGTTGTTTGTGGTTAAGGGTGAGCGTTGTTGGTTGTTAGGGGGTTAGGATTGTTTGTTGTTAGGGCTTTAGGGTTGTTTGTTGTTAGGGGGTTAAGGTAGTTTGTTGTTAGGAGGTTAGGGCTGTTTGTTGTTACAGGGTTAGGTTATTTTCTTGTTAGGGGTTTAGTGTTGTTTGTTGTTAGGGGGTTAGTGTTTGTTGTTAGGGGTTTAGGGTTGTTTCTTGTTGGGGTTTAGTAGTTTTTGTTGTTAGGGTGTTGGTGTTGTTTGTTGTTAGGGGGTTAGTGTTGTTTGTATTTAGGGGTTTATGGTTGTTTCTTGTTGGCTTTAGTGGTTTTTGTTGTTAGGGTGTTAGTGTTGTTTGTTGTTACGGGGTTAGTGTTGTTTGTTCTTACGGGGTTAGTGTTGTTTGTGGTTAGGGTGTTAGTGTTGTTTGTGGTTAGGGGGTGAGTGTTGTTGGTGGTTAGGGGGTTAGGATTGTTTGTTGTTAAGGGTTTAGGGTTGTTTGTTGTTAGAGGTTTAAGGTTGTTTGTTGTTACGGTGTTAGGGTTGTTTGTTCTTAGTCGGTTATTGTTGTTTGTTGTTAGTGGGTTAGTGTTTCTGGTTTTTAGGGTTTAGGGTTGTTTGCTGTTCGGGGGTTAGTGTTGTTTGTTGTTAGGGCGTTAGGGTTGTTTGTTGTTAGGGTGTTAGTTTTCTTTGATGTTAGGGGTTTAGGGTTGTTTGTTGTTAGGGGGTTAGTGTTGTTTGTTGTTAGGGGGTTAGGGTTGTTCCTAGTTGGGGTTTAGTAGTGTTTGTTGTTCGGGTGTTAGTGTTGTCCGTTTTTGGGGTTAGTGTTGTTGTTGTTTGGAGGTTAGTGTTGTTTGTTGTTAGGGTGTGAGAGTTGTTTGTTGTTTGGGGTTTGTGTTGTTTTTTAGGGGGTAGTTTTGTTTGTTGTTAGTGGGTTAGTGTTGATTGTAGTTAGGGGATTAGGGTTGTTGTTAGAGAGTTAGTGTGGTTTGTTGTTGGGGCTTAGTGTTGTTTGTTTTTAGGGGGTTAGGGATCTTTGTTTTTAGGGTGTTAGTGTTGTTTGTTGTTAGGGGGTTAGTGTTGTTTGCTGTTAGGTGTTTAGGGTTGTTTCTTGTTGGGGTTTAGTGGGTTTTGTTGTTAGGGTGTTAGTGTTTTTGCTTAGGGGGTTAGTGCTGTTGGTTGTTAGGAGGTAAGGGTTGTTTGTTGTTAGTGTTTTAGTGTTGCTTGTTGTTAGGGGTTCCGAGTTTTTTGTTGTTGGGGGTTAGAGTTGTTTGTTCTTAGAGGATTTGGGTTCTTTGTTGTTGGGGGTTAGTGTTGTTTGTTTTTAGGGGATAAGTGTTGGTTGTTGTTAGGGGATTAGTTTTTTTTGGTTTTACTGGGTTAGTGCTGTTGGTGGTTAGGGGGTTATTGTTGTTGGTTGTTTAGGGGGTTAAGGTTGTTTGTTGTTAGGAGGTTAGGGTTGTTTGTTGTTACGGGGTTAGGTTAGTTTCTTGTTAGGGGTTTAGTGTTGTTTGTTGTTAGGAGGTTAGTGTTTGTTGTTAGGGGTTTAGTGTTGTTTGTTGTTAGGGGGTTAGTGTTTGTTGTTAGGGGTTTAGTGTTGTTTCTTGTTGGGGTTTAGTGGTTTTTGTTGTTAGGGTGTTAGTGTTTGTTGTTAGGGGTTTAGGGTTGTTTGTTGTTAGGGGTTTAAGGTTGTTTGTTGTTAGGAGGTTAGGGTTGTTTGTTGTTACGGGTTTAGGTTAGTTTCTTGTTAGGGGTTTAGTGTTGTTTGTTGTTAGGGGGTTAGTGTTTGTTGTTAGGGGTTTAGGGTTGTTTCTTGTTGGGGTTTAGTAGTTTTTGTTGTTAGGGTGTTAGTGTTGTTTGTTGTTAGGGGGTTAGTGTTGTTTGTTCTTACGGGGTTAGTGTTGTTTGTGGTTAGGGTGTTAGTGTTGTTCGTGGTTAGGGGGTGTGCGTTGTTGGTTGTTAGGGGGTTAGGATTGTTTGTTGTTAGGGGTTTAGGGTTGTTTGTTGTTAGGGGGTTAAGGTTGTTTGTTGTTAGGAGTTTAGGGTTGTTTGTTGTTACAGGGTTAGGTTAGTTTCTTGTTAGGGGTTTAGTGTTGCTTGTTTTTAGGAGGTTAGTGTTTGTTGTTAGGGGTTTAGTGTTGTTTCTTGTTGGGGTTTAGTGGTTTTTGTTGTTAGGGTGTTAGTGTTGTTTGTTGTTAGGGGGTTAGTGTAGTTTGTTCTTACGGGGTTAGTGTTGTTTGTGGTTAGGGTGTTAGTGTTGTTTGTGGTTAGGGGGTGTGCGTTGTTGGTTGTTAGGGGGTTAGGTTAGTTTCTTGTTAGGGGTTTAGTGTTGTTTGCTGTTAGGGGGTTAGTGTTTGTTGTTAGGGGTTTAGGGTTGTTTCTTGTTGGGGTTTAGTAGTTTTTGTTGTTAGGGTGTTAGTGTTGTTTGTGGTTAGGGGGTTAGTGTTGTTTTTTGTTAGGGGGTTAGGGTTGTTTGTTGTTAGCAGGTTAGGGTTGTTTGTTGTTACAGGGTTAGGTTAGTTTCTTGTTAGGGGTTCAGTGTTGTTTGTTGTTAGGGGGTTAGTGTTAGTTGTTAGGGGTTTAGTGTTGTTTCTTGTTGGGGTTTAGTGTTTTTTGTTGTTAGGGTGTTATTGTTGTTTGTTATTAGGGGTTTAGGGTTGTTTGTTGTTAGGGGTTTAAGGTTGTTTGTTGTTAGGAGGTTAGGGTTGTTTGTTGTTTCGGGGTTAGGTTAGTCTCTTGTTAGGGGTTTAGTGTTGTTTGCTGTTCGGGGGTTAGTGTTTGTTGTTAGGGGTTTAGGGTTGTTTCTTGTTGGGGTTTAGTAGTTTTTGTTGTTAGGGTGTTAGTGTTGTTTGTGGTTAGGGGGTTAGTGTTGTTTGTGGTTAGGGGGTGAGAGTTGTTGGTTGTTAGGGGGTTAGGATTGTTTGTTGTTAGGGGTTTAGGGTTGTTTGTTGTTAGGGGGTTAAGGTTGTTTGTTGTTAGAAGGTTAGGGTTGTTTGTTGTTACAGGGTTAGGTTAGTTTCTTGTTAGGGGTTTAGTGTTGTTTGTTCTTAGGGGGTTAGTGTTTGTTGTTAGGGGTTTAGTGTTGTTTCTTGTTGGGGTTTAGTGGTTTTTGTTGTTAGGGTGTTAGTGTTGTTTGTTGTTAGGGGTTTAGGTTTGTTTGTTGTTAGGGGTTTAAGGTTGTTGTTAGGAGGTTAGGGTTGTTTGTTGTTACGGGGTTAGGTTAGTTTCTTGTTAGGGGTTTAGTGTTGTTTGCTGTTAGGGGGTTAGTGTTTGTTGTTAGGGGTTTAGTGTTGTTTCTTGTTGGGGTTTAGTAGTTTTTGTTGTTAGGGTGTTAGTGTTGTTTGTTGTTAGGGGGTTAGTGTTGTTTGTTCTTACGGGGTTAGTGTTGTTTGTGGTTAGGGTGTTAGTGTTGTTTGTGGTTAGGGGGTGTGCGTTGTTGGTTGTTAGGGGGTTAGGATTGTTTGTTGTTAGGGGTTTAGGGTTGTTTGTTGTTAGGGGGTTAAGGTTGTTTGTTGTTAGGAGGTTAGGGTTGTTTGTTGTTACAGGGTTAGGTTAGTTTCTTGTTAGGGGTTTAGTGTTGTTTGTTGTTAGGGGGTTAGTGTTTGTTGTTAGGGGTTTAGGGCTGTTTCTTGTTGGGGTTTAGTGGTTTTTGTTGTTAGGGTGTTAGTGTTGTTTGTTGTTAGGGGTTTAGGGTTGTTTGTTCTTAGGGGTTTAAGGTTGTTTGTGGTTAGGAGGTTAGGGTTGTTTGTTGTTAGGGGGTTAGGTTAGTTTCTTGTTAGGGGTTTAGTGTTGTTTGTTGTTAGGGGGTTAGTGTTTGTTGTTAGGGGTTTAGGGTTGTTTCTTGTTGGGGTTTAGTAGTTTTAGTTGTTAGGGTGTTAGTGTTGTTTGTTGTTAGGGGTTTAGGGTTGTTTGTTGTTAGGGGTTTAAGGTTGTTTGTTGTTGGGAGGTTAGGGTTGTTTGTTGTTACGGGTTTAGGTTAGTTTCTAGTTAGGGGTTTAGTGTTGTTTGTTGTTAGGGGGTTAGTGTTTGTTGTTAGGGGTTTAGGGTTCTTTCTTGTTGGGGTTTAGTAGTTTTTCTTGTTGGGGTGTTAGTGTTGTTTGTTGTTAGGGGGTTAGTGTAGTTTGTTCTTACGGGGTTAGTGTTGTTTGTGGTTAGGGTGTTAGTGTTGTTTGTGGATAGAGGGTGTGCGTTGTTGGTTGTTACGGGGTTAGGATTGTTTGTTGTTAGGGGTTTAGGGTTGTTTGTTGTTAGGGGGTTAAGGTTGTTTGTTGTTAGGAGGTTAGGGTTGTTTGTTGTTACAGGGTTAGGTTAGTTTCTTGTTAGGGGTTTAGTGTTGTTTGCTGTTAGGGGGTTAGTGTTTGTTGTTAGGGGTTTAGGGTTGTTTCTTGTTGGAGTTTAGTAGTTTTTGTTGTTAGGGTGTTAGTGTTGTTTGTGGTTAGGGGGTTAGTGTTGTTTGTTCTTACGGGGTTAGTGTTGTTTGTGGTTAGGGGGTGAGCGTTGTTGGTTGTTAGGTGGTTAGGATTGTTTGTTGTTAGGGGTTTAGGGTTGTTTGTTGTTAGGGGGTTAAGGTTGTTTGTTGTTAGGAGTTTTGGGCTGTTTGTTGTTACAGGGTTAGGTTAGTTTCTTGTTAGGGGTTTAGTGTTGTTTGTTGTTAGGGGGTTAGTGTTTGTTGTTAGGGGTTTAGTGTTGTTTCTTGTTGGGGTTTAGTGGTTTTTGTTGTTAGGGTGTTAGTGTTGTTTGTTGTTAGGGGTTTAGGGTTGTTTGTTGTTAGGGGTTTAAGGTTGTTGTTAGGAGGTTAGGGTTGTTTGTTGTTACAGGGTTAGGTTAGTTTCTTGTTAGGGGTTTAGTGTTGTTTGTTGTTAGGGGGTTAGTGTTTGTTGTTAGGGGTTTAGGGTTGTTACTTGTTGGGGTTTAGTAGTTTTTGTTGTTAGGGTGTTAGTGTTGTTTGTTGTTAGGGGGTTAGTGTTGTTTGTTCTTACGGGGTTAGTGTTGTTTGTGGTTAGGGTGTTAGTGTTGTTTGTGGTTAGGGGGTGAGCGTTGTTGGTTGTTAGGGGGTTAGGATTTTTTGTTGTTAGGGGTTTAGGGTTGTTTGTTGTTAGGGGGTTAAGGTTGTTTGTTGTTAGGAGGTTAGGTTTGTTTGTTGTTACAGGGTTAGGTTAGTTTTTTGTTAGGGGTTTAGTGTTGTTTGTTGTTAGGGGGTTAGTGTTTGTTGTTAGGGGTTTAGTGTTGTTTCTTGTTGGGGTTTAGTGGTTTTTGTTGTTAGGGTGTTAGTGTTCTTTGTTGTTAGGGGTTTAGGGTTGTTTGTTGTTAGGGGTTTAAGGTTGTTTGTTGTCAGGGGGTTAGTGTTTGTTGTTAGGGGTTTAGGGTTGTTTCTGGTTGGAGTTTAGTAGTTTTTGTTGTTAGGGTGTTAGTGTTGTTTGTGGTTAGGGGGTTAGTGTTGTTGTTTGTTAGGGGGTTAGGGTTGTTTGTTGTTACGGGGTTAGGTTAGTTTCTTGTTAGGGGTTTAGTGTTGTTTGTTGTTAGGGGGTTAGTGTTTGTTGTTAGGGGTTTAGGGTTGTTTCTTGTTGGGGTTTAGTAGTTTTTGTTGTTAGGGGTTTAGTGTTGTTTGTTGTTAGGGGGTTAGTGTTTGTTGTTAGGGGTTTAGTGTTGTTTCTTGTTGGGGTTTAGTGGTTTTTGTTGTTAGGGTGTTAGTGTTTTTTGTTGTTAGGGGTTTAGGGTAGTTTGTTGTTAGGGGTTTAAGGTTGTTCCTTGTTAGGAGGTTAGGGTTATTTGTTGTTACGGGGTTAGGTTAGTTTCTTGTTAGGGGTTTAGTGTTGTTTGTTGTTAGGGCGTTAGTGTTTGTTGTTAGGGGTTTAGGGTTGTTTCTTGTTGGGGTTTAGTAGTTTTTGTTGTTAGGGTGTTAGTGTTGTTTGTTGTTAGTTGGTTAGTGTTGTTCGTTCTTACGGGGTTAGTGTTTTTTGAGGTTAGGGTGTTAGTGTGGTTTGTGGTTAGGGGGTGTGCGTTGTTGGTTGTTAGGGTGTTAGGATGGTTTGTTGTTAGGGGTTTAGGGTTGTTTGCTGTTGGGGGTTAAGGTTGTTTGTTGTTAGGAGGTTAGGGTTGTTTGTTGTTACAGGGTTAGGTTAGTTTCTTGTTAGGGGTTTTGTGTTGTTTGTTGTTAGGGGGTTAGTGTTTGTTGTTAGGGGTTTAGTGTTGTTTCTTGTTGGGGTTTAGTGGTTTTTGTTGTTAGGGTGTTAGTGTTGTTTGTTGTTAGGGTTTTAGGGTTGTTTGTTGTTAGGGGTTTAAGGTTGTTTTTTGTTAGGAGGTTAGGGTTGTTTGTTGTTACGGGGTTAGGTTAGTTTCTTGTTAGGGGTTTAGTGTTGTTTGTTGTTAGGGGGTTAGTGTTTGTTGTTAGGGGTTTAGGGTTGTTTCTTGTTGGCGTTTAGTGGTTTTTGTTGTTAGGGTGTTAGTGTTGATTGTGGTTAGGGGGTTAGTGTTGTTTGTGGTTAGGGGGTGAGAGTTGGTTTTTAGGGGGTTAGGATTGTTTGTTGTTAGGAGTTTAGTGTTGTTTGTCATTAGGAGGTTGAGGTGGTTTGTTGTTAGGAGGTTAGGGCTGTTTGTTGTTACAGGGTTAGGTTAGTTTCTTGTTAGGGGTTTAGTGTTGTTTGTTGTTAGGGCGTTAGTGTTTGTTGTTAGGGGTTTAGTGTTGTTTCTTGTTGGGGTTTAGTGGTTTTTGTTGTTAGGGTGTTAGTGTTGTTTGTTCTTAGGGGTTTAGTGTTGTTTGTTGTTAGGGGGTTAGTGTTGTTTGTATTTAGGGGTTTAGGGTTGTTTCTTGTTGGGCTTTAGTGGTTTTTGTTGTTAGGGTGTTAGTGTTGTTTGTTCTTAGGGGGTTAGTGTTGTTTGTTCTTACGGGGTTAGTGTTGTTTGTGGTTAGGTTGTTAGTGTTGTTTGTGGTTAGGGGGTGAGTGTTGTTGTTTGTTAGGGGGTTAGGATTGTTTGTTGTTAGGGGTTTAGGGTTGTTTGTTGTTAGAGGTTTAAGGTTGTTTGTTGTTAGGGTGTTAGGGTTGTTTGTTCTTAGTGGGTTAGGGCTGTTTGTTGTTAGTGGGTTAGTGTTTCTGGTTTTTAGGGTTTAGGGTTTTTGCTGTTCGGGGGTTAGTGATGTTTGTTGTTAGGGCGTTAGGGTTGTTTGTTGTTAGGGTGTTAGTGTTCTTTGATGTTAGGGGTTTAGGGTTGTTTGTTGTTAGGGGGTTAGTGTTGTTTGTTGTTAGGTTGTGAGAGTTGTTTGCTGTTTGGGGTTTGTGTTGTTTTCAGGGGGTTAGTTTTGTTTGTTGTTAGTGAGTGAGTGTTGTTTGTAGTTAGGGGATTAGGGTTGTTGTTAGAGGGTTAGTGTTGTTTGTTGTTGGGGCTTAGTGTTGTTAGTTTTTAGGGGGTTAGGGATCTTTGTTGTTAGGGGGTAAGGGTTGTTTGTTGTTAGAGGTTTAGGGTTTTTGTTGTTAGTGGGTTAGTGTTGCTTGTTGTTACGGGTTCCGAGTTTTTTGTTGTTAGGGGGTTAGAGTTGTTTGTTCTTAGAGGATTTGGGTTCTTTCTTGTTGGGGGTTAGTGTTGTTTGTTTTTACGGGATAAGTGTTGGTTGTTGTTAAGGGGTTAGTTTTTTTTGTTCTTACTGGGTTAGTGCTGTTGGTGGTTAGGGGGTTAGTGTTGTTGTTTGTTAGGGGGTTAGGGTTGTTTGTTGGTAGAAGGTTAGGGTTGTTTGTTGTTAGGGGTTTAGGGTTGTTTGTTGTTAGGGGGTTAGGGTTGTTTGTTGTTAGGGGTTTAGAGTAGTTTATTTTTAGGGGGTTAGTGTTGTTTGTTGTTAGGTTGTTAGGATTGTTGTTAGGGGGTTAGTGGTGTTTGTTGTTAGGGGGTTAGTGTTTTTTGTTGTTAGGCGGTTACTGTTGTTTCTTGTTAAAGAGTTAGTGTTCTTTGTTGTTAGGCTCTTAGGGTTGTTTGTTGTTAGTGGGTTAGAGTAGTTTGTTGTTGGGGGTTAGGGTTGTTTGTTGTTAGGGGGTTAGGGATGTTGTTAGGTGGTTAGTGTTGTTTCTATTTAGGGGTTTCGGGTTGTTTCTTGTTGAGGTTTAGTGGTTTTTGTTGTTCGGGTGTTAGTGTTCTTTGTGGTTAGGGGGTGAGTGTTGTTTGTATTTAGGGGTTTAGGGTTGTTTCTTGTTGGACTTTAGTGGTTTTTGTTGTTAGGGTGTTAGTGTTGTTTGTTGTTTGGGGGTTAGTGTTGTTTGTTCTTACGGGGTTAGTGTTGTTTGTGGTTAGGGTGTTAGTGTTGTTTGTGGTTAGGGGGTGAGCGTTGTTGGTTGTTAGGGGGTTAGGATTGTTTGTTGTTAGGGGTTTAGGGTTGTTTTTTGTTAGGGGGTTAAGTTTGTTTGTTGTTAGGAGGTTAGGGTTGTTTTTTGTTACAGGGTTAGGTTAGTTTCTTGTTACGGGTTTAGTATTGGTTGTTGTTAGGGGGTTAGTGTTTGTTGTTAGGGGTTTAGTGTTGTTTCTTGTTGGGGTTTAGTGGTTTTTGTTGTTAGGGTGTTAGTGTTGTTTGTTGTTAGGGGTTTAGGGTTGTTTGTTGTTAGGGGTTTAAGGTTGTTTGCTGTTAGGAGGTTAGGGTTGTTTGTTGTTACGGGGTTAGGTTAGTTTCTTGTTAGGGGTTTAGTGTTGTTTGTTGTTAGGGGGTTAGTGTTTGTTGTTAGGGGTTTAGCGTTGTTTCTTTTTGGAGTTTAGTAGTTTTTGTTGTTAGGGTGTTAGTGTTGTTTGTGGTTAGGGGGTTAGTGTTGTTTGTTCTTACGGGGTTACTGTTGTTTGTGGTTAGGGTGTTAGTGTTGTTTGTGGTTAGGGGGTGAGTGTTGTTGGTTGTTAGAGGGTTAGGATTGTTTGTTGTTAGGGGTTTAGGGTTGTTTGTCGTTAGGGGTTTAAGGTTGTTTGTTGTTAGGGTGTTAGGGTTGTTTGTTCTTAGTGGGTTAGGGTTGTTTGTTGTTAGTGGGTTAGTGTTTCTGGTTTTTAGGGTTTAGGGTTTTTGCTTTCGGGGGTTAGTGTTGTTTGTTGTTAGGGCGTTAGGGTTGTTTGTTGTTAGGGTGTTAGTGTTCTTTGATGTTAGGGGTTTAGGGTTGTTTGTTGTTAGGGGGTTAGTGTTTGTTGTTTGGGGGTTAGGGTTGTTTGTTGTTACGGGGTTAGTGTTGTTTGATGTTAGGGGTTAGGGTTTTTTGTTGTTAGGGGGTTAGTGTTGTTTGCTGTTAGGGTGTTAGGGTTGTTTGTTGTTAGTGGGTTAGGGTTGTTTGTTGTTAGTGGGTTAGTGTTTTTGGTTTTTAGGGGTTAGGGTTGTTTGTTGTTTGGGGGTTAGTGTTGTTTGTTGTTAGGGGGTTAGGGTCGTTTGTTGTTAGGGTGGTAGTGTTCTTTGATGTTAGGGGTTTAGGGTTGTTTGTTGTTGGGGTTTAGGGTTGTTTGTTGTTAGGGGTTAGGGTTTTTTGTTGTTACGGGGTTAGGGTTGGTTCTTGTTAGGGGGTTAGTGTTGTTTGTTGTTGGTGGGTTAGGGTTGTTTGTTGTTTGGTTAGGGTTGTGTGTAGTTAGGGGGTTAGTGTTGTTTGTTGTTAGGGGTTTAGGGT
Organism: Loxodonta africana; assembly: GCF_030014295.1. Lineage (NCBI taxonomy): Eukaryota > Metazoa > Chordata > Mammalia > Proboscidea > Elephantidae > Loxodonta > Loxodonta africana. The sequence continues at coordinate 603,278 of NW_026974835.1, read as the reverse complement.
TGTTTCTTTTTGGGGTTTAGTGGTTTTTGTTGTTAGGGTGTTAGTGTTGTTTGTGGTTAGGGGGTTAGTGTTGTTGGTTGTTAGGGGGATAGGAATGTTTGTTGTTAGGGGGTTAGGGTTGTTTGTTGTTACTGGGTTAGTGTTGTTTGATGTTAGGGGTTAGGGTTGTTTGTTGTTAGGGGGTTAGTGTTGTTTGTTGTTAGGGTGTGAGGGTTGTTTGTTGTTAGTTGGTTAGTTTAGTTTGCTGTTAGTGGGTTAGTGTTTTTGGTTTTTAGGGGTTAGGGTTGTTTGTTGTTTTTGGGCTAGTGTTGTTTGTTGTTAGGGTGTTAGGGTTGTTTGTTGTTAGGGTGTTAGTGTTCTTTGTTGTTAGGGGTTTAGGGTTGTTTGTTGTTAGGGGGTTAGGGTTGTTTGTTGTTAGGGGTTAGGGTTGTTTGTTGTTACGGGGTTAGGGTAGGTTCTTGTTAGGGGGTTAGTGTTGTTTGTTGTTGGTGGGTTAGGGTTGTTTGCTGTTTGGTTAGGGTTGTGTGTTGTTAGGGGGTTAGTGTTGTTTGTTGCTAGCAGTTTAGGGTTGTTTCTTGTTGGGGTTTAGTGGTTTTTGTTGTTAGGGTGTTAGTGTTGTTTGTGGTTAGGGGGTTAGTGTTGTTGGTTGTTAGGGGGATAGGATTGTTTGTTGTTAGGGGGTTAGGGTTGTTTGTTGTTTGGTGGTTAGGGTTGTTTGTTGTTACGGGGTTAGTGTTGTTTGTTCTTAGGGCGTTAGTGTTGGTTGTTGTTAGTAGGTTAGTGTTTTTTGTTCTTAGTGGGTTAGTGCTGTTTGGGGTTAGGGAGTTAGTGTTGCTGGTTGTTAGGGGTTAGTGTTGTTTGTTGTTAGGGGTTTAGGTTTGTTTCTTGTTGGGGTTTAGTGTTGTTTGTTGTTAGGGTGTTAGTGTAGTTTGTGGTTAGGGGGTTAGTGTTGTTGGTTGTTAGGGGGTTAGTGTTGTTTGTGGTTAGGGGTTTAGTGTTGTTTGTTGTTCGGTGTTTAGAGTTTTTTGTTCTTAGGGGCTTAGGGTTGTTTGTTGTTAGGGGATTAGGGTTGTTTCCTGTTAGGGGGTTAGTGTTGTTTGTTTTTAGGGGGTAAGTGTTGGTTGCTGTTAGGGGGTTAGTGTTCTTTGTTTTTACTGGGTTATTGCTGTTTGTGGTTAGGAGGTTAGTGTAGTTGGTTGTTAGGGAGTTAGGGTTGTTTGTTGTTAGGGGGTTAGTGTTTGTTGTTACAGTGTTGGTGTTGATAGTTGTTAGGGGGTTAGTTTTGTTTGCTTTTAGAGGTTTAGGGTTGTTGGTTGTTAGTGTGTTAGTGTTGTTTGTTGTTAGGGGCTTAGGGGTGTTTGTTCTTACGGGGTTAGGGTATTTTTGGTTACGAGGTTAGGGTAGTTTCCTGTTAGGGGGTTAGTGTTGTTTGTTTTTAGTGGCTTAGGGTTGTTTGTTGTTAGGGGGTTAGGTTAGTTTGATGTTAGGGGGTTAGTGTTGTTTGTTGTTAGGGGTTTAGTGTTGTTTGTTGTTAGGGGCTTAGGGTGGTTTGTTGTTAGGGGATTAGGGTTCTTTCTTGTTAGGGGGTTAGTGTTGGTTCTTGCTAGGGGGTTAGTGTTGTTTGTTGTTACGGGGAAAGTGTTGGTTGTTGTTAGGGGGTTAGTGTTTTTTGTTTTGATTGGGTTAGTGCTGTTTGTGGTTGGGGGTTAGTGTTGTTGGTTTTTAGCGTGTTAGGGTTGTTTGTTGTTAGTGTATTAGGGTTTTTTGTTGTTAGGGGTTAGTGTTGTTTGTTATTAGGGATTTAGGGTTATTAGTTGTTAGGGGGTTAGTGTTGTTTGTTGTTAGCTGGTTAATGTTATTTGTTGTTAGTAAGTTAGGGTTGTTTGTTGTTACGGGGATAGGGTAGTTTGTTGTTACGGGGTTAGTGTTTGTTCTCAGTGGGTTAGTGTTGTTTGCTGTTTGGTTATGTTGTTCGTTGTTAAGGCGTTAGGGATGTTTCTTGTTCGGGGTTAGGGTTGTTTGTTGTTAAGGGCTTAGTGTTGTTTGTTGTTAGGGGGTTAGTGCTGTTTGTTGTTCCGGGGTTAGTTTTGTTTGTTATTAATGGTTTAGGGTTGTTTGTTGTTAGGGGGTTAGGGTTCTTGTTCTAAGGGGGTTACTGTTGTTTTTTGTTGCGGGTTAGTGTTGTTTGTTCTTAGGGTGTTAGTGTTCTTTGTTGTTATGATGTTAGGGTTGGTTGTGGTTAGGGTGTTAGTGTTGTTTGTTGTTAAGTGTTTAGTATTCTTTGTTTTTAGGCGTTTAGAGTTGTTTCTTGGGGTTTAGTGGAGTTTGTTGTTAGGGTTTTCGTGTTGTTTCTTGTTAGGGGGTTAGTGTTGGTTGTTGTTAGGGGGTTAGTGTTGCTTTTATTCAGGAGGTTAGTGTTTGTTGTTGTTAGAGGGTTAGTGTTGTTTGTTGTTAGGGGTTTAAAACACACTGCCTAGAGAAATCCTAGCAAAGCCCTATGTTTCCCCAAAGAAATGTATGTCCATTTCAGTTCTTCGCCAGCAACGGAGCAAAGAGGCAACGTCAGATTGTGTGTATCTCAGTGAGAGAAAGAACACTGTGACTTCCCCCGTTCCTCTGACGAAAGCGGTTAGAGGGTGAAAAGCGTCCTTTGCTTTCGCTTTCCCGCAATGAGCTCGGCAGATCGGCCCTTCGCGAAGGGCCGTTATCCCCCGGAGAACTGCCTCGCGGTAGCCCTGTTCTGGAAGTGGAACGAGTATGCAGTGTTGGCGTTCAGCTATTGTGAAGGCTAGCTTTTGCCCACGGCAAACGAAGCGCCCGGGGAAGTCTTAGCAGAACCCGGAGCCTTTCCACGGTTCAAAGCGTGGAACTGCAGACTCTTTTGCAAAGAAGAGAGCGCACAGGCAACAGCAGCCTGCACGTTTCTCAGTGAAAGGGAGAACTCCCTGACTTCATCCAGTCCTCTGAGCAAAGCAGGCAGAGGGAGAGAAACTTTCTTTCCTTCCTCTTTCCTGCAACGAATTCCTCATTTGCTCTTGCAAACGCAGGGCTTCTTCTGAAAACCTACTTCGCGGTGCAGGGATCCTTCCAGAGGAGCAACGACATAGTTTTAGCTGGAAGGGCTTGGGAAAGCAGCCGGGGAGGAAAGGTCTCTTGCTATTCTCTTTTCTTTCTGCCTGAATGCGGTCAAATGGCACTTGCCAAAGCAAGGATTCCCAGCACAAACTACAAAGCAGCAGCTCTCTCCTGGCAGAGGAAATCCCATGCAGTGTTGCCCTGGCGAGATAGTGTTGCTACAGTGAGGCCCAGGGAAAACACACTGCCTAGAGAAATCCTAGCAAAGCCCTGTGTTTCCCCACAGGAATGCATGTCAGTTTCCGTTCTTTACCAGCAACGGAGCTCAGAGGCAACGTCAGATTGTGTGTATCTCAGTGAGAGAAAGAACACTGTGACTTCCCCCGTTCCTCTGACGAAAGCGGTTAGAGGGAGAAAAGCGTCCTTTGCTGTCGCTTTCCCGCAATGAGCTCGGCAGATCGGCCCTTCGCGAAGGGCCGTTATCCCCCGGAAAACTGCCTCGCGGAAGCCCTGTTCTGGAAGTGGAACGAGTATGCAGTGTTGGCGTTCAGCTATTGTGAAGGCTAGCTTTTGCCCACGGCAAACGAAGCGCCCGGGGAAGTCTTAGCAGAAACCGGCGCCTTTCCACGGTTCAAAGCGTGGAACTGCAGACTCTTTTGCAAAGAAGAGAGCGCACAGGCAACAGCACCCGGCAATTTCTCAGTGAAAGGGAGAACTCCCTGACTTCATCCAGTCCTCTGAGCAAAGCAGGCAGAGGGAGAGAAACTTTCTTTCCTTCCTTTTTCCTGCAAAGAATTCCTCCTTTGCTCTCGCAAACGCAGGGCTTCTTCTGAAAACTTACGTCGCGGTGCAGGGATCCTTCAAGAGTAGCAACGACATAGTTTTAGCTGGAAGGGCTTGGCAGAGCAGCCGGGGAGAAAAGGCCTCTTGTTATTCTCTTTTCTTTCTGCCTGAATGCAGTCAATTCGCACTTGCCATAGAGAGGTTTCCCAGCACAAACTACAAAGCAGCAGCTCTCTCCTGGCAGAGGAAATCCCATGCAGTGTTGCCCTGGCGAGATAGTGTTGGTACAGTGAGGCCCAGGGAAAGCACACTGCCTAGAGAAATCCTAGCAAAGCCCTGTGTTTCCCCACAGGAATGTATGTCAGTTTCAGTTCTTTGCCAGCAACGGAGCTCAGAGGCAACGTCAGATTGTGTGTATCTCAGTGAGAGAAAGAACACTGTGACTTCCCCCGTTCCTCTGACGAAAGCAGTTAGAGGGAGAAAAGCGTCCTTTGCTTTCGCTTTCCCGCAGTGAGCTCGGCAGATCTGCCCTTCGCGAAGGGCCGTTTTCCCCCGCAGAACTGCCTCGCGGTAGCCCTGTTCTGGAAGTGGAACGAGTATGCAGTGTTAGCGTTCAGCTATTGTGAAGGCTCGCTTTGGCCCAGGGCAAACGAAGCGCCGGGGGAAATCTTAGCAGAGCCCGGCGCCTTTCCACGGTTCAAAGCGTGGAACAGCAGACACTTTTGCAAAGAAGAGAGCGCACAGGCAACAGCAGCCCGCACGTTTCTCAGTGAAAGGGAGAACTCCCTGACTTCATCCAGTCCTCTGAGCAAAGCAGGCAGAAGGAGAGAAACTTTCTTTCCTTCCTCTTTCCTGCAACGAATTCCTCATTTGCTGTTGCAAACGTAAGGTTTCTTCTAAAAAACTACGTCACGGTGCAGAGATCCTTCCAGAGGAGCAACGACATAGTTTTAGCTGGAAGGGCTTGGCAGAGCAGCCGGGGAGAAAAGGCCGCTTGCTGTTCTCTTTTCTTTCTGCCCGAATGCGGTCAATTGGCACCTGCCAAGGCAAGGTTTCCCAGCACAAACTACAAAGCAGCAGCTCTCTCATGAAGAGGAAATCCCATTCAGTGTTGCCCTTGCGAGATAGTGTTGCTACAGTGAGGCCCAGGGAAAACACACTGCCTAGAGAAATCCTAGCAAAGCCCTGTGTTTCCCCACAGGAATGTATGTCCGTTTCAGCTCTTTGCCAGCAACGGAGCTCAGAGGCAACGTCAGATTGTGTGTATCTCAGTGAGAGAAAGAACACTGTGACTTCCCCCGTTCCTCTGACGAAAGCAGTTAGAGGGAGAAAAGCGTCCTTTGCTTTCGCTTTCCCGCAATGAGCTCCACAGATCTGCCCTTCGCGAAGGGCCGTTTTTCCCCGGAGAACTGCCTCGCGGTAGCCCTGTTCTGGAAGTGGAACGAGAGTATGCAGTGTTAGCGTTCAGCTAATGTGAAGGCTAGCTGTGGCCCAGGGCAAACGAAGCCCCGGGGGAAGTCTTAGCAGAGCCCGGCGCCTTTCCACGGTTCAAAGCGTGGAACTGCAGACTCTAGTGCAAAGAGGAGAGCGCACAGGCAACAGCAGCCCGCACGTTTCTCAGTGAAAGGGAGAACTCCCTGACTTCATCCAGTCCTCTGAGCAAAGCAGGCAGAGGGAGAGAAACTTTCTTTCCTTCCTCTTTCCTGCAACGAATTCCTCATTTGCTCTTGCAAACGCAGGGCTTCTTCTGAGAAACTACGTCACCGTGCAGGGATCCCTCCAGAGGAGCAACGACATAGTTTTAGCTGGAAGGGCTTGGGAAAGCAGCCGGGGAGAAAAGGCCTCTTGCTATTCTCTTTTCTTTCTGCCTGAATGCAGTCAATTCGCACTTGCCAAAGAGAGGTTTCCCAGCACAAACTACAAAGCAGCAGCTCTCTCCTGGCAGAGGAAATCCCATGCAGTGCTGCCCTTGCGAGATAGCGTTGATACAGTGAGGCCCAGGGAAAACACACTGCCTAGAGAAATCCTAGCAAAGCCCTGTGTTTCGCCACAGGAATGTATGTCCGTTTCAGTTCTTCGCCAGCAACGGAGCAAAGAAGCAACGTCAGATTGTGTGTATCTCAGTGAGAGAAAGAACACTGTGACTTCCCCCGTTCCTCTGACAAAAGCGGTTAGAGGGAGAAAAGCGTCCTTTGCTGTCGCTTTCCCGCAATGAGCTCGGCAGATCTGCCCTTCGCGAAGGGCCGTTTTCCCCCGGAGAACTGCTTCGCGGTAGCCCTGTTCTGGAAGTGGAACGAGTATGCAGTGTTAGCGTTCAGCTATTGTGAAGGCTCGCTTTGTCCCAGGGCAAACGAAGGGCCCGGGGAAGTCTAAGCAGAGCCCGGCGCCTTTCCACGGTTCAAAGCGTGGAACTGCAGACTCTTGTGCAAAGAAGAGAGCGCACAGGCAACAGCAGCCTGCACGTTTCTCAGTGAAAGGGAGAACTCCCTGACTTCATCCAGTCCTCTGAGCAAAGCAGGCAGAGGGAGAGAAACTTTCTTTCCTTCCTCTTTCCTGCAACGAATTCCTCATTTGCTCTTGGAAACGCAGGGCTTCTTCTGAGAAACTACATCGCGGTGCAGGGATCCTTCCAGAGGAGCAACGACATAGTTTTAGCTGGAAGGGCTTGGGAGAGCAGCCCGGGAGAAAAGGCCTCTTGCTATTCTCTTTTCTTTCTGCCCGAATGCGGTCAATTGGCACTTGCCAAAGCAAGGTTTTACAGCACAAACTAGAAAGCAGCAGCTCTCTCCTGGCAGAGGAAATCCCATGCAGTGTTGCCCTGGCGAGATAGTGTTGGTACAGTGAGGCCCTGGGAAAACACACTGCCTAGAGAAATCCTAGCAAAGCCCTGTGTTTCCCCACAGGAATGCATGTCAGTTTCCGTTCTTTGCCAGCAACGGAGCTCAGAGGCAACGTCAGATTGTGTGTATCTCAGTGAGAGAAAGAACACTGTGACTTCCCCCGTTCCTCTGACGAAAGCAGTTAGAGGGAGAAAAGCGTCCTTTGCTTTCGCTTTCCCGCAATAAGCTCGGCAGATATGTCCTTCGCGAAGGGCCGTTTTCCCCCGGAGAACTGCCTCGCGGTAGCCCTGTTCTGGAAGTGGAACGAGTATGCAGTGTTAGCGTTCAGCTAATGTGAAGGCTCGCTTTGGCCCAGGGCAAACGAAGCGCCGGGGGAAATCTTAGCAGAGCCCGGCGCCTTTCCACGGTTCAAAGCGTGGAACTGCAGACTCTTTTGCAAAGAAGAGAGCGCACAGGCAACAGCAGCCGGCAATTTCTCAGTGAAAGGGAGAACTCCCTGACTTCATCCAGTCCTCTGAGCAAAGCAGGCCGAAGGAGAGAAACTTTCTTTCCTTCCTCTTTCCTGCAACGAATTCCTCATTTGCTCTTGCAAACGCAGGGCTTCTTCTGAAAACCTACGTCGCGGTGCAGGGATCCTTCCAGAGTAGCAATGACATAGTTTTAGCTGGAAGGTCTTGGGAAAGCAGCCCGGGAGGAAAGGCCTCTTGCTATTCTCTTTTCTTTCTGCCTGAATGCGGTCAAATGGCACTTGCGAAAGCAAGGATTCCCAGCACAAACTACAAAGCAGCAGCTCTCTCCTGGCAGAGGAAATCCCACGCAGTGTTGCCCTGGCGAGATAGTGTTGCTACAGTGAGGCCCAGGGAAAACACACTGTCTAGAGAAATCCTAGCAAAGCCCTGTGTTTCCCCACAGGAATGTATGTCCGTTTCAGTTCTTTGCCAGCAACGGAGCTCAGAGGCAACGTCAGATTGTGTGTATCTCAGTGAGAGAAAGAACACTGTGACTTCCCCCGTTCCTCTGACGAAAGCAGTTAGAGGGAGAAAAGCGTCCTTTGCTTTCGCTTTCCCGCAATGAGCTCCACAGATCTGCCCTTCGCGAAGGGCCGTTTTCCCCCGGAGAACTGCCTCGCGGTAGCCCTGTTCTGGAAGTGGAACGAGTATGCAGTGTTAGCGTTCAGCTAATGTGAAGGCTCGCTTTGGCCCAGGGCAAACGAAGCGCCGGGGGAAGTCTTAGCAGAGCCCGGCGCCTTTCCACGGTTCAAAGCGTGGAACTGCAGACTCTAGTGCAAAGAGGAGAGCGCACAGGCAACAGCAGCCCGCACGTTTCTCAGTGAAAGGGAGAACTCCCTGACTTCATCCAGTCCTCTGAGCAAAGCAGGCAGAGGGAGAGAAACTTTCTTTCCTTCCTCTTTCCTGCAACGAATTCCTCATTTGCTCTTGGAAACGCAGGGCTTCTTCTGAGAAACTACATCGCGGTGCAGGGATCCTTCCAGAGGAGCAACGACATAGTTTTAGCTGGAAGGGCTTGGGAGAGCAGCCCGGGAGAAAAGGCCTCTTGCTATTCTCTTTTCTTTCTGCCCGAATGCGGTCAATTGGCACTTGCCAAAGCAAGGTTTTACAGCACAAACTAGAAAGCAGCAGCTCTCTCCTGGCAGAGGAAATCCCATGCAGTGTTGCCCTGGCGAGATAGTGTTGGTACAGTGAGGCCCTGGGAAAACACACTGCCTAGAGAAATCCTAGCAAAGCCCTGTGTTTCCCCACAGGAATGCATGTCAGTTTCCGTTCTTTGCCAGCAACGGAGCTCAGAGGCAACGTCAGATTGTGTGTATCTCAGTGAGAGAAAGAACACTGTGACTTCCCCCGTTCCTCTGACGAAAGCAGTTAGAGGGAGAAAAGCGTCCTTTGCTTTCGCTTTCCCGCAATAAGCTCGGCAGATATGTCCTTCGCGAAGGGCCGTTTTCCCCCGGAGAACTGCCTCGCGGTAGCCCTGTTCTGGAAGTGGAACGAGTATGCAGTGTTAGCGTTCAGCTAATGTGAAGGCTCGCTTTGGCCCAGGGCAAACGAAGCGCCGGGGGAAATCTTAGCAGAGCCCGGCGCCTTTCCACGGTTCAAAGCGTGGAACTGCAGACTCTTTTGCAAAGAAGAGAGCGCACAGGCAACAGCAGCCGGCAATTTCTCAGTGAAAGGGAGAACTCCCTGACTTCATCCAGTCCTCTGAGCAAAGCAGGCCGAAGGAGAGAAACTTTCTTTCCTTCCTCTTTCCTGCAACGAATTCCTCATTTGCTCTTGCAAACGCAGGGCTTCTTCTGAAAACCTACGTCGCGGTGCAGGGATCCTTCCAGAGTAGCAATGACATAGTTTTAGCTGGAAGGTCTTGGGAAAGCAGCCCGGGAGGAAAGGCCTCTTGCTATTCTCTTTTCTTTCTGCCTGAATGCGGTCAAATGGCACTTGCGAAAGCAAGGATTCCCAGCACAAACTACAAAGCAGCAGCTCTCTCCTGGCAGAGGAAATCCCACGCAGTGTTGCCCTGGCGAGATAGTGTTGCTACAGTGAGGCCCAGGGAAAACACACTGTCTAGAGAAATCCTAGCAAAGCCCTGTGTTTCCCCACAGGAATGTATGTCCGTTTCAGTTCTTTGCCAGCAACGGAGCTCAGAGGCAACGTCAGATTGTGTGTATCTCAGTGAGAGAAAGAACACTGTGACTTCCCCCGTTCCTCTGACGAAAGCAGTTAGAGGGAGAAAAGCGTCCTTTGCTTTCGCTTTCCCGCAATGAGCTCCACAGATCTGCCCTTCGCGAAGGGCCGTTTTCCCCCGGAGAACTGCCTCGCGGTAGCCCTGTTCTGGAAGTGGAACGAGTATGCAGTGTTAGCGTTCAGCTAATGTGAAGGCTCGCTTTGGCCCAGGGCAAACGAAGCGCCGGGGGAAGTCTTAGCAGAGCCCGGCGCCTTTCCACGGTTCAAAGCGTGGAACTGCAGACTCTAGTGCAAAGAGGAGAGCGCACAGGCAACAGCAGCCCGCACGTTTCTCAGTGAAAGGGAGAACTCCCTGACTTCATCCAGTCCTCTGAGCAAAGCAGGCAGAGGGAGAGAAACTTTCTTTCCTTCCTCTTTCCTGCAACGAATTCCTCATTTGCTCTTGCAAACGCAGGTCTTCTTCTGAAAACGTACGTCGCGGTGCAGGGATCCTTCCAGAGGAGCAACGACATAGTTTTAGCTGCAAGGGCTTGGCAGAGCAGCCGGGGAGAAAAGGCCTCTTGCTATTCTCTTTTCTTTCTAACGCAAACCCTAACGCAAACCCTAACCCATAACACCAAAACCTAACCTAAACCTTACCACTATCCCTCACCCTAACTCTAACACTAACCCGAAACCTAATCATAAACCTAACCCTAACTCTGAACCAAACTTAACCATGACCAGAACCACAATGCCTAACCGAAACCCTCACCCAAACCCTAACCCTAAACTACACCTCTAAACCCTAACACCTTACCATAACCATAATCCTAACTCTACCCAACCCTAACCATAAACCTAACACTCACCCCAACCACAATGCCTAACACAAATCGTAACCCTAACTGTTACACTTAACCCTAACCTAAAATCTAACCCTAACCCTAAAACTAAACAGAACCCATAAACTTAACGCTAACCCTAAACATAAACTTAACACTAACCTGAAAACGAACCCAAACCTTAGCCATATCCCTAACCCTCACCCTACTTTACTTCACCCTATCCCTAACCTAAAGCTAACCCTAACTTTAACCCTAATCCAACCCCTAAACCTAACCCTAACCTTAACCTTGGCCCATCTGTAACCCTAAACCTAACCCTTATAATAACTCTGACACTAACCCTTGCCCAAAACCTAATTCTAATCCTAACCCTGACCCTAACCCTAACCTAACCTTAACCCTAACTTTAAGCCTACCATAAACTTAACCTAAACCTAACCCCTAACCCAACTCGAACCCTAAACCTAGCCCTAACCCTAACCGTAACAGTTACGCAAAACCCTCACCTTAACTGTAAACGTAAATCTAACTCTTACCGTAACCCTAAACTTAACCCTAATTATAACCCTATCCTAAACCTAACTGAAACACTAACCACTAACCCTAACTCTAACCCTAATGCTTAGCCTAAACCTAACCTTAACCCTAAACCTAACCTTAACCACTAACCCTAACTCTAATCCTAACCCGAAACCAAACCCTCACACTTAACCAAAATTTCAACCTAACCATAACCCTAAACCTACCCTAACTTCATTCAAACCCTAACCCTAAGCTAAACTAACACTAAACCTAACCCTAACTCTAAACCTAAATCTAACCCTAACCCTGAATCTAACCTGAACTCTAAACCAAAACCCTAAACCTGACCCTAACCTTAATCCAAACACCTACCCCAACCCTAACCCTCATCCTTAACCTAAATTCCACCCTAAACCTAAACCTAAAGCACTATCACCATACTCTAGCCCTAACTCTAAACCTAACCTAACTCTAACCCTAAACATTACTGTAACACCCAAAAACATCAGCTTAATGTAAACATAACACTAATCCTCACACGAAACCCTAACCCTTTCCCTAACCCTAACCCTATCCCTCATCCTAACCCTAAACCTGACATAAACCTAACTCTTACCCTAACCTTCAACTTAACCTGAACTCTACCCTAACCTTAACCGTAAACCTAACAATAACTCTAAACCTGACCTTAACCCTAACCCTAAACCCTAGCACTAACTCTAAACCTAACCCTAACCTAGCCTTACACTTTACCGTAAACCTAGTCTTAACCCTAACCTGACCGCTACCTTAACCCTAACCTAAACCTAACCCTAACACTAACCTTAACCCTAAATCTAACATTAACCCTGAACCCCACTATTAACTGAAACTTCACCATGACCCTAACTCTAACCCTAACCATAACAATTACCCTAAACCCTCATCTTAACTGTAAACCTAAACCTAACCCTCACCATATCCCCAACCCTCACCCTAACCCCTAACTATATTCCTAACCCTAAACCTAACGCTATCCCTAACCCTAACTGTACCCCTAACACGAACAGTAACCCTAATCTAACACTAACCCTAACATTAACCCTAAACTTAAACCTACCCTAACCATAAACCTAAAACTAGCAGCCTAAACCTAACGTCTAACACTAACCCTAATCCTAACCCTAACCCTAACCCTAACTCTCACCCTTAACCTAAACTTCACACTAACCCTAAACCTAAAACTAACCCTAACACTAAACATAACCCCTAACCCTAAACTGGACCCTAAATCTAACCATAACACTAACCTGAACACAAACCCAAACTCTAGCCCTAACCCTAAAAGTAACCCTCAGCCTATGCTAAACTTCAACCAAATCCTAACCCTAACCATAACCGTAAACGTAAACCTAGCCCAAACCCTAACCTTAAACCTAACTCTAACCGTAAAGCTAGTCCATCTGTAACCCTAAACCTAAGCCTTACAATAGTTCTGAACCTAACCCTAATCCTAAGCCCAACAATAGACCTAATCCTAAACCTAACCCGAACTCTAAACTTGACCCTAAAGAGAACACTAACTCTAACCCTAAACCAGGACTTAAACCTAAAACTTACCCTGCACCTAACCCTGCACCTAACCCTAACTCTAACTCTAACCCTAATCCTAACACTTGTCCTAAAACCTAACCTTAACTGCAATACTAACTGTAACCCTCATCTAACCCCTAACCGTACCCCCAAAAGCTAACCCTAATGCTATCCCTAACCCTAACCCTAACACTCACCTGAAAACCTAAGCCCTAACGATAACCCTAACCCTAACCCAAAACCTAACCCCTAGCACCAAAGCCTAACCCTAACTCTAACACTAACCCGAAACCTAATCATAAAACTAACCCTAACCCTAAACCAAACCTAACCATGACCAGAACCACAATGCCTAACCGGAACCCTCACCCAAGCCCTAACCCAAAACTACTCCTCTAATCCCTAACACCTTACCATAACCATAATCCTAACCCTACCCAACCCTAATCCTAAACCTAATCCTCACACCAACCACAATGCCTAACACAAACCGTAAACCTAACCCTAAACTGAACCCTCACTCTTAACCAAAATTCACCCTAACCATGACCCTAAACCTCCCCTAACTTCATCCAAACCCTAACCTTAACCAAAAATAAAACTAAACTTAAACCTAACCCTAAATGTAAACCTAACCCTAACCCGGACCATAACCTGAACCCTAACCCCTAACCCTAACCCTCACGCTTAACATAAACTTCACCCTAACTCTAACCCTAAAACTAAATATAACACTAAATCTCCGCCTAACCCTGACCCTAACCCTAATCCTAACCATAAACCTAACCCAAACCTGAACCTAACTCTAACCCTAACCCTAATCCTAACCCTAAAACTTACCCTACACACTCAGCTTAAATGGAAACCTAGAACTAACCCTCACCCTAACATCTAAACCTAACCCCAACCCTTAACCTAACCCTATCTCTAACCTTAACCTAGCCCTAAACCTAACAATGACTTAACCCTAACATGTACTCTAAACCTAAGCATAAACCTAAACTTAACCCTAAACCTAATCCTAACCTTAACCCTAACCCTAACACCTAACGCTAACCTGAGCTCAACACTCGCCCTTAACTTTAAATGCACCCTAACACTAACCCTAAACTGAACCCTAACCCTAACCCTAAACCTAAGCCTAAACCTGACCCTAGCATTAACCCAAACACGTAAACCTGACCCTAATACTAACCCTAAATCTAACCCTAACCTTAACGCAAACACGTAACGCTAACACTAGTCCTAACCCTCATCCTTAAAGTATGCTTCACCCTAAACGTAAGCCTAAGCCTAACCTGAAACTAAACCTAACCCTAAACTATCCCCTCAGTCTAGCCCTAACCCTAAACCTAACCCTAACCCTAACTCTAACCATACCCCTAACCATAACACTCTAAAACATCAGCTAAACTGTAAACCTAACACTAACCATCACATGAATCGCTAACCCTTTCCCTAATCCTACCCCTATCCCTAATGCTAACCTTAACCTTGACCTAATCCTAACCCTTACCCTAACCCTAAACTTAACACTAACCTTAACTCGAACTTAACCCTAACCCTCACAATAACTCTAAACCTGACCCTAACCCTAAGCCTAAACCCTAGCACTAACTCTAACTCTAACCCTAACCCTAACCTAGCCCTACCCTTTACCGTAAACCTAGCCTAAACCCTAACCTTACCCCTACCTTCAACCTAACCCTGACACTAACCTTAAGCATAACTCTAACCTTAACCCTAACCCTGACTATTAACTGAAACTTCACCCTAACCATAAGCCTAACTCTAACTCTAACCCTAACCATAACAATTACCCTAAACCTTCACCTTCAATGTAAACCTAAACCTAACCCTTAACCGTATCCCCAACCCTAAACCTAATGCTATCTATCCCTCACATTATCCCTAACCCTAACCCGAAGACGAACAGTAACCCTAATCTAACGCTAACCCTAACGTTAACCCTAAACTTAACCCTTCCCTAACCATAAACCTAACCCTAACACCCTAAACCGAAACTCTAACCCTAACTAGAATCCAAACCCTAATGCAAACCCTTATCCTAACCCTCACCCTTAACCTAAACTTCACACTAACCCTAAACCTAAACCTAATCTGAACATAACCACTAACCCTAACCTGAACCCTAAACCTAACCTTAGCACTAACATGAACACAAACCCAAAGTCTAGCCCTAACCCTAAAAATAACCCTCACCCTATCCTAAACTTCATCCAAACCCTAACGCTAACCTTAGTCCTAAACCTAAACCTAAACCTAACCCAACCCCTAACATTAAATCTAACTCTAACCATAATGCTAGTCCACCTGTAACCCTAAACCTAACCCTTAAAATACCCCTCAACCTAACCCTAAACCTAATCCTAACCCTAGACCTAATCCTAACCCTAACCCGAACTCTAACCTTGACCCTAAATAGAACACTAACTCTACCCCTAAACCTGAAACTAAAGCTAAATCTTACCCTACACCTAACCCTAAACGTAAACCTACCCCTAACTCTATGTCTAACGATAATCGGGACACTTATCCTAAACCCTCGCCTTAAATGTAAAACTAACCGTAACACTCACTCTAACCCCTAACGGTATCCCACAACCCTTACCCTAATGCTACCCCTAACCCTAACACTAACCTGAACACCTAAGCCCTAATGATAACCCTAACCCTAACCCCAAACCTAACCCATAACACCAAAACCTAACCCTAACCTTAAAGGTAGCTCTCACCCTAACTCTAACTCTAACACTAACCCGAAACCTAATCATAAACCTAACCCTAACCCTAAACCAATCCTAACCATCACCAGAACCACAATGCCTAACCGGAACCCTCACCCAAACCCTAACCCTAAACTACACCTCTAACACCTAACACCTTACCTTAACCATAATCCTAACCCTACCCAACCCTAACCCTAAACCTAAACCTCACCCCAACCACAACGCCTAACACAAAACGTAACCCTAACCCTAACTGTAACACTAAACTTAACCCTAACCTTAAACATAACCCTAACCCTAAAACTAAACAGAACCCGTAAACTTAACCCTAACACGAAACACAACCTTAACACGAACCTGAAAACTAACCCAAACCTTAGCCATAACCTTAACCCTAACCCTCACCCTAACTTAAACTTCACCCTATCCCTAACCTAAAGCTCACCCTAATTCTGTTTAGTTTTAGGGCTAGGGTTAGGGTGAAGTTTATGTTAACCTAATTCTAAACCTATCCCTATCCCTACCCCTAAACCTAACCCTAACCTTAACCTTGGCCCACCTGTAACCCTAAAACTAACCCTTACAATAACTCGGACCCGAACCCTCACCCTAAACCTAATCCTAATCTTAACCCTGACCATAACCCTAACCTAACCTTAACCCTAACTTTAACCCTACGATAAACTCAAACCTAACCCTAACCCCGAACAATAACTCTAACCAAAATTTCACCCTACCCATAACCCTAAACCTACCCTAACTTCATTCAAATCCTAACCCTAACCAAAACTAAAGCTAACCCTAAACCTAACGCAAACCCTAACCCTGACCCTAACCTGAACCCTTACCCCTAACCCTAACCCTAACCCTCACGCTTAACATAAACTTCACCCTAACCCTAGCCCTAAAACTAAACATAATACTAAATCTCCCCAACCCTGACCCTAACCCTAATCCTAACCATATACCTAACCCTAACCTTAAACATAATCCTAACCCTGACCCTAAATCTATCTCTAACCCTAATCCTAACCCTAAAACTTACCCTACACACTCAGCTTAAATGGAAACCTAGCACTAACCCTCACACTAACATCTAAACCTAAACCCTACCCTTAACCTAATCTTATCTCTAACCTTTACCTAGCCCTAAACCTAACCATGACTTAACCGTAACACTTACCCTAACCCTAAAACTAATCTTAACCCTAATCCTAATCCTAACCTTAACCCTAACCCTAACCCCTAACACTAACCCTAAGCTCAACCCTCACACTTAACTTAAACTGCACCCTGACCCTAACCTTAAACTAAACCCTAACCCTAAAGCTAACCCTAACATTAACCCAAACACCAAAACCTAACCCTGACACTAACACTAACCCTAAACTTAACCCTAACCTGATCCTAACCTTAACCCAAACACCTAACTCTAATATTTACCCTAACGCTAATCTTAACTTAACTTTCACCCTATACATAAGCAGAACCCTAAAATTAAACCTAACCCTAAATATCCCCTCAGTCTAGCCCTAACCCTAACTCTAACTCTAACCCTGACCCTAACCGTAACACTGTAAAACATCAGCTTAACTGTAAATCTAACACTAACCCTCACACGAACCCTAACCCTTTCCCTAAACCTAACCCTATCCCTAACCCTAACCCTAACCCTGACCTAAACATAACCCTTACCCTAACCCTAAACTTAACCCTAACCTTAACTCTACCCTAACCCTAACACTAACAAAAACTCTAAACCTGACCCGAACCCTACCCCTAAACCCTAGCACTAACTCTAACTCTACACCTAATCCTAACCCTAACCTAGACGTACCCTTGACCGTAAACCTAGCCTTAACCCTAACCTTACCCCTATCCTATCCCTAACCCTAAACCTAACCCTAACACTAATCTTAATCCTAACTCTAACCTTAACCCTAACCCTTACCTAACCCTCACTATTAACTGAAAATTCACCCTAACCCTAACCCTAACTCTAACTCTAACCCTAACCATAACACTTACCCTAAACCCTCACCTTAACTGTAAACCTAACACTAAACCTCACCCGAACCCCTAACCGAATCCCCAACCCTAAACCTGCCGCTATCCCTAAACTTATCCCTAACCCTAACCCAAACACGAACAGTAACACTAATCTAATACTAACCGTTACATTAACCCTAAACTTAACCCTACCCTAACCATAAACCTAACCCTAACACCCTAAACGTAAACTCTAACACTAAGTATAATCCTCACCGTAATCCTAACCCTTACCTTGACCCTCACTATGAACCTAAACATCACTCTAACCCTGAACCTAAACCTAACACTAACCCTAAACGTAACTCCTAACACTAACCCGAACCCTAAAACTAACCTTAACACTAACCTGAACACAAAATCAAACTTCAGCCCTAATCATAAGAATAACCCTCACCCCGTCCTAAGGTTCATCCAACACTAACCCTAACCTTCACCCTAAACCTAAACCTAACCCAAACCCTAACCTTAAACCAAACTCTAACCATAACACTACTCCACCTGTAACCCTAAAACTAAGCCTTACATTAGCCCTGAACCTAACCCTAGACCTAACCCTAATCCTAACCCTAACCCTAACTCTAAGCTTGATCCTAAATAGAACACTAACTCTAATTCTAAACCTGAACCTAAACCGAAATCTTACCCTACACCTAACCCTAACCCTGAACCTAACCCTAACTCTAACCCTAAGAATAACACTTACCCTAAACCCTCACCTTAACTGTAAAACTAACCGCAACCCTCACCCTAACCCCTAACCGTATCCCCCAACCCTAACCCTAATGCTATTCCTAACCCTAACACTAACCTGAACCCCTAAGCCCTAACGATAACCCTAACCCCTAACCCAAACCCTAACCCCTAACACCAAAGCCTAACCCAAACCTTAACCCTAAGTCTCACCCTAACTCTAACTCTAACATTAACCTGAAACCTAATAATAAACCTAACCCTAACCCTAAACCAAACCTAACCATGACCAGAACCACAATGACTAACCGGAACCCTCACCCAAACCCTAACCCTAAACTAAAACTCTAACCCTTAACACCTTACCATAACCAGAATCCTAACCCTACCCAACCCAAACCCTAAACCTAACCCTCACCCAAACGACAAAGACTAACACAAACCGTGACCCTAATCCTAACCATAACACTAAACTTAACCCTAACCTAAAATTTAACCCTAACCCTAAAACTAAAAAGAACCCGTAAACTTAACCCTAACCCTAAACATAACCTTAACACTAACCTGAAACCAAACTCAAACCTTAACCATAACCCTAAAACTAACCCTCAGCCTATCTTAAACTTCACCCTATCCCTAAGCTAAAGCTCACCCTAACTTTAACCCTAACCCTACCCCTAAATCAAACCCTAAACTTAACCTTGGCCCACCTGTAGTACCCTAAACCTAACCCTTACAATAACTCTGACCCTAACCCTCACCCTTACCCTAACCCTAACTGTAACCCTCACCCTTAACCTAAACTTCACACTAACCCTAAATCTAAACATAACCCTACCCCCAAACATAACCCCTAACCCTAATCCAAACGCTAAACCTAACCTTAACACTAAACTGAACACGAACCCAAACTCTAGACCTAACCTTAAAAATAACACTCACCATATCGTAAACTTCATCCAAACCCTAACCCTAAATCTAAACCTAACCCAAACCCTAAACTTAAACTTTAATGATAACGCTAGTCCACCTGTAACCCTAAACCTAACCCTTACAATAGCCCTGAACCTAACAATAACCCTTACCCAAAACCCTAACCCAAATCCTAAACCGAAGCCTAACGTGAACCCAAACCCGAACCCTAAACACAAACCATATCACTAGCCCTAGCCCTAGGCCCTAGCCCAAGTCCTAGCCCTAGCCCTAGCCCTAACCCTAACACTAACTCGAACCCTAAAACCTAACCCTAAACATTAACCCTAACCCTGAACACTAACCCTAACACTAACCGCTAACCCTAAACCCAAACCCTAACCCTGAACACTAACCCTAACACTAAACCCTAACACTAACCCTAGCACTAACCATGAACCCTAACCCTAAACTCTAACCATCAGCCTAACCCAAAACCCTAACCCTAACCCTAAACTCTAGCCCTAAAACCCTAGCCCTAGACCTAGCCCTAACACCAAGCCCTAGCCCTAGCCCTAACCCTAACCCTAACCCTAACCTCTAACCTCTAAAACTAACCCTAGCCCTAACCCTAAACCCTAAATCCTAACCCTAAACCCAAACCCTAAACCTAACCCTGACTCTAACCCCTAACCCTGACCCAGACCCTGACCCTAAACCGTGACAATGACCCTAAACCCTGACCATGACCCTAACCCTGACCGTGACCCTAACCCTGACCCTAAACTCTGACCCTGACACTAAACACTGACTCTGACCCTGACCCTAAACTCTATCACTAAACACTAAACCCTAACCCCTAGCCCTAACACATAGCCCTAACCTTACCCCAACCCTAATCCTAAACCCTAAACCCTAACCATAAAAACAAACCCTAAACCTAACCCTGACCCTAACCCCTAACCCTGACCCTGACCCTGACCCTAAACCCTGACCATAAACCCTGACCCTGACACTAAAAACTGACCCTGACCCTAAACTCGAACACTAAACCCTAAAACCTAACCTTAACCCCTAAACCCGATCCCGAACCATAACCCTAACACTAAACTAAACCCTAAACCCTAACCTGTGTAGGGAGTGAGGAGGTGGGAGGGACTAGGCTGGGCACTGTGAAGGGAGTCAGGAGGTGGGAGAGACCATGCAGGGCCCTGTATAGAGAGTGAGAGACCAGGCAGGGCACTGTATAGGGAGTAAGATGGTGGGACAAAAGAGACAGAAACCTGTGTAGGGAGTGAAGAGCTGAGAGACCAGACAGAGACCTTTGTAGGGAGTGAGGAGGTGGGTGAGACCAGGCAGGGCCCTGAGTAGGGAGAGAGGAGATGGAAGAGACCAGGCAGGGACAGGTGTAGGAAGTGAGGAGGTGGGAGGGACCAGGAAGGGCCCTGTGTAAGGAGTGAGGATGTGGAAGAGAACAGGCAGAGAACTCTGTAGGGAGTAAGGAGGTGGGACAGAGCAGGCAGAGACCTTTACAGGGATGGAGGAGGTGGGAGAGAAAAGGCGGGGCCCTGAGTAGGGAGTGAGGGGCTGGGAGCAACCAGGCACGGCCATGTCTAGGGAGTGAGGAGGTGGGAGAGGTCAGGCAGGGACCTGAGCAGGGAGTTAGGCCTTAGGAGAGACCAGGCAGAGACCTGCATAGGGAGTGAGGAGGTGAGAGAGACCAGGTAGGATGCTGTGTAAAGAGTGAGGATGTAGGAGAGACCAGGCAGGGCCCTGTGTAAGGAGTGATGAGGTGGGAGAGACGAAGCAGGGACCTGTGTAGGGAGTGAGGAGGTGGGAGAGAATAGGCAGAAACCTGTGTAGGGATTGAGAAGATGGTAGAGAGCAGGCAGGGCCCTGTGTAGGGAGTGGAGAGGTGGGAGAACCATTCAGAGACCTGCATAGGGAGTGAGGAGATGGGAGAGACCAGGAAGGGCCCTCTGTAGGGAGTGAGTTGGCCAGAGATCAGGCATGTCCCTGTATGGAGTAAGGATATGGGAGAGACCAGGCAGGGCCCTGTGCAGGGAGTTAGGAGGTGGGAGAGAACAGGCAGAGAAGAGTGTAGGGAGTGAGGAGGTGGGACAGACCAGGCAGGGCTCTGTGCATAGAGAAGATGGGAGACACCAGACAGGGCCCTGTGTAGGGAGTGAAGAAGAGGGAGACCCAGGCAGAGTCCTGCTTAGGGAGTGAGGAGATGGGAGAGACCAGGCAGAGCCAAGTATAGGGAGTGAGGAGATGGGAGAGACCAGGCAGGCCCTGTGTAAGGAGTGATGAGGTGGGAGAGACCAAGCAGGACCCTGTGCAGGGTGTGAGGGGGAGGGAGCATCCAGGCAGGGCCCTGTGGAGGGAGTGAGGTGTTGGGAGAGACCACACAGGTCCTGTGTAGGGAGTGAGAATGTGCCAGAGATCAGGCAGGGCCCTGTGTAGAGAGTGAGGAGGTGGCAGAGAAGAGACAGAGACATATGTAGGGAGTAAGCAGAAAGGAGACACCAGGCAGGGCCCTCTGTAGGGAGTGAGGAGGAGGGACATACCAGGCAGGGCCCTGTGTAAGGAGTGAGGAGGTGGGAGAATCCAGGCAGACACCTGTGTAGGGAGTGAGGAGCTGGAAGAGACCAGGCAGGGACCTGTGTAGGTCCTGAGGAGGTGGGAGAGGCCAGGCAGCGTCCTGTGTAGGGAGTGAGAAGGTGGGAGAGACCAGGCAGGGCCCTATGTTGGGAGTGAGGATGCAGGAGAGAAGAGGCAGAGATGTGGGAGAGACCAGGCAAAGACCTGTGAAGGGACTGAGGAGGTGGGAGAGACCTGGCAGGGCCCAGTGTACGGAGTGAGTATCTTGGAGAGAAGAGGCAGAGACCTGTGTAGGGATTGAGAAGAAGGAGAGACCAGGCCGGGCCCTGTGTAGGGAGTGAGGAGGTGGGAGAGGCCAGGCAGAGCCCTGTGTAGGGAGTGAGGTGTTAGGAGAGACCAGGCAGGGCCCTGTGTAGGGAGTGATGAGGTGAGAGAGACCAGGTAGGACCCTGTGTACAGAGTGAGGATGTGGAAGAGAACAGGCAAGGCTGTGTGTAGGAAGTAAGGTGGTGGAGATACCAGTCAGGGACCTGTGTAGGGATTGAGGAAGTGGGAGAGACCAGGCAGGACCCTGTGTAGGGAGTGAGGAGGTGGGAGAGACCATCAGGGCCCTGTGTAGGGAGTGAGGAGGTGATAGAGAACAGGTAAGGCCCTGCATACACAGTGAGGAGTTGGGAGAGACCACCCAGATACCTGAGTAGGGAGTCAGGATGTGGGAGAGATCAGGCAGAGCCCTGTGTAGGAAGTGAGGTGTTAGGAGAGACCAGGCAGGGCCCTGTGTAGGGAGTGAGGAGGTGGGAGAGACCAGGTAGGACCCTGTGTACAGAGTGAGGATGTGGAAGAGAACAGGCAAGGCTGTGTGTAGGAAGTAAGGTGGTGGAGATACCAGTCAGGGACCTGTGTAGGGATTGAGGAAGTGGGAGAGACCAGGCAGGACCCTGTGTAGGGAGTGAGGAGGTGGGAGAGACCATCAGGGCCCTGTGTAGGGAGTGAGGAGGTGATAGAGAACAGGTAAGGCCCTGCATACACAGTGAGGAGTTGGGAGAGACCACCCAGATACCTGAGTAGGGAGTCAGGATGTGGGAGAGATCAGGCAGAGCCCTGTGTAGGAAGTGAGGTGTTAGGAGAGACCAGGCAGGGCCCTGTGTAGGGAGTGAGGAGGTGGGAGAGACCAGGTAGGACCCTGTGTACAGAGTGAGGATGTGGAAGAGACCAGGCAGGTCTGTGTGTAGGGAGTAAGGAGGTGGAGATGCCAGGCAGGGCCCTGTGTAGGGAGTGAGGATGTAGGAGAGATCATCAGGGCCCTGTGCAGGAAGTGAGCAGATGGGATACACCAGGCAGGGCCCTGTATAGGGAGTGAGGAGATGGGAGAGAACAAGCACAGCCCTGTGTAGGGAGTGAGAAGAAGGGAGATAACAGCCAGAAACACAGTGCAGGGACTGAGGAGGTGGGAGAGGTAAGGCAGGACCCTGTGTAGGGAGTGAGGGGGTGATAGAGACCAGGCAGAGCCCTGTGTAGGGAGTGAGGAGGTGGGAGAGGCCAGGCATGGCCCTGTGTAGGGAGTGAGGAGGTGAGAGAGACCAGGCAGGGCCCTGTGGAGGGAGTAAGGAGGTGGAGAGACCAGGCAGTGGCTTGTTTAGGGAGTGAGCAGGTGCGAGAGAACATCAGGGCCCTGTGTAGGGAGTGAGGAGGAGGGAGAAAACAGGCTAACACCTGTGTATGTAGTAAGGAGGTGGGAAAGACCACCCAGAGACCTGTGTAGGGATTGAGGAATGGGAGGGAACAGGCAGAGAACTGTGTAGGGAGTGAGGAGGTAGGAGAGACCAGGCAAGGCCCTGTGTAGGGAGCGAAGAGGTGGAGAACCAGGCAGAGTCCTGCGTAGGGAGTGAGAAGGCGAGAGAGGACAGGCAGAGCCCTGCGTAGGGAGTGAGGAGGTGGGATTGACTAGGCAGGACCCTGGGTAGGGTGTGAGGAGGTGGGAGATTCCAGGCAGGGCCCTTTGTAGGGAGTGAGGTGTTGGGAGAGACCAGGCAGAGTCCTGTGTAGGGAGTGAGGATTTGGGAGAGACCAGGCAGGGCCCTGTGTATGGCCTGAGGAGGTTAGAAATACCAGGCAGGGCCCTGAGTAGGGAGTGAGGAAGTGGGAGAGAAGAGGCAGGGCCCTGTCTAGGGATTGAAGAGGTGGGAGAGAACAGGCAGAGACCCTTGTAGGGAATGGGGAGGTGGGAGAACCATGCAGAGACCTGTGTAGGGATGGAGAAGGTGGGAGGGACCAGTTAGGGCCCTGTGTGTGCAGTCAGGATGTGAGAGAGAGGAGGCAGGGCCCTGTGTGAATTGAGGATGTGGGAGAGGCCAGGCAGGGCCCTGTTTAGGGAGTGAGGAGGTGGGAGAGATCATCAGGGCCCTGTAAAGGGAGTGAGGAGGTGAGAGAGGCCAGTCAGGGACCTGTGTAGGGAGTGAGGAGGTGGGAGAGACCAGGCAGAGACCTGCATAGGGAGTGAGGAGGTGAGAGAGACCAGGTAGGATGCTGTATAAAGAGTGAGGATGTAGGAGAGACTAGCCAGAGCCCTGTGCAGGGAGTAAGGAGGTGGAGAGACCAGGCAGGGTCCTGTTTAGGGAGTGAGGAGGTGGGAGAGATCATCAGGGCCCTGTAAAGGGAGTGAGGAGGTGGGAGAGACCACCCAGATACCTGTGTAGGGACTGAGGAGGTGGGAGAGAAAAGACAGAGCCCTGTGTAGGGAGTGAGGAGGTGGGAGATACCAGGCAGGGCCCTGTGTAGGGAGTGAGGAGGTGGCAGGGAGCAGTCAGAGACCTGTGTAGGGAGTGAGGAGGTGGCAGAGACCAGGCAGGGCCCTGTCTAGGGAGTGAGGAGTTGGAAGAGACCAGGCAGAGACCTGTGTACTGAGTCAGGAGGTGGGAAAGAACAGGCAGGACTGTGTTTAGCAAGTGAGGGGGTGAGAGAGAATAGGCAGAAACTTGTGTAGGGAGTGAGAAGATGGAAGACAGCAGGCAGGGCCCTGTGTAGGGAGTGAAGAGGTGGGAGAAACATTCAGAGACCTGAATAGGGAGTGAGGAGTTGGGAGAGACCAGGCAGGGCTCTGTGCAGGGAGTGAGGAGGCCAGAGATCAGGCAAGTCCCTTTGTATGGAGTAAGGATGTGGGAGAGACCAGGCAGGGCCCTGTGCAGGGAGTGAGGAGGTAGGAGAGATCAGGCAGGGACTGGTGTAGGGAGTGAGGAGGTGGGAGAGACCAGGCAGGGCCCCGTGTAGGAAGTGAGGAAGTGGGAAAGAACAGGCAGAAAGCTGTGTATGGAGTGAGAAGATGGGAGACACTAGCCAGGGCCCTGTGTAGGGAGTGAAGAGGTGGGAGAACAAGGCAGAGTCCTGCATAGAGAGTGAGGAGGTGGGAGAGGACAGGCAGAGCCCTGCTTAGGGAGTGAGGATGTGGGAGAGACAAAGCAGGGCTCTTTGTAAGGAGTGATGAGGTGGGAGAGACTAGGCAGGACCCTGCTAGGGGTTATTGATATTGTAAGGGTTAGGTTTAGGGTTAGGGTAGGGGTAAGGTTAGGGTTAAGGCTAGCTTTACTGTAAAGGGTGGGGCCAGGTTAGGGTTAGGGTTAGGTTTAGAGTTCGAGTTAGATCTAGGGTTTAGGGTTAGGGTTAGGGTCCGGTTTAGAGTTATTGTTAGGTTTAGGGTAGAGTTAAGGTTAGCGTTAAGTTTAGGGTTAGGGTAAGGATTAAGTTTAGGTCAGGGTTAGGGTTAGGATGAGTGATAGGGTTAGGGAAAGGGTTAGGGGTTTGTGTGAGGCTTAGTGTTACATTTACAGTTAAGCTGATGTTTTAGGGTGTTACTACCAGGGTTTACCAGGGTTAGGGTTAGAGTTAGGGTTAGGGCGAGAGTTAGAGGATAGTTTAGGGTTAGGTGTAATTTTAGGGTTAGGGTTAGGCTTAGGTTTAGGGTGAAGTTTAGGTTAAGGATGAGGGTTAGGATTAGGCTTTGGTGTTTAGGTTAAGGTTAGGGTTAGGCTTAGTGTTAGGTTTTGCGTTAAGTGTTTGGGTTAATGTTAGGGTCAGGTTTAAGGTTAGGTTTAGGGTTAGGGTTAGTGTTTGGTTTAGGGTTAGGGTTAGGGTGAAGTTTAAGTTAAGGGTGAGTGTTGAGCTTAGGGTTAGTGTTGGGGTTAGGGTTAGGGTTAAGGTTAGAATTAAGTTTAGGGTTAAGGTCAGGTTTAGAGTTAGGGTAAGTGTTAGGGTTAAGTCATAGTTAGGTTTAGGACTAGTTTTCAGTTAGAGATAGGGTTGGGTTCAGGGTTGGGGTTAGGTTTAGATGTTAGGGTGAGGGATAGTGCTAGGTTTCCATTCAAACTGCGTGTGTAGGGTAAGTTTTAGGGTTAAAGTTAGAGTTAGAGTCAGGGTTAGGTTTAAGTTTAGTGTTGGGATTATGTTTATGGTTAGGGTCAGGGTTGGGGAGATTTAGTGTTTAGGGTTACAGTGAATTTATGTTCTGCGAGAGGGTTAGGGTTAGGGGTTTGGGTTCAGGTTAGAGTCAGGGTTAGGGTTAGGTTTAGGGTTAGGGTTAGGTTTAGTGTTAGTGTTAGTTTTGCTTAGGGTTAGGGTTTGAATGAAGTTAGGGTAGGCTTAGTGTTACGCTTAGGGTGAAATTTTGGTTAAGGGTTCGGGTTCGGCTTAGGCTTAGGGTTAGAGTTAGGGTCAGTGGTTAGGGTTAGGTTTAGGGTTAAGGTTAGGTTTAGGCTAAGGATTAGCGTTAGAGTTACGGTTAAGGGTTAGCATTTCAGCTAGGTTTAGGTTAGGGTTATAATTAGGGTTAGGGTAAGAGTTAGAGTTACATTTACAGTTAAGATGAGGATTTTGGGAAAGTGTTACAGTTAAGATTAGGGTTAGGGCTAGGGTTAGGGTTAGAGTTAGAGTTAAGGGTTAGGGTTAGGTTTAAGATTATGGTAGGCTTAAAGATAGGGTTAGGGTTAGGTTAGGGTTAGGGTCAGGGTTAGGATTAGAATTAGGTTTAGGGCGAGGATTAGGGTCAGAGTTATTGTAAGGGTTAGGTTTAGGGTTACAGGTGGGCCAAGGTTAAGGTGAGGGTTAGGTTTAGGGGTAGGGTTAGGGTTAAAGTCAGAGTGAGTTTTAGGTTAGGGATAGGGTGAAGTTTAAGACAGGGTGAGGGTTAGGGTTATGGCTAAGGTTTGGGCTTGTTTTCAGGTTAGTGTTAAGGTTATGTTCAGGGTTAGGGTTAAGTTCATGGGTTGTGTTTAGTTTTAGGGTTAGGGTTAGATTTAAGGTTAGGGTTAAGTTTAGTGTTACGGTTAGGGTAAGGGTTATGGTTGTGTTAGGCGTTGTGGTTGGGGTGAGGGTTAGGTTTAGGGTTAGGGTTGGGTAGGGTTTGGATTATGGTTATGGTAAAGTGTTAGAGTTAGAGGTGTAGTTTAGGATTAGGTTTTGGGTGAGGGTTCCGGTTAGACCTTGTGTTTCTGGTCATGGTTAGGTTTGGTTTAGGGTTAGGGTTAGGTTCATGATTAGGTTTCGGGTTAGTGTTAGAGTTAGGGTGAGAGTTAGGGTTAAGGTTTTTGCTAGGCTTTGGTGTTAGGGTTAGGGTTTGTGTTAGGGTTAGGTTTATCATTAGGGCTCAGGGGTTTCAGGTTAGTGTTAGGGTTAGGGTTAGGGATAGCATTAGGGTTAGCGTTGTGGGATACGGTTAGGGGTTAGGGTGAGGGTTACGGTTAGTTTTACAGTTAAGGTGAGGGTTTAGGGTAAGTGTTATGATTAGGGTTAGAGTTAGAGTGAGGGTTAGGTTTAGGGTTAGGGTTAAGTGTAGGGTAAGATTTAGGTTTAGGTCCAAGTTGAGGGTTAGACTTAGTGTTCTATTTAGGGTCAAGGTTAGAGTTAGGGTTAGGGTTAGGATTAGGTCTAGGTTTAGGATTAGGATTAAGTTTAGGGTTAGGTTCAGGGC
Source organism: Loxodonta africana (assembly GCF_030014295.1). Taxonomy (NCBI): domain Eukaryota; kingdom Metazoa; phylum Chordata; class Mammalia; order Proboscidea; family Elephantidae; genus Loxodonta; species Loxodonta africana. The sequence continues at coordinate 575,999 of NW_026974835.1, read as the reverse complement.
TATTGTAAGTGTTCAGTTTAGGGTTACAGATGGACTAGCGTTATTCTTAGAGTTAGGTTTGAGGTTAGGGTTTGGGTTAGGTCTAGGTTTAGGGTTAAGGTTATGGTTAGTGTTTGGATGAAGTTCAGGATAGGGTGAGGGTTATTTTTCTGGTGAGGGCTAGGGTTTGGGTTTGTGTTCAGGTTAGTGTTAAGGATAGGTTTAGGGTTCGGTTAGGGTTAGGCGTTATGTCTAGGGTCAGCGTTAGGTTAGGTTTAGGGTTAGTGTGAAGTTTAGGTTAAGGGTGAGGGTTATGATAAGGGTTAGGATTATAGACGGTGTTAGACGTTAGGTTTAGGGTGTTAGGGTTAGGTTTATGGTTAGGGTAGATTTAAGTTTAGGTTTAATATTAGGGTTAGGGTTAGATTTGGGTTACTGTTCATATTAGGGTTAGGGTTAGGGATAAGTTTGGGGATAGCGTCAGGTTTAGGGTTGGGGATACGGTTAAGGATTAGGGTGAGGGTTAGGGTTAGGTTTACAGTTAAGGCGAGGGTTTAGGGTAATTGTTATGGTTAGGGCTCGAGTTAGATTTAGGCGTAGGGTTAGGGTGATGTTTCAGTTAATAGTCACGTTAGAGTTAAAGTTAGAGTAGGGTCAAGTTTAGTGTTCGGGTTAGGTATGGAGTTAGGGTTCGGGTAGGGGTAAGGTTAGGGTTAAGGCTAGGTTTACGATAAAGGGCAGGGCTAAGTTAGTGTTAGGTTTAGAGTTAGAGTTAGTGCTAGGGTTTGGGGTTATGCTTATGGTCAGGTTTAAAGTTATTGTTAGGCTTTGTTAGGGAGTTAGGGTTGTGTTTGTTACGGGGTTACGATTGTATTTTCGGGGTTTAGAGTTGTGCTTGTTAGGGGCTTAGGGTTGTTTTCGTGAGGGGGTTAGGGTTGTTCATTGTTTGGGGGTTAGGGTTGTTTGTTGTTTGGGGGTTAGGTTTGATTGTTGTTAGGGGGTTAAGGTTGTTTGTTGTTAGGGGTATAGTGTTGTTTGTTGTTAGGGGTTCAGGGTTGTTTGTTGTTAGGGGGTTAGTGTTGTTTGTTGTTAGGGTGTTAGGGTTGTTTGTTGTTAGTGGGTTAGGGTTGTTTGTTGTTAGGGAGTTAGGGTTGATTTTTGTTAGGGGGTTAGTGTTGTTTCTGGTCGGGGGTTAATGTTTGTTAGGGCGTTAGTTTTGTTTGTTGTTAGTGGGTTAGGGATGTTTGTTGTTAAGGGGTTAGTGTTGTTTGTTGTTAGGGGGTTAGGATTTTTTTTTGTAAGAGGGTTAGTGTTGTGTGTTGTTAGGGGGTTAGTGTTGTTTGTGGATGGGGGTTAGTGTTGTTGGTTGTTATGGGGTTAGGGTTGTTTGTTGATAGGTGGTTACTTTTGTTGTTAGGGGTTTTGGGTTGTTGGATTTTAGGGGTTGAAGGTTGTTTGTTGTTAGAGACTTAGGGTTGTTTGTTGTTAGGGGGTTAGTGTTGTTTGTTGTTAGTGGGTTAGTGTTGTTTGTTGTTAGGGGTTCAGAGTTTTTTGTTGTTAGGGGGTTAGAGTTGTTTGTTGTTAGAGGATTTGGGTTCTTTCTTGTTGGGGGTTAGTGTTGTTTGTTTTTAGGGGATAAGTGTTGGTTGTTGTTAGGGGGTTAGTATTTTTTTTATTTTTACTGGGTTAGTGCTGTTGGTGGTTACGGGGTTAGTGTTGTTGGTTGTATAGGGGGTTAGGGTTGTTTGTTGTTAGGGGGTTAGGGTTGTTTCTTGTTGTACTTTAGTGGTTTTTGTTGTTAGGATGTTAGTGTTGTTTGTGGTTAGGGGTTTACTGTTGTTGGTTGTTAGGGGGTTAGGGTTGTTTGTTGTTAGGGGTTTAGGGTAGTTTGTTTTAAGGGGTTAGTGTTGTTTGTTGTTAGGTTGTTAGGATTGTTGTTAGGGTGTTAGTGGTGTTTGTTGTTAGGGGGTTAGTGTTTTTTGTTGTTAGGGGGTTAGTGTTGTTTCTTGTTAGAGAGTTAGTTTTCTTTGTTGTTAGGGGATTAGGGTTGTATGTAGTTAGTGGGTTAGAGTTGTTTGTTGTTGGGGGTTAGGGTTGTTTGTTGTTAGGGGGTTAGGGTTGTTGTTAGGGGGTTAGTGCTTTTTGTATTTAGGGGTTTCGGGTTGTTTCTTGTTGGGGTTTAGTGGTTTTTGTTGTTAGGGTGTTAGTGTTGTTTGTTGTTAGGGGGTTAGTGTTGTTTGTTCTTACGGGGTTAGTGTTGTTTGTGGTTAGGGTGTTAGTGTTGTTTGTGGTTAGGGGGTTAGTGTTGTTGGTTGTCAGGGGGTTAGGATTGTTTGTTGTTAGGCGTTTAGGGGTGTTTGTTGTTAGGGGGTTAAGGTTGTTTGTTGTTAGGAGGTCAGGGCTGTTTGTTGTTACGGGGTTAGGTTAGTTTCTTGTTAGGGGTTTAGTGTTGTTTGTTGTTAGGGGGTTAGTGTTTGTTGTTTGGGGGTTAGGGTTGTTTGTTGTTACGGGGTTAGTGTTGTTTGATGTTAGGGGTTAGGGTTTTTTGTTGTTAGGGGGTTAGTGTTGTTTGCTGTTAGGGTGTTAGGGTTGTTTGTTGTTAGTGGGTTAGCGTTGTTTGTTGTTAGTGGGTTAGTGTTTTTGGTTTTTAGGGGTTAGGGTTGTTTGTTGTTTGGGGGTTAGTGTTGTTTGTTGTTAGGGGGTTAGGGTCGTTTGTTGTTAGGGTGTTAGTGTTCTTTGATGTTAGGGGTTTAGGGTTGTTTGTTGTTGGGGGCTAGGGTTGTTTGTTGTTAGGGGTTAGGGTTTTTTGTTGTTACGGGGTTAGGGTTGGTTCTTGTTAGGGGGTTAGTGTTGTTTGTTGTTGGTGGGTTAGGGTTGTTTGTTGTTTGGTTAGGGTTGTGTGTTGTTAGGGGGTTAGTGTTGTTTGTTGTTAGGGGTTTAGGGTTGTTTCTTGTTGGGGTTTAGTGGTTTTTGTTGTTAGGGTGTTAGTGTTGTTTGTGGTTAGGGGGTTAGTGTTGTTGGTTGTTAGGGGGATAGGAATGTTTGTTGTTAGGGGGTTAGGGTTGTTTGTTGTTACTGGGTTAGTGTTGTTTGATGTTAGGGGTTAGGGTTGTTTGTTGTTAGGGGGTTAGTGTTGTTTGTTGTTAGGGTGTGAGGGTTGTTTGTTGTTAGTTCGTTAGTTTAGTTTGCTGTTAGTGGGTTAGTGTTTTTGGTTTTTAGGGGTTAGGGTTGTTTGTTGTTTGGGGGCTAGTGTTGTTTGTTGTTAGGGTGTTAGGGTTGTTTGTTGTTAGGGTGTTAGTGTTCTTTGATGTTAGGGGTTTAGGTTTGTTTGTTGTTAGGGGGTTAGGGTTGTTTGTTGTTAGGGGTTAGGGTTGTTTGTTGTTACGGGGTTAGGGTAGGTTCTTGTTAGGGGGTTTGTGTTGTTTGTTGTTGGTGGGTTAGGGTTGTTTGCTGTTTGGTTAGAGTTGTGTGTTGTTAGGGGGTTAGTGTTGTTTGTTGTTAGCAGTTTAGGGTTGTTTCTTGTTGGGGTTTAGTGGTTTTTGTTGTTAGGGTGTTAGTGTTGTTTGTGGTTAGGGGGTTAGTGTTGTTGGTTGTTAGGGGGATAGGATTGTTTGTTCTTAGGGGGTTAGGGTTGTTTGTTGTTTGGGGGTTAGGGTTGTTTGTTGTTACGGGGTTAGTGTTGTTTGATGATAGGGGTTAGGGTTGTTTGTTGTTAGGGGGTTAGTGTTGTTTGTTGTTAGGGTGTTAGGGTTGTTTGTTGTTAGTGGGTTAGGGTTCTTTGTTGTTAGTGGGTTAGTGTTTTTGGTTTTTAGGGGTTAGGGTTGATTGTTGTTTGGGGGTTAGTGTTGTTTGTTGTTAGGGGATTAGGGTTGTTTGTTGTTAGGGGGTTAGTGTTGTTTGTTGTTAGGGGTTCGGGTTGTTTGTTGTTATGGGGTTAGTGTTGTTTGATGTTAGGGGTTTGGGTTGTTTGTTGTTTGGGGGTTAGGATTGTTTCTTGTTGCAGGTTTAGTTTTGTTTGTTGTTACGGGGTTAGGGTAGTTTCTTGTTAGGGGTTTAGTGGTTTTTGTTGTTAGGGTATTATTGTTGTTTGTTGTTAGCGGTTTAGTGTTGTTTCTTGTTGGGGTTTACATGTTTTTGTTGTTAGGGTGTTAGTGTTGTTTGTGGTTAGGGGGTTAGTGTTGTTGTTTGTTAGGGGGTTAGGGTTGTTTGTTGTTAGAAGGATAGGGTTGTTTGTTGCTATGGGTTTAGTGTTGTTTGTTGTTAGGAGTTTAAGGTTGTTTGTTGTTAGGGGTTTAGTGTAGTTTATTTTTAGGGGGTTAGTGTTGTTTGTTGTTAGGTTGTTAGGATTGTTGTTAGGGGGTTAGGGGTGTTTGTTGTTAGGGGGTTAGTGTTTTTTGTTGTTAGGGGGTTAGTGTTGTTTCTTGTTAGAGTGTTAGGGTTCTTTGTTGTTAGGGGTTTAGTGTTGTTTCTTGTTGGGGTTTAGTGGTTTTTGTTGTTAGGGTGTTAGTGTTTGGTGTTAGGGGTTTAGGGTTGTTTGTTGTTAGGGGTTTAAGGTTGTTTGTTGTTAGGAGGTTAGGGTTGTTTGTTGTTACGGGGTTAGGTTAGTTTCTTGTTCGGGGTTTAGTGTTGTTTGTTGTTAGGGGGTTAATGTTTGTTGTTAGGGGTTTAGGGTTGTTTCTTGTTGGGGTTTAGTAGTTTTTGTTGTTAGGGTGTTAGTGTTGTTTGTTGTTAGGGGGTTAGTGTTGTTTGTTCTTACGGGGTTAGTGTTGTTTGTGGTTAGGGTGTTAGTGTTGTTTGTGGATAGGGGGTGTGCGTTGTTGGTTGTTAGGGGGTTAGGATTGTTGTTAGGGGTTTAGAGTTGTTTGTTGTTAGGGGGTTAAGGTTGTTTGTTGTTAGGAGGTTAGGGTTGTTTGTTGTTACAGGGTTAGGTTAGTTTCTTGTTAGGGGTTTAGTGTTGTTTGTTGTTAGGGGGTTAATGTTTGTTGTTAGGGGTTTAGTGTTGTTTCTTGTTGGGGTTTAGTGTTTTTTGTTGTTAGGGTGTTAGTTTTTTTTGTTGTTAGGGGTTTAGGGTTGTTTGTTGTTAGGGGGTTAAGGTGGTTTGTTGTTAGGAGGTTAGGGCTGTTTGTTGTTACAGGGTTAGGTTAGGTTCTTTTTAGGGGTTTAGTGTTGTTTGTTGTCAGGGGGTTAGTGTTTATTGTTAGGGGTTTAGTGTTGTTTCTTGTTGGGGTTTAGTGGTTTTTGTTGTTAGGGTGTTAGTGTTGTTTGTTGTTGGGGGGTTAGTGTAGTTTGTTCTTACGGGGTTAGTGTTGTTTGTGGTTAGGGTGTTAGTGTTGTTTGTGGTTAGGGGGTGTGCGTTGTTGGTTGTTAGGGGGTTAGGTTAGTTTCTTGTTAGGGGTTTAGTGTTGTTTGCTGTTAGGGGGTTAGTGTTTGTTGTTAGGTTTTTAGGGTTGTTTCTTGTTGGGGTTTAGTAGTTTTTGTTGTTAGGGTGTTAGTGTTGTTTGTGGTTAGGGGGTTAGTGTTGTTGTTTGTTAGGGGTTTAGGGTTGTTTGTTGTTAGGAGGTTAGGGTTGTTTGTTGTTACAGGGTTAGGTTAGTTTCTTGTTAGGGGTTTAGTGTTGTTTGTTTTTAGGGGGTTAGTGTTTGTTGTTAGGGGTTTAGTGTTGTTTCTTGTTGGGGTTTAGTGTTTTTTGTTGTTAGTGTGTTAGTGTTGTTTGTTGTTAGGGGTTTAGGGTTGTTTGTTGTTAGGGGTTTAAGGTTGTTTGTTGTTAGGAGGTTAGGGTTGTTTGTTGTTACGGGGTTAGGTTAATTTCTTGTTAGGGGTTTAGTGTTGTTTGTTGTTAGGGGGTTAGTGTTTGTTGTTAGGGGTTTAGGGTTGTTTCTTGTTGGGGTTTAGTAGTTTTTGTGGTTAGGGTGTTAGTGTTGTTTGTGGTTAGGGGGTGTGCGTTGTTGGTTGTTAGGAGTTTAGGATGGTTTGTTGTTAGGGGTTTAGGGTTGTTTGTTGTTAGGGGGTTAAGGTTGTTTGTTGCTAGGAGGTTAGGGATATTTGTTGTTACAGGGTTAGGTTAGTTTCTTGTTAGGGGTTTAGTGTTGTTTGTTGTTAGGGGGTTAGTGTTTGTTGTTAGGGGTATAGTGTTGTTTCTTGTTGCGGTTTTGTGGTTTTTGTTGTTAGGGTGTTAGTGTTGTTTGTTGTTAGGGGTTTAGGGTTATTTGTTGTTAGGGGTTTAAGGTTGTTTGTTGTTAGGAGGTTAGGGTTGTTTGTTGTTACGGGGTTAGGTTAGTTTCTTGTTAGGGGTTTAGTGTTTTTTGTTGTTAGGGGGTTAGTGTTTGTTGTTAGGGGTTTAGGGCTGTTTCTTGTTGGGGTTTAGTAGTTTTTGTTGTTAGGGTGTTAGTGTTGTTTGTGGTTAGGGGCTTAGTGTTGTTGTTTGTTAGGGGGTTAGGGTTGTTTTTTGTTAGGAGGTTAGGGTTGTTTGTTGTTACAGGGTTAGGTTAGTTTCTTGTTAGGGGTTCAGTGTTGTTTGTTGTTAGGGGGTTAGTGTTTGTTGTTAGGGGTTTAGTGTTGTTTCTTGTAGGGGTTTAGTGTTTTTTGTTGTTAGGGTGTTAGTGTTGTTTGTTGTTAGGGGTTTAGGGTTGTTTGTTGTTAGGGGTTTAAGGTTGTTTGTTGTTAGGAGGTTAGGGTTGTTTGTTGTTACGGGGTTAGGTTAGTCTCTTGTTAGGGGTTTAGTGTTGTTTGCTGTTAGGGGGTTAGTGTTTGTTGTTAGGGGTTTAGGGTTGTCTCTTGTTGGGGTTTAGTAGTTTTTGTTGTTAGGGTGTTAGTGTTGTTTGTGGTTAGGTGGTTAGTGTTGTTTGTTCTTACGGGGTTAGTGTTGTTAGTGGTAGGGTGTTAGTGTTGTTTGTGGTTAGGGGGTAGAGAGTTGTTGGTTGTTAGGGGGTTAGAATTTTTTGTTGTTAGGGGTTTAGGGTTGTTTGTTGTTAGGGGGTTAAGGTTGTTTGTTGTTAGGAGGTTAGGGTTGTTTGTTGTTACAGGGTTAGGTTAGTTTCTTGTTAGGGGTTTAGTGGTTTTTGTTGTTAGGGTGTTAGTGTTGTTTGTTGTTAGGGGTTTAGGGTTGTTTGTTGTTAGGGGTTTAAGGTTGTTGTTAGGAGGTTAGGGTTGTTTGTTGTTACGGGGTTAGGTTAGTTTCTTGTTAGGGGTTTAGTGTTGTTTGTTGTTAGGGGGTTAGTGTTTGTTGTTAGGGGTTTAGGGTTGTTTCTTGTTGGGGTTTAGTAGTTTTTGTTGTTAGGGTGTTAGTGATGTTTGTTGTTAGGGGGTTAGTGTTGTTTGTTCTTACGGGGTTAGTGTTGTTTGTGGTTAGGGTGTTAGTGTTGTTTGTGGTTAGGGGGTGAGCGTTGTTGGTTGTTAGGGGGTTAGGATTGTTTGTTGTTAGGGGGTTAAGGTTGTTTGTTGTTAGGAGGTTAGGGTTGTTTGTTGTTAGGGGTTTAGGGTTGTTTGTTGTTAGGGGGTTAGGGTTGTTTGTCGTTAGGGGTTTAGAGTAGTTTATTTTCAGGGGGTTAGTGTTGTTTGTTGTTAGGTTGTTAGGATTGTTGTTAGGGGGTTAGTGGTTTTTGTTGTTAGGGTGTTAGTGTTGATTGTTGTTAGGGGTTTAGGGTTGTTTGTGGTTAGGGGTTTAAGGTTGTTTGTTGTTAGGAGGTTAGGGTTGTTTGTTGTTACGGGGTTAGTGTTGTTTGTGGTTAGGGTGATAGTGTTGTTTGTGGTTAGGGGGTGTGCGTTGTTGGTTGTTAGGGGGTTAGGATGGTTTGTTGTTAGGGGTTTAGGGTTGTTTGTTGTTAGGGGGTTAAGGTTGTTTGTTGTTAGGAGGTTAGGGATATTTGTTGTTACAGGGTTAGGTTAGTTTCTTGTTAGGGGTTTAGTGTTGTTTGGTGTTAGGGGGTTAGTGTTTGTTGTTAGGGGTTTAGTGTTGTTTCTTGTTGGGGTTTAGTGGTTTTTGTTGTTAGGGTGTTAGTGTTGTTTTTTGTTAGGGGTTTAGGGTTGTTTGTTGTTAGGGGTTTAAGGTTGTTGTTAGGAGGTTCGGGTTGTTTGTTGTTACGGGGTTAGGTTAGTTTCTTGTTAGGGGTTTAGTGTTGTTTGTTGTTAGGGGGTTAGTGTTTGTTGTTAGGGGTTTAGGGTTGTTTCTTGTTGGGGTTTAGTAGTTTTTGTTGTTAGGGTGTTAGTGTTGTTTGTTGTTAGGGGGTTAGTGTTGTTTGTTCTTACGGGGTTAGTGTTGTTTGTGGTTAGGGTGTTAGTGTTGTTTGTGGTTAGGGGTTTAGGGTTGTTTGTTGCTAGGGGTTTAGGGTTGTTTGTTGTTAGGAGGTTAGGGTTGTTTGTTGTTACGGAGTTAGGTTAGTTTCTTGTTAGGGGTTTAGTGTTGTTTGTTGTTAGGGGGTTAGTGTTTGTTGTTAGGGGTTTAGGGTGGTTTCTTGTTGGGGTTTAGTAGTTTTTGTTCTTAGGGTGTTAGTGTTGTTTGTTGTTAGGGGGTTAGTGTTGTTTGTTCTTACGGGGTTTGTGTTGTTTGTGGTTTGGGTGTTAGTGTTGTTTGTGGTTAGAGGATGAGCGTTGTTGGTTGTTAGGGGGTTAGGATTGTTTGTTGTTAGGGGCTTAGTGTTGTTGTTTGTTAGGGGGTTAGGGTTGTTTGTTGTTAGGAGGTTAGGGTTGTTTGTCGTTACAGGGTTAGGTTAGTTTATTGTTAGGGGTTTAGTGTTGTTTGTTGTTAGGGGGTTAGTGTTTGTTGTTAGGGGTTTAGTGTTGTTTCTTGTTGGAGTTTAGTGTTTTTTGTTGTTAGGGTGTTAGTGTTGTTTGTTGTTAGGGGTTTAGGTTTGTTTGTTGTTAGGGGTTTAAGGTTGTTTGTTGTTAGGACGTTAGGGTTGTTTGTTGTTACGGGTTTAGGTTATTTTCTTGTTAGGGGTTTAGTGTTGTTTGTTGTTAGGGGGTTAGTGTTTGTTGTTAGGGGTTTAGGGTTGTTTCTTGTTGGGGTTTAGTAGTTTTTGTTGTTAGGGTGTTAGTTTTGTTTGTTGTTAGGGGGTTAGTGTTGTTTGTGGATGGGGGGTGTTCGTTCTTGTTTGTTAGGGGGTTAGCATTGTTTGTTGTTAGGGGTTTAGGGTTGTTTGTTGTTAGGGAGTTAAGGTTGTTTGTTGTTAGGAGGTTAGGGTTGTTTGTTGTTACAGGGTTAGGTTAGTTTCTTGTTAGGGGTTTAGTATTGTTTGTTGTTAGGGGGATAGTGTTTGTTGTTAGTGGTTTAGTGTTGTTTCTTGTTGGGGTTTAGTGGTTTTTGTTGTTAGGGTGTTAGTGTTGTTTGTTGTTAGGGGTTTAGGGTTGTTTCTTGTTGGGGTTTAGTAGTTTTTGTTGTTAGGGTGTTAGTGTTGTTTGTGGTTAGGGTGTTAGTGTTGTTGTTTCTTAGGGGGTTAGGGTTGTTTGTTGTTAGGAGGTTAGGGTTGTTTGTTTTTACAGGGTTAGGTTAGTTTCTTGTTAGGGGTTTAGTGTTGTTTGCTGTTAGGGGGTTAGTGTTTGTTGTTAGGGGTTTAGTGTTGTTTCTTGTTGGGGTTTAGTGGTTTTTGTTGTTAGGGTGTTAGTGTTGTTTGTTGTTAGGGGTTTAGGGTTGTTTGTTGTTAGGGGTTTAAGGTTCTTTGTTGTTAGGAGGTTAGGGTTGTTTGTTGTTAGGGGTTTAGGGTTGTTTCTTGTTGGGGTTTAGTAGTTTTTGTTGTTAGGGTGTTAGTGTTGTTTGTGGTTAGGGTGTTAGTGTTGTTTGTGGTTAGGGGGTTAGTGTTGTTGTTTGTTAGGGGGTTAGGGTTGTTTGTTGTTAGAAGGTTAGGGTTGTTTGTTGTTACGGGTTTAGAGTTGTTTGTTGTTAGGAGGTTAGGGTTGTTTGTTGTTACGGGGTTAGGTTAGTTTCTTGTTAGGGGTTTAGTGTTGTTTGTTGTTAGGGGGTTAGTTTTTGTTGTTAGGGGTTTAGTGTTGTTTCTTGTTGGGGTTTAGTGGTTTTTGTTGTTAGGGTGTTAGTGTTGTTTGTTGTTAGGGGTTTAGGGTTGTTTGTTGTTAGGGGTTTAAGGTTGTTTGTTTTTAGGCGGTTAGGGTTGTTTGTTGTTACGGGGTTAGGTTAGTTTCTTGTTAGGGGTTTAGTGTTGTTTGTTGTTAGGGGGTTAGTGTTTGTTGTTAGGGGTTTAGGGTTGTTTCTTGTTGGGGTTTAGTAGTTTTTGTTGTTAGGGTGTTAGTGTTGTTTGTGGTTAGGGGGTTAGTGTTGCTGTTTGTTAGGGGGTTAGGGTTGTTTGTTGTTAGGAGGTTAGGGTTGTTTGTTGTTACAGGGTTAGGTTAGTTTCTTGTTAGGGGTTTAGTGTTGTTTGTTGTTGGGGGTTAGTGTTTGTTGTTAGGGGTTTAGTGTTGTTTGTTGTTAGGGGGTTAGTGTTTGTTGTTAGGGGTGTAGTGTTGTTTCTTGTTGGGGTTTAGTGGTTTTTGTTGTTAGGGTGTTAGTGTTTGTTGTTAGGGGTTTAGGGTTGTTTGTTGTTAGGGGTTTAAGGTTGTTTGTTGTTAGGAGGTGAGAGTTGTTTGTTGTTACGGGGTTAGGTTAGTTTCTTGTTAGGGGTTTAGTGTTGTTTGTTGTTAGGGGGTTAGTGTTTGTTGTTCGGGGTTTAGTGTTGTTTCTTGTTGGGGTTTAGTGGTTTTTGTTGTTAGGGTGTTAGTGTTGTTTGTTGTTAGGGGTTTAGGGTTGTTTGTTGTTAGGGGTTTAAGGTTGTTTGTTGTTAGGAGGTTAGGGTTGTTTGTTGTTACGGGGTTAGGTTAGTTTCTTGTTAGGGGTTTAGTGTTGTTTGTTGTTAGGGGGTTAGTGTTTGTTGTTAGGGGTTTAGGGTTGTTTCTTGTTGGGGTTTAGTAGTTTTTGTTGTTAGGGTGTTAGTGTTGTTTGTTGTTAGGGGGTTAGTGTTGTTTGTTCTTACGGGGTTAGTGTTGTTTGTGGTTAGGGTGTTAGTGTTGTTTGTGGTTAGGGGGTGAGCGTTGTTGGTTGTTAGGGGGTTAGGATTGTTTGTTGTTAGGGGTTTAGGGTTGTTTGTTGTTAGGGGGTTAAGGTTGTTTGTTGTTAGGAGGTTAGGGTTGTTTGTTGTTACAGGGTTAGGTTAGTTTCTTGTTAGGGGTTTAGTGTTGTTTGTTGTTAGGGGGTTAGTGTTTGTTGTTAGGGGTTTAGTGTTGTTTCTTGTTGGGGTTTAGTGGTTTTTGTTGTTAGGGTGTTAGTGTTGTTTGTTGTTAGGGGTTTAGGGTTGTTTGTTGTTAGGGGTTTAAGGTTGTTTGTTGTTAGGAGGTTAGGGTTGTTTGTTGTTACGGGGTTAGGTTAATTTCTTGTTAGGGGTTTAGTGTTGTTTGTTGTTAGGGGGTTAGTGTTTGTTGTTAGGGGTTTAGGGTTGTTTCTTGTTGGGGTTTAGTAGTTTTTGTTGTTAGGGTGTTAGTGTTGTTTGTGGTTAGGGGGTTAGTGTTGTTGTTTGTTAGGGGGTTAGGGTTGTTTGTTGTTAGGGGTTTAGAGTAGTTTATTTTTAGGGGGTTAGTGTTCTTTGTTGTTAGGTTCTTAGGATTGTTTTTAGGGGGTTAGTGGTGTTTCTTGTTAGGGTGTTAGTGTTTTTTTTGTTGGGGGGTTAGTGTTGTTTCTTGTTAGAGAGTTAGGGTTCTTTGTTGTTAGGGGCTTAGGGTTGTTTGTTAGTGGGTTAGAGTAGTTTGTTGTTGGGGGTTAGGGTTGTTTCTTTTTAGGGGGTTCGGGTTGTTTTTAGGTGGTTAGTGTTGTTTCTATTCAGGGGTTTCGGGTTGTTTCTTGTTGAGGTTTAGTGGTTTTTGTTGTTAGGGTGTTAGTGTTATTTGTGGTTAGGGGGTTAGTGTTGTTTGTATTTAGGGGTTTAGGGTTGTTTCTTGTTGGGCTTTAGTGGTTTTTGTTGTTAGGGGGTTAGTGTTGTTTGTTGTTAGGGGGTTAGTGTAGTTTGTTCTTACGGGGTTAGTGTTGTTTGTGGTTAGGGTGTTAGTGTTGTTTGTGGTTAGGGGGTGAGCGTTGTTGGTTGTTAGGGGGTTAGTGTTGTTTGTTGTTAAGGGTTTAGGGTTGTTTGTTGTTAGGGGTTTAAGGTTGTTTGCTGTTAGCAGGTTAGGGTTGTTTGTTGTTACGGGGTTAGGTTAGTTTCTTGTTAGGGGTTTAGTGTTGTTTGTTGTTAGGAAGTTAGTGTTTGTTGTTAGGGGTTTAGTGTTGTTTCTTGTTTGGGTTTAGTAGTTTTTGTTGTTAGGGTGTTAGTGTTGTTTGTGGTTAGGGGGATTAGTGTTCTTTGTTCTTACGGGGTTAGTGTTGTTTGTGGTTAGGGTGTTAGTGTTGTTTGTGGTTAGGGGGTGAGCGTTGTTGGTTGTTAGGGGGTTAGGATTGTTTGTTGTTAGGGGTTTAGGGTTGTTTGTTGTTAGGGGTTTAGTGTTTGTTGTTAGGGGTTTAGTGTTGTTTCTTGTTGGGGGTAATGTTTTTTGTTGTTAGGGTGTTAGTGTTCTTTGTTGTTAGGGGCTTAGGGTTGTTTGTTGTTAGAGGGTTAAGGTTGTTTGTTGTTAGGAGATTAGGGTTGTTTGTTGTTACAGGGTTAGGTTAGTTTTTTGTTAGGGGTTTAGTGTTGTTTGTTGTTAGGGGGTTAGTGTTTTTTGTTAGGGGTTTAGTGTTGTTTCTTGTTGGGGTTTAGTGGTTTTTGTTGTTAGGGTGTTAGTGTTGTTTGTTGTTAGGGGTTTAGGTTTGTTTGTTGTTAGGGGTTTAAGGTTGTTTGTTGTTAGCAGGTTAGGGTTGTTTGTTGTTACGGGGTTAGGTTAGTTTCTTGTTAGGGGTTTAGTGTTTTTTGTTGTTAGGGGGTTAGTGTTTGTTGTTAGGGGTTTAGGGTTGTTTCTTGTTGGGGTTTAGTAGTTTTTGTTGTTAGGGTGTTAGTGTTGTTTGTGGTTAGGGGGTTAGTGTTGTTGTTTGTTAAAGGGTTAGGGTTGTTTGTTGTTAGGAGGTTAGGGTTGTTTGTTCTTACAGGGTTAGGTTAGTTTCTTGTTAGGGGTTTAGAGTTCTTTGTTGTTAGGGGGTTAGTGTTTGTTGTTAGTGGTTCAGTGTTGTTTCCCGTTGGAGTTTAGTGGTTTTTGTTGTTAGGGTGTTAGTGTTGTTTGTTGTTAGGTGTTTAGGGTTGTTTGTTGTTAGGGGTTTAAGGTTGTTTGTTGTTAGGAGGTTAGGGTTGTTTGTTGTTACGGGGTTAGGTTAGTTTCTTGTTAGGTGTTTAGTGTTGTTTGTTGTTAGGGGGTTAGTGTTTGTTGTTAGGGGTTTAGGGTTGTTTCTTGTTGGGGTTTAGTAGTTTTTGTTGTTAGGGTGTTAGTGTTGTTTGTTGTTACGGGGTTAGTGTTGTTTGTTCTTACGGGGTTAGTGTTGTTTGTGGTTAGGGTTTTAGTGCTGTTTGTGGTTAGGGGGTGAGCATTGTTCGTTGTTAGGGGGTTAGGATTGTTTGTTGGTAGGGATTTAGGGTTGTTTGCTGTTAGGGGGTTAAGTTTCCTTGTTGTTAGGATGTTAGGGTTGTTTGTTGTTACGGGGTTAGGTTAGTTTCTTGTTAGGGGTTTAGTGTTGTTTTTTGTTAGGGGGTTAGTGTTTGTTGTTAGAGGTTTAGGGTTGTTTCTTGTTGGGGTTTAGTAGTTTTCGTTGTTAGGGTGTTAGTGTTGTTTGTGGTTAGGGGGTTAGTTTTGTTGTTTGTTAGGGTGTTAGGGTTGTTTGTTATTACAAGGTTAGGGTTGTTTGTTGTTAGGATTTTAGGGTTGTTTGTTTTTAGGGGGTTAGGGTTGTTTGTTGTTAGGTGTTTAGAGTAGTTTATTTTTAGGGGGTTAGTGTTGTTTGTTGTTAGGTTGTTAGGATTGTTGTTAGTTGGTTAGTGTTTTTTGTTGTTAGGGGGTTAGTGTTGTTTCTTGTTAGAGAGTTAGGGTTCTTTGTTGTTAGGGGCTTAGGGTTGTTTGTTGTTAATGGGTTAGAGTAGTTTGTTGTTGGGGGTTAGGGTTGTTTGTTGTTAGGGGGTTAGGGTTGTTGTTAGGTGGTTAGTGTTGTTTCTATTTAGGGGTTTCGGGTTGTTTCTTGTTGAGGTTTAGTGGTTTATGTTGTTAGGGGATTAGTGTTGCTTGTATTTAGGGGTTTAAGGTTGTTTGTTGTTGGGTTTTAGTGGTTTTTGTTGTTAGGGTGTTAGTGTTGTTTGTGGTTAGGGAGTGAGCGTTGTTGGTTGTTAGGGGGTTAGGATTGTTTTTTGTTAGGGGTTTAGGGTTGTTTGTTGTTAGGGGGTTAAGGTTGTTTGTTATTAGGAGGTTAGGGCTGTTTGTTGTTACAGGGTTAGATTAGTTTCTTGTTAGGGGTTTAGTGTTGTTTGTTGTTAGGGGGTTAGTGTTTGTTGTTAGGGGTTTAGTGTTGTTTCTTGTTGGGGTTTAGTGGTTTTTGTTGTTACAGTGTTTGTGGTGTTTGTTGTTAGGGGGTTAAGGTTGTTTGCTGTTAGGGGGTTAAGGTTGTTTGTTGTTAGGAGGTTAGGGTTGTTTGTTGTTACAGGGTTAGGTTAGTTTCTTGTTAGGGGTTTAGTGTTGTTTGTTGTTAGGGGGTTAGTGTTTGTTGTTAGGGGTTTAGGGGTGTTTCTTGTTGGGGTTTAGTGTTTTTTGTTGTTAGGGTGTTAGTGTTGTTTGTTGTTAGGGGTTTAGCGTTGTTTGTTGTTAGGGGTTTAAGGTTGTTTGTTGTTAGGAGGTTAGGGTTGTTTGTTGTTACGGGGTTAGGTTAGTTTCTCGTTAGGGGTTTAGTGTTGTTTGTTGATAGGGGGTTAGTGTTTGTTGTTAGGGGTTTAGGGTTGTTTCTTGTTGGGGTTTAGTAGTTTTTGTTGTTAGGGTGTTAGTGTTGTTTGTGGTTAGGTGGTGAGCGTTGTTGGTTGTTAGGGGGTTAGGATTGTTTGTTGTTAGGGATTTAGGGTTGTTTGCTGTTAGGGGGTTAAGGTTGTTTGTTTTTAGGAGGTTAAGGTTGTGTGTTGTTACAGGGTTAGGTTAGTTTCTTGTTAGGGGTTTAGTGTTGTTTGTTGTTAGGGGGTTAGTGTTTGTTGTTAGGGGTTTAGTGTTGTTTCTTGTTGGGGTTTAGTGGTTTTTGTTGTTAGGGTGTTAGTGTTGTTTGTTGTTAGGTGGTTAAGGTTGTTTGTTGTTAGGAGGTTAGGGTTGTTTGTTGTTACAGGGTTAGGTTAGTTTCTTGTTAGGGGTTTAGTGTTGTTTGTTGTTAGGGGGTTAGTGTTTGTTGTTAGGGGTTTAGTGTGGTTTCTTGTTGAGGTTTAGTGTTTTTTGTTGTTAGAGTGTTAGTGCTGTTTGTTGTTAGGGGTTTAGGGTTGTTTGTTGTTAGGGTTTTAAGGTTGTTTGTTGTTAGGAGGTTAGGGTTTTTTGTTGTTACGGGGTAAGGTTAGTTTCTTGTTAGGGGTTTAGTGTTGTTTGTTGTTAGGGGGTTAGTGTTTGTTGTTAGGGGTTTAGTGCTGTTTCTTGTTGGGGTTTAGTGGTTTTTGTTGTTAGGGTGTTAGTGTTGTTTGTTGTTAGGGGTTTAGGGTTGTTTGTTGTTAGGGGTTTAAGGTTATTTGTTGTTAGGAGGTTAGGGTTGTTTGTTGTTACGGGGTTAGGTTAGTTTCTTGTTAGGTGTTTAGTGTTGTTTGTTGTTAGGGGGTTAGTGTTTGTTGTTAGGGGTTTAGGGTTGTTTCTTGTTGGGGTTTAGTAGTTTTTGTTGTTAGGGTGTTAGTGTTGTTTGTTGTTAGGGGGTTAGTGTTGTTTGTTCTTACGGGGTTAGTGTTGTTTGTGGTTAGGGGGTGAGCGTTGTTGGTTGTTAGGGGGTTAGGATTGTTTGTTGTTAGGGGTTTAAGGTTGTTTGTTGTTAGGGGGTCAACGTTGTTTGTTGTTAGGACGTTAGGGTTGTTTGTTATTACAGGGTTAGGTTAGTTTCTTGTTAGGGGTTTAGTGTTGTTTGTTGTTAGGGGTTTAGTGTTTGTTGTTAGGGGTTTAGTGTTGTTTCTTGTTGGGATTTAGTGGTTTTTGTTGTTAGGGTGTTAGTGTTGTTTGTTGTTAGGGGTTTAGGGTTGTTTGTTGATAGGGGTTTAAGTTTGTTTGTTGTTAGGAGGTTAGGGTTGTTTGTTGTTACGGGGTTAGGTTAGTTTCTTTTTAGGGGTTTAGTTTTGTTTGTTGTTAGGGGGTTAGTGTTTGTTGTTAGGGGTTTAGGGTTGTTTCTTGTTGGGGTTTAGTAGTTTTTGTTGTTAGGGTGTTAGTGTTGTTTGTGGTTAGGGGCTTAGTGTTGTTTGTTCTTACGGGGTTAGTGTTGTGTGTGGTTAGGGTGTTAGTGTTGTTTGTGGTTAGGGGGTGTGCGTTGTTGGTTGTTAGGGGGTTAGGATTGTTTGTTGTTAGGGGTTTAGGGTTGTTTGTTGTTAGGGGGTTAAGGTTGTTTGTTGTTAGGAGGTTAGGTTTGTTTGTTGTTACAGGGTTAGGTTAGTTTCTTGTTAGGGGTTTAGTGTTGTTTGTTGTTAGGGGTTAGTGTTTGTTGTTAGGGGTTTAGTGTTGTTTCTTGTTGGGGTTTAGTGGTTTTTGTTGTTAGGGTGTTAGTGTTGATTGTTGTTAGGGGTTTAGGGTTGTTTGTTGTTAGGGGTTTAAGGTTGTTTGTTGTTAGCAGGTTAGGGTTGTTTGTTGTTACGGGGTTAGGTTAGTTTCTTGTTAGGAGTTTAGTGTTGTTTGTTGTTAGGGGGTTAGTGTTTGTTGTTAGGGGTTTAGGGTTGTTTCTTGTTGGGGTTTAGTAGTTTTTGTTGTTAGGGTGTTAGTGTTGTTTGTTGTTAGGGGGTTAGTGTTGTTTGTTCTTACGGGGTTAGTGTTGATTGTGGTTAGGGTGTTAGTGCTGTTTGCAGTTAGGGAGTCAGCGTTGTTGGTTGTTAGGGGGTTAGGATTGTTTGTTGTTAGGGGTTTAAGGTTGTTTGTTGTTAGGGGGTTAAGGTTGTTTGTTGTTAGGAGGTTAGGGTTGTTTGTTCTTACAGGGTTCGGTAAGTTCCTTGTTAGGGGTTTAGTGTTGTTTGTTGGTAGGGGGTTAGTGTTTGTTGTTAGGGGTTTAGGGTTGTTTCTTGTTGGGGTTTAGTAGTTTTTGTTGTTAGGGTGTTAGTGTTGTTTGTTTTTAGGGGGTTAGTGTTGTTTGTTCTTACGGGGTTAGTGTTGTTTGTGGTTAGGGGGTGAGCGTTGTTCGTTGTTAGGGTGTTAGGATTGTTTGTTGTTAGGGTTTTAAGGTTGTTTGTTGTTAGGGGGTAAAGGTTGTTTGTTGTTAGGAGGTTAGGTTTGTTTGTTGTTACAGGGTTAGGTTAGTTTCTTGTTAGTGGTTTAGTGTTGTTTGTTGTTAGGGGTTTAGTGTTTGTTGTTAGGGGTTTAGTGTTGTTTCTTGTTGGGTTTTAGTGGTTTTTGTTGTTAGGGTGTTAGTGTTGTTTGTTGTTAGGGGTTTATGGTTGTTTGTTGATAGGGGGTTAAGGTTGTTTGTTGTTAGGAGGTTAGGTTTGTTTGTTGTTACAGGGTTAGGTTAGTTTCTTGTTAGGGGTTTAGTGTTGTTTGTTGTTAGGGGTTAGTGTTTGTTGTTAGGGTTTTAGTGTTGTTTCTTGTTGGGGTTTACTGGTTTTTGTTGTTAGGGTGTTAATTTTTGTTGTTAGGGGTTTAGGGTTGTTTGTTGTTAGGGGTTTAAGGTTGTTTGTTGTTAGGAGGTTAGGGTTGTTTGTTGTTACGGGGTTAGGTTAGTTTCTTGTTAGGGGTTTAGTGTTGTTTGTTGTTAGGGGGTTAGTGTTTGTTGTTAGGGGTTTAGGGTTGTTTCTTGTTGGGGTTTAGTAGTTTTTGTTGTTAGGGTGTTAGTGTTGTTTGTGGTTAGGGGGTTAGTGTTGTTTGTTCTTACGGGGTTAGTGTTGTTTGTGGTTAGGGTGTTAGTGTTGTTTGTGGTTAGGGGGTGAGCTTTGTTGGTTGTTGGGGGTTAGGATTGTTTGTTGTTAGGGGTTTAAGGTTGTGTGTTGTTAGGAGGTTAGGGTTGTTTGTTGTTACGGGGTTACATTAGTTTCTTGTTAGGGGTTTAGTGTTGTTTGTTGTTAGGGGGTTAGTGTTTGTTCTTAGGGGTTTAGGGTTGTTTCTTGTTGAGGTTTAGTAGTTTTTGTTGTTAGGGTGTTAGTGTTGTTTGTGGTTTGGGGGTTAGTGTTGTTGTTTGTTAGGGGGTTAGGGTTGTTTTTTGTTAGAAGGTTAGGGTTGTTTGTTGTTAGGGGTTTAGGGTTGTTTGTTGTTAGGGGGTTAGGATTGTTTGTTGTTAGGGGTTTAGGGTTGTTTGTTGTTAGGGGTTTAGTGTTTGTTGTTAGGGGTTTATTGTTGTTTCTTGTTGGGGGTAATGTTTTTTGTTGTTAGGGTGTTAGTGTTCTTTGTTGTTAGGGGCTTAGGGTTGTTTGTTGTTAGGGGTTTAAGGTTGTTTGTTGTTAGGAGATTAGGATTGTTTGTTGTTACAGAGTCAGGTTAGTTTCTTGTTAGGGGTTTAGTGTTGTTTCTTGTCAGGGGGTTAGTGTTTTTTGTTAGGGGTTTAGTGTTGTTTCATGTTGGGGTTTAGTGGTTTTTGTTGTTAGGGTGTTAGTGTTGTTTGTTGTTAGGGGTTTAGGGTTGTTTGTTGTTAGGGGTTTAAGGTTGTTTGTTGTTAGGAGGTTAGGGTTGTTTGTTGTTACGGGGTTAGGTTAGTTTCTCTTTAGGGGTTTAGTGTTGTTTGTTGTTGGGGGTTAGTGTTTGTTGTTAGGGGTTTAGGGTTGTTTCTTGTTGGGGTTTAGTAGTTTTTGTTGTTAGGGTGTTAGTGTTGTTTGTGATTAGGGGGTTAGTGTTGTTTGTTATTACGGGGTTAGTGTTGTTTGTGGTTAGGGTGTTAGCGTTGTTTGTGATTAGGGGGTGAGCGTTGTTGGTTGTTTGGGGGTTAGGATTGTTTGTTGTTAGGGGTTTAAGGTTGTTTGTTGTTAGGGGTTAAGGTTGATTGTTGTTAGGAGGTTAGGGTTGTTTGTTGTTACAGGGTTAGGTTAGTTTCTTGTTAGGAGTTTAGTGTTGTTTGTTGTTAGGTGGTTAGTGTTTGTTGTTAGGGGTTTAGTGTTGTTTCTTGTTGGGGTTTAGTGCTTTTTGTTGTTAGCGTGTTAGTGTTCTTTGTTGTTAGGGGTTTAGGGTTGTTTGTTGTTAGGGGTTTAAGGTTGTTTGTTGTTAGGAGGTTAGGGTTGTTTCTTGTTACAGGGTTAGGTTAGTTTCTTGTTAGGGGTTTAGTGTTGTTTGTTGTTAGGGGGTTAGTGTTTGTTGTGAGGGGTTTAGTGTTGTTTCTTGTTGGGGTTTAGTGGTTTTTTTGTTAGGGTGTTAGTGTTGTTTGTGGTTAGGGAGTTAGTGTTGTTGTTTGTTAGGGGGTTAGGGTTGTTTGTTGTTAGAAGGTTAGGGTTGTTTGTTGTTAGGGGTTTAGGGTTGTTTGTTGTTAGGGGGTTAGGGTTGTTTGTTGTTAGGGGTTTAGAGTAGTTTATTTTTAGGGGGTTAGTGTTGTTTGTTGTTAGGTTGTTAGGATTGTTGTTAGGGGGTTAGTGGTGTTTGTTGTTAGGGGGTTAGTGTTTTTTGTTGTTAGGGGGTTAGAGTAGTTTGTTGTTGGGGGTTAGGGTTGTTTGTTGTTAGGGGATTAGGATTGTTGTTAGGTGGTTAGTGTTGTTTCTATTTAGGGGTTTCGGGTTCTTTCTTGTTGAGGTTTAGTGGATTTTGTTGTTAGGGTGTTACTGTTGTTTGTGGTTAGGGGGTTAGTGTTGTTTGTATTTAGGGGTTTAGGGTTGCTCCTTGTTGGGCTTTAGTGGTTTTTGTTGTTAGGGTGTTAGTGTTGTTTGTTGTTAGGGGGTTAGTGTTGTTTGTTCTTACGGGGTTAGTGTTGTTTTTGGTTAGGGTATTAGTGTTGTTTGTGGTTAGGGGGTGAGCGTTGTTGGTTGTTAGGGGGTTAGGATTGTTTGTTGTTAGGGGTTTAGGGTTGTTTGTTGTTAGGGGGTTAAGGTTGTTTGTTGTTAGGAGGTTAGGGTTGTTTGTTGTTACAGGGTTAGGTTAGTTTCTTGTTAGGGGTTTAGTACTTTTTGTTGTTAGGGGGTTAGTGTTTGTTGTTAGGGGTTTAGTGTTGTTTCTTTTTGGGCTTTAGTGGTTTTTTTTGTTAGGGTGTTAGTGTTGATTGTTGTTAGGGGTTTATTGTTGTTTGTTGTTAGGGGTTTAAGGTTGTTTGTTTTTAGGAGGTTAGAGTTGTTTGTTGTTACGGGGTTAGGTTAGTTTCTTGTTAGGGGTTTAGTGTTGTTTTTTGTTAGGGGGTTAGTGTTTGTTGTTAGAGGTTTAGGGTTATTTCTTGTTGGGGTTTAGTAGTTTTTGTTGTTAGGGTGTTAGTGTTGTTTGTTGTTAGGGGTTAGTGTAGTTTGTTCTAACGGGGTTACTGTTCTTTGTGGTTAGGGTGTTAGTTTTGTTTGTGGTTAGGGGGTGAGCGTTGTTGGTTATTAGGGGGTTAGGATTGTTTGTTGTTAGGGGTTTAGGGTTGTTTGTTGTTACGGGGTTAGGTTAGTTTCTTGTTAGTGGTTTAGTGTTGTTTGTTGTTAGGGGGTTAGTGTTTGTTGTTAGGGGTTTAGGGTTGTTTCTTGTTGGGGTTTAGTAGTTTTTGTTGTTGGGGTGTTAGTGTTGTTTGTGGTTAGGGGGTTAGTGTTGTTGTTTGTTAGGGGGTTAGGGTTGTTTGTTGTTAGGAGGTTAGGGTTGTTTGTTGTTAGGGGTTTATGGTTGTTTGATGTTAGGAGGTTAGGGGTGTTTGTTGTTACGGGGTTAGGTTAGTTTCTTGTTAGGGGTTTAGTGTTGTTTGTTGTTAGGGGGTTAGTGTTTGTTGTTAGGGGTTTAGTGTTGTTTCTTGTTGGGGTTTAGTGGTTTTTGTTGTTAGGTTGTTAGTGTTGTTTGTTGTTAGGGGTTTAGGGTTGTTTGTTGTTAGGGGTTTAAGGTTGTTTGTTGTTAGGAGGTTAGGGTTGTTTGTTGTTACGGGGTTAGGTTAGTTTCTTGTTAGGTGTTTAGTGTTGTTTGTTGTTAGGGGGTTAGTGTTTGTTGTTAGGGCTTTAGGGTTGTTTCTTGTTGGGGTTTAGTAGTTTTTGTTGTTAGGGTGTTAGTGTTGTTTGTTGTTAGGGGGTTAGTGTTGTTTGTTCTTACGGGGTTAGTGTTGTTTGTGGTCAGGCTGTCAGTGCTGTTTGTGGTTAGGGGGTGAGCGTTGTTGGTTGTTAGGGGGTTAGGATAGTTTGTTGTTAGGGATTTAGGGTTGTTTGCTGTTAGGGATTTAGGGTTGTTTGCTGTTAGGGGGTTAAGGTTCTTTGTTGTTAGGAGGTTAGGGTTGTTTGTTGTTACAGGGTTAGGTTAGTTTCTTGTTAGGGGTTTAGTGTTGTTTTTTGTTAGGGGGTTAGTGTTTGTTGTTAGGGGTCTACTGTTGTTTCTTGTTGGGGTTTAGTGGTTTCTGTTGTTAGGGTGTTAGTGTTGTTCGTTGTTAGGGGTTTAGGGTTGTTTGTTGTTAGGAGTTTAGGGTTGTTTGTTGTTACGGGGTTAGGTTAGTTTCTTGTTAGGGGTTTAGTGTTGTTTGTTGTTAGGGTGTTAGTGTTTGTTGTTAGGGGTTTAGGGTTGTTTCTTGTTGGGGTTTAGTAGTTTTTGTTGTTAGGCTGTTAGTGTTGTTTGTGGTTAGGGGATTAGTGTTGTTGTTTGTTAGGGGGTTAGGGTTCTTTGTTGTTAGAAGGTTAGGGTTGTTTGTTGTTACGGGGTTAGGTTAGTTTCTTGTTAGGTGTTTAGTGTTGTTTGTTGTTAGGGGGTTAGTGTTTGTTGTTAGGGGTTTAGGCTTGTTTCTTGATGGGGTTTAGTAGTTTTTGTTGTTAGGGTGTTAGTTTTGGTTGTGGTTAGGGGGTTAGTGTTGTTTGTTCTTACTGGGTTAGTGTTGTTTGTGGTTAGGGTGTTAGTGTTGTTTGTGGTTAGGGGGTGTGCGTTGTTGGTTGTTAGGGGTTTAGGATTGTTTGTTGTTAGGGGTTTAGGGTTGTTTGTTGTTAGGGGGTTAAGGTTGTTTGTTGTTAGGAGGTTTGGTTTGTTTGTTGTTACAGGGTTAGTTTAGTTTCTTGTTAGGGTTTTCGTGTTGTTTGTTGTTAGGGGGTTAGTGTTTGTTGTTAGGGGTTTAGTGATGTTTCTTGTTGGGGTTTAGTGGTTTTTGTTTTTAGGGTGTTAGTGTTGTTTGTTGTTCGGGGTTTAGGGTTGTTTGTTGTTAGGGGTTTAAGGTTGTTTGTTGTTAGGAGGTTAGGGTTGTTTGTTGTTACGGGGTTAGGTTAGTTTCTTGTTAGGGGTTTAGTGTTGTTTGTTGTTAGGGGCTCAGTGTTTGTTGTTAGGGGTTTAGGGTTGTTTCTTGTTGGGGTTTAGTAGTTTTTGTTGTTAGGGGGTTAGTGTTGTTTGTTGTTAGGGGGTTAGGGTTGTTCCTAGTTGGGGTTTAGTAGTGTTTGTTGTTAGGGTGTTAGTGTTGTCCGTTTTTGGGGTTAGTGTTGTTGTTGTTTGGGGGTTAGTGTTGTTTGTTGTTAGGGTGTGAGAGTTGTTTGTTGTTTGGGGTTTGTGTTGTTTTTTAGAGGGTAGTTTTGTTTGTTGTTAGTGGGTTAGTGTTGATTGTAGTTAGGGGATTAGGGTTGTTGTTAGAGAGTTAGTGTGGTTTGTTGTTGGGGCTTAGTGTTGTTTGTTTTTAGGGGGTTAGGGATCTTTGTTGTTAGGGTGTTAGTGTTGTTTGTTGTTAGGGGGTTAGTGTTGTTTGCTGTTAGGTGTTTAGGGTTGTTTCTTGTTGGGGTTTAGTGGGTTTTGTTGTTAGGGTGTTAGTGTTTTTGCTTAGGGGGTTAGTGCTGTTGGTTGTTAGGAGGTGAGGGTTGTTTGTTGTTAGTGTTTTAGTGTTGCTTGTTGTTAGGGGTTCCGAGTTTTTTGTTGTTGGGGGTTAGAGTTGTTTGTTCTTAGAGGATTTGGGTTCTTTCTTGTTGGGGGTTAGTGTTGTTTGTTTTTAGGGGATAAGTGTTGGTTGTTGTTAGGGGGTTAGTTTTTTTTGGTTTTACTGGGTTAGTGCTGTTGGTGGTTAGGGGGTTATTGTTGTTGGTTGTTTAGGGGGTTAAGGTTGTTTGTTGTTAGGAGGTTAGGGTTGTTTGTTGTTACGGGGTTAGGTTAGTTTCTTGTTAGGGGTTTAGTGTTGTTTGTTGTTAGGGGGTTAGTGTTTGTTGTTAGGGGTTTAGTGTTGTTTGTTGTTAGGGGGTTAGTGTATGTTGTTAGGGGTTTAGTGTTGTTTCTTGTTGGGGTTTAGTGGTTTTTGTTGTTAGGGTGTTAGTGTTTGTTGTTAGGGGTTTAGGGTTGTTTGTTGTTAGGGGTTTAAGGTTGTTTGTTGTTAGGAGGTTAGGGTTGTTTGTTGTTACGGGTTTAGGTTAGTTTCTTGTTAGGGGTTTAGTGTTGTTTGTTGTTAGGGGGTTAGTGTTTGTTGTTAGGGGTTTAGGGTTGTTTCTTGTTGGGGTTTAGTAGTTTTTGTTGTTAGGGTGTTAGTGTTGTTTGTTGTTAGGGGGTTAGTGTTGTTTGTTCTTACGGGGTTAGTGTTGTTTGTGGTTAGGGTGTTAGTGTTGTTTGTGATTAGGGGGTGTGCATTGTTGGTTGTTAGGGGGTTAGGATTGTTTGTTGTTAGGGGTTTAGGGTTGTTTGTTGTTAGGGGGTTAAGGTTGTTTGTTGTTAGGAGGTTAAGGTTGTTTGTTGTTACAGGGTTAGGTTAGTTTCTTGTTAGGGGTTTAGTGTTGTTTGTTGTTAGGAGGTTAGTGTTTGTTGTTAGGGGTTTAGTGTTGTTTCTTGTTGGGGTTTAGTGGTTTTTGTTTTAGGGTGTTAGTGTTGTTTGTTGTTAGGGGTTTAGGGTTGTTTGTTCTTAGGGGTTTAAGGTTGTTTGTTGTTAGGAGGTTAGGGTTGTTTGTTGTTACGGGGTTAGGTTAGATTCTTGTTAGGGGTTTAGTGTTGTTTGTTGTTAGGGGGCTAGTGTTTGTTGTTAGGGGTTTAGGGTTGTTTCTTGTTGGGGTTTAGTAGTTTTAGTTGTTAGGGTGTTAGTGTTCTTTGTGGTTAGGGGCTTAGTGTTGTTGTTTGTTAGGGGGTTAGGGTTGTTTATTGTTAGGAGGTTAGGGTTGTTTGTTGTTACAGGGTTAGGTTAGTTTATTGTTAGGGGTTTAGTGTTGTTTGTTGTTAGGGGGTTAGTGTTTGTTGTTACGGGTTTAGTGTTATTTCTTGTTGGGGTTTAGTGGTTTTTGTTGTTAGGGTGTTAGTGTTTTTTGTTGTTAGGGGTTTAGGGTTGTTTGTTGTCAGGGGGTTAGTGTTTGTTGTTAGGGGTTTAGGGTTGTTTCTTGTTGGAGTTTAGTAGTTTTTGTTGTTAGGGTGTTAGTGTTGTTTGTGGTTAGGGGGTTAGTGTTGTTTGTTCTTACGGGGTTAGTGTTGTTTGTGGTTAGGGGGTGAGCGTTGTTGGTTGTTAGGTGGTTAGGATTGTTTGTTGTTAGGGGTTTAGGGTTGTTTCTTGTTAGGGGGTTAAGGTTGTTTGTTGTTAGGAGGTTTGGGCTGTTTGTTGTTACAGGGTTAGGTTAGTTTCTTGTTAGGGGTTTAGTGTTGTTTGTTGTTAGGGGGTTAGTGTTTGTTGTTAGGGTTTTAGTGATGTTTCTTGTTGGGGTTTAGTGGTTTTTGTTGTTAAGGTGTTAGTGTTGTTTGTTGTTAGGGGTTTAGGGTTGTTTGTTGTTAGGGGTTTAAGGTTGTTTGTTGTTAGGAGGTTAGGGTTGTTTGTTGTTACGGGGTTAGGTAAGTCTCTTGTTAGGGGTTTAGTGTTGTTTGTTGTTAGGGGGTTAGTGTTTGTCGTTAGGGGTTTAGGGTTGTTTCTTGTTGGGTTTAGTAGTTTTTGTTGTTAGGGTGTTAGTGTTGTTTGTTGTTAGGGGGTTAGTGTAGTTTGTTCTTACGGGGTTAGTGTTGTTTGTGGTTAGGGTGTTAGTGTTGTTTGTGGTTAGGGGGTGTGCGTTGTTGGTTGTTAGGGGGTTAGGTTAGTTTCTTGTTAGGGGTTTAGTGTTGTTTGTTGTTAGGGGGTTAGTGTTTGTTCTTAGGGGTTTAGTGTTTCTTGTTGGGGTTTAGTGTTTTTTGTTGTTAGTGTGTTAGTGTTGTTTGTTGTTAGGGGTTTAGGGTTGTTTGTTGTTAGAGGGTTAAGGTTGTTTCTTGTTAGGAGGTTAGGGATCTTTGTTGTTACAGGGTTAGGTTAGTTTCTTGTTAGGGGTTTAGTGTTGTTTGTTGTTAGGGGGTTAGTGTTTGTTGTTAGGGGTTTAGTGTTGTTTCTTGTTGGAGTTTAGTGGTTTTTGTTGTTAGGGTGTTAGTGTTGTTTGTTGATAGGGGTTTAGGGTTGTTTGTTGTTAGGGGTTTAAGTTTGTTTGTTGTTAGGAGGTTAGGGTTGTTTGTTGTTACAGGGTTAGGTTAGTTTCTTGTTAGGGGTTTAGTGTTTTTTGTTGTTAGGGGGTTAGTGTTTGTTGTTAGGGGTTTAGGGCTGTTTCTTGTTGGGGTTTAGTAGTTTTTGTTGTTAGGGTGTTAGTGTTGTTTGTGGTTAGGGGGTTAGTGTTGTTGTTTGTTAGGGGGTTAAGGTTGTTTTTTGTTAGGAGGTTAGGGTTGTTTGTTGTTACAGGGTTAGGTTAGTTTCTTGTTAGGGGTTTAGTGTTGTTTGTTGTTAGGGGGTTAGTGTTTGTTGTTAGGGGTTTAGTGTTGTTTGCTGTTAGGGGGTTAGTGTTTGTTGTTAGGGGTTTAGGGTTGCTTCTTGTTGGGGTTTAGTAGTTTTTGTTGTTAGGGTGTTAGTGTTGTTTGTGATTAGGGGGTTAGTGTTGTTTGTTCTTGCGGGGTTAGTGTTGTTTGTGGTTAGGGTGTTAGTGTTGTTTGTGGTTAGGGGGTGAGAGTTGTTGGTTGTTAGAGGGTTAGGATTGTTTCTTGTTAGGGGTTTAGGGTTGTTTGTTGTTAGGGGGTTAAGGTTGTTTGTTGTTAGGGGGTTAGGGCTGTTTGTTGTTACGGGGTTAGGTTAGTTTCTTGTTAGGGGTTTAGTGTTTTTTGTTGTTAGGGGGTTAGTGTTTGTTGTTAGGGGGTTAGTGTTGTTTGTTGTTAGGGGGTTAGTGTTGTTTGTTGTTAGGGGGTTAGTGTTGTTTGTGGTTAGGGTGTTAGTGTTGTTTGTGGTTAGGGGTGAGCGTTGTTGGTTGTTAGGGGGTTAGAATTGTTTGTTGTTAGGGGTTTAGGTTGTTTGTTGTTAGGGGGTTAGTTTTGTTGTTAGGGGTTTAGTGTTGTTTCTTTTTGGGTTTAGTGGTTTTTGTTGTTAGGGTGTTAGTGTTGTTTGTTGTTAGGGGTTTAGGGTTGTTTGTTGTTAGGGGTTTAAGGTTGTTTGTTGTTAGGAGGTTAGGGTTGTTTGTTGTTACGGGGTTAGGTTAGTTTCTTGTTAGGGGTTTAGTGTTGTTTGTTGTTAGGGGGTTAGTGTTTGTTGTTAGGGGTTTAGGGTTGTTTCTTGTTGGGGTTTAGTAGTTTTTGTTGTTAGGGTGTTAGTGTTGTTTGTGGTTAGGGGTGTAGTGTTGTTTGTTCTTACGGGGTTAGTGTTGTTTGTGGTTAGGGTGTTAGTGGTTTTGTGGTTAGGGGGTGAGAGTTGTTGGTTGTTAGGGGGTTACGATTGTTTGTTGTTAGGGGTTTAGGGTTGTTTGTCGTTAGGGGCTTAAGGTGGTTTGTTGTTAGGAGGTTAGGGCTGTTTGTTGTTACAGGGTTAGGTTAGTTTCTTGTTAGGGGTTTAGTGTTGTTTGTTGTTAGGGGGTTAGTGTTTGTTGTTAGGGGTTTAGTGTTGTTTCTTGTTGGGGTTTAGTGGTTTTTGTTGTTAGGGTGTTAGTGTTGATTGTTGTTAGGGGTTTAGGGTTGTTTCTTGTTAGGGGTATAAGGTTGTTTGTTGTTACGAGGATAGGGTTGTTTGTTGTTACGGGGTTAGGTTAGTTTCTTGTTAGGGGTTTAGTGTTGTTTGTTGTTGGAGGGTTAGTGTTTGTTGTTAGGGGTTTAGGGTTGTTTCTTGTTGGGGTTTAGTAGTTTTTGTTGTTAGGGTGTTAGTGTTGTTTGTGGTTAGGGGGTTAGTGTTGTTTGTTCTTACGGGGTTAGTGTTGTTTGTGGTTAGGGTGTTAGTGTTGTTTGTGGTTAGGGGGTTAGCGTTGTTGGTTGTTAGGGGGTTAGGATTGTTTGTTGTTAGGGGTTTAGGGTTGTTTGTTGTTAGGGGGTTAATGTTGTTTGTTATTAGGAGGTTAGGGTTGTTTGTTGTTACGGGGTTAGCTTAGTTTCTTGTTAGGGGTTTAGTGTTGTTTGTTGTTAGGACGTTAGTGTTTGTTGTTAGGGGTTTAGTGTTGTTTCTTGTTGGGGTTTAGTGGTTTTTGTTGTTAGGGTGTTAGTGTTGTTTGTTGTTAGGGGTTTAGGGTTGTTTGTTGTTAGGGGTTTAAGGTTGTTTGTTGTTAGGGTGTTAGGGTTGTTTGTTCTTAGTGGGTTAGGGTTGTTTGTTGTTAGTGGGTTAGTGTTTCTGGTGTTTAGGGTTTAGGGTTGTTTGCTGTTCGGGGGTTAGTTTTTTTTGTTGTTAGGGCGTTAGGGTTGTTTGTTGTTAGGGTGTTAGTGTTCTTTGATGTTAGGGGTTTAGGGTTGTTTGTTGTTAGGGGGTTTGGGTTGTTCCTAGTTGGGGTTTAGTAGTGTTTGTTGTTAGGGTGTTAGTGTTGTCCGTTTTTGGGGGTTAGTGTTGTTGTTGTTAGGGGGTTAGTGTTGTTTGTTGTTAGGGTGTGAGAGTTGTTTGTTGTTTGGGGTTTCTGTTGTTCTTTAGGGGGTTAGTTTTGTTTGTTGTTAGTGGGTTAGTGTTGTTTGTAGTTAGGGGATTAGGGTTGTTGTTTGAGGGTTAGTGTTGTTTGTTGTTGGGGCTTAGTGTTGTTTGATTTTAGGGGGTTCTTGATCTTTGTTGTTAGGGTGTTAGTGTTTTTTGTAGTTAGGGGGTTAGTGTTGTTTGTTGTTAGGTGTTTAGGATTGTTTCTTGTTGGGGTTTAGTGGGTTTTGTTCTTAGGGTGTTAGTGTTTTTGCTTAGGGTGTTAGTGGTGTTGGTTGTTAGGGGGTAAGTGTTGTTTGTTGCTAGCGGTTTAGGGTTGTTTGTTGTTAGTGGGTTAGTGTTGTTTGTTCTTACGGGGTTAGTGTTGTTTGTGGTTAGGGTGTTAGTGTTGTTTGTTGTTAGGGGGTTAGTGTTGTTTGTTCTTACGGGGTTAGTGTTGTTTGTGGTTAGGGTGTTAGTGTTGTTTGTGGTTAGGGTGTGAGAGTTGTTGGTTGTTGGGGGGTTATTATTGTTTGTTCTTAGGGGTTTACGGTTGTTTGTTGTTAGGGGGTTAAGGTTGTTTGTTGTTAGGGGGTTAGGGCTGTTTGTTGTTACAGGGTTAGGTTAGTTTCTTGTTAGGGGTTTAGTGTTGTTTGTTGTTAGGGGGTTAGTGTTTGTTGTTAGGGGTTTGGTGTTGTTTCTTGTTGGAGTTTACTGGTTTTTGTTCTTAGGGTGTTAGTGTTGTTTGTTGTTAGGGGTTTAGGGTTGTTTGTTGTTAGGGGTTTAAGGTTGTTTGTTGTTAGGAGTTTAGGGTTGTTTGTTGTTACGGGTTTAGGTTAGTTTCTTGTTACGGGTTTAGTGTTGTTTGTTGTTAGGGGGTTAGTGTTTGTTGTTAGGGGTTAAGGGTTGTTTCTTTTTGGGGTTTAGTAGTTTTTCTTGTTAGGGTGTTGGTGTTGTTTGTTGTTAGGGGGTTAGTGTTGTTTGTTCTTACGGGGTTAGTGTTGTTTGTGGTTAGGGTGTTAGTGTTGTTTGTGGATAGGGGGTGTGCGTTGTTGGTTGTTAGGGGGTTAGGATTGTTTGTTAGGGGTTTAGGGTTGTTTGTTGTTAGGGGGTTAAGGTTGATTGTTGTTAGGTGGTTAGGGTTGTTTGTTGTTACAGGGTTAGGTTAGTTTCTTGTTAGGGGTTTAGTGTTGTTTGTTGTTAGGGGGTTAGTGTTTGTTGCTAGGGGTTTAGGGTTGTTTCTTGTTGGGGTTTAGTAGTTTTTGTTGTTAGGGTGTTAGTGTTGTTTGTGGTTAGGGGGTTAGTGTTGTTTGTTAGGGGGTTAGGGTTATTTGTTGTTAGGAGGTTAGGGTTGTTTGTTGTTACAGGGTTAGGTTAGTTTCTTGTTAGGGGTTTAGTGTTGTTTGTTGTTAGGGGGTTAGTGTTTGTTGTTAGGGGTTTAGTGTTGTTTCTTGTTGGGGTTTAGTGTTTTTTGTTGTTAGTGTGTTACTGTTGTTTGTTGTTATTGGTTTAGGGTTGTTTTTTGTTAGGGGTTTAAGGTTGTTTCTTGTTAGGATGTTAGGGTTGTTTGTTGTTACGGGGTTAGGTTAGTTTCTTGTTAGGGGTTTAGTGTTGTTTGTTGTTAGGGGGTTAGTGTTTGTTGTTAGGGTTTTAGGGTTGTTTCTTGTTGGGTTTAGTAGTTTTTGTTGTTAGGGTGTTAGTGTTGTTTGTTGTTAGGGGGTTAGTGTAGTTTGTTCTTACGGGGTTAGTGTTGTTTGTGGTTAGGGTGTTAGTGTTGTTTGTGGTTAGGGGGTGTGCGTTGTTGGTTGTTAGGGGGTTAGGTTAGTTTCTTGTTAGGGGTTTAGTGTTGTTTGTTGTTAGGGGGTTAGTGTTTGTTGTTAGGGGTTTAGGGTTGTTTCTTGTTGGGGTTTAGTAGTTTTTGTTGTTAGGGTGTTAGTGGTGTTTGTAGTTAGGGGGTTAGTGTTGTTTGTATTTAGAGGTTTATGGTTGTTTCTTGTTGGCTTTAGTGGTTTTTGTTGTTAGGGTGTTAGTGTTGTTTGTTGTTACGGGGTTAGTGTTGTTTGTTCTTACGGGGTTAGTGTTGTTTGTGGTTAGGGTGTTAGTGTTGTTTGTGGTTAGGGGGTGAGTGTTGTTGGTGGTTAGGGGGTTAGGATTGTTTGTTGTTAAGGGTTTAGGGTTGTTTGTTGTTAGAGGTTTAAGGTTGTTTGTTGTTAGGGTGTTAGGGTTGTTTGTTCTTAGTGGGTTATTGTTGTTTGTTGTTAGTGGGTTAGTGTTTCTGGTTTTTAGGGTTTAGGGTTGTTTGCTGTTCGGGGGTTAGTGTTGTTTGTTGTTAGGGCGTTAGGGTTGTTTGTTGTTAGGGTGTTAGTTTTCTTTGATGTTAGGGGTTTAGGGTTGTTTGTTGTTAGGGGGTTAGTGTTGTTTGTTGTTAGGGGGTTAGGGTTGTTCCTAGTTGGGGTTTAGTAGTGTTTGTTGTTAGGGTGTTAGTGTTGTCCGTTTTTGGGGTTAGTGTTGTTGTTGTTTGGGGGTTAGTGTTGTTTGTTGTTAGGGTGTGAGAGTTGTTTGTTGTTTGGGGTTTGTGTTGTTTTTTAGAGGGTAGTTTTGTTTGTTGTTAGTGGGTTAGTGTTGATTGTAGTTAGGGGATTAGGGTTGTTGTTAGAGAGTTAGTGTGGTTTGTTGTTGGGGCTTAGTGTTGTTTGTTTTTAGGGGGTTAGGGATCTTTGTTGTTAGGGTGTTAGTGTTTGTTGTTAGGGGGTTAGTGTTGTTTGCTGTTAGGTGTTTAGGGTTGTTTCTTGTTGGGGTTTAGTGGGTTTTGTTGTTAGGGTGTTAGTGTTTTTGCTTAGGGTGTTAGTGCTGTTGGTTGTTAGGAGGTAAGGGTTGTTTGTTGTTAGTGTTTTAGTGTTGCTTGTTGTTAGGGGTTCCGAGTTTTTTGTTGTTGGGGGTTAGAGTTGTTTGTTCTTAGAGGATTTGGGTTCTTTCTTGTTGGGGGTTAGTGTTGTTTGTTTTTAGGGGATAAGTGTTGGTTGTTGTTAGGGGGTTAGTTTTTTTTGGTTTTACTGGGTTAGTGCTGTTGGTGGTTAGGGGGTTATTGTTGTTGGTTGTTTAGGGGGTTAAGGTTGTTTGTTGTTAGGAGGTTAGGGTTGTTTGTTGTTACGGGGTTAGGTTAGTTTCTTGTTAGGGGTTTAGTGTTGTTTGTTGTTAGGGGGTTAGTGTTTGTTGTTAGGGGTTTAGTGTTGTTTGTTGTTAGGGGGTTAGTGTATGTTGTTAGGGGTTTAGTGTTGTTTCTTGTTGGGGTTTAGTGGTTTTTGTTGTTAGGGTGTTAGTGTTTGTTGTTAGGGGTTTAGGGTTGTTTGTTGTTAGGGGTTTAAGGTTGTTTGTTGTTAGGAGGTTAGGGTTGTTTGTTGTTACGGGTTTAGGTTAGTTTCTTGTTAGGGGTTTAGTGTTGTTTGTTGTTAGGGGGTTAGTGTTTGTTGTTAGGGGTTTAGGGTTGTTTCTTGTTGGGGTTTAGTAGTTTTTGTTGTTAGGGTGTTAGTGTTGTTTGTTGTTAGGGGGTTAGTGTTGTTTGTTCTTACGGGGTTAGTGTTGTTTGTGGTTAGGGTGTTAGTGTTGTTTGTGATTAGGGGGTGTGCATTGTTGGTTGTTAGGGGGTTAGGATTGTTTGTTGTTAGGGGTTTAGGGTTGTTTGTTGTTAGGGGGTTAAGGTTGTTTGTTGTTAGGAGGTTAAGGTTGTTTGTTGTTACAGGGTTAGGTTAGTTTCTTGTTAGGGGTTTAGTGTTGTTTGTTGTTAGGAGGTTAGTGTTTGTTGTTAGGGGTTTAGTGTTGTTTCTTGTTGGGGTTTAGTGGTTTTTGTTGTTAGGGTGTTAGTGTTGTTTGTTGTTAGGGGTTTAGGGTTGTTTGTTCTTAGGGGTTTAAGGTTGTTTGTTGTTAGGAGGTTAGGGTTGTTTGTTGTTACGGGGTTAGGTTAGATTCTTGTTAGGGGTTTAGTGTTGTTTGTTGTTAGGGGGTTAGTGTTTGTTGTTACGGGTTTAGTGTTATTTCTTGTTGGGGTTTAGTAGTTTTAGTTGTTAGGGTGTTAGTGTTCTTTGTGGTTAGGGGCTTAGTGTTGTTGTTTGTTAGGGGGTTAGGGTTGTTTGTTGTTAGGAGGTTAGGGTTGTTTGTTGTTACAGGGTTAGGTTAGTTTATTGTTAGGGGTTTAGTGTTGTTTGTTGTTAGGGGGTTAGTGTTTGTTGTTACGGGTTTAGTGTTATTTCTTGTTGGGGTTTAGTGGTTTTTGTTGTTAGGGTGTTAGTGTTTTTTGTTGTTAGGGGTTTAGGGTTGTTTGTTGTCAGGGGGTTAGTGTTTGTTGTTAGGGGTTTAGGGTTGTTTCTTGTTGGAGTTTAGTAGTTTTTGTTGTTAGGGTGTTAGTGTTGTTTGTGGTTAGGGGGTTAGTGTTGTTTGTTCTTACGGGGTTAGTGTTGTTTGTGGTTAGGGGGTGAGCGTTGTTGGTTGTTAGGTGGTTAGGATTGTTTGTTGTTAGGGGTTTAGGGTTGTTTCTTGTTAGGGGGTTAAGGTTGTTTGTTGTTAGGAGGTTTGGGCTGTTTGTTGTTACAGGGTTAGGTTAGTTTCTTGTTAGGGGTTTAGTGTTGTTTGTTGTTAGGGGGTTAGTGTTTGTTGTTAGGGTTTTAGTGATGTTTCTTGTTGGGGTTTAGTGGTTTTTGTTGTTAAGGTGTTAGTGTTGTTTGTTGTTAGGGGTTTAGGGTTGTTTGTTGTTAGGGGTTTAAGGTTGTTTGTTGTTAGGAGGTTAGGGTTGTTTGTTGTTACGGGGTTAGGTAAGTTTCTTGTTAGGGGTTTAGTGTTGTTTGTTGTTAGGGGGTTAGTGTTTGTCGTTAGGGGTTTAGGGTTGTTTCTTGTTGGGTTTAGTAGTTTTTGTTGTTAGGGTGTTAGTGTTGTTTGTTGTTAGGGGGTTAGTGTAGTTTGTTCTTACGGGGTTAGTGTTGTTTGTGGTTAGGGTGTTAGTGTTGTTTGTGGTTAGGGGGTGTGCGTTGTTGGTTGTTAGGGGGTTAGGTTAGTTTCTTGTTAGGGGTTTAGTGTTGTTTGTTGTTAGGGGGTTAGTGTTTGTTCTTAGGGGTTTAGTGTTTCTTGTTGGGGTTTAGTGTTTTTTGTTGTTAGTGTGTTAGTGTTGTTTGTTGTTAGGGGTTTAGGGTTGTTTGTTTTTAGGGGTTTAAGGTTGTCTGTTGTTAGGAGGTTAGGGTTGTTTGTTGTTACGGGGTTAGGTTAGTTTCTTGTTAGGGGTTTAGTGTTGTTTGTTGTTAGGGGGTTAGTGTTTGTTGTTAGGGGTTTAGGGTTGTTTCTTGTTGGGGTTTAGTAGTTTTTGTTGTTAGGGTGTTAGTGTTGTTTGTTGTTAGGGGGTTAGTGTTGTTTGTTCTTACGGGGTTAGTGTTGTTTGTGGTTAGGGTGTTAGTGTTGTTTGTGGTTAGGGGGTGTGCGTTGTTGGTTGTTAGGGGGTTAGGATTGTTTGTTGTTAGGGGTTTAGGGTTGTTTGTTGTTAGAGGGTTAAGGTTGTTTGTTGTTAGGAGGTTAGGGATCTTTGTTGTTACAGGGTTAGGTTAGTTTCTTGTTAGGGGTTTAGTGTTGTTTGTTGTTAGGGGGTTAGTGTTTGTTGTTAGGGGTTTAGTGTTGTTTCTTGTTGGAGTTTAGTGGTTTTTGTTGTTAGGGTGTTAGTGTTGTTTGTTGATAGGGGTTTAGGGTTGTTTGTTGTTAGGGGTTTCAGGTTGTTTGTTGTTAGGAGGTTAGGGTTGTTTGTTGTTACGGGGTTAGGTTATTTTCCTGTTAGGGGTTTAGTGTTTTTTGTTGTTAGGGGGTTAGTGTTTGTTGTTAGGGGTTTAGGGCTGTTTCTTGTTGGGGTTTAGTAGTTTTTGTTGTTAGGGTGTTAGTGTTGTTTGTGGTTAGGGGGTTAGTGTTGTTGTTTGTTAGGGGGTTAAGGTTGTTTTTTGTTAGGAGGTTAGGGTTGTTTGTTGTTACAGGGTTAGGTTAGTTTCTTGTTAGGGGTTTAGTGTTGTTTGTTGTTAGGGGGTTAGTGTTTGTTGTTAGGGGTTTAGTGTTGTTTGCTGTTAGGGGGTTAGTGTTTGTTGTTAGGGGTTTAGGGTTCCTTCTTGTTGGGGTTTAGTAGTTTTTGTTGTTAGGGTGTTAGTGTTGTTTGTGATTAGGGGGTTAGTGTTGTTTGTTCTTGCGGGGTTAGTGTTGTTTGTGGATAGGGTGTTAGTGTTGTTTGTGGTTAGGGGGTGAGAGTTGTTGGTTGTTAGAGGGTTAGGATTGTTTGTTGTTAGGGGTTTAGGGTTGTTTGTTGTTAGGGGGTTGAGGTTGTTTGTTGTTAGGGGGTTAGTGCTGTTTGTTGTTACAGGGTTAGGTTAGTTTCTTGTTAGGGGTTTAGTGTTGTTTGTTGTTAGGGGGTTAGTGTTTGTTGTTAGGGGTTTAGTGTTGTTTCTTGTTGGAGTTTACTGGTTTTTGTTGTTAGGGTGTTAGTGTTGTTTGTTGTTAGGGGTTTAGGGTTGTTTGTTGTTAGGGGTTTAAGGTTGTTTGTTGTTAGGAGTTTAGGGTTGTTTGTTGTTACGGGTTTAGGTTAGTTTCTTGTTACGGGTTTAGTGTTGTTTGTTTTTAGGGGGTTAGTGTTTGTTGTTAGGTGTTTAGGGTTGTTTCTTGTTGGGGTTTAGTAGTTTTTCTTGTTAGGGTGTTAGTGTTGTTTGTTGTTAGGGGGTTAGTGTAGTTTGTTCTTACGGGGTTAGTGTTGTTTGTGGTTAGGGTGTTAGTGTTGTTTGTGGATAGGGGGTGTGCGTTGTTGGTTGTTACGGGGTTAGGATTGTTTGTTGTTAGGGGTTTAGGGTTGTTTGTTGTTAGGGGGTTAAGGTTGTTTGTTGTTAGGAGGTTAGGGTTGTTTGTTGTTACAGGGTTAGGTTAGTTTCTTGTTAGGGGTTTAGTGTTGTTTGTTGTTAGGGGGTTAGTGTTTGTTGTTAGGGTTTTAGTGATGTTTCTTGTTGGGGTTTAGTGGTTTTTGTTGTTAAGGTGTTAGTGTTGTTTGTTGTTAGGGGTTTAGGGTTGTTTGTTGTTAGGGGTTTAAGGTTGTTTGTTGTTAGGAGGTTAGGGTTGTTTGTTGTTACGGGGTTAGGTAAGTTTCTTGTTAGGGGTTTAGTGTTGTTTGTTGTTAGGGGGTTAGTGTTTGTCGTTAGGGGTTTAGGGTTGTTTCTTGTTGGGTTTAGTAGTTTTTGTTGTTAGGGTGTTAGTGTTGTTTGTTGTTAGGGGGTTAGTGTAGTTTGTTCTTACGGGGTTAGTGTTGTTTGTGGTTAGGGTGTTAGTGTTGTTTGTGGTTAGGGGGTGTGCGTTGTTGGTTGTTAGGGGGTTAGGTTAGTTTCTTGTTAGGGGTTTAGTGTTGTTTGTTGTTAGGGGGTTAGTGTTTGTTCTTAGGGGTTTAGTGTTTCTTGTTGGGGTTTAGTGTTTTTTGTTGTTAGTGTGTTAGTGTTGTTTGTTGTTAGGGGTTTAGGGTTGTTTGTTGTTAGGGGTTTAAGGTTGTCTGTTGTTAGGAGGTTAGGGTTGTTTGTTGTTACGGGGTTAGGTTAGTTTCTTGTTAGGGGTTTAGTGTTGTTTGTTGTTAGGGGGTTAGTGTTGTTTGTTCTTACGGGGTTAGTGTTGTTTGTGGTTAGGTTGTTAGTGTTGTTTGTGGTTAGGGGGTGTGCGTTGTTGGTTGTTAGGGGTTTACGATGGTTTGTTGTTAGGGGTTTAGGGTTGTTTGTTGTTAGAGGGTTAAGGTTGTTTGTTGTTAGGAGGTTAGGGATCTTTGTTGTTACAGGGTTAGGTTAGTTTCTTGTTAGGGGTTTAGTGTTGTTTGTTGTTAGGGGGTTAGTGTTTGTTGTTAGGGGTTTAGTGTTGTTTCTTGTTGGAGTTTAGTGGTTTTTGTTGTTAGGGTGTTAGTGTTGTTTGTTGATAGGGGTTTAGGGTTGTTTGTTGTTAGGGGTTTAAGGTTGTTTGTTGTTAGGAGGTTAGGGTTGTTTGTTGTTACGGGGTTAGGTTATTTTCCTGTTAGGGGTTTAGTGTTTTTTGTTGTTAGGGGGTTAGTGTTTGTTGTTAGGGGTTTAGGGCTGTTTCTTGTTGGGGTTTAGTAGTTTTTGTTGTTAGGGTGTTAGTGTTGTTTGTGGTTAGGGGGTTAGTGTTGTTGTTTGTTAGGGGGTTAAGGTTGTTTTTTGTTAGGAGGTTAGGGTTGTTTGTTGTTACAGGGTTAGGTTAGTTTCTTGTTAGGGGTTTAGTGTTGTTTGTTGTTAGGGGGTTAGTGTTTGTTCTTAGGGGTTTAGTGTTTCTTGTTGGGGTTTAGTGTTTTTTGTTGTTAGTGTGTTAGTGTTGTTTGTTGTTAGGGGTTTAGGGTTGTTTGTTGTTAGGGGTTTAAGGTTGTCTGTTGTTAGGAGGTTAGGGTTGTTTGTTGTTACGGGGTTAGGTTAGTTTCTTGTTAGGGGTTTAGTGTTGTTTGTTGTTAGGGGGTTAGTGTTGTTTGTTCTTACGGGGTTAGTGTTGTTTGTGGTTAGGTTGTTAGTGTTGTTTGTGGTTAGGGGGTGTGCGTTGTTGGTTGTTAGGGGTTTACGATGGTTTGTTGTTAGGGGTTTAGGGTTGTTTGTTGTTAGAGGGTTAAGGTTGTTTGTTGTTAGGAGGTTAGGGATCTTTGTTGTTACAGGGTTAGGTTAGTTTCTTGTTAGGGGTTTAGTGTTGTTTGTTGTTAGGGGGTTAGTGTTTGTTGTTAGGGGTTTAGTGTTGTTTCTTGTTGGAGTTTAGTGGTTTTTGTTGTTAGGGTGTTAGTGTTGTTTGTTGATAGGGGTTTAGGGTTGTTTGTTGTTAGGGGTTTAAGGTTGTTTGTTGTTAGGAGGTTAGGGTTGTTTGTTGTTACGGGGTTAGGTTATTTTCCTGTTAGGGGTTTAGTGTTTTTTGTTGTTAGGGGGTTAGTGTTTGTTGTTAGGGGTTTAGGGCTGTTTCTTGTTGGGGTTTAGTAGTTTTTGTTGTTAGGGTGTTAGTGTTGTTTGTGGTTAGGGGGTTAGTGTTGTTGTTTGTTAGGGGGTTAAGGTTGTTTTTTGTTAGGAGGTTAGGGTTGTTTGTTGTTACAGGGTTAGGTTAGTTTCTTGTTAGGGGTTTAGTGTTGTTTGTTGTTAGGGGGTTAGTGTTTGTTGTTAGGGGTTTAGTGTTGTTTGCTGTTAGGGGGTTAGTGTTTGTTGTTAGGGGTTTAGGGTTGCTTCTTGTTGGGGTTTAGTAGTTTTTGTTGTTAGGGTGTTAGTGTTGTTTGTGATTAGGGGGTTAGTGTTGTTTGTTCTTGCGGGGTTAGTGTTGTTTGTGGTTAGGGTGTTAGTGTTGTTTGTGGTTAGGGGGTGAGAGTTGTTGGTTGTTAGAGGGTTAGGATTGTTTGTTGTTAGGGGTTTAGGGTTGTTTGTTGTTAGGGGGTTGAGGTTGTTTGTTGTTAGGGGGTTAGGGCTGTTTGTTGTTACAGGGTTAGGTTAGTTTCTTGTTAGGGGTTTAGTGTTGTTTGTTGTTAGGGGGTTAGTGTTTGTTGTTAGGGGTTTAGTGTTGTTTCTTGTTGGAGTTTACTGGTTTTTGTTCTTAGGGTGTTAGTGTTGTTTGTTGTTAGAGGTTTAGGGTTGTTTGTTGTTAGGGGTTTAAGGTTGTTTGTTGTTCGGAGTTTAGGGTTGTTTGTTGTTACGGGTTTAGGTTAGTTTCTTCTTACGGGTTTAGTGTTGTTTGTTGTTAGGGGGTTAGTGTTTGTTGTTAGGGGTTTAGGGTTGTTTCTTGTTGGGGTTTAGTAGTTTTTGTTGTTAGGGTGTTAGTGTTGTTTGTTGTTAGGGGGTTAGTGTAGTTTGTTCTTACGGGGTTAGTGTTGTTTGTGGTTAGGGTGTTAGTGTTGTTTGTGGATAGAGTGTGTGCGTTGTTGGTTGTTACAGGGTTAGGATTGTTTGTTGTTAGGGGTTTTGGGTTGTTTGTTGTTAGGGGGTTAAGGTTGTTTGTTGTTAGGAGGTTAGGGTTGTTTGTTGTTACGGGGTTAGGTAAGTTTCTTGTTAGGGGTTTAGTGTTGTTTGTTGTTAGGGGGTTAGTGTTTGTCGTTAGGGGTTTAGGGTTGTTTCTTGTTGGGTTTAGTAGTTTTTGTTGTTAGGGTGTTAGTGTTGTTTGTTGTTAGGGGGTTAGTGTAGTTTGTTCTTACGGGGTTAGTGTTGTTTGTGGTTAGGGTGTTAGTGTTGTTTGTGGTTAGGGGGTGTGCGTTGTTGGTTGTTAGGGGGTTACGTTAGTTTCTTGTTAGGGGTTTAGTGTTGTTTGTTGTTAGGGGGTTAGTGTTTGTTCTTAGGGGTTTAGTGTTTCTTGTTGGGGTTTAGTGTTTTTTGTTGTTAGTGTGTTAGTGTTGTTTGTTGTTAGGGGTTTAGGGTTGTTTGTTGTTAGGGGTTTAAGGTTGTCTGTTGTTAGGAGGTTAGGGTTGTTTGTTGTTACGGGGTTAGGTTAGTTTCTTGTTAGGGGTTTAGTGTTGTTTGTTGTTAGGGGGTTAGTGTTGTTTGTTCTTACGGGGTTAGTGTTGTTTGTGGTTAGGGTGTTAGTGTTGTTTGTGGTTAGGGGGTGTGCGTTGTTGGTTGTTAGGGGTTTACGATGGTTTGTTGTTAGGGGTTTAGGGTTGTTTGTTGTTAGAGTGTTAAGGTTGTTTGTTGTTAGGAGGTTAGGGATCTTTGTTGTTACAGGGTTAGGTTAGTTTCTTGTTAGGGGTTTAGTGTTGTTTGTTGTTAGGAGGTTAGTGTTTGTTGTTAGGGGTTTAGTGTTGTTTCTTGTTGGGGTTTAGTGGTTTTTGTTGTTAGGGTGTTAGTGTTGTTTGTTGTTAGGGGTTTAGGGTTGTTTGTTCTTAGGGGTTTAAGGTTGTTTGTTGTTAGGAGGTTAGGGTTGTTTGTTGTTACGGGGTTAGGTTAGATTCTTGTTAGGGGTTTAGTGTTGTTTGTTGTTAGGGGGCTAGTGTTTGTTGTTAGGGGTTTAGGGTTGTTTCTTGTTGGGGTTTAGTAGTTTTAGTTGTTAGGGTGTTAGTGTTCTTTGTGGTTAGGGGCTTAGTGTTGTTGTTTGTTAGGGGGTTAGGGTTGTTTGTTGTTAGGAGGTTAGGGTTGTTTGTTGTTACAGGGTTAGGTTAGTTTATTGTTAGGGGTTTAGTGTTGTTTGTTGTTAGGGGGTTAGTGTTTGTTGTTACGGGTTTAGTGTTATTTCTTGTTGGGGTTTAGTGGTTTTTGTTGTTAGGGTGTTAGTGTTTTTTGTTGTTAGGGGTTTAGGGTTGTTTGTTGTCAGGGGGTTAGTGTTTGTTGTTAGGGGTTTAGGGTTGTTTCTTGTTGGAGTTTAGTAGTTTTTGTTGTTAGGGTGTTAGTGTTGTTTGTGGTTAGGGGGTTAGTGTTGTTTGTTCTTACGGGGTTAGTGTTGTTTGTGGTTAGGGGGTGAGCGTTGTTGGTTGTTAGGTGGTTAGGATTGTTTGTTGTTAGGGGTTTAGGGTTGTTTCTTGTTAGGGGGTTAAGGTTGTTTGTTGTTAGGAGGTTTGGGCTGTTTGTTGTTACAGGGTTAGGTTAGTTTCTTGTTAGGGGTTTAGTGTTGTTTGTTGTTAGGGGGTTAGTGTTTGTTGTTAGGGTTTTAGTGATGTTTCTTGTTGGGGTTTAGTGGTTTTTGTTGTTAAGGTGTTAGTGTTGTTTGTTGTTAGGGGTTTAGGGTTGTTTGTTGTTAGGGGTTTAAGGTTGTTTGTTGTTAGGAGGTTAGGGTTGTTTGTTGTTACGGGGTTAGGTAAGTTTCTTGTTAGGGGTTTAGTGTTGTTTGTTGTTAGGGGGTTAGTGTTTGTCGTTAGGGGTTTAGGGTTGTTTCTTGTTGGGTTTAGTAGTTTTTGTTGTTAGGGTGTTAGTGTTGTTTGTTGTTAGGGGGTTAGTGTAGTTTGTTCTTACGGGGTTAGTGTTGTTTGTGGTTAGGGTGTTAGTGTTGTTTGTGGTTAGGGGGTGTGCGTTGTTGGTTGTTAGGGGGTTAGGTTAGTTTCTTGTTAGGGGTTTAGTGTTGTTTGTTGTTAGGGGGTTAGTGTTTGTTCTTAGGGGTTTAGTGTTTCTTGTTGGGGTTTAGTGTTTTTTGTTGTTAGTGTGTTAGTGTTGTTTGTTGTTAGGGGTTTAGGGTTGTTTGTTTTTAGGGGTTTAAGGTTGTCTGTTGTTAGGAGGTTAGGGTTGTTTGTTGTTACGGGGTTAGGTTAGTTTCTTGTTAGGGGTTTAGTGTTGTTTGTTGTTAGGGGGTTCGTGTTTGTTGTTAGGGGTTTAGTGTTGTTTGCTGTTAGGGGGTTAGTGTTTGTTGTTAGGGGTTTAGGGTTGCTTCTTGTTGGGGTTTAGTAGTTTTTGTTGTTAGGGTGTTAGTGTTGTTTGTGATTAGGGGGTTAGTGTTGTTTGTTCTTGCGGGGTTAGTGTTGTTTGTGGATAGGGTGTTAGTGTTGTTTGTGGTTAGGGGGTGAGAGTTGTTGGTTGTTAGAGGGTTAGGATTGTTTGTTGTTAGGGGTTTAGGGTTGTTTGTTGTTAGGGGGTTGAGGTTGTTTGTTGTTAGGGGGTTAGGGCTGTTTGTTGTTACAGGGTTAGGTTAGTTTCTTGTTAGGGGTTTAGTGTTGTTTGTTGTTAGGGGGTTAGTGTTTGTTGTTAGGGGTTTAGTGTTGTTTCTTGTTGGAGTTTACTGGTTTTTGTTGTTAGGGTGTTAGTGTTGTTTGTTGTTAGGGGTTTAGGGTTGTTTGTTGTTAGGGGTTTAAGGTTGTTTGTTGTTAGGAGTTTAGGGTTGTTTGTTGTTACGGGTTTAGGTTAGTTTCTTGTTACGGGTTTAGTGTTGTTTGTTGTTAGGGGGTTAGTGTTTGTTGTTAGGTGTTTAGGGTTGTTTCTTGTTGGGGTTTAGTAGTTTTTCTTGTTAGGGTGTTAGTGTTGTTTGTTGTTAGGGGGTTAGTGTAGTTTGTTCTTACGGGGTTAGTGTTGTTTGTGGTTAGGGTGTTAGTGTTGTTTGTGGATAGGGGGTGTGCGTTGTTGGTTGTTACGGGGTTAGGATTGTTTGTTGTTAGGGGTTTAGGGTTGTTTGTTGTTAGGGGGTTAAGGTTGTTTGTTGTTAGGAGGTTAGGGTTGTTTGTTGTTACAGGGTTAGGTTAGTTTCTTGTTAGGGGTTTAGTGTTGTTTGTTGTTAGGGGGTTAGTGTTTGTTGTTAGGGTTTTAGTGATGTTTCTTGTTGGGGTTTAGTGGTTTTTGTTGTTAAGGTGTTAGTGTTGTTTGTTGTTAGGGGTTTAGGGTTGTTTGTTGTTAGGGGTTTAAGGTTGTTTGTTGTTAGGAGGTTAGGGTTGTTTGTTGTTACGGGGTTAGGTAAGTTTCTTGTTAGGGGTTTAGTGTTGTTTGTTGTTAGGGGGTTAGTGTTTGTCGTTAGGGGTTTAGGGTTGTTTCTTGTTGGGTTTAGTAGTTTTTGTTGTTAGGGTGTTAGTGTTGTTTGTTGTTAGGGGGTTAGTGTAGTTTGTTCTTACGGGGTTAGTGTTGTTTGTGGTTAGGGTGTTAGTGTTGTTTGTGGTTAGGGGGTGTGCGTTGTTGGTTGTTAGGGGGTTAGGTTAGTTTCTTGTTAGGGGTTTAGTGTTGTTTGTTGTTAGGGGGTTAGTGTTTGTTCTTAGGGGTTTAGTGTTTCTTGTTGGGGTTTAGTGTTTTTTGTTGTTAGTGTGTTAGTGTTGTTTGTTGTTAGGGGTTTAGGGTTGTTTGTTGTTAGGGGTTTAAGGTTGTCTGTTGTTAGGAGGTTAGGGTTGTTTGTTGTTACAGGGTTAGGTTAGTTTCTTGTTAGGGGTTTAGTGTTGTTTGTTGTTAGGGGGTTAGTGTTGTTTGTTCTTACGGGGTTAGTGTTGTTTGTGGTTAGGGTGTTAGTGTTGTTTGTGGTTAGGGGGTGTGCGTTGTTGGTTGTTAG
Organism: Loxodonta africana; assembly: GCF_030014295.1. NCBI lineage: Eukaryota > Metazoa > Chordata > Mammalia > Proboscidea > Elephantidae > Loxodonta > Loxodonta africana. The sequence continues at coordinate 534,169 of NW_026974835.1, read as the reverse complement.
GGGTTTACGATGGTTTGTTGTTAGGGGTTTAGGGTTGTTTGTTGTTAGAGGGTTAAGGTTGTTTGTTGTTAGGAGGTTAGGGATCTTTGTTGTTACAGGGTTAGGTTAGTTTCTTGTTAGGGGTTTAGTGTTGTTTGTTGTTAGGGGGTTAGTGTTTGTTGTTAGGGGTTTAGTGTTGTTTCTTGTTGGAGTTTAGTGGTTTTTGTTGTTAGGGTGTTAGTGTTGTTTGTTGATAGGGGTTTAGGGTTGTTTGTTGTTAGGGGTTTAAGGTTGTTTGTTGTTAGGAGGTTAGGGTTGTTTGTTGTTACGGGGTTAGGTTATTTTCCTGTTAGGGGTTTAGTGTTTTTTGTTGTTAGGGGGTTAGTGTTTGTTGTTAGGGGTTTAGGGCTGTTTCTTGTTGGGGTTTAGTAGTTTTTGTTGTTAGGGTGTTAGTTTTGTTTGTGGTTAGGGGGTTAGTGTTGTTGTTTGTTAGGGGGTTAAGGTTGTTTTTTGTTAGGAGGTTAGGGTTGTTTGTTGTTACAGGGTTAGGTTAGTTTCTTGTTAGGGGTTTAGTGTTGTTTGTTGTTAGGGGGTTAGTGTTTGTTGTTAGGGGTTTAGTGTTGTTTGCTGTTAGGGGGTTAGTGTTTGTTGTTAGGGGTTTAGGGTTGCTTCTTGTTGGGGTTTAGTAGTTTTTGTTGTTAGGGTGTTAGTGTTGTTTGTGATTAGGGGGTTAGTGTTGTTTGTTCTTGCGGGGTTAGTGTTGTTTGTGGTTAGGGTGTTAGTGTTGTTTGTGGTTAGGGGGTGAGAGTTGTTGGTTGTTAGAGGGTTAGGATTGTTTGTTGTTAGGGGTTTAGGGTTGTTTGTTGTTAGGGGGTTGAGGTTGTTTGTTGTTAGGGGGTTAGGGCTGTTTGTTGTTACAGGGTTAGGTTAGTTTCTTGTTAGGGGTTTAGTGTTGTTTGTTGTTAGGGGGTTAGTGTTTGTTGTTAGGGGTTTAGTGTTGTTTCTTGTTGGAGTTTACTGGTTTTTGTTCTTAGGGTGTTAGTGTTGTTTGTTGTTAGAGGTTTAGGGTTGTTTGTTGTTAGGGGTTTAAGGTTGTTTGTTGTTCGGAGTTTAGGGTTGTTTGTTGTTACGGGTTTAGGTTAGTTTCTTCTTACGGGTTTAGTGTTGTTTGTTGTTAGGGGGTTAGTGTTTGTTGTTAGGGGTTTAGGGTTGTTTCTTGTTGGGGTTTAGTAGTTTTTGTTGTTAGGGTGTTAGTGTTGTTTGTTGTTAGGGGGTTAGTGTAGTTTGTTCTTACGGGGTTAGTGTTGTTTGTGGTTAGGGTGTTAGTGTTGTTTGTGGATAGGGGGTGTGCGTTGTTGGTTGTTACAGGGTTAGGATTGTTTGTTGTTAGGGGTTTTGGGTTGTTTGTTGTTAGGGGGTTAAGGTTGTTTGTTGTTAGGAGGTTAGGGTTGTTTGTTGTTACGGGGTTAGGTAAGTTTCTTGTTAGGGGTTTAGTGTTGTTTGTTGTTAGGGGGTTAGTGTTTGTCGTTAGGGGTTTAGGGTTGTTTCTTGTTGGGTTTAGTAGTTTTTGTTGTTAGGGTGTTAGTGTTGTTTGTTGTTAGGGGGTTAGTGTAGTTTGTTCTTACGGGGTTAGTGTTGTTTGTGGTTAGGGTGTTAGTGTTGTTTGTGGTTAGGGGGTGTGCGTTGTTGGTTGTTAGGGGGTTAGGTTAGTTTCTTGTTAGGGGTTTAGTGTTGTTTGTTGTTCGGGGGTTAGTGTTTGCTCTTAGGGGTTTAGTGTTTCTTGTTGGGGTTTAGTGTTTTTTGTTGTTAGTGTGTTAGTGTTGTTTGTTGTTAGGGGTTTAGGGTTGTTTGTTGTTAGGGGTTTAAGGTTGTCTGTTGTTAGGAGGTTAGGGTTGTTTGTTGTTACGGGGTTAGGTTAGTTTCTTGTTAGGGGTTTAGTGTTGTTTGTTGTTAGGGTGTTAGTGTTGTTTGTTCTTACGGGGTTAGTGTTGTTTGTGGTTAGGGTGTTAGTGTTGTTTGTGGTTAGGGGGTGTGCGTTGTTGGTTGTTAGGGGGTTAGGTTAGTTTCTTGTTAGGGGTTTAGTGTTGTTTGTTGTTAGGGGGTTAAGGTTGTTTGTTGTTAGGAGGTTAGGGATCTTTGTTGTTACAGGGTTAGGTTAGTTTCTTGTTAGGGGTTTAGTGTTGTTTGTTGTTAGGGGGTTAGTGTTTGTTGTTACGGGTTTAGTGTTATTTCTTGTTGGGGTTTAGTAGTTTTTGTTGTTAGGGTGTTAGTGTTGTTTGTTGTTAGTGGTTTAGGGTTGTTTGTTGTCAGGGGGTTAGTGTTTGTTGTTAGGGGTTTAGGGTTGTTTCTTGTTGGAGTTTAGTAGTTTTTGTTGTTAGGGTGTTAGTGTTGTTTGTGGTTAGGGGGTTAGTGTTGTTTGTTCTTACGGGGTTAGTGTTGTTTGTGGTTAGGGGGTGAGCGTTGTTGGTTGTTAGGTGGTTAGGATTGTTTGTTGTTAGGGGTTTAGGGTTGTTTGTTGTTAGGGGGTTAAGGTTGTTTGTTGTTAGGAGGTTTGGGCTGTTTGTTGTTACAGGGTTAGTTTAGTTTCTTGTTAGGGGTTTAGTGTTGTTTGTTGTTAGGGGGTTAGTGTTTGTTGTTAGGGGTTTAGTGTTGTTTCTTGTAGGGGTTTAGTGGTTTTTGTTGTTAGGGTGTTAGTGTTTGTTGTTAGGGGTTTAGGGTTGTTTGTTGTTAGGGGTTTAAGGTTGTTAGCTGTTAGGAGGTTAGGGTTGTTTGTTGTTACAGGGTTAGGTTAGTTTCTTTTTAGGGGTTTAGTGTTGTTTGTTGTTAGGGGGTTAGTGTTTGTTGTTAGGGGTTTAGGGTTGTTTCTTGTTGGGGTTTAGTAGTTTTTGTTGTTAGGGTGTTAGTGTTGTTTGTGGTTAGGAGGTTAGTGTTGTTGTTTGTTAGGGGGTTAGGGGTGTTTGTTGTTAGGAGGTTAGGGTTGTTTCTTTTTACAGGGTTAGGTTAGTTTCTTGTTAGGGGTTTAGTGTTGTTTGTTGTTAGGGGGTTAGTGTTTGTTGTTAGGGTTTTAGTGATGTTTCTTGTTGGGGTTTAGTGGTTTTTGTTGTTAAGGTGTTAGTGTTGTTTGTTGTTAGGGGTTTAGGGTTGTTTGTTGTTAGGGGTTTAAGGTTTGTTGTTAGGAGGTTAGGGTTGTTTGTTGTTACGGGGTTAGGTAAGTTTCTTGTTAGGGGTTTAGTGTTGTTTGTTGTTAGGGGGTTAGTGTTTGTTGTTAGGGGTTTAGGGTTGTTTCTTGTTGGGTTTAGTAGTTTTTGTTGTTAGGGTGTTAGTATTGTTTGCTGTTAGGGGGTTAGTGTAGTTTGTTCTTACGGGGTTAGTGTTGTTTGTGGTTAGGGTGTTAGTGTTGTTTGTGGTTAGGGGGTGTGCGTTGTTGGTTGTTAGGGGGTTAGGTTAGTTTCTTGTTAGGGGTTTAGTGTTGTTTGTTGTTAGGGGGTTAAGGTTGTTTGTTGTTAGGAGGTTAGGGATCTTTGTTGTTACAGGGTTAGGTTAGTTTCTTGTTAGGGGTTTAGTGTTGTTTGTTGTTAGGGGGTTAGTGTTTGTTGTTAGGGATTTAGTGTTGTTTCTTGTTGGAGTTTAGTGGTTTTTGTTGTTAGGGTGTTAGTGTTGTTTGTTGATAGGGGTTTAGGGTTGTTTGTTGTTAGGGGTTTAAGGTTGTTTGTTGTTAGGAGGTTAGAGTTGTTTGTTGTTACGGGGTTAGGTTAGTTTCTTGTTAGGGGTTTAGTGTTTTTTGTTGTTAGGGGGTTAGTGTTTGTTGTTAGGGGTTTAGGGCTGTTTCTTGTTGGGGTTTAGTAGTTTTTGTTGTTAGGGTATTAGTGTTGTTTGTGGTTAGGGGGTTAGTGTTGTTGTTTGTTAGGGGGTTAAGGTTGTTTTTTGTTAGGAGGTTAGGGTTGTTTGTTGTTACAGGGTTAGGTTAGTTTCTTGTTAGGGGTTTAGTGTTGTTTGTTGTTAGGGGGTTAGTGTTTGTTGTTAGGGGTTTAGTGTTGTTTCTTGTTGGGGTTTAGTGGTTTTTGTTGTTAGGGTGTTAGTGTTGTTTGTTGTTAGGGGTTTAGGGTTGTTTGTTGTTAGGGGTTTAAGGTTGTTTGCTGTTAGGAGGTTAGGGTTGTATGTTGTTACGGGGTTAGGTTAGTTTCTTGTTAGGGGTTTAGTGTTGTTTGTTGTTAGGGGGTTAGTGTTTGTTGTTACGGGTTTAGTGTTATTTCTTGTTGGGGTTTAGTAGTTTTTGTTGTTAGGGTGTTAGTGTTGTTTGTTGTTAGTGGTTTAGGGTTGTTTGTTGTCAGGGGGTTAGTGTTTGTTGTTAGGGGTTTAGGGTTGTTTCTTGTTGGAGTTTAGTAGTTTTTGTTGTTAGGGTGTTAGTGTTGTTTGTGGTTAGGGGGTTAGTGTTGTTTGTTCTTACGGGGTTAGTGTTGTTTGTGGTTAGGGGGTGAGCGTTGTTGGTTGTTAGGTGGTTAGGATTGTTTGTTTTTAGGGTTTTAGGGTTGTTTGTTGTTAGGGGGTTAAGGTTGTTTGTTGTTAGGAGGTTTGGGCTGTTTGTTGTTACAGGGTTAGGTTAGTTTCTTGTTAGGGGTTTAGTGTTGTTTGTTGTTAGTGGTTAGTGTTTGTTGTTAGGGGTTTAGTGTTGTTTCTTGTTGGGGTTTACTGGTTTTTGTTGTTAGGGTGTTAGTGTTTGTTGTTAGGGGTTTAGGGTTGTTTGTTGTTAGGGGTTTAAGGTTGTTAGCTGTTAGGAGGTTAGGGTTGTTTGTTGTTACAGGGTTAGGTTAGTTTCTTGTTAGGGGTTTAGTGTTGTTTGTTGTTAGGGGGTTAGTGTTTGTTGTTAGGGGTTTAGGGTTGTTTCTTGTTGGGGTTTAGTAGTTTTTGTTGTTAGGGTGTTAGTGTTGTTTGTGGTTAGGAGGTTAGTGTTGTTGTTTGTTAGGGGGTTAGGGGTGTTTGTTGTTAGGAGGTTAGGGTTGTTTCTTTTTACAGGGTTAGGTTAGTTTCTTGTTAGGGGTTTAGTGTTGTTTGTTGTTAGGGGGTTAGTGTTTGTTGTTAGGGGTTTAGTGTTGTTTCTTGTTGGGGTTTAGTGGTTTTTGTTGTTAGGGTGTTAGTGTTGTTTGTTGTTAGAGGTTTAGGGTTGTTTTTTGTTAGGGGTTTAAGGTTGTTTGTTGTTAGGAGGTTAGGGTTGTTTGTTGTTACAGGGTTAGGTTAGTTTCTTGTTAGGGATTTAGTGTTGTTTGTTGTTAGGGGGTTAGTGTTTGTTGTTAGGGGTTTAGTGTTGTTTCTTGTTGGGGTTTAGTGGTTTTTGTTGTTAGGGTGTTAGTGTTGTTTGTTGTTAGGGGTTTAGGGTTGTTTGTTGTTAGGGGTTTAAGGTTGTTTGTTGTTAGGAGGTTAGGGTTGTTTGTTGTTACGGGGTTAGGTTAGTTTCTTGTTAGGGGTTTAGTGTTGTTTGCTGTTAGGGGGTTAGTGTTTGTTGTTAGGGGTTTAGGGTTGTTTCTTGTTGGGGTTTAGTAGTTTTTGTTGTTAGGGTGTTAGTGTTGTTTGTGATTAGGGGGTTAGTGTTGTTTGTTCTTGCGGGGTTAGTGTTGTTTGTGGTTAGGGTGTTAGTGTTGTTTGTGGTTAGGGTGTGAGAGTTGTTGGTTGTTAGGGGGTTATTATTGTTTGTTGTTAGGGGTTTAGGGTTGTTTGTTGTTAGGGGGTTAAGGTTGTTTGTTGTTAGGGGGTTAGGGCTGTTTGTTGTTACAGGGTTAGGTTAGTTTCTTGTTAGGGGTTTAGTGTTGTTTGTTGTTAGGGGGTTAGTGTTTGTTGTTAGGGGTTTAGTGTTGTTTCTTGTTGGAGTTTACTGGTTTTTGTTCTTAGGGTGTTAGTGTTGTTTGTTGTTAGGGGTTTAGGGTTGTTTGTTGTTAGGGGTTTAAGGTTGTTTGTTGTTAGGAGTTTAGGGTTGTTTGTTGTTACGGGTTTAGGTTAGTTTCTTGTTACGGGTTTAGTGTTGTTTGTTGTTACGGGGTTAGTGTTTGTTGTTAGGGGTTTAGGGTTGTTTCTTGTTGGGGTTTAGTAGTTTTTCTTGTTAGGGTGTTGGTGTTGTTTGTTGTTAGGGGGTTAGTGTTGTTTGTTCTTACGGGGTTAGTGTTGTTTGTGGTTAGGGTGTTAGTGTTGTTTGTGGATAGGGGGTGTGCGTTGTTGGTTGTTAGGGGGTTAGGATTGTTTGTTGTTAGGGGTTTAGGGTTGTTTGTTGTTAGGGGGTTAAGGTTGTTTGTTGTTAGGTGGTTAGGGTTGTTTGTTGTTACAGGGTTAGGTTAGTTTCTTGTTAGGGGTTTAGTGTTGTTTGTTGTTAGGGGGTTAGTGTTTGTTGCTAGGGGTTTAGGGTTGTTTCTTGTTGGGGTTTAGTAGTTTTTGTTGTTAGGGTGTTAGTGTTGTTTGTGGTTAGGGGGTTAGTGTTGTTTGTTAGGGGATTAGGGTTATTTGTTGTTAGGAGGTTAGGGTTGTTTGTTGTTACAGGGTTAGGTTAGTTTCTTGTTAGGGGTTTAGTGTTGTTTGTTGTTAGGGGGTTAGTGTTTGTTGTTAGGGGTTTAGTGTTGTTTCTTGTTGGGGTTTAGTGTTTTTTGTTGTTAGTGTGTTACTGTTGTTTGTTGTTAGGGGTTTAGGGTTGTTTGTTGTTAGGGGTTTAAGGTTGTTTGTTGTTAGGAGGTTAGGGTTGTTTGTTGTTACGGGGTTAGGTTAGTTTCTTGTTAGGGGTTTAGGGTTGTTTGTTGTTAGGGGGTTAATGTGGTTTGTTGTTAGAAGGTTAGGGTTGTTCGTTGTTACAGGGTTAGGTGAGTTTCTTGTTAGGGGTTTAGTGTTGTTTGTTGTTAGGGGGTTAGTGTTTGTTGTTAGGGGTTTAGGGTTGTTTCTTGTTGGGGTTTAGTAGTTTTTGTTGTTAGGGTGTTGGTGTTGTTTGTTGTTAGGGGGTTAGTGTTGATTGTATTTAGGGGTTTATGGTTGTTTCTTGTTGGCTTTAGTGGTTTTTGTTGTTAGGGTGTTAGTGTTGTTTGTTGTTACGGGGTTAGTGTTGTTTGTTCTTACGGGGTTAGTGTTGTTTGTGGTTAGGGTGTTAGTGTTGTTTGTGGTTAGGGGGTGAGTGTTGTTGGTGGTTAGGGGGTTAGGATTGTTTGTTGTTAAGGGTTTAGGGTTGTTTGTTGTTAGAGGTTTAAGGTTGTTTGTTGTTAGGGTGTTAGGGTTGTTTGTTCTTAGTGGGTTATTGTTGTTTGTTGTTAGTGGGTTAGTGTTTCTGGTTTTTAGGGTTTAGGGTTGTTTGCTGTTCGGGGGTTAGTGTTGTTTGTTGTTAGGGCGTTAGGGTTGTTTGTTGTTAGGGTGTTAGTTTTCTTTGATGTTAGGGGTTTAGGGTTGTTTGTTGTTAGGGGGTTAGTGTTGTTTGTTGTTAGGGGGTTAGGGTTGTTCCTAGTTGGGGTTTAGTAGTGTTTGTTGTTAGGGTGTTAGTGTTGTCCGTTTTTGGGGTTAGTGTTGTTGTTGTTTGGGGGATAGTGTTGTTTGTTGTTAGGGTGTGAGAGTTGTTTGTTGTTTGGGGTTTGTGTTGTTTTTTAGGGGGTAGTTTTGTTTGTTGTTAGTGGGTTAGTGTTGATTGTAGTTAGGGGATTAGGGTTGTTGTTAGAGAGTTAGTGTGGTTTGTTGTTGGGGCTTAGTGTTGTTTGTTTTTAGGGGGTTAGGGATCTTTGTTGTTAGGGTGTTAGTGTTGTTTGTTGTTAGGGGGTTAGTGTTGTTTGCTGTTAGGTGTTTAGGGTTGTTTCTTGTTGGGGTTTAGTGGGTTTTGTTGTTAGGGTGTTAGTGTTTTTGCTTAGGGGGTTAGTGCTACTGGTTGTTAAGAGGTAAGGGTTGTTTGTTGTTAGTGTTTTAGTGTTGCTTGTTGTTAGGGGTTCCGAGTTTTTTGTTGTTGGGGGTTAGAGTTGTTTGTTCTTAGAGGATTTGGGTTCTTTCTTGTTGGGGGTTAGTGTTGTTTGTTTTTAGGGGATAAGTGTTGGTTGTTGTTAGGGGGTTAGTTTTTTTTGGTTTTACTGGGTTAGTGCTGTTGGTGGTTAGGGGGTTATTGTTGTTGGTTGTTTAGGGGGTTAAGGTTGTTTGTTGTTAGGAGGTTAGGGTTGTTTGTTGTTACGGGGTTAGGTTAGTTTCTTGTTAGGGGTTTAGTGTTGTTTGTTGTTAGGGGGTTAGTGTTTGTTGTTAGGGGTTTAGTGTTGTTTGTTGTTAGGGGGTTAGTGTTTGTTGTTAGGGGTTTAGTGTTGTTTCTTGTTGGGGTTTAGTGGTTTTTGTTGTTAGGGTGTTAGTGTTTGTTGTTAGGGGTTTAGGGTTGTTTGTTGTTAGGGGTTTAAGGTTGTTTGTTGTTAGGAGGTTAGGGTTGTTTGTTGTTACGGGTTTAGGTTAGTTTCTTGTTAGGGGTTTAGTGTTGTTTGTTGTTAGGGGGTTAGTGTTTGTTGTTAGGGGTTTAGGGTTGTTTCTTGTTGGGGTTTATTAGTTTTTGTTGTTAGGGTGTTAGTGTTGTTTGTTGTTAGGGGGTTAGTGTTGTTTGTTCTTACGGGGTTAGTGTTGTTTGTGGTTAGGGTGTTAGTGTTGTTTGTGGTTAGGGGGTGTGCGTTGTTGGTTGTTAGGGGGTTAGGATTGTTTGTTGTTAGGGGTTTAGGGTTGTTTGTTGTTAGGGGGTTAAGGTTGTTTGTTGTTAGGAGGTTAGGGTTGTTTGTTGTTACAGGGTTAGGTTAGTTTCTTGTTAGGGGTTTAGTGTTGTTTGTTGTTAGGAGGTTAGTGTTTGTTGTTAGGGGTTTAGTGTTGTTTCTTGTTGGGGTTTAGTGGTTTTTGTTGTTAGGGTGTTAGTGTTGTTTGTTGTTAGGGGGTTAGTGTTGTTTGCTGTTAGGTGTTTAGGGTTGTTTCTTGTTGGGGTTTAGTGGGTTTTGTTGTTAGGGTGTTAGTGTTTTTGCTTAGGGGGTTAGTGCTGCTGGTTGTTAGGAGGTAAGGGTTGTTTGTTGTTAGTGTTTTAGTGTTGCTTGTTGTTAGGGGTTCCGAGTTTTTTGTTGTTGGAGGTTAGAGTTGTTTGTTCTTAGAGGATTTGGGTTCTTTCTTGTTGGGGGTTAGTGTTGTTTGTTTTTAGGGGATAAGTGTTGGTTGTTGTTAGGGGGTTAGTTTTTTTTGGTTTTACTGGGTTAGTGCTGTTGGTGGTTAGGGGGTTATTGTTGTTGGTTGTTTAGGGGGTTAAGGTTGTTTGTTGTTAGGAGGTTAGGGTTGTTTGTTGTTACGGGGTTAGGTTAGTTTCTTGTTAGGGGTTTAGTGTTGTTTGTTGTTAGGGGGTTAGTGTTTGTTGTTAGGGGTTTAGTGTTGTTTCTTGTTGGGGTTTAGTGTTTTTTCTTGTTAGTGTGTTACTGTTGTTTGTTGTTAGGGGTTTAGGGTTGTTTGTTGTTAGGGGTTTAAGGTTGTTTGTTGTTAGGAGTTTAGGGTTGTTTGTTGTTACGGGGTTAGGTTAGTTTCTTGTTAGGGGTTTAGTGTTGTTTGTTGTTAGGGGGTTAGTGTTTGTTGTTAGGGGTTTAGGGTTGTTTCTGGTTGGGGATTAGTACTTTTTGTTGTTAGGGTGTTAGTGTTGTTTGTTGTTAGGGGGTTAGTGTTGTTTGTTCTTATGGGGTTAGTGTTGTTTGTCGTTAGGGTGTTAGTGTTTTTTGTGGTTAGGGGGTATGCGTTGTTGGTTGTTAGGGGGTTAGGATGTTTTGTTGTTAGGGGTTTAGGGTTGTTTGTTGTTAGGGGGTTAAGGTTGTTTGCTGTTAGGAGGTTAGGGATCTTTGTTGTTACAGGGTTAGGTTAGTTTCTTGTTAGGGGTTTAGTGTTGTTTGTTGTTAGGGGGTTAGTGTTTGTTGTTAGGGGTTTAGTGTTGTTTCTTTTTGGCGTTTAGTGGTTTTTGTTGTTAGGGTGTTAGTGCTGTTTGTTGTTAGGGTTTTAGGGTTGTTTGTTGTTAGAGGTTTAAGGTTGTTTGTTGTTAGGAGGTTAGGGTTGTTTGTTGTTACGGGGTTCGGTTAGTTTCTTGTTAGGGGTTTAGTGTTTTTTGTTGTTAGGGGGTTAGTGTTTGTTGTTAGGGGTTTAGGGCTGTTTCTTGTTGGAGTTTAGTAGTTTTTGTGGTTAGGGTATTAGTGTTGTTTGTGGTTAGGGGGTTAGTGTTGTTTGTTAGGGGGTTAAGGTTGTTTTTTGTTAGGAGGTTAGGGTTGTTTTTTGTTACAGGGTTAGGTTAGTTTCTTGTTAGGGGTTTAGTGTTGTTTGTTGTTAGGGGGTTAGTGTTTGTTGTTAGGGGTTTAGTGTTGTTTCTTGTTGGGGTTTAGCGGTTTTTGTTGTTAGGGTGTTAGTGTTGTTTGTTGTTAGGGGTTTAGGGTTGTTTGTTGTTAGGAGTTTAAGGTTGTTTGCTGTTAGGAGGTTAGGGTTGTTTGTTGTTACGGGGTTAGGTTAGTTTCTTGTTAGGGGTCTAGTGTTGTTTGCTGTTAGGGGGTTAGTGTTTGTTGTTAGGGGTTTAGGGTTGCTTCTTGTTGGGGTTTAGTAGTTTTTGTTGTTAGGGTGTTAATGTTGTTTGTGGTTAGGAGGTTAGTGTTGTTTGTTCTTACGGGGTTAGTGTTGTTTGTGGTTAGGGTGTTAGTGTTGTTTGTTGTTAGGGGGTTAGTGTTGTTTGTTCTTACGGGGTTAGTGTTGTTTGTGGTTAGGGGTGAGCTTTGTTGGTTGTTAGGGGGTTAGGATTGTTTGTTGTTAGGGCTTTAGGGTTGTTTGTTGTTAGGGGGTTAAGGTGGTTTGTTGTTAGGAGGTTAGGGTTGTTTGTTGTTACAGGGTTACGTTAGTTTCTTGTTAGGGGTTTAGTGTTGTTTGTTGTTAGGGGGTTAGTGTTTGTTGTTAGGGGTTTAGGGTTGTTTCTTGTTGGGGTTTAGTAGTTTTTGTTGTTAGGGTGTTGGTGTTGTTTGTTGTTAGGTTGTTAGTGTTGTTTGTATTTAGGGGTTTATGGTTGTTTCTTGTTGGTTTTAGTGGTTTTTGTTGTTAGGGTGTTAGTGTTGTTTGTTGTTACGGGGTTAGTGTTGTTTGTTCTTACGGGGTTAGTGTTGTTTGTGGTTAGGGTGTTAGTGTTGTTTGTGGTTAGGGGGTGAGTGTTGTTGGTGGTTAGGGGGTTAGGATTGTTTGTTGTTAAGGGTTTAGTGTTGTTTGTTGTTAGAGGTTTAAGGTTGTTTGTTGTTAGGGTGTTAGGGTTGTTTGTTCTTAGTGGGTTATTGTTGTTTGTTGTTAGTGGGTTAGTGTTTCTGGTTTTTAGGGTTTAGGGTTGTTTGCTGTTCGGGGGTTAGTGTTGTTTGTTGTTAGGGCGTTAGGGTTGTTTGTTGTTAGGGTGTTAGTTTTCTTTGATGTTAGGGGTTTAGGGTTGTTTGTTGTTAGGGGGTTAGTGTTGTTTGTTGTTAGGGGGTTAGGGTTGTTCCTAGTTGGGGTTTAGTAGTGTTTGTTGTTAGGGTGTTAGTGTTGTCCGTTTTTGGGGTTAGTGTTGTTGTTGTTTGGGGGTTAGTGTTGTTTGTTGTTAGGGTGTGAGAGTTGTTTGTTGTTTGGGGTTTGTGTTGTTTTTTAGGGGGTAGTTTTGTTTGTTGTTAGTGGGTTAGTGTTGATTGTAGTTAGGGGATTAGGGTTGTTGTTAGAGAGTTAGTGTGGTTTGTTGTTTGGGCTTAGTGTTGTTTGTTTTTAGGGGGTTAGGGATCTTTGTTGTTAGGGTGTTAGTGTTGTTTGTTGTTAGGGGATTAGTGTTGTTTGCTGTTAGGTGTTTAGGGTTGTTTCTTGTTGGGGTTTAGTGGGTTTTGTTGTTAGGGTGTTAGTGTTTTTGCTTAGGGGGTTAGTGCTGTTGGTTGTTAGGAGGTAAGGGTTGTTTGTTGTTAGTGTTTTAGTGTTGCTTGTTGTTAGGGGTTCCGAGTTTTTTGTTGTTGGGGGTTAGAGTTGTTTGTTCTTAGAGGATTTGGGTTCTTTCTTGTTGGGGGTTAGTGTTGTTTGTTTTTAGGGGATAAGTGTTGGTTGTTGTTAGGGGGTTAGTTTTTTTTGGTTTTACTGGGTTAGTGCTGTTGGTGGTTAGGGGGTTATTGTTGTTGGTTGTTTAGGGGGTTAAGGTTGTTTGTTGTTAGGAGGTTAGGGTTGTTTGTTGTTACGGGGTTAGGTTAGTTTCTTGTTAGGGGTTTAGTGTTGTTTGTTGTTAGGGGGTTAGTGTTTGTTGTTAGGGGTTTAGTGTTGTTTGTTGTTAGGGGGTTAGTGTTTGTTGTTAGGGGTTTAGTGTTGTTTCTTGTTGGGGTTTAGTGGTTTTTGTTCTTAGGGTGTTAGTGTTTGTTGTTAGGGGTTTAGGGTTGTTTGTTGTTAGGGGTTTAAGGTTGTTTGTTGTTAGGAGGTTAGGGTTGTTTGTTGTTACGGGGTTAGGTAAGTTTCTTGTTAGGGGTTTAGTGTTGTTTGTTGTTAGGGGGTTAGTGTTTGTTGTTAGGGGTTTAGGGTTGTTTCTTGTTGGGTTTAGTAGTTTTTGTTGTTAGGGTGTTAGTGTTGTTTGTTGTTTGGGGGTTAGTGTAGTTTGTTCTTACGGGGTTAGTGTTGTTTGTGGTTAGGGTGTTAGTGTTGTTTGTGGTTAGGGGGTGTGCGTTGTTGGTTGTTAGGGGTTTAGGTTAGTTTCTTGTTAGGGGTTTAGTGTTGTTTGTTGTTGGGGTTTAGTAGTTTTTGTTGTTAGGGTGTTAGTGTTGTTTGTGGTTAGGGGGTTAGTGTTGTTGTTTGTTAGAGGGTTAGGGTTGTTTGTTGTTAGCAGGTTAGGGTTGTTTGTTGTTACAGGGTTAGGTTAGTTTCTTGTTAGGGGTTTAGTGTTGTTTGTGGTTAGGGGGTTAGTGTTTGTTGTTAGGGGTTTAGTGTTGTTTCTGTTGGGGTTTAGTGTTTTTTGTTGTTAGTGTGTTAGTGTTGTTTGTTGTTAGGGGTTTAGGGTTGTTTGTTGTTAGGGGTTTAAGGTTGTTTGTTGTTAGGGGTTTAGGGTTGTTTCTTGTTGGGGTTTAGTAGTTTTTGTTGTTAGGGTGTTGGTGTTGTTTGTTGTTAGGGGTTTAGGGTTGTTTCTTGTTGGGGTTTAGTAGTTTTTGTTGTTAGGGTGTTAGTGTTGTTTGTTGTTAGGGGTTTAGGGTTGTTTGTTGTTAGGGGTTTAAGGTTGTTTTTTGTTAGGAGGTTAGGGTTGTTTGTTGTTACAGGGTTAGGTTAGTTTCTTGTTAGGGGTTTAGTGTTGTTTGTTGTTAGGGGGTTAGTGTTTGTTGTTAGGGGTTTAGTGTTGTTTCTTGTTGGGGTTTAGTGGTTTTTGTTGTTAGGGTGTTAGTGTTGTTTGTTGTTAGGGGTTTAGGGTTGTTTGTTGTTAGGGGTTTAAGGTTGTTTGTTGTTAGGAGGTTAGGGTTGTTTGTTGTTACGGGGTTAGGTTAGTTTCTTGTTAGGGGTTTAGTGTTGTTTGCTGTTAGGGGGTTAGTGTTTGTTTTTAGGGGTTTAGGGTTGTTTCTTGTTGGGGTTTAGTAGTTTTTGTTGTTAGGGTGTTAGTGTTGTTTGTGGTTAGGGGGTTAGTGTTGTTTGTTCTTACGGGGTTAGTGTTGTTTGTGGTTAGGGTGTTAGTGTTGTTTGTGGTTAGGGGGTGAGAGTTGTTGGTTGTTAGGGGGTTAGGATTGTTTGTTGTTAGGGGTTTAGGGTTGTTTGTTGTTAGGGGGTTAAGGTTTTTTGTTGTTAGGAGGTTAGGGCTGTTTGTTGTTACAGGGTTAGGTTAGTTTTTTGTTAGGGGTTTAGTGTTGTTTGTTGTTAGGGGGTTAGTGTTTGTTTTTACGGGTTTAGTGTTGTTTCTTGTTGGGGTTTAGTGGTTTTTGTTGTTAGGGTGTTAGTGTTGTTTGTTGTTAGGGGTTTAGGGTTGTTTGTTGTTAGGGGTTTAAGGTTGTTTGTTGTTAGGAGGTTAGTGTTGTTTGTTGTTACGGGTTTAGGTTAGTTTCTTGTTAGGGGTTTAGTGTTGTTTGTTGTTAGGGGGTTAGTGTTTGTTGTTAGGGGTTTAGGGTTGTTTCTTGTTGGGGTTTAGTAGTTTTTGTTGTTAGGGTGTTAGTGTTGTTTGTTGTTAGGGGGTTAGTGTTGTTTCTTCCTACGGGGTTAGTGTTGTTTGTGGTTAGGGTGTTAGTGTTGTTTGTCGCTAGGGGGTGTGCGTTGTTGGTTGTTAGGGGGTTAGGATTGCTTGTTGTTAGGGGTTTAGGGTTGTTTGTTGTTAGGGAGTTAAGATTGTTTGTTGTTAGGAGGTTAGGGTTGTTTGTTGTTACAGGGTTAGGTTAGTTTCTTGTTAGGGGTTTAGGGTTGTTTGTTGTTATGGGGTTAGTGTTTGTTGTTAGGGGTTTAGGGTTGTTTCTTGTTGGGGTTTAGTAGTTTTTGTTGTTAGGGTGTTAGTGTTGTTTGTGCTTAGGGGGTTAGTGTTGTTTGTTCTTACGGGGTTAGTGTTGTTTGTGGTTAGGGTGTTAGTGTTGTTTGTGGTTAGGGGGTGAGAGTTGTTGGTTGTTAGGGGGTTAGGATTGTTTGTTGTTAGGGGTTTAGGGTTGTTTGTTGTTAGGGGGTTAAGGTGGTTTGTTGTTAGGAGGTTAGGGCTGTTTGTTGTTACAGGGTTAGGTTAGTTTCTTGTTAGGGGTTTAGGGTTGTTTGTTGTTAGGGGTTTAAGGTTGCTTGTTGTTAGGAGGTTAGGGTTGTTTGTTGTTACGGGGTTAGGTTAGTTTCTTGTTAGGGGTTTAGTGTTGTTTGTTGTTAGGGGGTTAGTGTTTGTTGTTAGGGGTTTAGTGTTATTTCTTGTTGGGGTTAAGTGGTTTTTGTTGTTAGGGTGTTAGTGTTGTTTGTTGTTAGGGGTTTAGGGTTGTTTGTTGTTAGGGGTTTAAGGTTGTTGTTAGGAGGTTAGGGTTGTTTGTTGTTACGGGGTTAGGTAAGTTTCTTGTTAGGGGTTTAGTGTTGTTTGTTGTTATGGGGTTAGTGTTTTTTGTTAGGGGTTTAGGGTTGTTTCTTGTTGGGGTTTAGTAGTTTTTGTTGTTAGGGTGTTAGTGTTGTTTGTTGTTAAGGGTGTTAGAGTTGTTTGTTCTTACGGGGTTAGTGTTGTTTGTGGTTAGGGTATTAGTGTTGTTTGTGGTTAGGGGGTGTGCCTTGTTGGTTGTTAGGGGGTTAAGATTGTTTGTTGTTAGGGGTTTAGGGTTGTTTGTTGTTAGGGGTTAAGGTTGTTTGTTGTTAGGAGGTTAGGGTTGTTTGTTTTTACAGGGTTAGGTTAGTTTCTTGTTAGGGGTTTAGTGTTGTTTGTTGTTAGGAGGTTAGTGTTTGTTGTTAGGGGTTTAGTGTTGTTTCTTTTTGGGGTTTAGTGGTATTTGTTGTTAGGGTGTTAGTGTTGTTTGTTGTTAGGGGTTTAGGGTTGTTTGTTGTTAGGGGTTTAAGGTTGTTTGCTGTTAGGAGGTTAGGGTTGTTTGTTGTTACGGGGTTAGGTTAGTTTCTTGTTAGGGGTTTAGTGTTGTTTGTTGTTAGGGGGTTAGTGTTTGTTGTTAGGGGTTTAGGGTTGTTTCTTGTTGGGGTTTACTAGTTTTTGTTGTTAGGGTGTTAGTGTTGTTTGTGGTTAGGGGGTTAGTGTTGTTGTTTGTTAGGGGGTTATTGTTGTTTGTTGTTAGGAGGTTAGGGTTGTTTGTTTTTACAGGGCTAGGTTAGTTTCTTGTTAGGGGTTTAGTGTTGTTTGTTGTTAGGGGGTTAGTGTTTGTTGTTAGGGGTTTAGTGTTGTTTCTTGTTGGGGTTTAGTGGTTTTTGTTGTTAGGGTGTTAGTGTTGTTTGTTGTTAGGGGTTTAGGGTTGTTTGTAGTTAGGGGTTTAAGGTTGTTTGTTGTTAGGAGGTTAGGGTTGTTTGTTGTTACGGGGTTAGGTAAGTTTCTTGTTAGGGGTTTAGTGTTGTTTGTTGTTAGGGGGTTAGTGTTTGTTGTTAGGGGTTTAGGGTTGTTTCTTGTTGGGTTTAGTAGTTTTTGTTGTTAGGGTGTTAGTGTTGTTTGTTGTTTGGGGGTTAGTGTAGTTTGTTCTTACGGGGTTAGTGTTGTTTGTGGTTAGGGTGTTAGTGTTGTTTGTGGTTAGGGGGTGTGCGTTGTTGGTTGTTAGGGGGTTAGGTTAGTTTCTTGTTAGGGGTTTAGTGTTGTTTGTTGTTGGGGTTTAGTAGTTTTTGTTGTTAGGGTGTTAGTGTTGTTTGTGGTTAGGGGGTTAGTGTTGTTGTTTGTTAGAGGGTTAGGGTTGTTTGTTGTTAGCAGGTTAGGGTTGTTTGTTGTTACAGGGTTAGGTTAGTTTCTTGTTAGGGGTTTAGTGTTGTTTGTGGTTAGGGGGTTAGTGTTTGTTGTTAGGGGTTTAGTGTTGTTTCTGTTGGGGTTTAGTGTTTTTTGTTGTTAGTGTGTTAGTGTTGTTTGTTGTTAGGGGTTTAGGGTTGTTTGTTGTTAGGGGTTTAAGGTTGTTTGTTGTTAGGGGTTTAGGGTTGTTTCTTGTTGGGGTTTAGTAGTTTTTGTTGTTAGGGTGTTGGTGTTGTTTGTTGTTAGGGGTTTAGGGTTGTTTCTTGTTGGGGTTTAGTAGTTTTTGTTGTTAGGGTGTTAGTGTTGTTTGTTGTTAGGGGTTTAGGGTTGTTTGTTGTTAGGGGTTTAAGGTTGTTTTTTGTTAGGAGGTTAGGGTTGTTTGTTGTTACAGGGTTAGGTTAGTTTCTTGTTAGGGGTTTAGTGTTGTTTGTTGTTAGGGGGTTAGTGTTTGTTGTTAGGGGTTTAGTGTTGTTTCTTGTTGGGGTTTAGTGGTTTTTGTTGTTAGGGTGTTAGTGTTGTTTGTTGTTAGGGGTTTAGGGTTGTTTGTTGTTAGGGGTTTAAGGTTGTTTGTTGTTAGGAGGTTAGGGTTGTTTGTTGTTACAGGGTTAGGTTAGTTTCTTGTTAGGGGTTTAGTGTTGTTTGCTGTTAGGGGGTTAGTGTTTGTTTTTAGGGGTTTAGGGTTGTTTCTTGTTGGGGTTTAGTAGTTTTTGTTGTTAGGGTGTTAGTGTTGTTTGTGGTTAGGGGGTTAGTGTTGTTTGTTCTTACGGGGTTAGTGTTGTTTGTGGTTAGGGTGTTAGTGTTGTTTGTGGTTAGGGGGTGAGAGTTGTTGGTTGTTAGGGGGTTAGGATTGTTTGTTGTTAGGGGTTTAGGGTTGTTTGTTGTTAGGGGGTTAAGGTTTTTTGTTGTTAGGAGGTTAGGGCTGTTTGTTGTTACAGGGTTAGGTTAGTTTTTTGTTAGGGGTTTAGTGTTGTTTGTTGTTAGGGGGTTAGTGTTTGTTTTTACGGGTTTAGTGTTGTTTCTTGTTGGGGTTTAGTGGTTTTTGTTGTTAGGGTGTTAGTGTTGTTTGTTGTTAGGGGTTTAGGGTTGTTTGTTGTTAGGGGTTTAAGGTTGTTTGTTGTTAGGAGGTTAGTGTTGTTTGTTGTTACGGGTTTAGGTTAGTTTCTTGTTAGGGGTTTAGTGTTCTTTGTTGTTAGGGGGTTAGTGTTTGTTGTTAGGGGTTTAGGGTTGTTTCTTGTTGGGGTTTAGTAGTTTTTGTTGTTAGGGTGTTAGTGTTGTTTGTTGTTAGGGGGTTAGTGTTGTTTCTTCCTACGGGGTTAGTGTTGTTTGTGGTTAGGGTGTTAGTGTTGTTTGTCGCTAGGGGGTGTGCGTTGTTGGTTGTTAGGGGGTTAGGATTGCTTGTTGTTAGGGGTTTAGGGTTGTTTGTTGTTAGGGAGTTAAGATTGTTTGTTGTTAGGAGGTTAGGGTTGTTTGTTGTTACAGGGTTAGGTTAGTTTCTTGTTAGAGGTTTAGGGTTGTTTGTTGTTATGGGGTTAGTGTTTGTTGTTAGGGGTTTAGGGTTGTTTCTTGTTGGGGTTTAGTAGTTTTTGTTGTTAGGGTGTTAGTGTTGTTTGTGCTTAGGGGGTTAGTGTTGTTTGTTCTTACGGGGTTAGTGTTGTTTGTGGTTAGGGTGTTAGTGTTGTTTGTGGTTAGGGGGTGAGAGTTGTTGGTTGTTAGGGGGTTAGGATTGTTTGTTGTTAGGGGTTTAGGGTTGTTTGTTGTTAGGGGGTTAAGGTGGTTTGTTGTTAGGAGGTTAGGGCTGTTTGTTGTTACAGGGTTAGGTTAGTTTCTTGTTAGGGGTTTAGGGTTGTTTGTTGTTAGGGGTTTAAGGTTGCTTGTTGTTAGGAGGTTAGGGTTGTTTGTTGTTACGGGGTTAGGTTAGTTTCTTGTTAGGGGTTTAGTGTTGTTTGTTGTTAGGGGGTTAGTGTTTGTTGTTAGGGGTTTAGTGTTATTTCTTGTTGGGGTTAAGTGGTTTTTGTTGTTAGGGTGTTAGTGTTGTTTGTTGTTAGGGGTTTAGGGTTGTTTGTTGTTAGGGGTTTAAGGTTGTTGTTAGGAGGTTAGGGTTGTTTGTTGTTACGGGGTTAGGTAAGTTTCTT
The DNA here is from genome assembly GCF_030014295.1 of Loxodonta africana. Taxonomy (NCBI): domain Eukaryota; kingdom Metazoa; phylum Chordata; class Mammalia; order Proboscidea; family Elephantidae; genus Loxodonta; species Loxodonta africana. The sequence continues at coordinate 515,698 of NW_026974835.1, read as the reverse complement.
GTTAGGGGTTTAGTGTTGTTTGTTGTTATGGGGTTAGTGTTTTTTGTTAGGGGTTTAGGGTTGTTTCTTGTTGGGGTTTAGTAGTTTTTGTTGTTAGGGTGTTAGTGTTGTTTGTTGTTAAGGGTGTTAGAGTTGTTTGTTCTTACGGGGTTAGTGTTGTTTGTGGTTAGGGTATTAGTGTTGTTTGTGGTTAGGGGGTGTGCCTTGTTGGTTGTTAGGGGGTTAAGATTGTTTGTTGTTAGGGGTTTAGGGTTGTTTGTTGTTAGGGGTTAAGGTTGTTTGTTGTTAGGAGGTTAGGGTTGTTTGTTTTTACAGGGTTAGGTTAGTTTCTTGTTAGGGGTTTAGTGTTGTTTGTTGTTAGGAGGTTAGTGTTTGTTGTTAGGGGTTTAGTGTTGTTTCTTTTTGGGGTTTAGTGGTATTTGTTGTTAGGGTGTTAGTATTGTTTGTTGTTAGGGGTTTAGGGTTGTTTGTTGTTAGGGGTTTAAGGTTGTTTGCTGTTAGGAGGTTAGGGTTGTTTGTTGTTACGGGGTTAGGTAAGTTTCTTGTTAGGGGTTTAGTGTTGTTTGTTGTTAGGGGGTTAGTGTTTGTTGTTAGGGGTTTAGGGTTGTTTCTTGTTGGGGTTTACTAGTTTTTGTTGTTAGGGTGTTAGTGTTGTTTGTGGTTAGGGGGTTAGTGTTGTTGTTTGTTAGGGGGTTATTGTTGTTTGTTGTTAGGAGGTTAGGGTTGTTTGTTTTTACAGGGCTAGGTTAGTTTCTTGTTAGGGGTTTAGTGTTGTTTGTTGTTAGGGGGTTAGTGTTTGTTGTTAGGGGTTTAGTGTTGTTTCTTGTTGGGGTTTAGTGGTTTTTGTTGTTAGGGTGTTAGTGTTGTTTGTTGTTAGGGGTTTAGGGTTGTTTGTAGTTAGGGGTTTAAGGTTGTTTGTTGTTAGGAGGTTAGGGTTGTTTGTTGTTACGGGGTTAGGTAAGTTTCTTGTTAGGGGTTTAGTGTTGTTTGTTGTTAGGGGGTTAGTGTTTGTTGTTAGGGGTTTAGGGTTGTTTCTTGTTGGGTTTAGTAGTTTTTGTTGTTAGGGTGTTAGTGTTGTTTGTTGTTTGGGGGTTAGTGTAGTTTGTTCTTACGGGGTTAGTGTTGTTTGTGGTTAGGGTGTTAGTGTTGTTTGTGGTTAGGGGGTGTGCGTTGTTGGTTGTTAGGGGGTTAGGTTAGTTTCTTGTTAGGGGTTTAGTGTTGTTTGTTGTTGGGGTTTAGTAGTTTTTGTTGTTAGGGTGTTAGTGTTGTTTGTGGTTAGGGGGTTAGTGTTGTTGTTTGTTAGAGGGTTAGGGTTGTTTGTTGTTAGCAGGTTAGGGTTGTTTGTTGTTACAGGGTTAGGTTAGTTTCTTGTTAGGGGTTTAGTGTTGTTTGTGGTTAGGGGGTTAGTGTTTGTTGTTAGGGGTTTAGTGTTGTTTCTGTTGGGGTTTAGTGTTTTTTGTTGTTAGTGTGTTAGTGTTGTTTGTTGTTAGGGGTTTAGGGTTGTTTGTTGTTAGGGGTTTAAGGTTGTTTGTTGTTAGGGGTTTAGGGTTGTTTCTTGTTGGGGTTTAGTAGTTTTTGTTGTTAGGGTGTTGGTGTTGTTTGTTGTTAGGGGTTTAGGGTTGTTTCTTGTTGGGGTTTAGTAGTTTTTGTTGTTAGGGTGTTAGTGTTGTTTGTTGTTAGGGGTTTAGGGTTGTTTGTTGTTAGGGGTTTAAGGTTGTTTTTTGTTAGGAGGTTAGGGTTGTTTGTTGTTACAGGGTTAGGTTAGTTTCTTGTTAGGGGTTTAGTGTTGTTTGTTGTTAGGGGGTTAGTGTTTGTTGTTAGGGGTTTAGTGTTGTTTCTTGTTGGGGTTTAGTGGTTTTTGTTGTTAGGGTGTTAGTGTTGTTTGTTGTTAGGGGTTTAGGGTTGTTTGTTGTTAGGGGTTTAAGGTTGTTTGTTGTTAGGAGGTTAGGGTTGTTTGTTGTTACAGGGTTAGGTTAGTTTCTTGTTAGGGGTTTAGTGTTGTTTGCTGTTAGGGGGTTAGTGTTTGTTTTTAGGGGTTTAGGGTTGTTTCTTGTTGGGGTTTAGTAGTTTTTGTTGTTAGGGTGTTAGTGTTGTTTGTGGTTAGGGGGTTAGTATTGTTTGTTCTTACGGGGTTAGTGTTGTTTGTGGTTAGGGTGTTAGTGTTGTTTGTCGCTAGGGGGTGTGCGTTGTTGGTTGTTAGGGGGTTAGGATTGCTTGTTGTTAGGGGTTTAGGGTTGTTTGTTGTTAGGGAGTTAAGATTGTTTGTTGTTAGGAGGTTAGGGTTGTTTGTTGTTACAGGGTTAGGTTAGTTTCTTGTTAGGGGTTTAGGGTTGTTTGTTGTTATGGGGTTAGTGTTTGTTGTTAGGGGTTTAGGGTTGTTTCTTGTTGGGGTTTAGTAGTTTTTGTTGTTAGGGTGTTAGTGTTGTTTGTGCTTAGGGGGTTAGTGTTGTTTGTTCTTACGGGGTTAGTGTTGTTTGTGGTTAGGGTGTTAGTGTTGTTTGTGGTTAGGGGGTGAGAGTTGTTGGTTGTTAGGGGGTTAGGATTGTTTGTTGTTAGGGGTTTAGGGTTGTTTGTTGTTAGGGGGTTAAGGTGGTTTGTTGTTAGGAGGTTAGGGCTGTTTGTTGTTACAGGGTTAGGTTAGTTTCTTGTTAGGGGTTTAGGGTTGTTTGTTGTTAGGGGTTTAAGGTTGCTTGTTGTTAGGAGGTTAGGGTTGTTTGTTGTTACGGGGTTAGGTTAGTTTCTTGTTAGGGGTTTAGTGTTGTTTGTTGTTAGGGGGTTAGTGTTTGTTGTTAGGGGTTTAGTGTTATTTCTTGTTGGGGTTAAGTGGTTTTTGTTGTTAGGGTGTTAGTGTTGTTTGTTGTTAGGGGTTTAGGGTTGTTTGTTGTTAGGGGTTTAAGGTTGTTGTTAGGAGGTTAGGGTTGTTTGTTGTTACGGGGTTAGGTAAGTTTCTTGTTAGGGGTTTAGTGTTGTTTGTTGTTATGGGGTTAGTGTTTTTTGTTAGGGGTTTAGGGTTGTTTCTTGTTGGGGTTTAGTAGTTTTTGTTGTTAGGGTGTTAGTGTTGTTTGTTGTTAAGGGTGTTAGAGTTGTTTGTTCTTACGGGGTTAGTGTTGTTTGTGGTTAGGGTATTAGTGTTGTTTGTGGTTAGGGGGTGTGCCTTGTTGGTTGTTAGGGGGTTAAGATTGTTTGTTGTTAGGGGTTTAGGGTTGTTTGTTGTTAGGGGTTAAGGTTGTTTGTTGTTAGGAGGTTAGGGTTGTTTGTTTTTACAGGGTTAGGTTAGTTTCTTGTTAGGGGTTTAGTGTTGTTTGTTGTTAGGAGGTTAGTGTTTGTTGTTAGGGGTTTAGTGTTGTTTCTTTTTGGGGTTTAGTGGTATTTGTTGTTAGGGTGTTAGTGTTGTTTGTTGTTAGGGGTTTAGGGTTGTTTGTTGTTAGGGGTTTAAGGTTGTTTGTTGTTAGGAGGTTAGGGTTGTTTGTTGTTACAGGGTTAGGTTAGTTTCTTGTTAGGGGTTTAGTGTTGTTTGTTGTTAGGGGGTTAGTGTTTGTTGTTAGGGGTTTAGGGTTGTTTCTTGTTGGGGTTTAGTAGTTTTAGTTGTTAGGGTGTTAGTGTTGTTTGTGGTTAGGGGCTTAGTGTTGTTGTTTGTTAGGGGGTTAGGGTTTGTTGTTAGGAGGTTAGGGTTGTTTGTTGTTACAGGGTTAGGTTAGTTTCTTGTAAGGGGTTTAGTGTTGTTTGTTGTTAGGGGGTTAGTGTTTGCTGTTAGGGGTTTAGGGTTGTTTCTTTTTGGGGTTTAGTAGTTTTTGTTGTTAGGGTGTTAGTGTTGTTTGTGGTTAGGGGGTTAGTGTTGTTTGTTCTTACGGGGTTAGTGTCATTTGTGGTTAGGGTGTTAGTGTTGTTTGTGGTTAGGGGGTGTGCGTTGTTGGTTGTTAGGGGGTTAGGATTGTTTGTTGTTAGGGGTTTAGGGTTTGTTGTTAGGGGGTTAAGGATGTTTGTTGTTAGGATGTTAGGGTTGTTTGTTGTTACATTGTTAGGTTAGTTTCTTGTTAGGGGTTTAGTGTTGTTTGTTGTTAGGGGGTTAGTGTTTGTTGTTACGGGTTTAGTGTTGTTTCTTGTTGGGGTTTAGTGGTTTTTATTGTTAGGGTGTTAGTGTTGTTTGTGGTTAGGGGGTTAGTGTTGTTGTTTGTTAGGGGGTTAGGGTTGTTTGTTGTTGGGGTTTAGTGGTTTTTGTTGTTAGGGTGTTAGTGTTGTTTGTTGTTAGGGGTTTAGGGTTTTTTGTTGTTAGGGGTTTAAGGTTGTTTGTTGTTAGGAGGTTAGGGTTGTTTGTTGTTACGGGGTTAGGTTAGTTTCTTGTTAGGGGTTTAGTGTTGTTTGTTGTTAGGGGGTTAGTGTTTGTTGTTAGGGCTTTAGGGTTGTTTCTTGTTGTTTTTTAGTAGTTTTTGTTGTTAGGGTGTTAGTGTTGTTTGTGGTTAGGGGGTTAGTGTTGTTGTTTGTTAGGGGGTTAGGGTTGTTTGTTGTTAGAAGGTTAGGGTTGTTTGTTGTTAGGGGTTTAAGGTTGTTTGTTGTTAGGAGGTTAGGGTTGTTTGTTGTTACAGGGTTAGGTTAGTTTCTTTTTAGGGGTGTAGTGTTGTTTGTTGTTAGGGGGTTAGTGTTTGTTGTTAGGGGTTTAGGAATGTTTCTTGTTGGGGTTTAGTAGTTTTTGTTGTTAGGGTGTTAGTGTTGTTTGTTGTTAGGGGGTTAGTGTTGTTTGTTCTTACGGGGTTAGTGTTGTTTGTGGTTAGAGGATGAGCGTTATTGGTTGTTAGGGGGTTAGGATTGTTTGTTGTTAGGGGTTTAGGGTTGTTTGTTGTTAGGGGGTTAAGGTTGTTGGTTGTTAGGAGGTTAGGGTTGTTTGTTGTTACAGGGTTAGGTTAGTTTCTTGTTAGGGGTTTAGTGTTGTTTGTTGTTAGGGGGTTAGTGTTTGTTGTTAGGGGTTTAGTGTTGTTTCTTGTTGGGGTTTAGTGGTTTTTGTTGTTAGGGTGTTAGTGTTGTTTGTTGATAGGGGTTTAGGGTTGTTTGTTGTTAGGGGTTTAAGGTTGTTTGTTGTTAGGAGGTTAGGGTTGTTTGTTGTTACGGCGTTAGGTTAGTTTCTTGTTAGGGGTTTAGTGTTGTTTGTTGTTAGGGGGTTAGTGTTTGTTGTTAGGGGTTTAGGAATGTTTCTTGTTGGGGTTTAGTAGTTTTTGTTGTTAGGGTGTTAGTGTTGTTTGTTGTTAGGGTGTTAGTGTTGTTTGTTCTTACGGGGATAGTGTTGTTTGTGGTTAGGGTGTTAGTGTTGTTTGTGGTTAGGGGGTGTGCGTTGTTGGTTGTTAGGGGGTTAGGATTGTTTGTTGTTAGGGGTTTAGGGTTGTTTGTTGTTAGGGGGTTAAGTTTGTTTGTTGTTAGGAGGTTAGGGTTGTTTGTTGTTACAGAGTTAGGTTAGTTTCTTGTTAGGGGTTTAGTGTTGTTTGTTGTTAGGAGGTTAGTGTTTGTTGTTAGGGGTTTAGTGTTGTTTCTTGTTGGGGTTTAGTGGTTTTTGTTGTTAGGGTGTTAGTGTTGTTTCTTGTTAGGGGTTTAGGGTTGTTTGTTGTTAGGGGTTTAACGTTGTTTGTTGTTAGGGTGTTAGGGTTGTTTGTTGTTACGGGGTTAGGTTAGTTTCTTGTTAGGGGTTTAGTGTTGTTTGTTGTTAGGGGGTTAGTGTTTGTTGTTAGGGGTTTAGGGTTGTTTCTTGTTGGGGTTTAGTAGTTTTAGTTGTTAGGGTGTTAGTGTTGTTTGTGGTTAGGGGCTTAGTGTTGTTGTTTGTTAGGGGGTTAGGGTTGTTTGTTGTTAGGAGGTTAGGGTTGTTTGTTTTTACAGGGTTAGGTTAGTTTCTTGTTAGGGGTTTAGTGATGTTTGTTGTTAGGGGGTTAGTGTTTGTTGTTAGGGGTTTAGTGTTGTTTCTTGTTGGGGTTTAGTGGTTTTTTTTGTTAGGGCGTTAGTGTTGTTTGTTGTTATGGGTTTAGGGTTGTTTGTTGTTAGGGGTTTAAGGTTGTTTGTTGTTAGGAGGTTAGGGTTGTTTGTTGTTACGGGGTTAGGTAAGTTTCTTGTTAGGGGTTTAGTGTTGTTTGTTGTTAGGGGGTTAGTGTTTGTTGTTAGGGGTTTAGGGTTGTTTCTTGTTGGGGTTTAGTAGTTTTAGTTGTTAGGGTGTTAGTGTTGTTTGTGGTTAGGGGCTTAGTGTTGTTGTTTGTTAGGGGGTTAGGGTTTGTTGTTAGGAGGTTAGGGTTGTTTGTTGTTACAGGGTTAGGTTAGTTTCTCGTAAGGGGTTTAGTGTTGTTTGTTGTTAGGGGGTTAGTGTTTGCTGTTAGGGGTTTAGGGTTGTTTCTTTTTGGGGTTTAGTAGTTTTTGTTGTTAGGGTGTTAGTGTTGTTTGTGGTTAGGGGGTTAGTGTTGTTTGTTCTTACGGGGTTAGTGTCATTTGTGGTTAGGGTGTTAGTGTTGTTTGTGGTTAGGGGGTGTGCGTTGTTGGTTGTTAGTTGGTTACGTTAGTTTCTTGTTAGGGGTTTAGTGTTGTTTGCTGTTAGGGGGTTAGTGTTTGTTGTTAGGGGTTTAGGGTTGTTTCTTGTTGGGGTTTAGTAGTTTTTGTTAGGGTGTTAGTGTTGTTTGCGGTTAGGGGGTTAGTGTTGTTGTCTGTTAGGGAGTTAGGGTTATTTGTTGTTAGGAGGTTAGGGTTGTTTGTTGTTACAGGGTTAGGTTAGTTTCTTGTTAGGGGTTTAGTGTTGTTTGTTGTTAGGGGGTTACTGTTTGTTGTTAGGGGTTTAGTGTTGTTTCTTGTTGGAGTTTAGTGTTTTTTGTTGTTAGTGTGTTAGTGTTGTTTGTTGTTAGGGGTTTAGGGTTGTTTGTTGTTAGGGGTTTAAGGTTGTTTGTTGTTAGGAGGTTAGGGTTGTTTGTTGTTACGGGGTTAGGTTAGTTTCTTGTTAGGGGATTAGTGTTGTTTGTTGTTAGGGGGTTAGTGTTTGTTGTTAGGGGTTTAGGGTTGTTTCTTGTTGGGGTTTAGTAGTTTTTGTTGTTAGGGTGTTAGTGTTGTTTGTTGTTAGGGGGTTAGTGTTGTTTGTTCTTACGGGGTTAGTGTTGTTTGTGGTTAGGGTGTTAGTGTTGTTTGTGGTTAGGGGGTTAGTGTTGTTTGTTCTTACGGGGTTAGTGTTGTTTGTGGTTAGGGTGTTAGTGTTGTTTGTGGTTAGGGGGTGTGCTTTGTTGGTTGTTAGGGGGTTAGGATTGTTTGTTGTTAGGGGTTTAGGGTTGTTTGTTGTTAGGGGGTTAAGGTTGTTTGTTGTTAGGAGGTTAGGGATCTTTGTTGTTACAGGGTTAGGTTAGTTTCTTGTTAGGGGTTTAGTGTTGTTTGTTGTTAGGGGGTTAGTGTTTGTTGTTAGGGGTTTAGTGTTGTTTCTTGTTGGGGTTTAGTGGTTTTTGTTGTTAGGGTGTTAGTGTTCTTTGTTGTTAGGGGTTTAGGGTTGTTTGTTGTTAGGGGTTTAAGATTGTTTGTTGTTAGGAGGTTAGGGTTGTTTGTTGTTACGGGGTTAGGTTAGTTTCTTGTTAGGGGTTTAGTGTTTTTTGTTGTTAGGGGGTTAGTGTTTGTTGTTAGGGGTTTAGGGCTGTTTCTTGTTGGGGTTTAGTAGGTTTTGTTGTTAGGGTGTTAGTGTTGTTTGTGGTTAGGGTGTTAGTGTTGTTGTTTGTTAGGGGGATAAGGTTGTTTTTTGTTAGGAGGTTAGGGTTGTTTGTTGTTACAGGGTTAGGTTAGTTTCATGTTAGGGGTTTAGTGTTGTTTGTTGTTAGGGGGTTAGAGTTTGTTGTTAGGGGTTTAGAGTTGTTTCTTGTTGGGGTTTAGTGGTTTTTGTTGTTAGGGTGTTAGTGTTGTTTGTTGTTATGGGTTTAGGGTTGTTTGTTGTTAGGGGTTTAAGGTTGTTTGTTGTTAGGAGGTTAGGGTTGTTTGTTGTTACGGGGTTAGGTTAGTTTCTTGTTAGGGGTTTAGTGTTGTTTGCTTTTAGGGGGTTAGTGTTTGTTGTTAGGGGTTTAGGGTTGCTTCTTGTTGGGGTTTAGTAGTTTTTGTTCTTAGGGTGTTAGTGTTGTTTGTGGTTGGGGGTTAGTGTTGTTTGTTCTTACGGGGTTAGTGTTGTTTGTGGTTAGCGGGTGAGCGTTGTTGGTTGTTAGGGGGTTAGGATTGTTTGTTGTTAGGGGTTTAGGGTTGTTTGTTGTTAGGGGGTTAAGGTTGTTTGTTGTTAGGAGGTTAGGGCTGTTTGTTGTTACAGGGTTAGGTTAGTTTCTTGTTAGGGGTTTAGTGTTGTTTGTTGTTAGGGGGTTAGTGTTTGTTGTTAGGGGTTTAGTGTTGTTTCTTGTTGGGGTTTAGTGGTTTTTGTTGTTAGGGTGTTAGTGTTGTTTGTTGTTAGGGGTTTAGGGTTGTTTGTTGTTAGGGGTTTAAGGTTGTTTGTTGTTAGGAGGTTAGGGTTGTTTGTTGTTACGGGGTTAGGTAAGTTTCTTGTTAGGGGTTTAGTGTTGTTTGTTGTTAGGGGGTTAGTGTTTGTTGTTAGGGGTTTAGGGTTGTTTCTTGTTGGGTTTAGTAGTTTTTGTTGTTAGGGTGTTAGTGTTGTTTGTTGTTTGGGGGTTAGTGTAGTTTGTTCTTACGGGGTTAGTGTTGTTTGTGGTTAGGGTGTTAGTGTTGTTTGTGGTTAGGGGGTGTGCGTTGTTGGTTGTTAGGGGGTTAGGTTAGTTTCTTGTTAGGGGTTTAGTGTTGTTTGTTGTTGGGGTTTAGTAGTTTTTGTTGTTAGGGTGTTAGTGTTGTTTGTGGTTAGGGGGTTAGTGTTGTTGTTTGCTAGGGGGTTAGGGTTGTTTGTTGTTAGCAGGTTAGGGTTGTTTGTTGTTACAGGGTTAGGTTAGTTTCTTGTTAGGGGTTTAGTGTTGTTTGTGATTAGGGGGTTAGTGTTTGTTGTTAGGGGTTTAGTGTTGTTTCTGTTGGGGTTTAGTGTTTTTTGTTGTTAGTGTGTTAGTGTTGTTTGTTGTTAGGGGTTTAGGGTTGTTTGTTGTTAGGGGTTTAAGGTTGTTTGTTATTAGGGGTTTAGGGTTGTTTCTTGTTGGGGTTTAGTAGTTTTTGTTGTTAGGGTGTTGGTGTTGTTTGTTGTTAGGGGTTTAGGGTTGTTTCTTGTTGGGGTTTAGTAGTTTTTGTTGTTAGGGTGTTAGTGTTGTTTGTTGTTACGGGTTTAGGGTTGTTTGTTGTTAGGGGTTTAAGGTTGTTTTTTGTTAGGAGGTTAGGGTTGTTTGTTGTTACAGGGTTAGGTTAGTTTCTTGTTAGGGGTTTAGTGTTGTTTGTTGTTAGGGGGTTAGTGTTTGTTGTTAGGGGTTTAGTGTTGTTTCTTGTTGGGGTTTAGTGGTTTTTGTTGTTAGGGTGTTAGTGTTGTTTGTTGTTAGGGGTTTAGGGTTGTTTGTTGTTAGGGGTTTAAGGTTGTTTGTTGTTAGGAGGTTAGGGTTGTTTGTTGTTACGGGGTTAGGTTAGTTTCTTGTTAGGGTTTTAGTGTTGTTTGCTGTTAGGGGGTTAGTGTTTGTTGTTAGGGGTTTAGGGTTGTTTCTTGTTGGGGTTTAGTAGTTTTTGTTGTTAGGGTGTTAGTGTTGTTTGTGGTTAGGGGGTTAGTGTTGTTTGTTCTTACGGGGTTAGTGTTGTTTGTGGTTAGGGTGTTAGTGTTGTTTGTGGTTAGGGGGTGAGAGTTGTTGGTTGTTAGGGGGTTAGGATTGTTTGTTGTTAGGGGTTTAGGGTTGTTTGTTGTTAGGGGGTTAAGGTTTTTTGTTGTTAGGAGGTTAGGGCTGTTTGTTGTTACAGGGTTAGGTTAGTTTTTTGTTAGGGGTTTAGTGTTGTTTGTTGTTAGGGGGTTAGTGTTTGTTGTTAGGGGTTTAGTGTTGTTTCTTGTTGGGGTTTAGTGGTTTTTGTTGTTAGGGTGTTAGTGTTGTTTGTTGTTAGGGGTTTAGGGTTGTTTGTTGTTAGGGGTTTAAGGTTGTTTGTTGTTAGGAGGTTAGTGTTGTTTGTTGTTACGGGTTTAGGTTAGTTTCTTGTTAGGGGTTTAGTGTTGTTTGTTGTTAGGGGGTTAGTGTTTGTTGTTAGGGGTTTAGGGTTGTTTCTTGTTGGGGTTTAGTAGTTTCTGTTGTTAGGGTGTTAGTGTTGTTTGTTGTTAGGGGCTTAGTGTTGTTTGTTCTTACGGGGTTAGTGTTGGTTGTGGTTAGGGTGTTAGTGTTGTTTGTGGTTAGGGGGTGAGAGTTGTTGGTTGTTAGGGGGTTAGGATTGTTTGTTGTTAGGGGTTTAGGGTTGTTTGTTGTTAGGGGGTTAAGGTGGTTTGTTGTTAGGAGGTTAGGGCTGTTTGTTGTTACAGGGTTAGGTTAGTTTCTTGTTAGGGGTTTAGTGTTGTTTGTTGTTAGGGGGTTAGTGTTTGTTGTTAGGGGTTTAGTGTTGTTTGTTGTTAGGGGTTTAGGGTTGTTTGTTGTTAGGGTTTTAAGGTTGTTTGCTGTTAGGAGGTTAGGGTTGTTTGTTGTTACGGGGTTAGGTTAGTTTCTTGTTAGGGGTTTAGTGTTGTTTGTTGTTAGGGGGTTAGTGTTTGTTGTTAGGGGTTTAGGGTTGTTTCTTGTTGGGGTTTAGTAGTTTTTGTTGTTAGGGTGTTAGTGTTGTTTGTTGTTAGGGGGTTAGTGTTGTTTGTTCTTACGGGGTTAGTGTTGTTTGTGGTTAGGGTGTTAGTGTTGTTTGTGGTTAGGGGGTGTGCGTTGTTGGTTGTTAGGGGGTTAGGATGGTTTGTTGTTAGGGGTTTAGGGTTGTTTGTTGTTAGGGGGTTAAGGTTGTTTGTTGTTAGGAGGTTAGGGTTGTTTGTTGTTACAGGGTTAGGTTAGTTTCTTGTTAGGGGTTTAGTGTTTTTTGTTGTTAGGGGGTTAGTGTTTGTTGTTAGGGGTTTAGGGCTGTTTCTTGTTGGGGTTTAGTAGTTTTTGTTGTTAGGGTGTTAGTGTTGTTTCTGGTTAGGGGGTTAGTGTTGTTGTTTGTTAGGGGGTTAAGGTTGTTTGTTGTTAGGAGGTTAGGGTTGTTTGTTGTTACAGGGTTAGGTTAGTTTCTTGTTAGGGGTTTAGTGTTGTTTGTTGTTAGGGGGTTAGTGTTTGTTGTTAGGGGTTTAGTGTTGTTTCTTGTTGGGGTTTAGTGGTTTTTGTTGTTAGGGTGTTAGTGTTGTTTGTTGTTAGGGGTTTAGGGTTGTTTGTTGTTAGGGGTTTAAGGTTGTTTGTTGTTAGGAGGTTAGGGTTGTTTGTTGTTACGGGGTTAGGTTAGTTTCTTGTTAGGGGTTTAGTGTTGTTTGTTGTTAGGGGGTTAGTGTTTGTTGTTAGGGGTTTAGGGTTGTTTCTTGTTGGGGTTTAGTAGTTTTTGTTGTTAGGGTGTTAGTTTTGTTTGTTGTTAGGGCGTTAGTGTAGTTTGTTCTTACGGGGTTAGTGTTGTTTGTGGTTAGGGTGTTAGTGTTGTTTGTGGTTAGGGGGTGTGCGTTGTTGGTTGTTAGGGGGTTAGGATTGTTTGTTGTTAGGGGTTTAGGGTTTGTTGTTAGGGGGTTAAGGATGTTTGTTGTTAGGATGTTAGGGTTGTTTGTTGTTACATTGTTAGGTTAGTTTCTTGTTAGGGGTTTAGTGTTGTTTGTTGTTAGGGGGTTAGTGTTTGTTGTTACGGGTTTAGTGTTGTTTCTTGTTGGGGTTTAGTGGTTTTTATTGTTAGGGTGTTAGTGTTGTTTGTTGTTAGGTGTTTAAGGTTGTTTGTTGTTAGGGGGTTAGTGTTTGTTGTTAGGGGTTTAAGGTTGTTTCTTGTTGGAGTTTAGTAGTTTTTCTTGTTAGGGTGTTAGTGTTGTTTGTGGTTAGGGGGTTAGTGTTGTTCTTTGTTAGGGGGTTAGGGTTGTTTGTTGTTGGGGTTTAGTGGTTTTTTTTGTTAGGGTGTTAGTGTAGTTTGTTGTTAGGGGTTTAGGGTTTTTTGTTGTTAGGGGTTTAAGGTTGTTTGTTGTTACGAGGTTAGGGTTGTTTGTTGTTACGGGGTTAGGATAGTTTCTTGTTAGGGGTTTAGTGTTGTTTGTTGTTAGGGGGTTAGTGTTTGTTGTTAGGGGTTTAGTGTTGTTTCTTGTTGGGGTTTAGTGTTTTTTGTTGTTAGTGTGTTAGTGTTGTTTGTTGTTAGGGGTTTAGGGTTGTTTGTTGTTAGGGGTTTAAGGTTGTTTGTTGTTAGGAGGTTAGGGTTGTTTGTTGTTACGGGGTTAGGTTAGTTTCTTGTTAGGGGATTAGTGTTGTTTGTTGTTAGGGGGTTAGTGTTTGTTGTTAGGGGTTTAGGGTTGTTTCTTGTTGGGGTTTAGTAGTTTTAGTTGTTAGGGTGGTAGTGTTGTTTGTTGTTAGGGGGTTAGTGTTGTTTGTTCTTACGGGGTTAGTGTTGTTTGTGGTTAGGGTGTTAGTGTTGTTTGTTCTTACGGGGTTAGTGTTGTTTGTGGTTAGGGTGTTAGTGTTGTTTGTGGTTAGGGGGTGTGCGTTGTTGGTTGTTAGGGGGTTAGGATTGTTTGTTGTTAGGGGTTTAGTGTTGTTTGTTGTTAGGGGGTTAAGGTTGTTTGTTGTTAGGAGGTTAGGGATCTTTGTTGTTACAGGGTTAGGTTAGTTTCTTGTTAGCGGTTTAGTGTTGTTTGTTGTTAGGGGGTTAGTGTTTGTTGTTAGGGGTTTAGTGTTGTTTCTTGTTGGGGTTTAGTGGTTTTTGTTGTTAGGGTGTTAGTGTTCTTTGTTGTTAGGGGTTTAGGATTGTTTGTTGTTAGGGGTTTAAGATTGTTTGTTGTTAGGAGGTTAGGGTTGTTTGTTGTTACGGGGTTAGGTTAGTTTCTTGTTAGGGGTTTAGTGTTTTTTGTTGTTAGGGGGTTAGTGTTTGTTGTTAGGGGTTTAGGGCTGTTTCTTGTTGGGGTTTAGTAGTTTTTGTTGTTAGGGTGTTAGTGTTGTTTGTGGTTAGGGTGTTAGTGTTGTTGTTTGTTAGGGGGATAAGGTTGTTTTTTGTTAGGAGGTTAGGGTTGTTTGTTGTTACAGGGTTAGGTTAGTTTCTTGTTAGGGGTTTAGTGTTGTTTGTTGTTAGGGGGTTAGTGTTTGTTGTTAGGGGTTTAGAGTTGTTTCTTGTTGGGGTTTAGTGGTTTTTGTTGTTAGGGTGTTAGTGTTGTTTGTTGTTATGGGTTTAGGGTTGTTTGTTGTTTGGGGTTTAAGGTTGTTTGTTGTTAGGAGGTTAGGGTTGTTTGTTGTTACGGGGTTAGGTTAGTTTCTTGTTAGGGGTTTAGTGTTGTTTGCTGTTAGGGGGTTAGTGTTTGTTGTTAGGGGTTTAGGGTTGCTTCTTGTTGGGGTTTAGTAGTTTTTGTTGTTAGGGTGTTAGTGTTGTTTGTGGTTAGGGGGTTAGTGTTGTTTGTTCTTACGGGGTTAGTGTTGTTTGTGGTTAGGGTGTTAGTGGTGTTTGTGGTTAGGGGGTGAGAGTTGTTGGTTGTTAGGGGGTTAGGATTGTTTGTTGTTAGGGGTTTAGGGTTGTTTGTTGTTAGGGGGTTAAGGTTGTTTGTTGTTAGGAGGTTAGGGCTGTTTGTTGTTACAGGGTTAGGTTAGTTTCTTGTTAGGGGTTTAGTGTTGTTTGTTGTTAGGGGGTTAGTGTTTGTTGTTAGGGGTTTAGTGTTATTTCTTGTTGGGGTTAAGTGGTTTTTGTTGTTAGGGTGTTAGTGTTGTTTGTTGTTAGGGGTTTAGGGTTGTTTGTTGTTAGGGGTTTAAGGTTGTTGTTAGGAGGTTAGGGTTGTTTGTTGTTACGGGGTTAGGTAAGTTTCTTGTTAGGGGTTTAGTGTTGTTTGTTGTTATGGGGTTAGTGTTTTTTGTTAGGGGTTTAGGGTTGTTTCTTGTTGGGGTTTAGTAGTTTTTGTTGTTAGGGTGTTAGTGTTGTTTGTTGTTAAGGGTGTTAGAGTTGTTTGTTCTTACGGGGTTAGTGTTGTTTGTGGTTAGGGTATTAGTGTTGTTTGTGGTTAGGGGGTGTGCCTTGTTGGTTGTTGGGGGTTAAGATTGTTTGTTGTTAGGGGTTTAGGGTTGTTTGTTGTTAGGGGTTAAGGTTGTTTGTTGTTAGGAAGTTAGGGTTGTTTGTTTTTACAGGGTTAGGTTAGTTTCTTGTTAGGGGTTTAGTGTTGTTTGTTGTTAGGAGGTTAGTGTTTGTTGTTAGGGGTTTAGTGTTGTTTCTTTTTGGGGTTTAGTGGTATTTGTTGTTAGGGTGTTAGTGTTGTTTGTTGTTAGGGGTTTAGGGTTGTTTGTTGTTAGGGGTTTAAGGTTGTTTGTTGTTAGGAGGTTAGGGTTGTTTGTTGTTACAGGGTTAGGTTAGTTTCTTGTTAGGGGTTTAGTGTTGTTTGTTGTTAGGGGGTTAGTGTTTGTTGTTAGGGGTTTAGGGTTGTTTCTTGTTGGGGTTTAGTAGTTTTAGTTGTTAGGGTGTTAGTGTTGTTTGTGGTTAGGGGATTAGTGTTGTTGTTTGTTAGGAGGTTAAGGTTGTTTTTTGTTAGGAGGTTAGGGTTGTTTGTTGTTACAAGGTTAGGTTAGTTTCTTGTTAGGGGTTTAGTGTTGTTTGTTGTTAGGGGGTTAGTGTTTGTTGTTAGGAGTTTAGTGTTGTTTCTTGTTGGGGTTTAGTGGTTTTTGTTGTTAGGGTGTTAGTGTTGTTTGTTGTTAGGGGTTTAGGGTTGTTTGTTGTTAGGGGTTTAAGGTTGTTTGTTGTTAGGAGGTTAGGGTTGTTTGTTGTTACGGGGTTAGGTTAGTTTATTGTTAGGGGTTTAGTGTTGTTTGTTGTTAGGGTGTTAGTGTTTGTTGTTAGGGGTTTAGGGTTGTTTCTTTTTGGGGTTTAGTAGTTTTTGTTGTTAGGGTGTTAGTTTTGTTTGTTGTTAGGGCGTTAGTATAGTTTGTTCTTACGGGGTTAGTGTTGTTTGTGGTTAGGGTGTTAGTGTTGTTTGTGGTTAGGGGGTGTGCGTTGTTGGTTGTTAGGGGGTTAGGATTGTTTGTTGTTAGGGGTTTAGGGTTGTTTGTTGTTAGGGGGTTAAGGATGTTTGTTGTTAGGATGTTAGGGTTGTTTGTTGTTACATTGTTAGGTTAGTTTCTTGTTAGGGGTTTAGTGTTGTTTGTTGTTAGGGGGTTAGTGTTTGTTGTTACGGGTTTAGTGTTGTTTCTTGTTGGGGTTTAGTGGTTTTTATTGTTAGGGTGTTAGTGTTGTTTGTTGTTAGGTGTTTAGGGTTGTTTGTTGTTAGGGAGTTAGTGTTTGTTGTTAGGGGTTTAAGGTTGTTTCTTGTTGGAGTTTAGTAGTTTTTCTTGTTAGGGTGTTAGTGTTGTTTGTGGTTAGGGGGTTAGTGTTGTTGTTTGTTAGGGGGTTAGGGTTGTTTGTTGTTGGGGTTTAGTGGTTTTTGTTGTTAGGGTGTTAGTGTTGTTTGTTGTTAGGGGTTTAGGGTTTTTTGTTGTTAGGGGTTTAAGGTTGTTTGTTGTTAGGAGGTTAGGGTTGTTTGTTTTTACGGGGTTAGGTTAGTTTCTTGTTAGGGGTTTAGTGTTGTTTGTTGTTAGGGGGTTAGTGTTTGTTTTTAGGGCTTTAGGGTTGTTTCTTGTTGGGGTTTAGTAGTTTTTGTTGTTAGGGTGTTAGTGTTGTTTGTGGTTAGGGGGTTAGTGTTGTTGTTTGTTAGGGGGTTAGGGTTGTTTGTTGTTAGAAGGTTAGGGTTGTTTGTTGTTAGGGGTTTAGGGTTGTTTGTTGTTAGGAGGTTAGGGGTGTTTGTTGTTACGGAGTTATGTTAGTTTCTTGTTAGGGGTTTAGTGTAGTTTGTTGTTAGGGGGTTAGTGTTTGTTGTTAGGGGTTTAGGGTTTTTTCTTGTTGGGGTTTAGTAGTTTTTGTTGTTAGGGTGTTAGTGTTGTTTGTTGTTAGGGGGTTAGTGTTGTTTGTTCTTACGGGGTTTGTGTTGTTTGTGGTTAGGGTGTTAGTGTTGTTTGTGGTTAGAGGATGAGCGTTATTGGTTGTTAGGGGGTTAGGATTGTTGTTAGGGGTTTAGGGTTGTTTGTTGTTAGGGGGTTAAGGTTGTTTGTTGTTAGGAGGTTAGGGTTGTTTGTTGTTACAGGGTTAGGTTAGTTTCTTGTTAGGGTTTAGTGTTGTTTGTTGTTAGGGGGTTAGTGTTTGTTGTTAGGGGTTTAGTGTTGTTTCTTGTTGGGGTTTAGTGGTTTTTGTTGTTAGGGTGTTAGTGTTGTTTGTTGATAGGGGTTTAGGGTTGTTTGTTGTTAGGGGTTTAAGGTTGTTTGTTGTTAGGAGGTTAGGGTTGTTTGTGTTTACGGGGTTAGGTTAGTTTCTTGTTAGGGGTTTAGTGTTGTTTGTTGTTAGGGGGTTAGTGTTTGTTGTTAGGGGTTTAGGGCTGTTTCTTGTTGGGGTTTATTAGTTTTTGTTGTTAGGGTGTTAGTGTTGTTTGTTGTTAGGGGGTTAGTGTTGTTTGTTCTTACGGGGTTAGTGTTGTTTGTGGTTAGGGTGTTAGTGTTGTTTGTGGTTAGGGGGTGTGCGTTGTTGGTTGTTAGGGGGTTAGGATTGTTTGTTGTTAGGGGTTTAGGGTTGTTTGTTGTTAGGGGGTTAAGGTTGTTTGTTGTTAGGAGGTTAGGGTTGTTTGTTGTTACAGAGTTAGGTTAGTTTCTTGTTAGGGGTTTAGTGTTGTTTCTTGTTAGGAGGTTAGTGTTTGTTGTTAGGGGTTTAGGGTTGTTTCTTGTTGGGGTTTAGTGGTTTTTGTTGTTAGGGTGTTAGTGTTGTTTCTTGTTAGGGGTTTAGGGTTGTTTGTTGTTAGGGGTTTAAGGTTGTTTGTTGTTAGGGGGTTAGGGTTGCTTGTTGTTACGGGGTTAGGTTAGTTTCTTGTTAGGGGTTTAGTGTTGTTTGTTGTTAGGGGGTTAGTGTTTGTTGTTAGGGGTTTAGGGTTGTTTCTTGTTGGGGTTTAGTAGTTTTAGTTGTTAGGGTGTTAGTGTTGTTTGTGGTTAGGGGCTTAGTGTTGATGTTTGTTAGGGGGTTAGGGTTGTTTGTTGTTAGGAGGTTAGGGTTGTTTGTTGTTACAGGGTTAGGTTAGTTTCTTGTTAGGGGTTTAGTGTTGTTTGTTGTTAGGGGGTTAGTGTTTGTTGTTAGGGGTTTAGGGTTGCTTCTTGTTGGGGTTTAGTGGTTTTTGTTGTTAGGGTGTTAGTGTTGTTTGTTGTTAGGGGTTTAGGGTTGTTTGTTGTTAGGGGTTTAAGGTTGTTTGTTGTTAGGAGGTTAGGGTTGTTTGTTGTTACGGGTTTAGGTTAGTTTCTTGTTAGGGGTTTAGTGTTGTTTGTTGTTAGGGGGTTAGTGTTTGTTGTTAGGGGTTTAGGGTTGTTTCTTGTTGGCGTTTAGTAGTTTTTGTTGTTAGGGTGTTAGTGTTGTTTGTTGTTAGGGGGTTAGTATTGTTTGTTCTTAGGGAGTTACTGTTGTTTGTGGTTAGGGTGTTAGTGTTTGTGGATAGGGGGTGTGCGTTGTTGGTTGTTAGGGGGTTAGGATTGTTTGTTGTTAGGGGTTTAGGGTTGTTTGTTGTTAGGGGTTTAAGGTTGTTTGTTGTTAGGAGGTTAGGGTTGTTTGTTGTTACGGGTTTAGGTTAGTTTCTTGTTAGGGGTTTAGTGTTGTTTGTTGTTAGGGGGTTAGTGTTTGTTGTTAGGGGTTTAGGGCTGTTTCTTGTTGGGGTTTAGTAGTTTTTGTTGTTAGGGTGTTAGTTTTGTTTGTGGTTAGGGGGTTAGTGTTGTTGTTTGTTAGGGGGTTAAGGTTGTTTTTTGTTAGGAGGTTAGGGTTGTTTGTTGTTACAGGGTTAGGTTAGTTTCTTGTTAGGGGTTTAGTGTTGTTTGTTGTTAGGGGGTTAGTGTTTGTTGTTAGGGGTTTAGTGTTGTTTGCTGTTAGGGGGTTAGTGTTTGTTGTTAGGGGTTTAGGGTTGCTTCTTGTTGGGGTTTAGTAGTTTTTGTTGTTAGGGTGTTAGTGTTGTTTGTGATTAGGGGGTTAGTGTTGTTTGTTCTTGCGGGGTTAGTGTTGTTTGTGGTTAGGGTGTTAGTGTTGTTTGTGGTTAGGGGGTGAGAGTTGTTGGTTGTTAGAGGGTTAGGATTGTTTGTTGTTAGGGGTTTAGGGTTGTTTGTTGTTAGGGGGTTGAGGTTGTTTGTTGTTAGGGGGTTAGGGCTGTTTGTTGTTACAGGGTTAGGTTAGTTTCTTGTTAGGGGTTTAGTGTTGTTTGTTGTTAGGGGGTTAGTGTTTGTTGTTAGGGGTTTAGTGTTGTTTCTTGTTGGAGTTTACTGGTTTTTGTTCTTAGGGTGTTAGTGTTGTTTGTTGTTAGAGGTTTAGGGTTGTTTGTTGTTAGGGGTTTAAGGTTGTTTGTTGTTCGGAGTTTAGGGTTGTTTGTTGTTACGGGTTTAGGTTAGTTTCTTCTTACGGGTTTAGTGTTGTTTGTTGTTAGGGGGTTAGTGTTTGTTGTTAGGGGTTTAGGGTTGTTTCTTGTTGGGGTTTAGTAGTTTTTGTTGTTAGGGTGTTAGTGTTGTTTGTTGTTAGGGGGTTAGTGTAGTTTGTTCTTACGGGGTTAGTGTTGTTTGTGGTTAGGGTGTTAGTGTTGTTTGTGGATAGGGGGTGTGCGTTGTTGGTTGTTACAGGGTTAGGATTGTTTGTTGTTAGGGGTTTTGGGTTGTTTGTTGTTAGGGGGTTAAGGTTGTTTGTTGTTAGGAGGTTAGGGTTGTTTGTTGTTACGGGGTTAGGTAAGTTTCTTGTTAGGGGTTTAGTGTTGTTTGTTGTTAGGGGGTTAGTGTTTGTCGTTAGGGGTTTAGGGTTGTTTCTTGTTGGGTTTAGTAGTTTTTGTTGTTAGGGTGTTAGTGTTGTTTGTTGTTAGGGGGTTAGTGTAGTTTGTTCTTACGGGGTTAGTGTTGTTTGTGGTTAGGGTGTTAGTGTTGTTTGTGGTTAGGGGGTGTGCGTTGTTGGTTGTTAGGGGGTTAGGTTAGTTTCTTGTTAGGGGTTTAGTGTTGTTTGTTGTTCGGGGGTTAGTGTTTGCTCTTAGGGGTTTAGTGTTTCTTGTTGGGGTTTAGTGTTTTTTGTTGTTAGTGTGTTAGTGTTGTTTGTTGTTAGGGGTTTAGGGTTGTTTGTTGTTAGGGGTTTAAGGTTGTCTGTTGTTAGGAGGTTAGGGTTGTTTGTTGTTACGGGGTTAGGTTAGTTTCTTGTTAGGGGTTTAGTGTTGTTTGTTGTTAGGGTGTTAGTGTTGTTTGTTCTTACGGGGTTAGTGTTGTTTGTGGTTAGGGTGTTAGTGTTGTTTGTGGTTAGGGGGTGTGCGTTGTTGGTTGTTAGGGGGTTAGGTTAGTTTCTTGTTAGGGGTTTAGTGTTGTTTGTTGTTAGGGGGTTAAGGTTGTTTGTTGTTAGGAGGTTAGGGATCTTTGTTGTTACAGGGTTAGGTTAGTTTCTTGTTAGGGGTTTAGTGTTGTTTGTTGTTAGGGGGTTAGTGTTTGTTGTTACGGGTTTAGTGTTATTTCTTGTTGGGGTTTAGTAGTTTTTGTTGTTAGGGTGTTAGTGTTGTTTGTTGTTAGTGGTTTAGGGTTGTTTGTTGTCAGGGGGTTAGTGTTTGTTGTTAGGGGTTTAGGGTTGTTTCTTGTTGGAGTTTAGTAGTTTTTGTTGTTAGGGTGTTAGTGTTGTTTGTGGTTAGGGGGTTAGTGTTGTTTGTTCTTACGGGGTTAGTGTTGTTTGTGGTTAGGGGGTGAGCGTTGTTGGTTGTTAGGTGGTTAGGATTGTTTGTTGTTAGGGGTTTAGGGTTGTTTGTTGTTAGGGGGTTAAGGTTGTTTGTTGTTAGGAGGTTTGGGCTGTTTGTTGTTACAGGGTTAGTTTAGTTTCTTGTTAGGGGTTTAGTGTTGTTTGTTGTTAGGGGGTTAGTGTTTGTTGTTAGGGGTTTAGTGTTGTTTCTTGTAGGGGTTTAGTGGTTTTTGTTGTTAGGGTGTTAGTGTTTGTTGTTAGGGGTTTAGGGTTGTTTGTTGTTAGGGGTTTAAGGTTGTTAGCTGTTAGGAGGTTAGGGTTGTTTGTTGTTACAGGGTTAGGTTAGTTTCTTTTTAGGGGTTTAGTGTTGTTTGTTGTTAGGGGGTTAGTGTTTGTTGTTAGGGGTTTAGGGTTGTTTCTTGTTGGGGTTTAGTAGTTTTTGTTGTTAGGGTGTTAGTGTTGTTTGTGGTTAGGAGGTTAGTGTTGTTGTTTGTTAGGGGGTTAGGGGTGTTTGTTGTTAGGAGGTTAGGGTTGTTTCTTTTTACAGGGTTAGGTTAGTTTCTTGTTAGGGGTTTAGTGTTGTTTGTTGTTAGGGGGTTAGTGTTTGTTGTTAGGGTTTTAGTGATGTTTCTTGTTGGGGTTTAGTGGTTTTTGTTGTTAAGGTGTTAGTGTTGTTTGTTGTTAGGGGTTTAGGGTTGTTTGTTGTTAGGGGTTTAAGGTTTGTTGTTAGGAGGTTAGGGTTGTTTGTTGTTACGGGGTTAGGTAAGTTTCTTGTTAGGGGTTTAGTGTTGTTTGTTGTTAGGGGGTTAGTGTTTGTTGTTAGGGGTTTAGGGTTGTTTCTTGTTGGGTTTAGTAGTTTTTGTTGTTAGGGTGTTAGTATTGTTTGCTGTTAGGGGGTTAGTGTAGTTTGTTCTTACGGGGTTAGTGTTGTTTGTGGTTAGGGTGTTAGTGTTGTTTGTGGTTAGGGGGTGTGCGTTGTTGGTTGTTAGGGGGTTAGGTTAGTTTCTTGTTAGGGGTTTAGTGTTGTTTGTTGTTAGGGGGTTAAGGTTGTTTGTTGTTAGGAGGTTAGGGATCTTTGTTGTTACAGGGTTAGGTTAGTTTCTTGTTAGGGGTTTAGTGTTGTTTGTTGTTAGGGGGTTAGTGTTTGTTGTTAGGGATTTAGTGTTGTTTCTTGTTGGAGTTTAGTGGTTTTTGTTGTTAGGGTGTTAGTGTTGTTTGTTGATAGGGGTTTAGGGTTGTTTGTTGTTAGGGGTTTAAGGTTGTTTGTTGTTAGGAGGTTAGAGTTGTTTGTTGTTACGGGGTTAGGTTAGTTTCTTGTTAGGGGTTTAGTGTTTTTTGTTGTTAGGGGGTTAGTGTTTGTTGTTAGGGGTTTAGGGCTGTTTCTTGTTGGGGTTTAGTAGTTTTTGTTGTTAGGGTATTAGTGTTGTTTGTGGTTAGGGGGTTAGTGTTGTTGTTTGTTAGGGGGTTAAGGTTGTTTTTTGTTAGGAGGTTAGGGTTGTTTGTTGTTACAGGGTTAGGTTAGTTTCTTGTTAGGGGTTTAGTGTTGTTTGTTGTTAGGGGGTTAGTGTTTGTTGTTAGGGGTTTAGTGTTGTTTCTTGTTGGGGTTTAGTGGTTTTTGTTGTTAGGGTGTTAGTGTTGTTTGTTGTTAGGGGTTTAGGGTTGTTTGTTGTTAGGGGTTTAAGGTTGTTTGCTGTTAGGAGGTTAGGGTTGTATGTTGTTACGGGGTTAGGTTAGTTTCTTGTTAGGGGTTTAGTGTTGTTTGTTGTTAGGGGGTTAGTGTTTGTTGTTACGGGTTTAGTGTTATTTCTTGTTGGGGTTTAGTAGTTTTTGTTGTTAGGGTGTTAGTGTTGTTTGTTGTTAGTGGTTTAGGGTTGTTTGTTGTCAGGGGGTTAGTGTTTGTTGTTAGGGGTTTAGGGTTGTTTCTTGTTGGAGTTTAGTAGTTTTTGTTGTTAGGGTGTTAGTGTTGTTTGTGGTTAGGGGGTTAGTGTTGTTTGTTCTTACGGGGTTAGTGTTGTTTGTGGTTAGGGGGTGAGCGTTGTTGGTTGTTAGGTGGTTAGGATTGTTTGTTTTTAGGGTTTTAGGGTTGTTTGTTGTTAGGGGGTTAAGGTTGTTTGTTGTTAGGAGGTTTGGGCTGTTTGTTGTTACAGGGTTAGGTTAGTTTCTTGTTAGGGGTTTAGTGTTGTTTGTTGTTAGTGGTTAGTGTTTGTTGTTAGGGGTTTAGTGTTGTTTCTTGTTGGGGTTTACTGGTTTTTGTTGTTAGGGTGTTAGTGTTTGTTGTTAGGGGTTTAGGGTTGTTTGTTGTTAGGGGTTTAAGGTTGTTAGCTGTTAGGAGGTTAGGGTTGTTTGTTGTTACAGGGTTAGGTTAGTTTCTTGTTAGGGGTTTAGTGTTGTTTGTTGTTAGGGGGTTAGTGTTTGTTGTTAGGGGTTTAGGGTTGTTTCTTGTTGGGGTTTAGTAGTTTTTGTTGTTAGGGTGTTAGTGTTGTTTGTGGTTAGGAGGTTAGTGTTGTTGTTTGTTAGGGGGTTAGGGGTGTTTGTTGTTAGGAGGTTAGGGTTGTTTCTTTTTACAGGGTTAGGTTAGTTTCTTGTTAGGGGTTTAGTGTTGTTTGTTGTTAGGGGGTTAGTGTTTGTTGTTAGGGGTTTAGTGTTGTTTCTTGTTGGGGTTTAGTGGTTTTTGTTGTTAGGGTGTTAGTGTTGTTTGTTGTTAGAGGTTTAGGGTTGTTTTTTGTTAGGGGTTTAAGGTTGTTTGTTGTTAGGAGGTTAGGGTTGTTTGTTGTTACAGGGTTAGGTTAGTTTCTTGTTAGGGATTTAGTGTTGTTTGTTGTTAGGGGGTTAGTGTTTGTTGTTAGGGGTTTAGTGTTGTTTCTTGTTGGGGTTTAGTGGTTTTTGTTGTTAGGGTGTTAGTGTTGTTTGTTGTTAGGGGTTTAGGGTTGTTTGTTGTTAGGGGTTTAAGGTTGTTTGTTGTTAGGAGGTTAGGGTTGTTTGTTGTTACGGGGTTAGGTTAGTTTCTTGTTAGGGGTTTAGTGTTGTTTGCTGTTAGGGGGTTAGTGTTTGTTGTTAGGGGTTTAGGGTTGTTTCTTGTTGGGGTTTAGTAGTTTTTGTTGTTAGGGTGTTAGTGTTGTTTGTGATTAGGGGGTTAGTGTTGTTTGTTCTTGCGGGGTTAGTGTTGTTTGTGGTTAGGGTGTTAGTGTTGTTTGTGGTTAGGGTGTGAGAGTTGTTGGTTGTTAGGGGGTTATTATTGTTTGTTGTTAGGGGTTTAGGGTTGTTTGTTGTTAGGGGGTTAAGGTTGTTTGTTGTTAGGGGGTTAGGGCTGTTTGTTGTTACAGGGTTAGGTTAGTTTCTTGTTAGGGGTTTAGTGTTGTTTGTTGTTAGGGGGTTAGTGTTTGTTGTTAGGGGTTTAGTGTTGTTTCTTGTTGGAGTTTACTGGTTTTTGTTCTTAGGGTGTTAGTGTTGTTTGTTGTTAGGGGTTTAGGGTTGTTTGTTGTTAGGGGTTTAAGGTTGTTTGTTGTTAGGAGTTTAGGGTTGTTTGTTGTTACGGGTTTAGGTTAGTTTCTTGTTACGGGTTTAGTGTTGTTTGTTGTTACGGGGTTAGTGTTTGTTGTTAGGGGTTTAGGGTTGTTTCTTGTTGGGGTTTAGTAGTTTTTCTTGTTAGGGTGTTGGTGTTGTTTGTTGTTAGGGGGTTAGTGTTGTTTGTTCTTACGGGGTTAGTGTTGTTTGTGGTTAGGGTGTTAGTGTTGTTTGTGGATAGGGGGTGTGCGTTGTTGGTTGTTAGGGGGTTAGGATTGTTTGTTGTTAGGGGTTTAGGGTTGTTTGTTGTTAGGGGGTTAAGGTTGTTTGTTGTTAGGTGGTTAGGGTTGTTTGTTGTTACAGGGTTAGGTTAGTTTCTTGTTAGGGGTTTAGTGTTGTTTGTTGTTAGGGGGTTAGTGTTTGTTGCTAGGGGTTTAGGGTTGTTTCTTGTTGGGGTTTAGTAGTTTTTGTTGTTAGGGTGTTAGTGTTGTTTGTGGTTAGGGGGTTAGTGTTGTTTGTTAGGGGATTAGGGTTATTTGTTGTTAGGAGGTTAGGGTTGTTTGTTGTTACAGGGTTAGGTTAGTTTCTTGTTAGGGGTTTAGTGTTGTTTGTTGTTAGGGGGTTAGTGTTTGTTGTTAGGGGTTTAGTGTTGTTTCTTGTTGGGGTTTAGTGTTTTTTGTTGTTAGTGTGTTACTGTTGTTTGTTGTTAGGGGTTTAGGGTTGTTTGTTGTTAGGGGTTTAAGGTTGTTTGTTGTTAGGAGGTTAGGGTTGTTTGTTGTTACGGGGTTAGGTTAGTTTCTTGTTAGGGGTTTAGGGTTGTTTGTTGTTAGGGGGTTAATGTGGTTTGTTGTTAGAAGGTTAGGGTTGTTCGTTGTTACAGGGTTAGGTGAGTTTCTTGTTAGGGGTTTAGTGTTGTTTGTTGTTAGGGGGTTAGTGTTTGTTGTTAGGGGTTTAGGGTTGTTTCTTGTTGGGGTTTAGTAGTTTTTGTTGTTAGGGTGTTGGTGTTGTTTGTTGTTAGGGGGTTAGTGTTGATTGTATTTAGGGGTTTATGGTTGTTTCTTGTTGGCTTTAGTGGTTTTTGTTGTTAGGGTGTTAGTGTTGTTTGTTGTTACGGGGTTAGTGTTGTTTGTTCTTACGGGGTTAGTGTTGTTTGTGGTTAGGGTGTTAGTGTTGTTTGTGGTTAGGGGGTGAGTGTTGTTGGTGGTTAGGGGGTTAGGATTGTTTGTTGTTAAGGGTTTAGGGTTGTTTGTTGTTAGAGGTTTAAGGTTGTTTGTTGTTAGGGTGTTAGGGTTGTTTGTTCTTAGTGGGTTATTGTTGTTTGTTGTTAGTGGGTTAGTGTTTCTGGTTTTTAGGGTTTAGGGTTGTTTGCTGTTCGGGGGTTAGTGTTGTTTGTTGTTAGGGCGTTAGGGTTGTTTGTTGTTAGGGTGTTAGTTTTCTTTGATGTTAGGGGTTTAGGGTTGTTTGTTGTTAGGGGGTTAGTGTTGTTTGTTGTTAGGGGGTTAGGGTTGTTCCTAGTTGGGGTTTAGTAGTGTTTGTTGTTAGGGTGTTAGTGTTGTCCGTTTTTGGGGTTAGTGTTGTTGTTGTTTGGGGGATAGTGTTGTTTGTTGTTAGGGTGTGAGAGTTGTTTGTTGTTTGGGGTTTGTGTTGTTTTTTAGGGGGTAGTTTTGTTTGTTGTTAGTGGGTTAGTGTTGATTGTAGTTAGGGGATTAGGGTTGTTGTTAGAGAGTTAGTGTGGTTTGTTGTTGGGGCTTAGTGTTGTTTGTTTTTAGGGGGTTAGGGATCTTTGTTGTTAGGGTGTTAGTGTTGTTTGTTGTTAGGGGGTTAGTGTTGTTTGCTGTTAGGTGTTTAGGGTTGTTTCTTGTTGGGGTTTAGTGGGTTTTGTTGTTAGGGTGTTAGTGTTTTTGCTTAGGGGGTTAGTGCTACTGGTTGTTAAGAGGTAAGGGTTGTTTGTTGTTAGTGTTTTAGTGTTGCTTGTTGTTAGGGGTTCCGAGTTTTTTGTTGTTGGGGGTTAGAGTTGTTTGTTCTTAGAGGATTTGGGTTCTTTCTTGTTGGGGGTTAGTGTTGTTTGTTTTTAGGGGATAAGTGTTGGTTGTTGTTAGGGGGTTAGTTTTTTTTGGTTTTACTGGGTTAGTGCTGTTGGTGGTTAGGGGGTTATTGTTGTTGGTTGTTTAGGGGGTTAAGGTTGTTTGTTGTTAGGAGGTTAGGGTTGTTTGTTGTTACGGGGTTAGGTTAGTTTCTTGTTAGGGGTTTAGTGTTGTTTGTTGTTAGGGGGTTAGTGTTTGTTGTTAGGGGTTTAGTGTTGTTTGTTGTTAGGGGGTTAGTGTTTGTTGTTAGGGGTTTAGTGTTGTTTCTTGTTGGGGTTTAGTGGTTTTTGTTGTTAGGGTGTTAGTGTTTGTTGTTAGGGGTTTAGGGTTGTTTGTTGTTAGGGGTTTAAGGTTGTTTGTTGTTAGGAGGTTAGGGTTGTTTGTTGTTACGGGTTTAGGTTAGTTTCTTGTTAGGGGTTTAGTGTTGTTTGTTGTTAGGGGGTTAGTGTTTGTTGTTAGGGGTTTAGGGTTGTTTCTTGTTGGGGTTTATTAGTTTTTGTTGTTAGGGTGTTAGTGTTGTTTGTTGTTAGGGGGTTAGTGTTGTTTGTTCTTACGGGGTTAGTGTTGTTTGTGGTTAGGGTGTTAGTGTTGTTTGTGGTTAGGGGGTGTGCGTTGTTGGTTGTTAGGGGGTTAGGATTGTTTGTTGTTAGGGGTTTAGGGTTGTTTGTTGTTAGGGGGTTAAGGTTGTTTGTTGTTAGGAGGTTAGGGTTGTTTGTTGTTACAGGGTTAGGTTAGTTTCTTGTTAGGGGTTTAGTGTTGTTTGTTGTTAGGAGGTTAGTGTTTGTTGTTAGGGGTTTAGTGTTGTTTCTTGTTGGGGTTTAGTGGTTTTTGTTGTTAGGGTGTTAGTGTTGTTTGTTGTTAGGGGGTTAGTGTTGTTTGCTGTTAGGTGTTTAGGGTTGTTTCTTGTTGGGGTTTAGTGGGTTTTGTTGTTAGGGTGTTAGTGTTTTTGCTTAGGGGGTTAGTGCTGCTGGTTGTTAGGAGGTAAGGGTTGTTTGTTGTTAGTGTTTTAGTGTTGCTTGTTGTTAGGGGTTCCGAGTTTTTTGTTGTTGGAGGTTAGAGTTGTTTGTTCTTAGAGGATTTGGGTTCTTTCTTGTTGGGGGTTAGTGTTGTTTGTTTTTAGGGGATAAGTGTTGGTTGTTGTTAGGGGGTTAGTTTTTTTTGGTTTTACTGGGTTAGTGCTGTTGGTGGTTAGGGGGTTATTGTTGTTGGTTGTTTAGGGGGTTAAGGTTGTTTGTTGTTAGGAGGTTAGGGTTGTTTGTTGTTACGGGGTTAGGTTAGTTTCTTGTTAGGGGTTTAGTGTTGTTTGTTGTTAGGGGGTTAGTGTTTGTTGTTAGGGGTTTAGTGTTGTTTCTTGTTGGGGTTTAGTGTTTTTTCTTGTTAGTGTGTTACTGTTGTTTGTTGTTAGGGGTTTAGGGTTGTTTGTTGTTAGGGGTTTAAGGTTGTTTGTTGTTAGGAGTTTAGGGTTGTTTGTTGTTACGGGGTTAGGTTAGTTTCTTGTTAGGGGTTTAGTGTTGTTTGTTGTTAGGGGGTTAGTGTTTGTTGTTAGGGGTTTAGGGTTGTTTCTGGTTGGGGATTAGTACTTTTTGTTGTTAGGGTGTTAGTGTTGTTTGTTGTTAGGGGGTTAGTGTTGTTTGTTCTTATGGGGTTAGTGTTGTTTGTCGTTAGGGTGTTAGTGTTTTTTGTGGTTAGGGGGTATGCGTTGTTGGTTGTTAGGGGGTTAGGATGTTTTGTTGTTAGGGGTTTAGGGTTGTTTGTTGTTAGGGGGTTAAGGTTGTTTGCTGTTAGGAGGTTAGGGATCTTTGTTGTTACAGGGTTAGGTTAGTTTCTTGTTAGGGGTTTAGTGTTGTTTGTTGTTAGGGGGTTAGTGTTTGTTGTTAGGGGTTTAGTGTTGTTTCTTTTTGGCGTTTAGTGGTTTTTGTTGTTAGGGTGTTAGTGCTGTTTGTTGTTAGGGTTTTAGGGTTGTTTGTTGTTAGAGGTTTAAGGTTGTTTGTTGTTAGGAGGTTAGGGTTGTTTGTTGTTACGGGGTTCGGTTAGTTTCTTGTTAGGGGTTTAGTGTTTTTTGTTGTTAGGGGGTTAGTGTTTGTTGTTAGGGGTTTAGGGCTGTTTCTTGTTGGAGTTTAGTAGTTTTTGTGGTTAGGGTATTAGTGTTGTTTGTGGTTAGGGGGTTAGTGTTGTTTGTTAGGGGGTTAAGGTTGTTTTTTGTTAGGAGGTTAGGGTTGTTTTTTGTTACAGGGTTAGGTTAGTTTCTTGTTAGGGGTTTAGTGTTGTTTGTTGTTAGGGGGTTAGTGTTTGTTGTTAGGGGTTTAGTGTTGTTTCTTGTTGGGGTTTAGCGGTTTTTGTTGTTAGGGTGTTAGTGTTGTTTGTTGTTAGGGGTTTAGGGTTGTTTGTTGTTAGGAGTTTAAGGTTGTTTGCTGTTAGGAGGTTAGGGTTGTTTGTTGTTACGGGGTTAGGTTAGTTTCTTGTTAGGGGTCTAGTGTTGTTTGCTGTTAGGGGGTTAGTGTTTGTTGTTAGGGGTTTAGGGTTGCTTCTTGTTGGGGTTTAGTAGTTTTTGTTGTTAGGGTGTTAATGTTGTTTGTGGTTAGGAGGTTAGTGTTGTTTGTTCTTACGGGGTTAGTGTTGTTTGTGGTTAGGGTGTTAGTGTTGTTTGTTGTTAGGGGGTTAGTGTTGTTTGTTCTTACGGGGTTAGTGTTGTTTGTGGTTAGGGGTGAGCTTTGTTGGTTGTTAGGGGGTTAGGATTGTTTGTTGTTAGGGCTTTAGGGTTGTTTGTTGTTAGGGGGTTAAGGTGGTTTGTTGTTAGGAGGTTAGGGTTGTTTGTTGTTACAGGGTTACGTTAGTTTCTTGTTAGGGGTTTAGTGTTGTTTGTTGTTAGGGGGTTAGTGTTTGTTGTTAGGGGTTTAGGGTTGTTTCTTGTTGGGGTTTAGTAGTTTTTGTTGTTAGGGTGTTGGTGTTGTTTGTTGTTAGGTTGTTAGTGTTGTTTGTATTTAGGGGTTTATGGTTGTTTCTTGTTGGTTTTAGTGGTTTTTGTTGTTAGGGTGTTAGTGTTGTTTGTTGTTACGGGGTTAGTGTTGTTTGTTCTTACGGGGTTAGTGTTGTTTGTGGTTAGGGTGTTAGTGTTGTTTGTGGTTAGGGGGTGAGTGTTGTTGGTGGTTAGGGGGTTAGGATTGTTTGTTGTTAAGGGTTTAGTGTTGTTTGTTGTTAGAGGTTTAAGGTTGTTTGTTGTTAGGGTGTTAGGGTTGTTTGTTCTTAGTGGGTTATTGTTGTTTGTTGTTAGTGGGTTAGTGTTTCTGGTTTTTAGGGTTTAGGGTTGTTTGCTGTTCGGGGGTTAGTGTTGTTTGTTGTTAGGGCGTTAGGGTTGTTTGTTGTTAGGGTGTTAGTTTTCTTTGATGTTAGGGGTTTAGGGTTGTTTGTTGTTAGGGGGTTAGTGTTGTTTGTTGTTAGGGGGTTAGGGTTGTTCCTAGTTGGGGTTTAGTAGTGTTTGTTGTTAGGGTGTTAGTGTTGTCCGTTTTTGGGGTTAGTGTTGTTGTTGTTTGGGGGTTAGTGTTGTTTGTTGTTAGGGTGTGAGAGTTGTTTGTTGTTTGGGGTTTGTGTTGTTTTTTAGGGGGTAGTTTTGTTTGTTGTTAGTGGGTTAGTGTTGATTGTAGTTAGGGGATTAGGGTTGTTGTTAGAGAGTTAGTGTGGTTTGTTGTTTGGGCTTAGTGTTGTTTGTTTTTAGGGGGTTAGGGATCTTTGTTGTTAGGGTGTTAGTGTTGTTTGTTGTTAGGGGATTAGTGTTGTTTGCTGTT
The DNA here is from genome assembly GCF_030014295.1 of Loxodonta africana. NCBI lineage: Eukaryota > Metazoa > Chordata > Mammalia > Proboscidea > Elephantidae > Loxodonta > Loxodonta africana. Next base: position 486,567 of record NW_026974835.1, on the reverse strand, counting down.
AGGTGTTTAGGGTTGTTTCTTGTTGGGGTTTAGTGGGTTTTGTTGTTAGGGTGTTAGTGTTTTTGCTTAGGGGGTTAGTGCTGTTGGTTGTTAGGAGGTAAGGGTTGTTTGTTGTTAGTGTTTTAGTGTTGCTTGTTGTTAGGGGTTCCGAGTTTTTTGTTGTTGGGGGTTAGAGTTGTTTGTTCTTAGAGGATTTGGGTTCTTTCTTGTTGGGGGTTAGTGTTGTTTGTTTTTAGGGGATAAGTGTTGGTTGTTGTTAGGGGGTTAGTTTTTTTTGGTTTTACTGGGTTAGTGCTGTTGGTGGTTAGGGGGTTATTGTTGTTGGTTGTTTAGGGGGTTAAGGTTGTTTGTTGTTAGGAGGTTAGGGTTGTTTGTTGTTACGGGGTTAGGTTAGTTTCTTGTTAGGGGTTTAGTGTTGTTTGTTGTTAGGGGGTTAGTGTTTGTTGTTAGGGGTTTAGTGTTGTTTGTTGTTAGGGGGTTAGTGTTTGTTGTTAGGGGTTTAGTGTTGTTTCTTGTTGGGGTTTAGTGGTTTTTGTTCTTAGGGTGTTAGTGTTTGTTGTTAGGGGTTTAGGGTTGTTTGTTGTTAGGGGTTTAAGGTTGTTTGTTGTTAGGAGGTTAGGGTTGTTTGTTGTTACGGGGTTAGGTAAGTTTCTTGTTAGGGGTTTAGTGTTGTTTGTTGTTAGGGGGTTAGTGTTTGTTGTTAGGGGTTTAGGGTTGTTTCTTGTTGGGTTTAGTAGTTTTTGTTGTTAGGGTGTTAGTGTTGTTTGTTGTTTGGGGGTTAGTGTAGTTTGTTCTTACGGGGTTAGTGTTGTTTGTGGTTAGGGTGTTAGTGTTGTTTGTGGTTAGGGGGTGTGCGTTGTTGGTTGTTAGGGGTTTAGGTTAGTTTCTTGTTAGGGGTTTAGTGTTGTTTGTTGTTGGGGTTTAGTAGTTTTTGTTGTTAGGGTGTTAGTGTTGTTTGTGGTTAGGGGGTTAGTGTTGTTGTTTGTTAGAGGGTTAGGGTTGTTTGTTGTTAGCAGGTTAGGGTTGTTTGTTGTTACAGGGTTAGGTTAGTTTCTTGTTAGGGGTTTAGTGTTGTTTGTGGTTAGGGGGTTAGTGTTTGTTGTTAGGGGTTTAGTGTTGTTTCTGTTGGGGTTTAGTGTTTTTTGTTGTTAGTGTGTTAGTGTTGTTTGTTGTTAGGGGTTTAGGGTTGTTTGTTGTTAGGGGTTTAAGGTTGTTTGTTGTTAGGGGTTTAGGGTTGTTTCTTGTTGGGGTTTAGTAGTTTTTGTTGTTAGGGTGTTGGTGTTGTTTGTTGTTAGGGGTTTAGGGTTGTTTCTTGTTGGGGTTTAGTAGTTTTTGTTGTTAGGGTGTTAGTGTTGTTTGTTGTTAGGGGTTTAGGGTTGTTTGTTGTTAGGGGTTTAAGGTTGTTTTTTGTTAGGAGGTTAGGGTTGTTTGTTGTTACAGGGTTAGGTTAGTTTCTTGTTAGGGGTTTAGTGTTGTTTGTTGTTAGGGGGTTAGTGTTTGTTGTTAGGGGTTTAGTGTTGTTTCTTGTTGGGGTTTAGTGGTTTTTGTTGTTAGGGTGTTAGTGTTGTTTGTTGTTAGGGGTTTAGGGTTGTTTGTTGTTAGGGGTTTAAGGTTGTTTGTTGTTAGGAGGTTAGGGTTGTTTGTTGTTACGGGGTTAGGTTAGTTTCTTGTTAGGGGTTTAGTGTTGTTTGCTGTTAGGGGGTTAGTGTTTGTTTTTAGGGGTTTAGGGTTGTTTCTTGTTGGGGTTTAGTAGTTTTTGTTGTTAGGGTGTTAGTGTTGTTTGTGGTTAGGGGGTTAGTGTTGTTTGTTCTTACGGGGTTAGTGTTGTTTGTGGTTAGGGTGTTAGTGTTGTTTGTGGTTAGGGGGTGAGAGTTGTTGGTTGTTAGGGGGTTAGGATTGTTTGTTGTTAGGGGTTTAGGGTTGTTTGTTGTTAGGGGGTTAAGGTTTTTTGTTGTTAGGAGGTTAGGGCTGTTTGTTGTTACAGGGTTAGGTTAGTTTTTTGTTAGGGGTTTAGTGTTGTTTGTTGTTAGGGGGTTAGTGTTTGTTTTTACGGGTTTAGTGTTGTTTCTTGTTGGGGTTTAGTGGTTTTTGTTGTTAGGGTGTTAGTGTTGTTTGTTGTTAGGGGTTTAGGGTTGTTTGTTGTTAGGGGTTTAAGGTTGTTTGTTGTTAGGAGGTTAGTGTTGTTTGTTGTTACGGGTTTAGGTTAGTTTCTTGTTAGGGGTTTAGTGTTGTTTGTTGTTAGGGGGTTAGTGTTTGTTGTTAGGGGTTTAGGGTTGTTTCTTGTTGGGGTTTAGTAGTTTTTGTTGTTAGGGTGTTAGTGTTGTTTGTTGTTAGGGGGTTAGTGTTGTTTCTTCCTACGGGGTTAGTGTTGTTTGTGGTTAGGGTGTTAGTGTTGTTTGTCGCTAGGGGGTGTGCGTTGTTGGTTGTTAGGGGGTTAGGATTGCTTGTTGTTAGGGGTTTAGGGTTGTTTGTTGTTAGGGAGTTAAGATTGTTTGTTGTTAGGAGGTTAGGGTTGTTTGTTGTTACAGGGTTAGGTTAGTTTCTTGTTAGGGGTTTAGGGTTGTTTGTTGTTATGGGGTTAGTGTTTGTTGTTAGGGGTTTAGGGTTGTTTCTTGTTGGGGTTTAGTAGTTTTTGTTGTTAGGGTGTTAGTGTTGTTTGTGCTTAGGGGGTTAGTGTTGTTTGTTCTTACGGGGTTAGTGTTGTTTGTGGTTAGGGTGTTAGTGTTGTTTGTGGTTAGGGGGTGAGAGTTGTTGGTTGTTAGGGGGTTAGGATTGTTTGTTGTTAGGGGTTTAGGGTTGTTTGTTGTTAGGGGGTTAAGGTGGTTTGTTGTTAGGAGGTTAGGGCTGTTTGTTGTTACAGGGTTAGGTTAGTTTCTTGTTAGGGGTTTAGGGTTGTTTGTTGTTAGGGGTTTAAGGTTGCTTGTTGTTAGGAGGTTAGGGTTGTTTGTTGTTACGGGGTTAGGTTAGTTTCTTGTTAGGGGTTTAGTGTTGTTTGTTGTTAGGGGGTTAGTGTTTGTTGTTAGGGGTTTAGTGTTATTTCTTGTTGGGGTTAAGTGGTTTTTGTTGTTAGGGTGTTAGTGTTGTTTGTTGTTAGGGGTTTAGGGTTGTTTGTTGTTAGGGGTTTAAGGTTGTTGTTAGGAGGTTAGGGTTGTTTGTTGTTACGGGGTTAGGTAAGTTTCTTGTTAGGGGTTTAGTGTTGTTTGTTGTTATGGGGTTAGTGTTTTTTGTTAGGGGTTTAGGGTTGTTTCTTGTTGGGGTTTAGTAGTTTTTGTTGTTAGGGTGTTAGTGTTGTTTGTTGTTAAGGGTGTTAGAGTTGTTTGTTCTTACGGGGTTAGTGTTGTTTGTGGTTAGGGTATTAGTGTTGTTTGTGGTTAGGGGGTGTGCCTTGTTGGTTGTTAGGGGGTTAAGATTGTTTGTTGTTAGGGGTTTAGGGTTGTTTGTTGTTAGGGGTTAAGGTTGTTTGTTGTTAGGAGGTTAGGGTTGTTTGTTTTTACAGGGTTAGGTTAGTTTCTTGTTAGGGGTTTAGTGTTGTTTGTTGTTAGGAGGTTAGTGTTTGTTGTTAGGGGTTTAGTGTTGTTTCTTTTTGGGGTTTAGTGGTATTTGTTGTTAGGGTGTTAGTGTTGTTTGTTGTTAGGGGTTTAGGGTTGTTTGTTGTTAGGGGTTTAAGGTTGTTTGCTGTTAGGAGGTTAGGGTTGTTTGTTGTTACGGGGTTAGGTTAGTTTCTTGTTAGGGGTTTAGTGTTGTTTGTTGTTAGGGGGTTAGTGTTTGTTGTTAGGGGTTTAGGGTTGTTTCTTGTTGGGGTTTACTAGTTTTTGTTGTTAGGGTGTTAGTGTTGTTTGTGGTTAGGGGGTTAGTGTTGTTGTTTGTTAGGGGGTTATTGTTGTTTGTTGTTAGGAGGTTAGGGTTGTTTGTTTTTACAGGGCTAGGTTAGTTTCTTGTTAGGGGTTTAGTGTTGTTTGTTGTTAGGGGGTTAGTGTTTGTTGTTAGGGGTTTAGTGTTGTTTCTTGTTGGGGTTTAGTGGTTTTTGTTGTTAGGGTGTTAGTGTTGTTTGTTGTTAGGGGTTTAGGGTTGTTTGTAGTTAGGGGTTTAAGGTTGTTTGTTGTTAGGAGGTTAGGGTTGTTTGTTGTTACGGGGTTAGGTAAGTTTCTTGTTAGGGGTTTAGTGTTGTTTGTTGTTAGGGGGTTAGTGTTTGTTGTTAGGGGTTTAGGGTTGTTTCTTGTTGGGTTTAGTAGTTTTTGTTGTTAGGGTGTTAGTGTTGTTTGTTGTTTGGGGGTTAGTGTAGTTTGTTCTTACGGGGTTAGTGTTGTTTGTGGTTAGGGTGTTAGTGTTGTTTGTGGTTAGGGGGTGTGCGTTGTTGGTTGTTAGGGGGTTAGGTTAGTTTCTTGTTAGGGGTTTAGTGTTGTTTGTTGTTGGGGTTTAGTAGTTTTTGTTGTTAGGGTGTTAGTGTTGTTTGTGGTTAGGGGGTTAGTGTTGTTGTTTGTTAGAGGGTTAGGGTTGTTTGTTGTTAGCAGGTTAGGGTTGTTTGTTGTTACAGGGTTAGGTTAGTTTCTTGTTAGGGGTTTAGTGTTGTTTGTGGTTAGGGGGTTAGTGTTTGTTGTTAGGGGTTTAGTGTTGTTTCTGTTGGGGTTTAGTGTTTTTTGTTGTTAGTGTGTTAGTGTTGTTTGTTGTTAGGGGTTTAGGGTTGTTTGTTGTTAGGGGTTTAAGGTTGTTTGTTGTTAGGGGTTTAGGGTTGTTTCTTGTTGGGGTTTAGTAGTTTTTGTTGTTAGGGTGTTGGTGTTGTTTGTTGTTAGGGGTTTAGGGTTGTTTCTTGTTGGGGTTTAGTAGTTTTTGTTGTTAGGGTGTTAGTGTTGTTTGTTGTTAGGGGTTTAGGGTTGTTTGTTGTTAGGGGTTTAAGGTTGTTTTTTGTTAGGAGGTTAGGGTTGTTTGTTGTTACAGGGTTAGGTTAGTTTCTTGTTAGGGGTTTAGTGTTGTTTGTTGTTAGGGGGTTAGTGTTTGTTGTTAGGGGTTTAGTGTTGTTTCTTGTTGGGGTTTAGTGGTTTTTGTTGTTAGGGTGTTAGTGTTGTTTGTTGTTAGGGGTTTAGGGTTGTTTGTTGTTAGGGGTTTAAGGTTGTTTGTTGTTAGGAGGTTAGGGTTGTTTGTTGTTACAGGGTTAGGTTAGTTTCTTGTTAGGGGTTTAGTGTTGTTTGCTGTTAGGGGGTTAGTGTTTGTTTTTAGGGGTTTAGGGTTGTTTCTTGTTGGGGTTTAGTAGTTTTTGTTGTTAGGGTGTTAGTGTTGTTTGTGGTTAGGGGGTTAGTGTTGTTTGTTCTTACGGGGTTAGTGTTGTTTGTGGTTAGGGTGTTAGTGTTGTTTGTGGTTAGGGGGTGAGAGTTGTTGGTTGTTAGGGGGTTAGGATTGTTTGTTGTTAGGGGTTTAGGGTTGTTTGTTGTTAGGGGGTTAAGGTTTTTTGTTGTTAGGAGGTTAGGGCTGTTTGTTGTTACAGGGTTAGGTTAGTTTTTTGTTAGGGGTTTAGTGTTGTTTGTTGTTAGGGGGTTAGTGTTTGTTTTTACGGGTTTAGTGTTGTTTCTTGTTGGGGTTTAGTGGTTTTTGTTGTTAGGGTGTTAGTGTTGTTTGTTGTTAGGGGTTTAGGGTTGTTTGTTGTTAGGGGTTTAAGGTTGTTTGTTGTTAGGAGGTTAGTGTTGTTTGTTGTTACGGGTTTAGGTTAGTTTCTTGTTAGGGGTTTAGTGTTCTTTGTTGTTAGGGGGTTAGTGTTTGTTGTTAGGGGTTTAGGGTTGTTTCTTGTTGGGGTTTAGTAGTTTTTGTTGTTAGGGTGTTAGTGTTGTTTGTTGTTAGGGGGTTAGTGTTGTTTCTTCCTACGGGGTTAGTGTTGTTTGTGGTTAGGGTGTTAGTGTTGTTTGTCGCTAGGGGGTGTGCGTTGTTGGTTGTTAGGGGGTTAGGATTGCTTGTTGTTAGGGGTTTAGGGTTGTTTGTTGTTAGGGAGTTAAGATTGTTTGTTGTTAGGAGGTTAGGGTTGTTTGTTGTTACAGGGTTAGGTTAGTTTCTTGTTAGAGGTTTAGGGTTGTTTGTTGTTATGGGGTTAGTGTTTGTTGTTAGGGGTTTAGGGTTGTTTCTTGTTGGGGTTTAGTAGTTTTTGTTGTTAGGGTGTTAGTGTTGTTTGTGCTTAGGGGGTTAGTGTTGTTTGTTCTTACGGGGTTAGTGTTGTTTGTGGTTAGGGTGTTAGTGTTGTTTGTGGTTAGGGGGTGAGAGTTGTTGGTTGTTAGGGGGTTAGGATTGTTTGTTGTTAGGGGTTTAGGGTTGTTTGTTGTTAGGGGGTTAAGGTGGTTTGTTGTTAGGAGGTTAGGGCTGTTTGTTGTTACAGGGTTAGGTTAGTTTCTTGTTAGGGGTTTAGGGTTGTTTGTTGTTAGGGGTTTAAGGTTGCTTGTTGTTAGGAGGTTAGGGTTGTTTGTTGTTACGGGGTTAGGTTAGTTTCTTGTTAGGGGTTTAGTGTTGTTTGTTGTTAGGGGGTTAGTGTTTGTTGTTAGGGGTTTAGTGTTATTTCTTGTTGGGGTTAAGTGGTTTTTGTTGTTAGGGTGTTAGTGTTGTTTGTTGTTAGGGGTTTAGGGTTGTTTGTTGTTAGGGGTTTAAGGTTGTTGTTAGGAGGTTAGGGTTGTTTGTTGTTACGGGGTTAGGTAAGTTTCTTGTTAGGGGTTTAGTGTTGTTTGTTGTTATGGGGTTAGTGTTTTTTGTTAGGGGTTTAGGGTTGTTTCTTGTTGGGGTTTAGTAGTTTTTGTTGTTAGGGTGTTAGTGTTGTTTGTTGTTAAGGGTGTTAGAGTTGTTTGTTCTTACGGGGTTAGTGTTGTTTGTGGTTAGGGTATTAGTGTTGTTTGTGGTTAGGGGGTGTGCCTTGTTGGTTGTTAGGGGGTTAAGATTGTTTGTTGTTAGGGGTTTAGGGTTGTTTGTTGTTAGGGGTTAAGGTTGTTTGTTGTTAGGAGGTTAGGGTTGTTTGTTTTTACAGGGTTAGGTTAGTTTCTTGTTAGGGGTTTAGTGTTGTTTGTTGTTAGGAGGTTAGTGTTTGTTGTTAGGGGTTTAGTGTTGTTTCTTTTTGGGGTTTAGTGGTATTTGTTGTTAGGGTGTTAGTATTGTTTGTTGTTAGGGGTTTAGGGTTGTTTGTTGTTAGGGGTTTAAGGTTGTTTGCTGTTAGGAGGTTAGGGTTGTTTGTTGTTACGGGGTTAGGTAAGTTTCTTGTTAGGGGTTTAGTGTTGTTTGTTGTTAGGGGGTTAGTGTTTGTTGTTAGGGGTTTAGGGTTGTTTCTTGTTGGGGTTTACTAGTTTTTGTTGTTAGGGTGTTAGTGTTGTTTGTGGTTAGGGGGTTAGTGTTGTTGTTTGTTAGGGGGTTATTGTTGTTTGTTGTTAGGAGGTTAGGGTTGTTTGTTTTTACAGGGCTAGGTTAGTTTCTTGTTAGGGGTTTAGTGTTGTTTGTTGTTAGGGGGTTAGTGTTTGTTGTTAGGGGTTTAGTGTTGTTTCTTGTTGGGGTTTAGTGGTTTTTGTTGTTAGGGTGTTAGTGTTGTTTGTTGTTAGGGGTTTAGGGTTGTTTGTAGTTAGGGGTTTAAGGTTGTTTGTTGTTAGGAGGTTAGGGTTGTTTGTTGTTACGGGGTTAGGTAAGTTTCTTGTTAGGGGTTTAGTGTTGTTTGTTGTTAGGGGGTTAGTGTTTGTTGTTAGGGGTTTAGGGTTGTTTCTTGTTGGGTTTAGTAGTTTTTGTTGTTAGGGTGTTAGTGTTGTTTGTTGTTTGGGGGTTAGTGTAGTTTGTTCTTACGGGGTTAGTGTTGTTTGTGGTTAGGGTGTTAGTGTTGTTTGTGGTTAGGGGGTGTGCGTTGTTGGTTGTTAGGGGGTTAGGTTAGTTTCTTGTTAGGGGTTTAGTGTTGTTTGTTGTTGGGGTTTAGTAGTTTTTGTTGTTAGGGTGTTAGTGTTGTTTGTGGTTAGGGGGTTAGTGTTGTTGTTTGTTAGAGGGTTAGGGTTGTTTGTTGTTAGCAGGTTAGGGTTGTTTGTTGTTACAGGGTTAGGTTAGTTTCTTGTTAGGGGTTTAGTGTTGTTTGTGGTTAGGGGGTTAGTGTTTGTTGTTAGGGGTTTAGTGTTGTTTCTGTTGGGGTTTAGTGTTTTTTGTTGTTAGTGTGTTAGTGTTGTTTGTTGTTAGGGGTTTAGGGTTGTTTGTTGTTAGGGGTTTAAGGTTGTTTGTTGTTAGGGGTTTAGGGTTGTTTCTTGTTGGGGTTTAGTAGTTTTTGTTGTTAGGGTGTTGGTGTTGTTTGTTGTTAGGGGTTTAGGGTTGTTTCTTGTTGGGGTTTAGTAGTTTTTGTTGTTAGGGTGTTAGTGTTGTTTGTTGTTAGGGGTTTAGGGTTGTTTGTTGTTAGGGGTTTAAGGTTGTTTTTTGTTAGGAGGTTAGGGTTGTTTGTTGTTACAGGGTTAGGTTAGTTTCTTGTTAGGGGTTTAGTGTTGTTTGTTGTTAGGGGGTTAGTGTTTGTTGTTAGGGGTTTAGTGTTGTTTCTTGTTGGGGTTTAGTGGTTTTTGTTGTTAGGGTGTTAGTGTTGTTTGTTGTTAGGGGTTTAGGGTTGTTTGTTGTTAGGGGTTTAAGGTTGTTTGTTGTTAGGAGGTTAGGGTTGTTTGTTGTTACAGGGTTAGGTTAGTTTCTTGTTAGGGGTTTAGTGTTGTTTGCTGTTAGGGGGTTAGTGTTTGTTTTTAGGGGTTTAGGGTTGTTTCTTGTTGGGGTTTAGTAGTTTTTGTTGTTAGGGTGTTAGTGTTGTTTGTGGTTAGGGGGTTAGTATTGTTTGTTCTTACGGGGTTAGTGTTGTTTGTGGTTAGGGTGTTAGTGTTGTTTGTCGCTAGGGGGTGTGCGTTGTTGGTTGTTAGGGGGTTAGGATTGCTTGTTGTTAGGGGTTTAGGGTTGTTTGTTGTTAGGGAGTTAAGATTGTTTGTTGTTAGGAGGTTAGGGTTGTTTGTTGTTACAGGGTTAGGTTAGTTTCTTGTTAGGGGTTTAGGGTTGTTTGTTGTTATGGGGTTAGTGTTTGTTGTTAGGGGTTTAGGGTTGTTTCTTGTTGGGGTTTAGTAGTTTTTGTTGTTAGGGTGTTAGTGTTGTTTGTGCTTAGGGGGTTAGTGTTGTTTGTTCTTACGGGGTTAGTGTTGTTTGTGGTTAGGGTGTTAGTGTTGTTTGTGGTTAGGGGGTGAGAGTTGTTGGTTGTTAGGGGGTTAGGATTGTTTGTTGTTAGGGGTTTAGGGTTGTTTGTTGTTAGGGGGTTAAGGTGGTTTGTTGTTAGGAGGTTAGGGCTGTTTGTTGTTACAGGGTTAGGTTAGTTTCTTGTTAGGGGTTTAGGGTTGTTTGTTGTTAGGGGTTTAAGGTTGCTTGTTGTTAGGAGGTTAGGGTTGTTTGTTGTTACGGGGTTAGGTTAGTTTCTTGTTAGGGGTTTAGTGTTGTTTGTTGTTAGGGGGTTAGTGTTTGTTGTTAGGGGTTTAGTGTTATTTCTTGTTGGGGTTAAGTGGTTTTTGTTGTTAGGGTGTTAGTGTTGTTTGTTGTTAGGGGTTTAGGGTTGTTTGTTGTTAGGGGTTTAAGGTTGTTGTTAGGAGGTTAGGGTTGTTTGTTGTTACGGGGTTAGGTAAGTTTCTTGTTAGGGGTTTAGTGTTGTTTGTTGTTATGGGGTTAGTGTTTTTTGTTAGGGGTTTAGGGTTGTTTCTTGTTGGGGTTTAGTAGTTTTTGTTGTTAGGGTGTTAGTGTTGTTTGTTGTTAAGGGTGTTAGAGTTGTTTGTTCTTACGGGGTTAGTGTTGTTTGTGGTTAGGGTATTAGTGTTGTTTGTGGTTAGGGGGTGTGCCTTGTTGGTTGTTAGGGGGTTAAGATTGTTTGTTGTTAGGGGTTTAGGGTTGTTTGTTGTTAGGGGTTAAGGTTGTTTGTTGTTAGGAGGTTAGGGTTGTTTGTTTTTACAGGGTTAGGTTAGTTTCTTGTTAGGGGTTTAGTGTTGTTTGTTGTTAGGAGGTTAGTGTTTGTTGTTAGGGGTTTAGTGTTGTTTCTTTTTGGGGTTTAGTGGTATTTGTTGTTAGGGTGTTAGTGTTGTTTGTTGTTAGGGGTTTAGGGTTGTTTGTTGTTAGGGGTTTAAGGTTGTTTGTTGTTAGGAGGTTAGGGTTGTTTGTTGTTACAGGGTTAGGTTAGTTTCTTGTTAGGGGTTTAGTGTTGTTTGTTGTTAGGGGGTTAGTGTTTGTTGTTAGGGGTTTAGGGTTGTTTCTTGTTGGGGTTTAGTAGTTTTAGTTGTTAGGGTGTTAGTGTTGTTTGTGGTTAGGGGCTTAGTGTTGTTGTTTGTTAGGGGGTTAGGGTTTGTTGTTAGGAGGTTAGGGTTGTTTGTTGTTACAGGGTTAGGTTAGTTTCTTGTAAGGGGTTTAGTGTTGTTTGTTGTTAGGGGGTTAGTGTTTGCTGTTAGGGGTTTAGGGTTGTTTCTTTTTGGGGTTTAGTAGTTTTTGTTGTTAGGGTGTTAGTGTTGTTTGTGGTTAGGGGGTTAGTGTTGTTTGTTCTTACGGGGTTAGTGTCATTTGTGGTTAGGGTGTTAGTGTTGTTTGTGGTTAGGGGGTGTGCGTTGTTGGTTGTTAGGGGGTTAGGATTGTTTGTTGTTAGGGGTTTAGGGTTTGTTGTTAGGGGGTTAAGGATGTTTGTTGTTAGGATGTTAGGGTTGTTTGTTGTTACATTGTTAGGTTAGTTTCTTGTTAGGGGTTTAGTGTTGTTTGTTGTTAGGGGGTTAGTGTTTGTTGTTACGGGTTTAGTGTTGTTTCTTGTTGGGGTTTAGTGGTTTTTATTGTTAGGGTGTTAGTGTTGTTTGTGGTTAGGGGGTTAGTGTTGTTGTTTGTTAGGGGGTTAGGGTTGTTTGTTGTTGGGGTTTAGTGGTTTTTGTTGTTAGGGTGTTAGTGTTGTTTGTTGTTAGGGGTTTAGGGTTTTTTGTTGTTAGGGGTTTAAGGTTGTTTGTTGTTAGGAGGTTAGGGTTGTTTGTTGTTACGGGGTTAGGTTAGTTTCTTGTTAGGGGTTTAGTGTTGTTTGTTGTTAGGGGGTTAGTGTTTGTTGTTAGGGCTTTAGGGTTGTTTCTTGTTGTTTTTTAGTAGTTTTTGTTGTTAGGGTGTTAGTGTTGTTTGTGGTTAGGGGGTTAGTGTTGTTGTTTGTTAGGGGGTTAGGGTTGTTTGTTGTTAGAAGGTTAGGGTTGTTTGTTGTTAGGGGTTTAAGGTTGTTTGTTGTTAGGAGGTTAGGGTTGTTTGTTGTTACAGGGTTAGGTTAGTTTCTTTTTAGGGGTGTAGTGTTGTTTGTTGTTAGGGGGTTAGTGTTTGTTGTTAGGGGTTTAGGAATGTTTCTTGTTGGGGTTTAGTAGTTTTTGTTGTTAGGGTGTTAGTGTTGTTTGTTGTTAGGGGGTTAGTGTTGTTTGTTCTTACGGGGTTAGTGTTGTTTGTGGTTAGAGGATGAGCGTTATTGGTTGTTAGGGGGTTAGGATTGTTTGTTGTTAGGGGTTTAGGGTTGTTTGTTGTTAGGGGGTTAAGGTTGTTGGTTGTTAGGAGGTTAGGGTTGTTTGTTGTTACAGGGTTAGGTTAGTTTCTTGTTAGGGGTTTAGTGTTGTTTGTTGTTAGGGGGTTAGTGTTTGTTGTTAGGGGTTTAGTGTTGTTTCTTGTTGGGGTTTAGTGGTTTTTGTTGTTAGGGTGTTAGTGTTGTTTGTTGATAGGGGTTTAGGGTTGTTTGTTGTTAGGGGTTTAAGGTTGTTTGTTGTTAGGAGGTTAGGGTTGTTTGTTGTTACGGCGTTAGGTTAGTTTCTTGTTAGGGGTTTAGTGTTGTTTGTTGTTAGGGGGTTAGTGTTTGTTGTTAGGGGTTTAGGAATGTTTCTTGTTGGGGTTTAGTAGTTTTTGTTGTTAGGGTGTTAGTGTTGTTTGTTGTTAGGGTGTTAGTGTTGTTTGTTCTTACGGGGATAGTGTTGTTTGTGGTTAGGGTGTTAGTGTTGTTTGTGGTTAGGGGGTGTGCGTTGTTGGTTGTTAGGGGGTTAGGATTGTTTGTTGTTAGGGGTTTAGGGTTGTTTGTTGTTAGGGGGTTAAGTTTGTTTGTTGTTAGGAGGTTAGGGTTGTTTGTTGTTACAGAGTTAGGTTAGTTTCTTGTTAGGGGTTTAGTGTTGTTTGTTGTTAGGAGGTTAGTGTTTGTTGTTAGGGGTTTAGTGTTGTTTCTTGTTGGGGTTTAGTGGTTTTTGTTGTTAGGGTGTTAGTGTTGTTTCTTGTTAGGGGTTTAGGGTTGTTTGTTGTTAGGGGTTTAACGTTGTTTGTTGTTAGGGTGTTAGGGTTGTTTGTTGTTACGGGGTTAGGTTAGTTTCTTGTTAGGGGTTTAGTGTTGTTTGTTGTTAGGGGGTTAGTGTTTGTTGTTAGGGGTTTAGGGTTGTTTCTTGTTGGGGTTTAGTAGTTTTAGTTGTTAGGGTGTTAGTGTTGTTTGTGGTTAGGGGCTTAGTGTTGTTGTTTGTTAGGGGGTTAGGGTTGTTTGTTGTTAGGAGGTTAGGGTTGTTTGTTTTTACAGGGTTAGGTTAGTTTCTTGTTAGGGGTTTAGTGATGTTTGTTGTTAGGGGGTTAGTGTTTGTTGTTAGGGGTTTAGTGTTGTTTCTTGTTGGGGTTTAGTGGTTTTTTTTGTTAGGGCGTTAGTGTTGTTTGTTGTTATGGGTTTAGGGTTGTTTGTTGTTAGGGGTTTAAGGTTGTTTGTTGTTAGGAGGTTAGGGTTGTTTGTTGTTACGGGGTTAGGTAAGTTTCTTGTTAGGGGTTTAGTGTTGTTTGTTGTTAGGGGGTTAGTGTTTGTTGTTAGGGGTTTAGGGTTGTTTCTTGTTGGGGTTTAGTAGTTTTAGTTGTTAGGGTGTTAGTGTTGTTTGTGGTTAGGGGCTTAGTGTTGTTGTTTGTTAGGGGGTTAGGGTTTGTTGTTAGGAGGTTAGGGTTGTTTGTTGTTACAGGGTTAGGTTAGTTTCTCGTAAGGGGTTTAGTGTTGTTTGTTGTTAGGGGGTTAGTGTTTGCTGTTAGGGGTTTAGGGTTGTTTCTTTTTGGGGTTTAGTAGTTTTTGTTGTTAGGGTGTTAGTGTTGTTTGTGGTTAGGGGGTTAGTGTTGTTTGTTCTTACGGGGTTAGTGTCATTTGTGGTTAGGGTGTTAGTGTTGTTTGTGGTTAGGGGGTGTGCGTTGTTGGTTGTTAGTTGGTTACGTTAGTTTCTTGTTAGGGGTTTAGTGTTGTTTGCTGTTAGGGGGTTAGTGTTTGTTGTTAGGGGTTTAGGGTTGTTTCTTGTTGGGGTTTAGTAGTTTTTGTTAGGGTGTTAGTGTTGTTTGCGGTTAGGGGGTTAGTGTTGTTGTCTGTTAGGGAGTTAGGGTTATTTGTTGTTAGGAGGTTAGGGTTGTTTGTTGTTACAGGGTTAGGTTAGTTTCTTGTTAGGGGTTTAGTGTTGTTTGTTGTTAGGGGGTTACTGTTTGTTGTTAGGGGTTTAGTGTTGTTTCTTGTTGGAGTTTAGTGTTTTTTGTTGTTAGTGTGTTAGTGTTGTTTGTTGTTAGGGGTTTAGGGTTGTTTGTTGTTAGGGGTTTAAGGTTGTTTGTTGTTAGGAGGTTAGGGTTGTTTGTTGTTACGGGGTTAGGTTAGTTTCTTGTTAGGGGATTAGTGTTGTTTGTTGTTAGGGGGTTAGTGTTTGTTGTTAGGGGTTTAGGGTTGTTTCTTGTTGGGGTTTAGTAGTTTTTGTTGTTAGGGTGTTAGTGTTGTTTGTTGTTAGGGGGTTAGTGTTGTTTGTTCTTACGGGGTTAGTGTTGTTTGTGGTTAGGGTGTTAGTGTTGTTTGTGGTTAGGGGGTTAGTGTTGTTTGTTCTTACGGGGTTAGTGTTGTTTGTGGTTAGGGTGTTAGTGTTGTTTGTGGTTAGGGGGTGTGCTTTGTTGGTTGTTAGGGGGTTAGGATTGTTTGTTGTTAGGGGTTTAGGGTTGTTTGTTGTTAGGGGGTTAAGGTTGTTTGTTGTTAGGAGGTTAGGGATCTTTGTTGTTACAGGGTTAGGTTAGTTTCTTGTTAGGGGTTTAGTGTTGTTTGTTGTTAGGGGGTTAGTGTTTGTTGTTAGGGGTTTAGTGTTGTTTCTTGTTGGGGTTTAGTGGTTTTTGTTGTTAGGGTGTTAGTGTTCTTTGTTGTTAGGGGTTTAGGGTTGTTTGTTGTTAGGGGTTTAAGATTGTTTGTTGTTAGGAGGTTAGGGTTGTTTGTTGTTACGGGGTTAGGTTAGTTTCTTGTTAGGGGTTTAGTGTTTTTTGTTGTTAGGGGGTTAGTGTTTGTTGTTAGGGGTTTAGGGCTGTTTCTTGTTGGGGTTTAGTAGGTTTTGTTGTTAGGGTGTTAGTGTTGTTTGTGGTTAGGGTGTTAGTGTTGTTGTTTGTTAGGGGGATAAGGTTGTTTTTTGTTAGGAGGTTAGGGTTGTTTGTTGTTACAGGGTTAGGTTAGTTTCATGTTAGGGGTTTAGTGTTGTTTGTTGTTAGGGGGTTAGAGTTTGTTGTTAGGGGTTTAGAGTTGTTTCTTGTTGGGGTTTAGTGGTTTTTGTTGTTAGGGTGTTAGTGTTGTTTGTTGTTATGGGTTTAGGGTTGTTTGTTGTTAGGGGTTTAAGGTTGTTTGTTGTTAGGAGGTTAGGGTTGTTTGTTGTTACGGGGTTAGGTTAGTTTCTTGTTAGGGGTTTAGTGTTGTTTGCTTTTAGGGGGTTAGTGTTTGTTGTTAGGGGTTTAGGGTTGCTTCTTGTTGGGGTTTAGTAGTTTTTGTTCTTAGGGTGTTAGTGTTGTTTGTGGTTGGGGGTTAGTGTTGTTTGTTCTTACGGGGTTAGTGTTGTTTGTGGTTAGCGGGTGAGCGTTGTTGGTTGTTAGGGGGTTAGGATTGTTTGTTGTTAGGGGTTTAGGGTTGTTTGTTGTTAGGGGGTTAAGGTTGTTTGTTGTTAGGAGGTTAGGGCTGTTTGTTGTTACAGGGTTAGGTTAGTTTCTTGTTAGGGGTTTAGTGTTGTTTGTTGTTAGGGGGTTAGTGTTTGTTGTTAGGGGTTTAGTGTTGTTTCTTGTTGGGGTTTAGTGGTTTTTGTTGTTAGGGTGTTAGTGTTGTTTGTTGTTAGGGGTTTAGGGTTGTTTGTTGTTAGGGGTTTAAGGTTGTTTGTTGTTAGGAGGTTAGGGTTGTTTGTTGTTACGGGGTTAGGTAAGTTTCTTGTTAGGGGTTTAGTGTTGTTTGTTGTTAGGGGGTTAGTGTTTGTTGTTAGGGGTTTAGGGTTGTTTCTTGTTGGGTTTAGTAGTTTTTGTTGTTAGGGTGTTAGTGTTGTTTGTTGTTTGGGGGTTAGTGTAGTTTGTTCTTACGGGGTTAGTGTTGTTTGTGGTTAGGGTGTTAGTGTTGTTTGTGGTTAGGGGGTGTGCGTTGTTGGTTGTTAGGGGGTTAGGTTAGTTTCTTGTTAGGGGTTTAGTGTTGTTTGTTGTTGGGGTTTAGTAGTTTTTGTTGTTAGGGTGTTAGTGTTGTTTGTGGTTAGGGGGTTAGTGTTGTTGTTTGCTAGGGGGTTAGGGTTGTTTGTTGTTAGCAGGTTAGGGTTGTTTGTTGTTACAGGGTTAGGTTAGTTTCTTGTTAGGGGTTTAGTGTTGTTTGTGATTAGGGGGTTAGTGTTTGTTGTTAGGGGTTTAGTGTTGTTTCTGTTGGGGTTTAGTGTTTTTTGTTGTTAGTGTGTTAGTGTTGTTTGTTGTTAGGGGTTTAGGGTTGTTTGTTGTTAGGGGTTTAAGGTTGTTTGTTATTAGGGGTTTAGGGTTGTTTCTTGTTGGGGTTTAGTAGTTTTTGTTGTTAGGGTGTTGGTGTTGTTTGTTGTTAGGGGTTTAGGGTTGTTTCTTGTTGGGGTTTAGTAGTTTTTGTTGTTAGGGTGTTAGTGTTGTTTGTTGTTAGGGGTTTAGGGTTGTTTGTTGTTAGGGGTTTAAGGTTGTTTTTTGTTAGGAGGTTAGGGTTGTTTGTTGTTACAGGGTTAGGTTAGTTTCTTGTTAGGGGTTTAGTGTTGTTTGTTGTTAGGGGGTTAGTGTTTGTTGTTAGGGGTTTAGTGTTGTTTCTTGTTGGGGTTTAGTGGTTTTTGTTGTTAGGGTGTTAGTGTTGTTTGTTGTTAGGGGTTTAGGGTTGTTTGTTGTTAGGGGTTTAAGGTTGTTTGTTGTTAGGAGGTTAGGGTTGTTTGTTGTTACGGGGTTAGGTTAGTTTCTTGTTAGGGTTTTAGTGTTGTTTGCTGTTAGGGGGTTAGTGTTTGTTGTTAGGGGTTTAGGGTTGTTTCTTGTTGGGGTTTAGTAGTTTTTGTTGTTAGGGTGTTAGTGTTGTTTGTGGTTAGGGGGTTAGTGTTGTTTGTTCTTACGGGGTTAGTGTTGTTTGTGGTTAGGGTGTTAGTGTTGTTTGTGGTTAGGGGGTGAGAGTTGTTGGTTGTTAGGGGGTTAGGATTGTTTGTTGTTAGGGGTTTAGGGTTGTTTGTTGTTAGGGGGTTAAGGTTTTTTGTTGTTAGGAGGTTAGGGCTGTTTGTTGTTACAGGGTTAGGTTAGTTTTTTGTTAGGGGTTTAGTGTTGTTTGTTGTTAGGGGGTTAGTGTTTGTTGTTAGGGGTTTAGTGTTGTTTCTTGTTGGGGTTTAGTGGTTTTTGTTGTTAGGGTGTTAGTGTTGTTTGTTGTTAGGGGTTTAGGGTTGTTTGTTGTTAGGGGTTTAAGGTTGTTTGTTGTTAGGAGGTTAGTGTTGTTTGTTGTTACGGGTTTAGGTTAGTTTCTTGTTAGGGGTTTAGTGTTGTTTGTTGTTAGGGGGTTAGTGTTTGTTGTTAGGGGTTTAGGGTTGTTTCTTGTTGGGGTTTAGTAGTTTCTGTTGTTAGGGTGTTAGTGTTGTTTGTTGTTAGGGGCTTAGTGTTGTTTGTTCTTACGGGGTTAGTGTTGGTTGTGGTTAGGGTGTTAGTGTTGTTTGTGGTTAGGGGGTGAGAGTTGTTGGTTGTTAGGGGGTTAGGATTGTTTGTTGTTAGGGGTTTAGGGTTGTTTGTTGTTAGGGGGTTAAGGTGGTTTGTTGTTAGGAGGTTAGGGCTGTTTGTTGTTACAGGGTTAGGTTAGTTTCTTGTTAGGGGTTTAGTGTTGTTTGTTGTTAGGGGGTTAGTGTTTGTTGTTAGGGGTTTAGTGTTGTTTGTTGTTAGGGGTTTAGGGTTGTTTGTTGTTAGGGTTTTAAGGTTGTTTGCTGTTAGGAGGTTAGGGTTGTTTGTTGTTACGGGGTTAGGTTAGTTTCTTGTTAGGGGTTTAGTGTTGTTTGTTGTTAGGGGGTTAGTGTTTGTTGTTAGGGGTTTAGGGTTGTTTCTTGTTGGGGTTTAGTAGTTTTTGTTGTTAGGGTGTTAGTGTTGTTTGTTGTTAGGGGGTTAGTGTTGTTTGTTCTTACGGGGTTAGTGTTGTTTGTGGTTAGGGTGTTAGTGTTGTTTGTGGTTAGGGGGTGTGCGTTGTTGGTTGTTAGGGGGTTAGGATGGTTTGTTGTTAGGGGTTTAGGGTTGTTTGTTGTTAGGGGGTTAAGGTTGTTTGTTGTTAGGAGGTTAGGGTTGTTTGTTGTTACAGGGTTAGGTTAGTTTCTTGTTAGGGGTTTAGTGTTTTTTGTTGTTAGGGGGTTAGTGTTTGTTGTTAGGGGTTTAGGGCTGTTTCTTGTTGGGGTTTAGTAGTTTTTGTTGTTAGGGTGTTAGTGTTGTTTCTGGTTAGGGGGTTAGTGTTGTTGTTTGTTAGGGGGTTAAGGTTGTTTGTTGTTAGGAGGTTAGGGTTGTTTGTTGTTACAGGGTTAGGTTAGTTTCTTGTTAGGGGTTTAGTGTTGTTTGTTGTTAGGGGGTTAGTGTTTGTTGTTAGGGGTTTAGTGTTGTTTCTTGTTGGGGTTTAGTGGTTTTTGTTGTTAGGGTGTTAGTGTTGTTTGTTGTTAGGGGTTTAGGGTTGTTTGTTGTTAGGGGTTTAAGGTTGTTTGTTGTTAGGAGGTTAGGGTTGTTTGTTGTTACGGGGTTAGGTTAGTTTCTTGTTAGGGGTTTAGTGTTGTTTGTTGTTAGGGGGTTAGTGTTTGTTGTTAGGGGTTTAGGGTTGTTTCTTGTTGGGGTTTAGTAGTTTTTGTTGTTAGGGTGTTAGTTTTGTTTGTTGTTAGGGCGTTAGTGTAGTTTGTTCTTACGGGGTTAGTGTTGTTTGTGGTTAGGGTGTTAGTGTTGTTTGTGGTTAGGGGGTGTGCGTTGTTGGTTGTTAGGGGGTTAGGATTGTTTGTTGTTAGGGGTTTAGGGTTTGTTGTTAGGGGGTTAAGGATGTTTGTTGTTAGGATGTTAGGGTTGTTTGTTGTTACATTGTTAGGTTAGTTTCTTGTTAGGGGTTTAGTGTTGTTTGTTGTTAGGGGGTTAGTGTTTGTTGTTACGGGTTTAGTGTTGTTTCTTGTTGGGGTTTAGTGGTTTTTATTGTTAGGGTGTTAGTGTTGTTTGTTGTTAGGTGTTTAAGGTTGTTTGTTGTTAGGGGGTTAGTGTTTGTTGTTAGGGGTTTAAGGTTGTTTCTTGTTGGAGTTTAGTAGTTTTTCTTGTTAGGGTGTTAGTGTTGTTTGTGGTTAGGGGGTTAGTGTTGTTCTTTGTTAGGGGGTTAGGGTTGTTTGTTGTTGGGGTTTAGTGGTTTTTTTTGTTAGGGTGTTAGTGTAGTTTGTTGTTAGGGGTTTAGGGTTTTTTGTTGTTAGGGGTTTAAGGTTGTTTGTTGTTACGAGGTTAGGGTTGTTTGTTGTTACGGGGTTAGGATAGTTTCTTGTTAGGGGTTTAGTGTTGTTTGTTGTTAGGGGGTTAGTGTTTGTTGTTAGGGGTTTAGTGTTGTTTCTTGTTGGGGTTTAGTGTTTTTTGTTGTTAGTGTGTTAGTGTTGTTTGTTGTTAGGGGTTTAGGGTTGTTTGTTGTTAGGGGTTTAAGGTTGTTTGTTGTTAGGAGGTTAGGGTTGTTTGTTGTTACGGGGTTAGGTTAGTTTCTTGTTAGGGGATTAGTGTTGTTTGTTGTTAGGGGGTTAGTGTTTGTTGTTAGGGGTTTAGGGTTGTTTCTTGTTGGGGTTTAGTAGTTTTAGTTGTTAGGGTGGTAGTGTTGTTTGTTGTTAGGGGGTTAGTGTTGTTTGTTCTTACGGGGTTAGTGTTGTTTGTGGTTAGGGTGTTAGTGTTGTTTGTTCTTACGGGGTTAGTGTTGTTTGTGGTTAGGGTGTTAGTGTTGTTTGTGGTTAGGGGGTGTGCGTTGTTGGTTGTTAGGGGGTTAGGATTGTTTGTTGTTAGGGGTTTAGTGTTGTTTGTTGTTAGGGGGTTAAGGTTGTTTGTTGTTAGGAGGTTAGGGATCTTTGTTGTTACAGGGTTAGGTTAGTTTCTTGTTAGCGGTTTAGTGTTGTTTGTTGTTAGGGGGTTAGTGTTTGTTGTTAGGGGTTTAGTGTTGTTTCTTGTTGGGGTTTAGTGGTTTTTGTTGTTAGGGTGTTAGTGTTCTTTGTTGTTAGGGGTTTAGGATTGTTTGTTGTTAGGGGTTTAAGATTGTTTGTTGTTAGGAGGTTAGGGTTGTTTGTTGTTACGGGGTTAGGTTAGTTTCTTGTTAGGGGTTTAGTGTTTTTTGTTGTTAGGGGGTTAGTGTTTGTTGTTAGGGGTTTAGGGCTGTTTCTTGTTGGGGTTTAGTAGTTTTTGTTGTTAGGGTGTTAGTGTTGTTTGTGGTTAGGGTGTTAGTGTTGTTGTTTGTTAGGGGGATAAGGTTGTTTTTTGTTAGGAGGTTAGGGTTGTTTGTTGTTACAGGGTTAGGTTAGTTTCTTGTTAGGGGTTTAGTGTTGTTTGTTGTTAGGGGGTTAGTGTTTGTTGTTAGGGGTTTAGAGTTGTTTCTTGTTGGGGTTTAGTGGTTTTTGTTGTTAGGGTGTTAGTGTTGTTTGTTGTTATGGGTTTAGGGTTGTTTGTTGTTTGGGGTTTAAGGTTGTTTGTTGTTAGGAGGTTAGGGTTGTTTGTTGTTACGGGGTTAGGTTAGTTTCTTGTTAGGGGTTTAGTGTTGTTTGCTGTTAGGGGGTTAGTGTTTGTTGTTAGGGGTTTAGGGTTGCTTCTTGTTGGGGTTTAGTAGTTTTTGTTGTTAGGGTGTTAGTGTTGTTTGTGGTTAGGGGGTTAGTGTTGTTTGTTCTTACGGGGTTAGTGTTGTTTGTGGTTAGGGTGTTAGTGGTGTTTGTGGTTAGGGGGTGAGAGTTGTTGGTTGTTAGGGGGTTAGGATTGTTTGTTGTTAGGGGTTTAGGGTTGTTTGTTGTTAGGGGGTTAAGGTTGTTTGTTGTTAGGAGGTTAGGGCTGTTTGTTGTTACAGGGTTAGGTTAGTTTCTTGTTAGGGGTTTAGTGTTGTTTGTTGTTAGGGGGTTAGTGTTTGTTGTTAGGGGTTTAGTGTTATTTCTTGTTGGGGTTAAGTGGTTTTTGTTGTTAGGGTGTTAGTGTTGTTTGTTGTTAGGGGTTTAGGGTTGTTTGTTGTTAGGGGTTTAAGGTTGTTGTTAGGAGGTTAGGGTTGTTTGTTGTTACGGGGTTAGGTAAGTTTCTTGTTAGGGGTTTAGTGTTGTTTGTTGTTATGGGGTTAGTGTTTTTTGTTAGGGGTTTAGGGTTGTTTCTTGTTGGGGTTTAGTAGTTTTTGTTGTTAGGGTGTTAGTGTTGTTTGTTGTTAAGGGTGTTAGAGTTGTTTGTTCTTACGGGGTTAGTGTTGTTTGTGGTTAGGGTATTAGTGTTGTTTGTGGTTAGGGGGTGTGCCTTGTTGGTTGTTGGGGGTTAAGATTGTTTGTTGTTAGGGGTTTAGGGTTGTTTGTTGTTAGGGGTTAAGGTTGTTTGTTGTTAGGAAGTTAGGGTTGTTTGTTTTTACAGGGTTAGGTTAGTTTCTTGTTAGGGGTTTAGTGTTGTTTGTTGTTAGGAGGTTAGTGTTTGTTGTTAGGGGTTTAGTGTTGTTTCTTTTTGGGGTTTAGTGGTATTTGTTGTTAGGGTGTTAGTGTTGTTTGTTGTTAGGGGTTTAGGGTTGTTTGTTGTTAGGGGTTTAAGGTTGTTTGTTGTTAGGAGGTTAGGGTTGTTTGTTGTTACAGGGTTAGGTTAGTTTCTTGTTAGGGGTTTAGTGTTGTTTGTTGTTAGGGGGTTAGTGTTTGTTGTTAGGGGTTTAGGGTTGTTTCTTGTTGGGGTTTAGTAGTTTTAGTTGTTAGGGTGTTAGTGTTGTTTGTGGTTAGGGGATTAGTGTTGTTGTTTGTTAGGAGGTTAAGGTTGTTTTTTGTTAGGAGGTTAGGGTTGTTTGTTGTTACAAGGTTAGGTTAGTTTCTTGTTAGGGGTTTAGTGTTGTTTGTTGTTAGGGGGTTAGTGTTTGTTGTTAGGAGTTTAGTGTTGTTTCTTGTTGGGGTTTAGTGGTTTTTGTTGTTAGGGTGTTAGTGTTGTTTGTTGTTAGGGGTTTAGGGTTGTTTGTTGTTAGGGGTTTAAGGTTGTTTGTTGTTAGGAGGTTAGGGTTGTTTGTTGTTACGGGGTTAGGTTAGTTTATTGTTAGGGGTTTAGTGTTGTTTGTTGTTAGGGTGTTAGTGTTTGTTGTTAGGGGTTTAGGGTTGTTTCTTTTTGGGGTTTAGTAGTTTTTGTTGTTAGGGTGTTAGTTTTGTTTGTTGTTAGGGCGTTAGTATAGTTTGTTCTTACGGGGTTAGTGTTGTTTGTGGTTAGGGTGTTAGTGTTGTTTGTGGTTAGGGGGTGTGCGTTGTTGGTTGTTAGGGGGTTAGGATTGTTTGTTGTTAGGGGTTTAGGGTTGTTTGTTGTTAGGGGGTTAAGGATGTTTGTTGTTAGGATGTTAGGGTTGTTTGTTGTTACATTGTTAGGTTAGTTTCTTGTTAGGGGTTTAGTGTTGTTTGTTGTTAGGGGGTTAGTGTTTGTTGTTACGGGTTTAGTGTTGTTTCTTGTTGGGGTTTAGTGGTTTTTATTGTTAGGGTGTTAGTGTTGTTTGTTGTTAGGTGTTTAGGGTTGTTTGTTGTTAGGGAGTTAGTGTTTGTTGTTAGGGGTTTAAGGTTGTTTCTTGTTGGAGTTTAGTAGTTTTTCTTGTTAGGGTGTTAGTGTTGTTTGTGGTTAGGGGGTTAGTGTTGTTGTTTGTTAGGGGGTTAGGGTTGTTTGTTGTTGGGGTTTAGTGGTTTTTGTTGTTAGGGTGTTAGTGTTGTTTGTTGTTAGGGGTTTAGGGTTTTTTGTTGTTAGGGGTTTAAGGTTGTTTGTTGTTAGGAGGTTAGGGTTGTTTGTTTTTACGGGGTTAGGTTAGTTTCTTGTTAGGGGTTTAGTGTTGTTTGTTGTTAGGGGGTTAGTGTTTGTTTTTAGGGCTTTAGGGTTGTTTCTTGTTGGGGTTTAGTAGTTTTTGTTGTTAGGGTGTTAGTGTTGTTTGTGGTTAGGGGGTTAGTGTTGTTGTTTGTTAGGGGGTTAGGGTTGTTTGTTGTTAGAAGGTTAGGGTTGTTTGTTGTTAGGGGTTTAGGGTTGTTTGTTGTTAGGAGGTTAGGGGTGTTTGTTGTTACGGAGTTATGTTAGTTTCTTGTTAGGGGTTTAGTGTAGTTTGTTGTTAGGGGGTTAGTGTTTGTTGTTAGGGGTTTAGGGTTTTTTCTTGTTGGGGTTTAGTAGTTTTTGTTGTTAGGGTGTTAGTGTTGTTTGTTGTTAGGGGGTTAGTGTTGTTTGTTCTTACGGGGTTTGTGTTGTTTGTGGTTAGGGTGTTAGTGTTGTTTGTGGTTAGAGGATGAGCGTTATTGGTTGTTAGGGGGTTAGGATTGTTGTTAGGGGTTTAGGGTTGTTTGTTGTTAGGGGGTTAAGGTTGTTTGTTGTGAGGAGGTTAGGGTTGTTTGTTGTTACAGGGTTAGGTTAGTTTCTTGTTAGGGTTTAGTGTTGTTTGTTGTTAGGGGGTTAGTGTTTGTTGTTAGGGGTTTAGTGTTGTTTCTTGTTGGGGTTTAGTGGTTTTTGTTGTTAGGGTGTTAGTGTTGTTTGTTGATAGGGGTTTAGGGTTGTTTGTTGTTAGGGGTTTAAGGTTGTTTGTTGTTAGGAGGTTAGGGTTGTTTGTGTTTACGGGGTTAGGTTAGTTTCTTGTTAGGGGTTTAGTGTTGTTTGTTGTTAGGGGGTTAGTGTTTGTTGTTAGGGGTTTAGGGCTGTTTCTTGTTGGGGTTTATTAGTTTTTGTTGTTAGGGTGTTAGTGTTGTTTGTTGTTAGGGGGTTAGTGTTGTTTGTTCTTACGGGGTTAGTGTTGTTTGTGGTTAGGGTGTTAGTGTTGTTTGTGGTTAGGGGGTGTGCGTTGTTGGTTGTTAGGGGGTTAGGATTGTTTGTTGTTAGGGGTTTAGGGTTGTTTGTTGTTAGGGGGTTAAGGTTGTTTGTTGTTAGGAGGTTAGGGTTGTTTGTTGTTACAGAGTTAGGTTAGTTTCTTGTTAGGGGTTTAGTGTTGTTTCTTGTTAGGAGGTTAGTGTTTGTTGTTAGGGGTTTAGGGTTGTTTCTTGTTGGGGTTTAGTGGTTTTTGTTGTTAGGGTGTTAGTGTTGTTTCTTGTTAGGGGTTTAGGGTTGTTTGTTGTTAGGGGTTTAAGGTTGTTTGTTGTTAGGGGGTTAGGGTTGCTTGTTGTTACGGGGTTAGGTTAGTTTCTTGTTAGGGGTTTAGTGTTGTTTGTTGTTAGGGGGTTAGTGTTTGTTGTTAGGGGTTTAGGGTTGTTTCTTGTTGGGGTTTAGTAGTTTTAGTTGTTAGGGTGTTAGTGTTGTTTGTGGTTAGGGGCTTAGTGTTGATGTTTGTTAGGGGGTTAGGGTTGTTTGTTGTTAGGAGGTTAGGGTTGTTTGTTGTTACAGGGTTAGGTTAGTTTCTTGTTAGGGGTTTAGTGTTGTTTGTTGTTAGGGGGTTAGTGTTTGTTGTTAGGGGTTTAGGGTTGCTTCTTGTTGGGGTTTAGTGGTTTTTGTTGTTAGGGTGTTAGTGTTGTTTGTTGTTAGGGGTTTAGGGTTGTTTGTTGTTAGGGGTTTAAGGTTGTTTGTTGTTAGGAGGTTAGGGTTGTTTGTTGTTACGGGTTTAGGTTAGTTTCTTGTTAGGGGTTTAGTGTTGTTTGTTGTTAGGGGGTTAGTGTTTGTTGTTAGGGGTTTAGGGTTGTTTCTTGTTGGCGTTTAGTAGTTTTTGTTGTTAGGGTGTTAGTGTTGTTTGTTGTTAGGGGGTTAGTATTGTTTGTTCTTAGGGAGTTACTGTTGTTTGTGGTTAGGGTGTTAGTGTTTGTGGATAGGGGGTGTGCGTTGTTGGTTGTTAGGGGGTTAGGATTGTTTGTTGTTAGGGGTTTAGGGTTGTTTGTTGTTAGGGGCTTAAGGTTGTTTGTTGTTAGGAGGTTAGGGTTGTTTTTTGTTACGGGTTTAGGTTAGTTTCTTGTTAGGGGTTTAGTGTTGTTTGTTGTTAGGGGGTTAGTGTTTGTTGTTACGGGTTTAGTGTTGTTTCTTGTTGGGGTTTAGTGTTTTTTGTTGTTAGGGGTTTAGGGTTGTTTGTTGTTAGGGGTATAAGGTTGTTTGTTGTTAGGAGGTTAGGGTTGTTTGTTGTTACAGGGTTAGGTTATTTTCTTGTAAGGGGTTTAGTGTTGTTTGTTGTTAGGGGGCTAGTGTTTTTTGTTAGGGGTTTAGGGTTGTTTCTTGTTGGGGTTTAGTGGTTTTTGTTGTTAGGGTGTTAGTGTTGTTTGTTGTTAGGGGTTTAGGGTTGTTTGTTGTTAGGGGTTTAAGGTTGTTTGCTGTTAGGAGGTTAGGGTTGTTTGTTGTTACGGGGTTAGGTTAGTTTCTTGTTAGGGGTTTAGTGTTGTTTGTTGTTAGGGGGTTAGTGTTTGTTGTTAGGGGTTTAGGGTTGTTTCTTGTTGGGGTTTAGTAGTTTTTGTTGTTAGGGTGTTAGTGTTGTTTGTGGTTAGGGGGTTAGTGTTGTTGTTTGTTAGGGGGTTAGGGTTGTTTGTTGTTAGGAGGTTAGGGTTGTTTGTTGTTACAGGGTTAGGTTAGTTTCTTGTTAGGGGTTTAGTGATGTTTGTTGTTAGGGGTTAGTGTTTGTTGTTAGGGGTTTAGTGTTGTTTCTTGTTGGGGTTTAGTGGTTTTTGTTGTTAGGGCGTTAGTGTTGTTTGTTGTTAGGGGTTTAGGGTTGTTTGTTGTTAGGGGTTTAAGGTTGTTTGTTGTTAGGAGGTTAGGGTTGTTTGTTGTTACGGGGTTGGGTAAGTTGCTTGTTAGGGGTTTAGTGTTGTTTGTTGTTAGGGGGTTAGTGTTTGTTGTTAGGGGTTTAGGGTTGTTTCTTGTTGGGTTTAGTAGTTTTTGTTGTTAGGGTGTTAATGTTGTTTGTTGTTAGGGGGTTAGTGTAGTTTGTTCTTACGGGGTTAGTGTTGTTTGTGGTTAGGGTGTTAGTGTTGTTTGTGGTTAGGGGGTGTGCGTTGTTGGTTGTTAGGGGGTTACGTTAGTTTCTTGTTAGGGGTTTAGTGTTGTTTGCTGTTAGGGGGTTAGTGTTTGTTGTTAGGGGTTTAGGGTTGTTTCTTGTTGGGGTTTAGTAGTTTTTGTTAGGGTGTTAGTGTTGTTTGTGGTTAGGGGGTTAGTGTTGTTGTTTGTTAGGGGGTTAGGGTTATTTGTTGTTAGGAGGTTAGGGTTGTTTGTTGTTACAGGGTTAGGTTAGTTTCTTGTTAGGGGTTTAGTGTTGTTTGTTGTTAGGGGGTTAGTGTTTGTTGTTAGGGGTTTAGTGTTGTTTCTTGTTGGGGTTTAGTGTTTTTGTTGGTAGTGTGTTAGTGTTGTTTGTTGTTAGGGGTTTAGGGTTGTTTGTGGTTAGGGGTTTAAGGTTGTTTGTTGTTAGGAGGTTAGGGTTGTTTGTTTTTACAGGGTTAGGTTAGTTTCTTGTTAGGGGTTTAGTGATGTTTGTTGTTAGGGGTTAGTGTTTGTTGTTAGGGGTTTAGTGTTGTTTCTTGTTGGGGTTTAGTGGTTTTAGTTGTTAGGGCGTTAGTGTTGTTTGTTGTTAGGGGTTTAGGGTTGTTTGTTGTTAGGGGTTTAAGGTTGTTTGTTGTTAGGAGGTTAGGGTTGTTTGTTGTTACGGGGTTAGGTAAGTTGCTTGTTAGGGGTTTAGTGTTGTTTGTTGTTAGGGGGTTAGTGTTTGTTGTTAGGGGTTTAGGGTTGTTTCTTGTTGGGTTTCGTAGTTTTTGTTGTTAGGGTGTTAATGTTGTTTGTTGTTAGGGGGTTAGTGTAGTTTGTTCTTACGGGGTTAGTGTTGTTTGTCGTTAGGGTGTTAGTGTTGTTTGTGGTTAGGGGGTGTGCGTTGTTGGTTGTTAGGGGGTTACGTTAGTTTCTTGTTAGGGGTTTAGTGTTGTTTGCTGTTAGGGGGTTAGTGTTTGTTGTTAGGGGTTTAGGGTTGTTTCTTGTTGGGGTTTAGTAGTTTTTGTTAGGGTGTTAGTGTTGTTTGTGGTTAGGGGGTTAGTGTTGTTGTTTGTTAGGGGGTTAGGGTTATTTGTTGTTAGGAGGTTAGGGTTGTTTGTTGTTACAGGGTTAGGTTAGTTTCTTGTTAGGGGTTTAGTGTTGTTTGTTGTTAGGGGGTTAGTGTTTGTTGTTAGGGGTTTAGTGTTGTTTCTTGTTGGGGTTTAGTGTTTTTGTTGGTAGTGTGTTAGTGTTGTTTGTTGTTAGGGGTTTACGGTTGTTTGTTGTTAGGGGTTTAAGGTTGTTTGTTGTTAGGAGGTTAGGGTTGTTTGTTGTTACGGGGTTAGGTTAGTTTCTTGTTAGGGGATTAGTATTGTTTGTTGTTAGGGGGTTAGTGTTTGTTGTTAGGGGTTTAGGGTTGTTTCTTGTTGGGGTTTAGTAGTTTTTGTTGTTAGGGTGTTAGTGTTGTTTGTGGTTAGGGTGTTAGTGTTGTTTGTGGTTAGGGGTTAGTGTTGTTTGTTCTTACGGGGTTAGTGTTGTTTGTGGTTAGGGTGTTAGTGTTGTTGGTGGTTAGGGTGTTAGTGTTGTTTTTGGTTAGGGGGTGTGCGTTGTTGGTTGTTACGGGGTTAGGATTGTTTGCTGTTAGGGGTTTAGGGTTGTTTGTTGTTAGGGGGTTAAGGTTGTTTGTTGTTAGGAGGTTAGGGTTGTTTGTTGTTACAGGTTTAGGTTAGTTTCTTGTTAGGGGTTTAGTGTTGTTTGTTGTTAGGGGGTTAGTGTTTGTTGTTAGGGGTTTAGTGTTGTTTCTTGTTGGGGTTTAGTGGTTTTTGTTGTTAGGGTGTTAGTGTTCTTTGTTGTTAGGGGTTTAGGGTTGTTTGTTGTTAGGGGTTTAAGATTGTTTGTTGTTAGGAGGTTAGGGTTGTTTGTTGTTACGGGGTTAGGTTAGTTTCTTGTTAGGGGTTTAGTGTTGTTTGTTGTTAGGGGGTTAGTGTTTGTTGTTAGGGGTTTAGGGCTGTTTCTTGTTGGGGTTTAGTAGTTTTTGTTGTTAGGGTGTTAGTGTTGTTTGTGGTTAGGGTGTTAGTGTTGTTGTTTGTTAGGGGGATAAGGTTGTTTTTTGTTAGGAGGTTAGGGTTGTTTGTTGTTACAGGGTTAGGTTAGTTTCTTGTTAGGGGTTTAGTGTTGTTTGTTGTTAGGGGGTTAGTGTTTGTTGTTAGGGGTTTAGAGTTGTTTCTTGTTGGGGTTTAGTGGTTTTTGTTGTTAGGGTGTTAGTGTTGTTTGTTGTTAGGGGTTTAGGGTTGTTTGTTGTTAGGGGTTTAAAGTTGTTTGTTGTTAGGAGGTTAGGGTTGTTTGTTGTTACGGGGTTAGGTTAGTTTCTTGTTAGGGGTTTAGTGTTGTTTGCTGTTAGGGGGTTAGTGTTTTTGTTAGGGGTTTAGGGTTGTTTCTTGTTGGGGTTTAGTAGTTTTTGTTGTTAGGGTGTTAGTGTTGTTTGTGGTTAGGGGGTTAGTGTTGTTTGTTCTTACGGGGTTAGTGTTGTTTGTGGTTAGGGTGTTAGTGTTGTTTGTGGTTAGGGGGTGAGAGTTGTTGGTTGTTAGGTGGTAAGGATTGTTTGTTGTTAGGGGTTTAGGGTTGTTTGTTGTTAGGGGGTTAAGGTTGTTTGTTGTTAGGAGGTTAGGGCTGTTTGTTGTTACAGGGTTAGGTTAGTTTCTTGTTAGGGGTTTAGTGTTGTTTGTTGTTAGGGGGTTAGTGTTTGTTGTTAGGGGTTTAGTGTTATTTCTTGTTGGGGTTAAGTGGTTTTTGTTGTTAGGGTGTTAGTGTTGTTTGTTGTTAGGGGTTTAGGGTTGTTTGTTGTTAGGGGTTTAAGGTTGTTG
Source organism: Loxodonta africana (assembly GCF_030014295.1). Lineage (NCBI taxonomy): Eukaryota > Metazoa > Chordata > Mammalia > Proboscidea > Elephantidae > Loxodonta > Loxodonta africana. The sequence goes on along the minus strand of NW_026974835.1, from coordinate 458,377 downwards.
TTAGGAGGTTAGGGTTGTTTGTTGTTACGGGGTTAGGTAAGTTTCTTGTTAGGGGTTTAGTGTTGTTTGTTGTTATGGGGTTAGTGTTTTTTGTTAGGGGTTTAGGGTTGTTTCTTGTTGGGGTTTAGTAGTTTTTGTTGTTAGGGTGTTAGTGTTGTTTGTTGTTAGGGGGTTAGAGTTGTTTGTTCTTACGGGGTTAGTGGTGTTTGTGGTTAGGGTGTTAGTGTTGTTTGTGGTTAGGGGGTGTGCGTTGTTGGTTGTTAGGGGGTTAGGATTGTTTGTTGTTAGGGGTTTAGGGTTGTTTGTTGTTAGGGGGTTAAGGTTGTTTGTTGTTAGGAGGTTAGGGTTGTCTGTTGTTACAGGGTTAGGTTAGTTTCTTGTTAGGGGTTTAGTGTTGTTTGTTGTTAGGAGGTTAGTGTTCGTTGTTAGGGGTTTAGTGTTGTTTCTTTTTGGGGTTTAGTGGTTTTTGTTGTTAGGGTGTTAGTGTTGTTTGTTGTTAGGGGTTTAGGGTTGTTTGTTGTTAGGGGTTTAAGGTTGTTTGTTGTTAGGAGGTTAGGGTTGTTTGTTGTTACAGGGTTAGGTTAGTTTCTTCTTAGGGGTTTAGTGTTGTTTGTTGTTAGGGGGTTAGTGTTTGTTGTTAGGGGTTTAGGGTTGTTTCTTGTTGGGGTTTAGTAGTTTTACTTGTTAGGGTGTTAGTGTTGTTTGTGGTTAGAGGCTTAGTGTTGTTGTTTGTTAGGGGGTTAGGGTTTGTTGTTAGGAGGTTAGGGTTGTTTGTTGTTACAGGGTTAGGTTAGTTTCTTGTAAGGGGTTTAGTGTTGTTTGTTGTTAGGGGGTTAGTGTTTGCTGTTAGGGGTTTAGGGTTGTTTCTTTTTGAGGTTTAGTAGTTTTTCTTGTTAGGGTGTTAGTGTTGTTTGTGGTTAGGGGGTTAGTGTTGTTTGTTCTTACGGGGTTAGTGTTGTTTGTGGTTAGGGTGTTAGTGTTGTTTGTGGTTAGGGGGTGAGAGTTGTTGGTTGTTAGGGGGTTAGGATTGTTTGTTGTTAGGGGTTTAGGGTTGTTTGTTGTTAGGGGGTTAAGGTGGTTTGTTGTTAGGAGGTTAGGGCTGTTTGTTGTTACAGGGTTAGGTTAGTTTCTTGTTAGGGGTTTAGTGTTGTTTGTTGTCAGGGGGTTAGTGTTTGTTGTTAGGGGTTTAGTGTTGTTTCTTGTTGGGGTTTAGTGGTTTTTGTTGTTAGGGTGTTAGTGTTGTTTGTTGTTAGGGGTATAGTGTTGTTTGTTGTTAGGGGTTTAAGGTTGTTTGCTGTTAGGAGGTTAGGGTTGTTTGTTGTTACGGGGTTAGGTTAGTTTCTTGTTAGGGGTTTAGTGTTGTTTGTTGTTAGGGGGTTAGTGTTTGTTGTTAGGGGTTTAGTGTTGTTTCTTGTTGGGGTTTAGTGGTTTTTGTTGTTAGGGTGTTAGTGTTGTTTGTTGTTAGGGGTATAGTGTTGTTTGTTGTTAGGGGTTTAAGGTTGTTTGCTGTTAGGAGGTTAGGGTTGTTTGTTGTTACGGGGTTAGGTTAGTTTCTTGTTAGGGGTTTAGTGTTGTTTGTTGTTAGGGGGTTAGTGTTTGTTGTTAGGGGTTTAGGGTTGTTTCTTGTTGGGGTTTAGTAGTTTTTGTTGTTAGGGTGTTAGCGTTGTTTGTGGTTAGGGGGTTAGTGTTGTTGTTTGTTAGGGGGTTAGGGTTGTTTATTGTTAGGAGGTTAGGGTTGTTTGTTGTTACAGGGTTAGGTTAGTTTATTGTTAGGGGTTTAGTGTTGTTTGTTGTTAGGGGGTTAGTGTTTGTTGTTACGGGTTTAGTGTTATTTCTTGTTGGGGTTTAGTGGTTTTTGTTGTTAGGGTGTTAGTGTTTTTTGTTGTTAGGGGTTTAGGGTTGTTTGTTGTCAGGGGGTTAGTGTTTGTTGTTAGGGGTTTAGGGTTGTTTCTTGTTGGAGTTTAGTAGTTTTTGTTGTTAGGGTGTTAGTGTTGTTTGTGGTTAGGGGGTTAGTGTTGTTTGTTCTTACGGGGTTAGTGTTGTTTGTGGTTAGGGGGTGAGCGTTGTTGGTTGTTAGGTGGTTAGGATTATTTGTTGTTAGGGGTTTAGGGTTGTTTCTTGTTAGGGGGTTAAGGTTGTTTGTTGTTAGGAGGTTTGGGCTGTTTGTTGTTACAGGGTTAGGTTAGTTTCTTGTTAGGGGTTTAGTGTTGTTTGTTGTTAGGGGGTTAGTGTTTGTTGTTAGGGTTTTAGTGATGTTTCTTGTTGGGGTTTAGTGGTTTTTGTTGTTAAGGTGTTAGTGTTGTTTGTTGTTAGGGGTTTAGGGTTGTTTGTTGTTAGGGGTTTAAGGTTGTTTGTTGTTAGGAGGTTAGGGTTGTTTGTTGTTACGGGGTTAGGTAAGTCTCTTGTTAGGGGTTTAGTGTTGTTTGTTGTTAGGGGGTTAGTGTTTGTCGTTAGGGGTTTAGGGTTGTTTCTTGTTGGGTTTAGTAGTTTTTGTTGTTAGGGTGTTAGTGTTGTTTGTTGTTAGGGGGTTAGTGTAGTTTGTTCTTACGGGGTTAGTGTTGTTTGTGGTTAGGGTGTTAGTGTTGTTTGTGGTTAGGGGGTGTGCGTTGTTGGTTGTTAGGGGGTTAGGTTAGTTTCTTGTTAGGGGTTTAGTGTTGTTTGTTGTTAGGGGGTTAGTGTTTGTTCTTAGGGGTTTAGTGTTTCTTGTTGGGGTTTAGTGTTTTTGTTGTTAGTGTGTTAGTGTTGTTTGTTGTTAGGGGTTTAGGGTTGTTTGTTTTTAGGGGTTTAAGGTTGTCTGTTGTTAGGAGGTTAGGGTTGTTTGTTGTTACGGGGTTAGGTTAGTTTCTTGTTAGGGGTTTAGTGTTGTTTGTTGTTAGGGGGTTAGTGTTTGTTGTTAGGGGTTTAGGGTTGTTTCTTGTTGGGGTTTAGTAGTTTTTGTTGTTAGGGTGTTAGTGTTGTTTGTTGTTAGGGGGTTAGTGTTGTTTGTTCTTACGGGGTTAGTGTTGTTTGTGGTTAGGGTGTTAGTGTTGTTTGTGGTTAGGGGGTGTGCGTTGTTGGTTGTTAGGGGGTTAGGATGGTTTGTTGTTAGGCGTTTAGGGTTGTTTGTTGTTAGAGGGTTAAGGTTGTTTCTTGTTAGGAGGTTAGGGATCTTTGTTGTTACAGGGTTAGGTTAGTTTCTTGTTAGGGGTTTAGTGTTGTTTGTTGTTAGGGGGTTAGTGTTTGTTGTTAGGGGTTTAGTGTTGTTTCTTGTTGGAGTTTAGTGGTTTTTGTTGTTAGGGTGTTAGTGTTGTTTGTTGATAGGGGTTTAGGGTTGTTTGTTGTTAGGGGTTTAAGTTTGTTTGTTGTTAGGAGGTTAGGGTTGTTTGTTGTTACAGGGTTAGGTTAGTTTCTTGTTAGGGGTTTAGTGTTTTTTGTTGTTAGGGGGTTAGTGTTTGTTGTTAGGGGTTTAGGGCTGTTTCTTGTTGGGGTTTAGTAGTTTTTGTTGTTAGGGTGTTAGTGTTGTTTGTGGTTAGGGGGTTAGTGTTGTTGTTTGTTAGGGGGTTAAGGTTGTTTTTTGTTAGGAGGTTAGGGTTGTTTGTTGTTACAGGGTTAGGTTAGTTTCTTGTTAGGGGTTTAGTGTTGTTTGTTGTTAGGGGGTTAGTGTTTGTTGTTAGGGGTTTAGTGTTGTTTGCTGTTAGGGGGTTAGTGTTTGTTGTTAGGGGTTTAGGGTTGCTTCTTGTTGGGGTTTAGTAGTTTTTGTTGTTAGGGTGTTAGTGTTGTTTGTGATTAGGGGGTTAGTGTTGTTTGTTCTTGCGGGGTTAGTGTTGTTTGTGGTTAGGGTGTTAGTGTTGTTTGTGGTTAGGGGGTGAGAGTTGTTGGTTGTTAGAGGGTTAGGATTGTTTCTTGTTAGGGGTTTAGGGTTGTTTGTTGTTAGGGGGTTAAGGTTGTTTGTTGTTAGGGGGTTAGGGTTGTTTGTTGTTACGGGGTTAGGTTAGTTTCTTGTTAGGGGTTTAGTGTTTTTTGTTGTTAGGGGGTTAGTGTTTGTTGTTAGGGGGTTAGTGTTGTTTGTTGTTAGGGGGTTAGTGTTGTTTGTGGTTAGGGTGTTAGTGTTGTTTGTGGTTAGGGTGTGAGAGTTGTTTGTTGTTTGGGGTTTCTGTTGTTCTTTAGGGGGTTAGTTTTGTTTGTTGTTAGTGGGTTAGTGTTGTTTGTAGTTAGGGGATTAGGGTTGTTGTTTGAGGGTTAGTGTTGTTTGTTGTTGGGGCTTAGTGTTGTTTGATTTTAGGGGGTTCTTGATCTTTGTTGTTAGGGTGTTAGTGTTTTTTGTAGTTAGGGGGTTAGTGTTGTTTGTTGTTAGGTGTTTAGGATTGTTTCTTGTTGGGGTTTAGTGGGTTTTGTTCTTAGGGTGTTAGTGTTTTTGCTTAGGGTGTTAGTGGTGTTGGTTGTTAGGGGGTAAGTGTTGTTTGTTGCTAGCGGTTTAGGGTTGTTTGTTGTTAGTGGGTTAGTGTTGTTTGTTCTTACGGGGTTAGTGTTGTTTGTGGTTAGGGTGTTAGTGTTGTTTGTTGTTAGGGGGTTAGTGTTGTTTGTTCTTACGGGGTTAGTGTTGTTTGTGGTTAGGGTGTTAGTGTTGTTTGTGGTTAGGGTGTGAGAGTTGTTGGTTGTTGGGGGGTTATTATTGTTTGTTCTTAGGGGTTTACGGTTGTTTGTTGTTAGGGGGTTAAGGTTGTTTGTTGTTAGGGGGTTAGGGCTGTTTGTTGTTACAGGGTTAGGTTAGTTTCTTGTTAGGGGTTTAGTGTTGTTTGTTGTTAGGGGGTTAGTGTTTGTTGTTAGGGGTTTGGTGTTGTTTCTTGTTGGAGTTTACTGGTTTTTGTTCTTAGGGTGTTAGTGTTGTTTGTTGTTAGGGGTTTAGGGTTGTTTGTTGTTAGGGGTTTAAGGTTGTTTGTTGTTAGGAGTTTAGGGTTGTTTGTTGTTACGGGTTTAGGTTAGTTTCTTGTTACGGGTTTAGTGTTGTTTGTTGTTAGGGGGTTAGTGTTTGTTGTTAGGGGTTAAGGGTTGTTTCTTTTTGGGGTTTAGTAGTTTTTCTTGTTAGGGTGTTGGTGTTGTTTGTTGTTAGGGGGTTAGTGTTGTTTGTTCTTACGGGGTTAGTGTTGTTTGTGGTTAGGGTGTTAGTGTTGTTTGTGGATAGGGGGTGTGCGTTGTTGGTTGTTAGGGGGTTAGGATTGTTTGTTAGGGGTTTAGGGTTGTTTGTTGTTAGGGGGTTAAGGTTGATTGTTGTTAGGTGGTTAGGGTTGTTTGTTGTTACAGGGTTAGGTTAGTTTCTTGTTAGGGGTTTAGTGTTGTTTGTTGTTAGGGGGTTAGTGTTTGTTGCTAGGGGTTTAGGGTTGTTTCTTGTTGGGGTTTAGCAGTTTTTGTTGTTAGGGTGTTAGTGTTGTTTGTGGTTAGGGGGTTAGTGTTGTTTGTTAGGGGGTTAGGGTTATTTGTTGTTAGGAGGTTAGGGTTGTTTGTTGTTACAGGGTTAGGTTAGTTTCTTGTTAGGGGTTTAGTGTTGTTTGTTGTTAGGGGGTTAGTGTTTGTTGTTAGGGGTTTAGTGTTGTTTCTTGTTGGGGTTTAGTGTTTTTTGTTGTTAGTGTGTTACTGTTGTTTGTTGTTATTGGTTTAGGGTTGTTTTTTGTTAGGGGTTTAAGGTTGTTTCTTGTTAGGATGTTAGGGTTGTTTGTTGTTACGGGGTTAGGTTAGTTTCTTGTTAGGGGTTTAGTGTTGTTTGTTGTTAGGGGGTTAGTGTTTGTTGTTAGGGTTTTAGGGTTGTTTCTTGTTGGGTTTAGTAGTTTTTGTTGTTAGGGTGTTAGTGTTGTTTGTTGTTAGGGGGTTAGTGTAGTTTGTTCTTACGGGGTTAGTGTTGTTTGTGGTTAGGGTGTTAGTGTTGTTTGTGGTTAGGGGGTGTGCGTTGTTGGTTGTTAGGGGGTTAGGTTAGTTTCTTGTTAGGGGTTTAGTGTTGTTTGTTGTTAGGGGGTTAGTGTTTGTTGTTAGGGGTTTAGGGTTGTTTCTTGTTGGGGTTTAGTAGTTTTTGTTGTTAGGGTGTTAGTGGTGTTTGTAGTTAGGGGGTTAGTGTTGTTTGTATTTAGAGGTTTATGGTTGTTTCTTGTTGGCTTTAGTGGTTTTTGTTGTTAGGGTGTTAGTGTTGTTTGTTGTTACGGGGTTAGTGTTGTTTGTTCTTACGGGGTTAGTGTTGTTTGTGGTTAGGGTGTTAGTGTTGTTTGTGGTTAGGGGGTGAGTGTTGTTGGTGGTTAGGGGGTTAGGATTGTTTGTTGTTAAGGGTTTAGGGTTGTTTGTTGTTAGAGGTTTAAGGTTGTTTGTTGTTAGGGTGTTAGGGTTGTTTGTTCTTAGTGGGTTATTGTTGTTTGTTGTTAGTGGGTTAGTGTTTCTGGTTTTTAGGGTTTAGGGTTGTTTGCTGTTCGGGGGTTAGTGTTGTTTGTTGTTAGGGCGTTAGGGTTGTTTGTTGTTAGGGTGTTAGTTTTCTTTGATGTTAGGGGTTTAGGGTTGTTTGTTGTTAGGGGGTTAGTGTTGTTTGTTGTTAGGGGGTTAGGGTTGTTCCTAGTTGGGGTTTAGTAGTGTTTGTTGTTAGGGTGTTAGTGTTGTCCGTTTTTGGGGTTAGTGTTGTTGTTGTTTGGGGGTTAGTGTTGTTTGTTGTTAGGGTGTGAGAGTTGTTTGTTGTTTGGGGTTTGTGTTGTTTTTTAGAGGGTAGTTTTGTTTGTTGTTAGTGGGTTAGTGTTGATTGTAGTTAGGGGATTAGGGTTGTTGTTAGAGAGTTAGTGTGGTTTGTTGTTGGGGCTTAGTGTTGTTTGTTTTTAGGGGGTTAGGGATCTTTGTTGTTAGGGTGTTAGTGTTTGTTGTTAGGGGGTTAGTGTTGTTTGCTGTTAGGTGTTTAGGGTTGTTTCTTGTTGGGGTTTAGTGGGTTTTGTTGTTAGGGTGTTAGTGTTTTTGCTTAGGGTGTTAGTGCTGTTGGTTGTTAGGAGGTAAGGGTTGTTTGTTGTTAGTGTTTTAGTGTTGCTTGTTGTTAGGGGTTCCGAGTTTTTTGTTGTTGGGGGTTAGAGTTGTTTGTTCTTAGAGGATTTGGGTTCTTTCTTGTTGGGGGTTAGTGTTGTTTGTTTTTAGGGGATAAGTGTTGGTTGTTGTTAGGGGGTTAGTTTTTTTTGGTTTTACTGGGTTAGTGCTGTTGGTGGTTAGGGGGTTATTGTTGTTGGTTGTTTAGGGGGTTAAGGTTGTTTGTTGTTAGGAGGTTAGGGTTGTTTGTTGTTACGGGGTTAGGTTAGTTTCTTGTTAGGGGTTTAGTGTTGTTTGTTGTTAGGGGGTTAGTGTTTGTTGTTAGGGGTTTAGTGTTGTTTGTTGTTAGGGGGTTAGTGTATGTTGTTAGGGGTTTAGTGTTGTTTCTTGTTGGGGTTTAGTGGTTTTTGTTGTTAGGGTGTTAGTGTTTGTTGTTAGGGGTTTAGGGTTGTTTGTTGTTAGGGGTTTAAGGTTGTTTGTTGTTAGGAGGTTAGGGTTGTTTGTTGTTACGGGTTTAGGTTAGTTTCTTGTTAGGGGTTTAGTGTTGTTTGTTGTTAGGGGGTTAGTGTTTGTTGTTAGGGGTTTAGGGTTGTTTCTTGTTGGGGTTTAGTAGTTTTTGTTGTTAGGGTGTTAGTGTTGTTTGTTGTTAGGGGGTTAGTGTTGTTTGTTCTTACGGGGTTAGTGTTGTTTGTGGTTAGGGTGTTAGTGTTGTTTGTGATTAGGGGGTGTGCATTGTTGGTTGTTAGGGGGTTAGGATTGTTTGTTGTTAGGGGTTTAGGGTTGTTTGTTGTTAGGGGGTTAAGGTTGTTTGTTGTTAGGAGGTTAAGGTTGTTTGTTGTTACAGGGTTAGGTTAGTTTCTTGTTAGGGGTTTAGTGTTGTTTGTTGTTAGGAGGTTAGTGTTTGTTGTTAGGGGTTTAGTGTTGTTTCTTGTTGGGGTTTAGTGGTTTTTGTTGTTAGGGTGTTAGTGTTGTTTGTTGTTAGGGGTTTAGGGTTGTTTGTTCTTAGGGGTTTAAGGTTGTTTGTTGTTAGGAGGTTAGGGTTGTTTGTTGTTACGGGGTTAGGTTAGATTCTTGTTAGGGGTTTAGTGTTGTTTGTTGTTAGGGGGCTAGTGTTTGTTGTTAGGGGTTTAGGGTTGTTTCTTGTTGGGGTTTAGTAGTTTTAGTTGTTAGGGTGTTAGTGTTCTTTGTGGTTAGGGGCTTAGTGTTGTTGTTTGTTAGGGGGTTAGGGTTGTTTGTTGTTAGGAGGTTAGGGTTGTTTGTTGTTACAGGGTTAGGTTAGTTTATTGTTAGGGGTTTAGTGTTGTTTGTTGTTAGGGGGTTAGTGTTTGTTGTTACGGGTTTAGTGTTATTTCTTGTTGGGGTTTAGTGGTTTTTGTTGTTAGGGTGTTAGTGTTTTTTGTTGTTAGGGGTTTAGGGTTGTTTGTTGTCAGGGGGTTAGTGTTTGTTGTTAGGGGTTTAGGGTTGTTTCTTGTTGGAGTTTAGTAGTTTTTGTTGTTAGGGTGTTAGTGTTGTTTGTGGTTAGGGGGTTAGTGTTGTTTGTTCTTACGGGGTTAGTGTTGTTTGTGGTTAGGGGGTGAGCGTTGTTGGTTGTTAGGTGGTTAGGATTGTTTGTTGTTAGGGGTTTAGGGTTGTTTCTTGTTAGGGGGTTAAGGTTGTTTGTTGTTAGGAGGTTTGGGCTGTTTGTTGTTACAGGGTTAGGTTAGTTTCTTGTTAGGGGTTTAGTGTTGTTTGTTGTTAGGGGGTTAGTGTTTGTTGTTAGGGTTTTAGTGATGTTTCTTGTTGGGGTTTAGTGGTTTTTGTTGTTAAGGTGTTAGTGTTGTTTGTTGTTAGGGGTTTAGGGTTGTTTGTTGTTAGGGGTTTAAGGTTGTTTGTTGTTAGGAGGTTAGGGTTGTTTGTTGTTACGGGGTTAGGTAAGTTTCTTGTTAGGGGTTTAGTGTTGTTTGTTGTTAGGGGGTTAGTGTTTGTCGTTAGGGGTTTAGGGTTGTTTCTTGTTGGGTTTAGTAGTTTTTGTTGTTAGGGTGTTAGTGTTGTTTGTTGTTAGGGGGTTAGTGTAGTTTGTTCTTACGGGGTTAGTGTTGTTTGTGGTTAGGGTGTTAGTGTTGTTTGTGGTTAGGGGGTGTGCGTTGTTGGTTGTTAGGGGGTTAGGTTAGTTTCTTGTTAGGGGTTTAGTGTTGTTTGTTGTTAGGGGGTTAGTGTTTGTTCTTAGGGGTTTAGTGTTTCTTGTTGGGGTTTAGTGTTTTTTGTTGTTAGTGTGTTAGTGTTGTTTGTTGTTAGGGGTTTAGGGTTGTTTGTTTTTAGGGGTTTAAGGTTGTCTGTTGTTAGGAGGTTAGGGTTGTTTGTTGTTACGGGGTTAGGTTAGTTTCTTGTTAGGGGTTTAGTGTTGTTTGTTGTTAGGGGGTTAGTGTTTGTTGTTAGGGGTTTAGGGTTGTTTCTTGTTGGGGTTTAGTAGTTTTTGTTGTTAGGGTGTTAGTGTTGTTTGTTGTTAGGGGGTTAGTGTTGTTTGTTCTTACGGGGTTAGTGTTGTTTGTGGTTAGGGTGTTAGTGTTGTTTGTGGTTAGGGGGTGTGCGTTGTTGGTTGTTAGGGGGTTAGGATGGTTTGTTGTTAGGGGTTTAGGGTTGTTTGTTGTTAGAGGGTTAAGGTTGTTTGTTGTTAGGAGGTTAGGGATCTTTGTTGTTACAGGGTTAGGTTAGTTTCTTGTTAGGGGTTTAGTGTTGTTTGTTGTTAGGGGGTTAGTGTTTGTTGTTAGGGGTTTAGTGTTGTTTCTTGTTGGAGTTTAGTGGTTTTTGTTGTTAGGGTGTTAGTGTTGTTTGTTGATAGGGGTTTAGGGTTGTTTGTTGTTAGGGGTTTAAGGTTGTTTGTTGTTAGGAGGTTAGGGTTGTTTGTTGTTACGGGGTTAGGTTATTTTCCTGTTAGGGGTTTAGTGTTTTTTGTTGTTAGGGGGTTAGTGTTTGTTGTTAGGGGTTTAGGGCTGTTTCTTGTTGGGGTTTAGTAGTTTTTGTTGTTAGGGTGTTAGTGTTGTTTGTGGTTAGGGGGTTAGTGTTGTTGTTTGTTAGGGGGTTAAGGTTGTTTTTTGTTAGGAGGTTAGGGTTGTTTGTTGTTACAGGGTTAGGTTAGTTTCTTGTTAGGGGTTTAGTGTTGTTTGTTGTTAGGGGGTTAGTGTTTGTTGTTAGGGGTTTAGTGTTGTTTGCTGTTAGGGGGTTAGTGTTTGTTGTTAGGGGTTTAGGGTTCCTTCTTGTTGGGGTTTAGTAGTTTTTGTTGTTAGGGTGTTAGTGTTGTTTGTGATTAGGGGGTTAGTGTTGTTTGTTCTTGCGGGGTTAGTGTTGTTTGTGGATAGGGTGTTAGTGTTGTTTGTGGTTAGGGGGTGAGAGTTGTTGGTTGTTAGAGGGTTAGGATTGTTTGTTGTTAGGGGTTTAGGGTTGTTTGTTGTTAGGGGGTTGAGGTTGTTTGTTGTTAGGGGGTTAGGGCTGTTTGTTGTTACAGGGTTAGGTTAGTTTCTTGTTAGGGGTTTAGTGTTGTTTGTTGTTAGGGGGTTAGTGTTTGTTGTTAGGGGTTTAGTGTTGTTTCTTGTTGGAGTTTACTGGTTTTTGTTGTTAGGGTGTTAGTGTTGTTTGTTGTTAGGGGTTTAGGGTTGTTTGTTGTTAGGGGTTTAAGGTTGTTTGTTGTTAGGAGTTTAGGGTTGTTTGTTGTTACGGGTTTAGGTTAGTTTCTTGTTACGGGTTTAGTGTTGTTTGTTTTTAGGGGGTTAGTGTTTGTTGTTAGGTGTTTAGGGTTGTTTCTTGTTGGGGTTTAGTAGTTTTTCTTGTTAGGGTGTTAGTGTTGTTTGTTGTTAGGGGGTTAGTGTAGTTTGTTCTTACGGGGTTAGTGTTGTTTGTGGTTAGGGTGTTAGTGTTGTTTGTGGATAGGGGGTGTGCGTTGTTGGTTGTTACGGGGTTAGGATTGTTTGTTGTTAGGGGTTTAGGGTTGTTTGTTGTTAGGGGGTTAAGGTTGTTTGTTGTTAGGAGGTTAGGGTTGTTTGTTGTTACAGGGTTAGGTTAGTTTCTTGTTAGGGGTTTAGTGTTGTTTGTTGTTAGGGGGTTAGTGTTTGTTGTTAGGGTTTTAGTGATGTTTCTTGTTGGGGTTTAGTGGTTTTTGTTGTTAAGGTGTTAGTGTTGTTTGTTGTTAGGGGTTTAGGGTTGTTTGTTGTTAGGGGTTTAAGGTTGTTTGTTGTTAGGAGGTTAGGGTTGTTTGTTGTTACGGGGTTAGGTAAGTTTCTTGTTAGGGGTTTAGTGTTGTTTGTTGTTAGGGGGTTAGTGTTTGTCGTTAGGGGTTTAGGGTTGTTTCTTGTTGGGTTTAGTAGTTTTTGTTGTTAGGGTGTTAGTGTTGTTTGTTGTTAGGGGGTTAGTGTAGTTTGTTCTTACGGGGTTAGTGTTGTTTGTGGTTAGGGTGTTAGTGTTGTTTGTGGTTAGGGGGTGTGCGTTGTTGGTTGTTAGGGGGTTAGGTTAGTTTCTTGTTAGGGGTTTAGTGTTGTTTGTTGTTAGGGGGTTAGTGTTTGTTCTTAGGGGTTTAGTGTTTCTTGTTGGGGTTTAGTGTTTTTTGTTGTTAGTGTGTTAGTGTTGTTTGTTGTTAGGGGTTTAGGGTTGTTTGTTGTTAGGGGTTTAAGGTTGTCTGTTGTTAGGAGGTTAGGGTTGTTTGTTGTTACGGGGTTAGGTTAGTTTCTTGTTAGGGGTTTAGTGTTGTTTGTTGTTAGGGGGTTAGTGTTGTTTGTTCTTACGGGGTTAGTGTTGTTTGTGGTTAGGTTGTTAGTGTTGTTTGTGGTTAGGGGGTGTGCGTTGTTGGTTGTTAGGGGTTTACGATGGTTTGTTGTTAGGGGTTTAGGGTTGTTTGTTGTTAGAGGGTTAAGGTTGTTTGTTGTTAGCAGGTTAGGGATCTTTGTTGTTACAGGGTTAGGTTAGTTTCTTGTTAGGGGTTTAGTGTTGTTTGTTGTTAGGGGGTTAGTGTTTGTTGTTAGGGGTTTAGTGTTGTTTCTTGTTGGAGTTTAGTGGTTTTTGTTGTTAGGGTGTTAGTGTTGTTTGTTGATAGGGGTTTAGGGTTGTTTGTTGTTAGGGGTTTAAGGTTGTTTGTTGTTAGGAGGTTAGGGTTGTTTGTTGTTACGGGGTTAGGTTATTTTCCTGTTAGGGGTTTAGTGTTTTTTGTTGTTAGGGGGTTAGTGTTTGTTGTTAGGGGTTTAGGGCTGTTTCTTGTTGGGGTTTAGTAGTTTTTGTTGTTAGGGTGTTAGTGTTGTTTGTGGTTAGGGGGTTAGTGTTGTTGTTTGTTAGGGGGTTAAGGTTGTTTTTTGTTAGGAGGTTAGGGTTGTTTGTTGTTACAGGGTTAGGTTAGTTTCTTGTTAGGGGTTTAGTGTTGTTTGTTGTTAGGGGGTTAGTGTTTGTTGTTAGGGGTTTAGTGTTGTTTGCTGTTAGGGGGTTAGTGTTTGTTGTTAGGGGTTTAGGGTTGCTTCTTGTTGGGGTTTAGTAGTTTTTGTTGTTAGGGTGTTAGTGTTGTTTGTGATTAGGGGGTTAGTGTTGTTTGTTCTTGCGGGGTTAGTGTTGTTTGTGGTTAGGGTGTTAGTGTTGTTTGTGGTTAGGGGGTGAGAGTTGTTGGTTGTTAGAGGGTTAGGATTGTTTGTTGTTAGGGGTTTAGGGTTGTTTGTTGTTAGGGGGTTGAGGTTGTTTGTTGTTAGGGGGTTAGGGCTGTTTGTTGTTACAGGGTTAGGTTAGTTTCTTGTTAGGGGTTTAGTGTTGTTTGTTGTTAGGGGGTTAGTGTTTGTTGTTAGGGGTTTAGTGTTGTTTCTTGTTGGAGTTTACTGGTTTTTGTTCTTAGGGTGTTAGTGTTGTTTGTTGTTAGAGGTTTAGGGTTGTTTGTTGTTAGGGGTTTAAGGTTGTTTGTTGTTCGGAGTTTAGGGTTGTTTGTTGTTACGGGTTTAGGTTAGTTTCTTCTTACGGGTTTAGTGTTGTTTGTTGTTAGGGGGTTAGTGTTTGTTGTTAGGGGTTTAGGGTTGTTTCTTGTTGGGGTTTAGTAGTTTTTGTTGTTAGGGTGTTAGTGTTGTTTGTTGTTAGGGGGTTAGTGTAGTTTGTTCTTACGGGGTTAGTGTTGTTTGTGGTTAGGGTGTTAGTGTTGTTTGTGGATAGAGGGTGTGCGTTGTTGGTTGTTACAGTGTTAGGATTGTTTGTTGTTAGGGGTTTTGGGTTGTTTGTTGTTAGGGGGTTAAGGTTGTTTGTTGTTAGGAGGTTAGGGTTGTTTGTTGTTACGGGGTTAGGTAAGTTTCTTGTTAGGGGTTTAGTGTTGTTTGTTGTTAGGGGGTTAGTGTTTGTCGTTAGGGGTTTAGGGTTGTTTCTTGTTGGGTTTAGTAGTTTTTGTTGTTAGGGTGTTAGTGTTGTTTGTTGTTAGGGGGTTAGTGTAGTTTGTTCTTACGGGGTTAGTGTTGTTTGTGGTTAGGGTGTTAGTGTTGTTTGTGGTTAGGGGGTGTGCGTTGTTGGTTGTTAGGGGGTTAGGTTAGTTTCTTGTTAGGGGTTTAGTGTTGTTTGTTGTTAGGGGGTTAGTGTTTGTTCTTAGGGGTTTAGTGTTTCTTGTTGGGGTTTAGTGTTTTTTGTTGTTAGTGTGTTAGTGTTGTTTGTTGTTAGGGGTTTAGGGTTGTTTGTTTTTAGGGGTTTAAGGTTGTCTGTTGTTAGGAGGTTAGGGTTGTTTGTTGTTACGGGGTTAGGTTAGTTTCTTGTTAGGGGTTTAGTGTTGTTTGTTGTTAGGGGGTTAGTGTTTGTTGTTAGGGGTTTAGTGTTGTTTGTTGTTAGGGGGTTAGTGTTTGTTGTTAGGGGTTTAGGGTTGTTTCTTGTTGGGTTTAGTAGTTTTTGTTGTTAGGGTGTTAGTGTTGTTTGTTGTTTGGGGGTTAGTGTAGTTTGTTCTTACGGGGTTAGTGTTGTTTGTGGTTAGGGTGTTAGTGTTGTTTGTGGTTAGGGGGTGTGCGTTGTTGGTTGTTAGGGGTTTAGGTTAGTTTCTTGTTAGGGGTTTAGTGTTGTTTGTTGTTGGGGTTTAGTAGTTTTTGTTGTTAGGGTGTTAGTGTTGTTTGTGGTTAGGGGGTTAGTGTTGTTGTTTGTTAGAGGGTTAGGGTTGTTTGTTGTTAGCAGGTTAGGGTTGTTTGTTGTTACAGGGTTAGGTTAGTTTCTTGTTAGGGGTTTAGTGTTGTTTGTGGTTAGGGGGTTAGTGTTTGTTGTTAGGGGTTTAGTGTTGTTTCTGTTGGGGTTTAGTGTTTTTTGTTGTTAGTGTGTTAGTGTTGTTTGTTGTTAGGGGTTTAGGGTTGTTTGTTGTTAGGGGTTTAAGGTTGTTTGTTGTTAGGGGTTTAGGGTTGTTTCTTGTTGGGGTTTAGTAGTTTTTGTTGTTAGGGTGTTGGTGTTGTTTGTTGTTAGGGGTTTAGGGTTGTTTCTTGTTGGGGTTTAGTAGTTTTTGTTGTTAGGGTGTTAGTGTTGTTTGTTGTTAGGGGTTTAGGGTTGTTTGTTGTTAGGGGTTTAAGGTTGTTTTTTGTTAGGAGGTTAGGGTTGTTTGTTGTTACAGGGTTAGGTTAGTTTCTTGTTAGGGGTTTAGTGTTGTTTGTTGTTAGGGGGTTAGTGTTTGTTGTTAGGGGTTTAGTGTTGTTTCTTGTTGGGGTTTAGTGGTTTTTGTTGTTAGGGTGTTAGTGTTGTTTGTTGTTAGGGGTTTAGGGTTGTTTGTTGTTAGGGGTTTAAGGTTGTTTGTTGTTAGGAGGTTAGGGTTGTTTGTTGTTACGGGGTTAGGTTAGTTTCTTGTTAGGGGTTTAGTGTTGTTTGCTGTTAGGGGGTTAGTGTTTGTTTTTAGGGGTTTAGGGTTGTTTCTTGTTGGGGTTTAGTAGTTTTTGTTGTTAGGGTGTTAGTGTTGTTTGTGGTTAGGGGGTTAGTGTTGTTTGTTCTTACGGGGTTAGTGTTGTTTGTGGTTAGGGTGTTAGTGTTGTTTGTGGTTAGGGGGTGAGAGTTGTTGGTTGTTAGGGGGTTAGGATTGTTTGTTGTTAGGGGTTTAGGGTTGTTTGTTGTTAGGGGGTTAAGGTTTTTTGTTGTTAGGAGGTTAGGGCTGTTTGTTGTTACAGGGTTAGGTTAGTTTTTTGTTAGGGGTTTAGTGTTGTTTGTTGTTAGGGGGTTAGTGTTTGTTTTTACGGGTTTAGTGTTGTTTCTTGTTGGGGTTTAGTGGTTTTTGTTGTTAGGGTGTTAGTGTTGTTTGTTGTTAGGGGTTTAGGGTTGTTTGTTGTTAGGGGTTTAAGGTTGTTTGTTGTTAGGAGGTTAGTGTTGTTTGTTGTTACGGGTTTAGGTTAGTTTCTTGTTAGGGGTTTAGTGTTGTTTGTTGTTAGGGGGTTAGTGTTTGTTGTTAGGGGTTTAGGGTTGTTTCTTGTTGGGGTTTAGTAGTTTTTGTTGTTAGGGTGTTAGTGTTGTTTGTTGTTAGGGGGGTTAGTGTTGTTTCTTCCTACGGGGTTAGTGTTGTTTGTGGTTAGGGTGTTAGTGTTGTTTGTCGCTAGGGGGTGTGCGTTGTTGGTTGTTAGGGGGTTAGGATTGCTTGTTGTTAGGGGTTTAGGGTTGTTTGTTGTTATGGAGTTAAGATTGTTTGTTGTTAGGAGGTTAGGGTTGTTTGTTGTTACAGGGTTAGGTTAGTTTCTTGTTAGGGGTTTAGGGTTGTTTGTTGTTATGGGGTTAGTGTTTGTTGTTAGGGGTTTAGGGTTGTTTCTTGTTGGGGTTTAGTAGTTTTTGTTGTTAGGGTGTTAGTGTTGTTTGTGCTTAGGGGGTTAGTGTTGTTTGTTCTTACGGGGTTAGTGTTGTTTGTGGTTAGGGTGTTAGTGTTGTTTGTGGTTAGGGGGTGAGAGTTGTTGGTTGTTAGGGGGTTAGGATTGTTTGTTGTTAGGGGTTTAGGGTTGTTTGTTGTTAGGGGGTTAAGGTGGTTTGTTGTTAGGAGGTTAGGGCTGTTTGTTGTTACAGGGTTAGGTTAGTTTCTTGTTAGGGGTTTAGGGTTGTTTGTTGTTAGGGGTTTAAGGTTGCTTGTTGTTAGGAGGTTAGGGTTGTTTGTTGTTACGGGGTTAGGTTAGTTTCTTGTTAGGGGTTTAGTGTTGTTTGTTGTTAGGGGGTTAGTGTTTGTTGTTAGGGGTTTAGTGTTATTTCTTGTTGGGGTTAAGTGGTTTTTGTTGTTAGGGTGTTAGTGTTGTTTGTTGTTAGGGGTTTAGGGTTGTTTGTTGTTAGGGGTTTAAGGTTGTTGTTAGGAGGTTAGGGTTGTTTGTTGTTACGGGGTTAGGTAAGTTTCTTGTTAGGGGTTTAGTGTTGTTTGTTGTTATGGGGTTAGTGTTTTTTGTTAGGGGTTTAGGGTTGTTTCTTGTTGGGGTTTAGTAGTTTTTGTTGTTAGGGTGTTAGTGTTGTTTGTTGTTAAGGGTGTTAGAGTTGTTTGTTCTTACGGGGTTAGTGTTGTTTGTGGTTAGGGTATTAGTGTTGTTTGTGGTTAGGGGGTGTGCCTTGTTGGTTGTTAGGGGGTTAAGATTGTTTGTTGTTAGGGGTTTAGGGTTGTTTGTTGTTAGGGGTTAAGGTTGTTTGTTGTTAGGAGGTTAGGGTTGTTTGTTTTTACAGGGTTAGGTTAGTTTCTTGTTAGGGGTTTAGTGTTGTTTGTTGTTAGGAGGTTAGTGTTTGTTGTTAGGGGTTTAGTGTTGTTTCTTTTTGGGGTTTAGTGGTATTTGTTGTTAGGGTGTTAGTGTTGTTTGTTGTTAGGGGTTTAGGGTTGTTTGTTGTTAGGGGTTTAAGGTTGTTTGCTGTTAGGAGGTTAGGGTTGTTTGTTGTTACAGGGTTAGGTTAGTTTCTTTTTAGGGGTTTAGTGTTGTTTGTTGTTAGGGGGTTAGTGTTTGTTGTTAGGGGTTTAGGGTTGTTTCTTGTTGGGTTTAGTAGTTTTTGTTGTTAGGGTGTTAGTGTTGTTTGTTGTTTGGGGGTTAGTGTAGTTTGTTCTTACGGGGTTAGTGTTGTTTGTGGTTAGGGTGTTAGTGTTGTTTGTGGTTAGGGGGTGTGCGTTGTTGGTTGTTAGGGGGTTAGGTTAGTTTCTTGTTAGGGGTTTAGGGTTGTTTGTTGTTAGGGGGTTAAGGTTTTTTGTTGTTAGGAGGTTAGGGCTGTTTGTTGTTACAGGGTTAGGTTAGTTTTTTGTTAGGGGTTTAGTGTTGTTTGTTGTTAGGGGGTTAGTGTTTGTTGTTAGGGGTTTAGTGTTGTTTCTTGTTGGGGTTTAGTGGTTTTTGTTGTTAGGGTGTTAGTGTTGTTTGTTGTTAGGGGTTTAGGGTTGTTTGTTGTTAGGGGTTTAAGGTTGTTTGTTGTTAGGAGGTTAGTGTTGTTTGTTGTTACGGGTTTAGGTTAGTTTCTTGTTAGGGGTTTAGTGTTGTTTGTTGTTAGGGGGTTAGTGTTTGTTGTTAGGGGTTTAGGGTTGTTTCTTGTTGGGGTTTAGTAGTTTCTGTTGTTAGGGTGTTAGTGTTGTTTGTTGTTAGGGGGTTAGTGTTGTTTCTTCCTACGGGGTTAGTGTTGTTTGTGGTTAGGGTGTTAGTGTTGTTTGTCGCTAGGGGGTGTGCGTTGTTGGTTGTTAGGGGGTTAGGATTGCTTGTTGTTAGGGGTTTAGGGTTGTTTGTTGTTAGGGGGTTAAGTTTGTTTGTTGTTAGGAGGTTAGGGTTGTTTGTTGTTACAGAGTTAGGTTAGTTTCTTGTTAGGGGTTTAGTGTTGTTTGTTGTTAGGAGGTTAGTGTTTGTTGTTAGGGGTTTAGTGTTGTTTCTTGTTGGGGTTTAGTGGTTTTTGTTGTTAGGGTGTTAGTGTTGTTTCTTGTTAGGGGTTTAGGGTTGTTTGTTGTTAGGGGTTTAACGTAGTTTGTTGTTAGGGGGTTAGGGTTGTTTGTTGTTACGGGGTTAGGTTAGTTTCTTGTTAGGGGTTTAGTGTTGTTTGTTGTTAGGGGGTTAGTGTTTGTTGTTAGGGGTTTAGGGTTGTTTCTTGTTGGGGTTTAGTAGTTTTAGTTGTTAGGGTGTTAGTGTTGTTTGTGGTTAGGGGCTTAGTGTTGTTGTTTGTTAGGGGGTTAGGGTTGTTTGTTGTTAGGAGGTTAGGGTTGTTTGTTTTTACAGGGTTAGGTTAGTTTCTTGTTAGGGGTTTAGTGATGTTTGTTGTTAGGGGGTTAGTGTTTGTTGTTAGGGGTTTAGTGTTGTTTCTTGTTGGGGTTTAGTGGTTTTTTTTGTTAGGGCGTTAGTGTTGTTTGTTGTTATGGGTTTAGGGTTGTTTGTTGTTAGGGGTTTAAGGTTGTTTGTTGTTAGGAGGTTAGGGTTGTTTGTTGTTACGGGGTTAGGTAAGTTTCTTGTTAGGGGTTTAGTGTTGTTTGTTTTTAGGGGGTTAGTGTTTGTTGTTAGGGGTTTAGGGTTGTTTCTTGTTGGGGTTTAGTAGTTTTAGTTGTTAGGGTGTTAGTGTTGTTTGTGGTTAGGGGCTTAGTGTTGTTGTTTGTTAGGGGGTTAGGGTTTGTTGTTAGGAGGTTAGGGTTGTTTGTTGTTACAGGGTTAGGTTAGTTTCTCGTAAGGGGTTTAGTGTTGTTTGTTGTTAGGGGGTTAGTGTTTGCTGTTAGGGGTTTAGGGTTGTTTCTTTTTGGGGTTTAGTAGTTTTTGTTGTTAGGGTGTTAGTGTTGTTTGTGGTTAGGGGGTTAGTGTTGTTTGTTCTTACGGGGTTAGTGTCATTTGTGGTTAGGGTGTTAGTGTTGTTTGTGGTTAGGGGGTGTGCGTTGTTGGTTGTTAGTTGGTTACGTTAGTTTCTTGTTAGGGGTTTAGTGTTGTTTGCTGTTAGGGGGTTAGTGTTTGTTGTTAGGGGTTTAGGGTTGTTTCTTGTTGGGGTTTAGTAGTTTTTGTTAGGGTGTTAGTGTTGTTTGCGGTTAGGGGGTTAGTGTTGTTGTCTGTTAGGGAGTTAGGGTTATTTGTTGTTAGGAGGTTAGGGTTGTTTGTTGTTACAGGGTTAGGTTAGTTTCTTGTTAGGGGTTTAGTGTTGTTTGTTGTTAGGGGGTTACTGTTTGTTGTTAGGGGTTTAGTGTTGTTTCTTGTTGGAGTTTAGTGTTTTTTGTTGTTAGTGTGTTAGTGTTGTTTGTTGTTAGGGGTTTAGGGTTGTTTGTTGTTAGGGGTTTAAGGTTGTTTGTTGTTAGGAGGTTAGGGTTGTTTGTTGTTACGGGGTTAGGTTAGTTTCTTGTTAGGGGATTAGTGTTGTTTGTTGTTAGGGGGTTAGTGTTTGTTGTTAGGGGTTTAGGGTTGTTTCTTGTTGGGGTTTAGTAGTTTTTGTTGTTAGGGTGTTAGTGTTGTTTGTTGTTAGGGGGTTAGTGTTGTTTGTTCTTACGGGGTTAGTGTTGTTTGTGGTTAGGGTGTTAGTGTTGTTTGTGGTTAGGGGGTTAGTGTTGTTTGTTCTTACGGGGTTAGTGTTGTTTGTGGTTAGGGTGTTAGTGTTGTTTGTGGTTAGGGGGTGTGCTTTGTTGGTTGTTAGGGGGTTAGGATTGTTTGTTGTTAGGGGTTTAGGGTTGTTTGTTGTTAGGGGGTTAAGGTTGTTTGTTGTTAGGAGGTTAGGGATCTTTGTTGTTACAGGGTTAGGTTAGTTTCTTGTTAGGGGTTTAGTGTTGTTTGTTGTTAGGGGGTTAGTGTTTGTTGTTAGGGGTTTAGTGTTGTTTCTTGTTGGGGTTTAGTGGTTTTTGTTGTTAGGGTGTTAGTGTTCTTTGTTGTTAGGGGTTTAGGGTTGTTTGTTGTTAGGGGTTTAAGATTGTTTGTTGTTAGGAGGTTAGGGTTGTTTGTTGTTACGGGGTTAGGTTAGTTTCTTGTTAGGGGTTTAGTGTTTTTTGTTGTTAGGGGGTTAGTGTTTGTTGTTAGGGGTTTAGGGCTGTTTCTTGTTGGGGTTTAGTAGGTTTTGTTGTTAGGGTGTTAGTGTTGTTTGTGGTTAGGGTGTTAGTGTTGTTGTTTGTTAGGGGGATAAGGTTGTTTTTTGTTAGGAGGTTAGGGTTGTTTGGTGTTACAGGGTTAGGTTAGTTTCATGTTAGGGGTTTAGTGTTGTTTGTTGTTAGGGGGTTAGAGTTTGTTGTTAGGGGTTTAGAGTTGTTTCTTGTTGGGGTTTAGTGGTTTTTGTTGTTAGGGTGTTAGTGTTGTTTGTTGTTATGGGTTTAGGGTTGTTTGTTGTTAGGGGTTTAAGGTTGTTTGTTGTTAGGAGGTTAGGGTTGTTTGTTGTTACGGGGTTAGGTTAGTTTCTTGTTAGGGGTTTAGTGTTGTTTGCTTTTAGGGGGTTAGTGTTTGTTGTTAGGGGTTTAGGGTTGCTTCTTGTTGGGGTTTAGTAGTTTTTGTTCTTAGGGTGTTAGTGTTGTTTGTGGTTGGGGGTTAGTGTTGTTTGTTCTTACGGGGTTAGTGTTGTTTGTGGTTAGCGGGTGAGCGTTGTTGGTTGTTAGGGGGTTAGGATTGTTTGTTGTTAGGGGTTTAGGGTTGTTTGTTGTTAGGGGGTTAAGGTTGTTTGTTGTTAGGAGGTTAGGGCTGTTTGTTGTTACAGGGTTAGGTTAGTTTCTTGTTAGGGGTTTAGTGTTGTTTGTTGTTAGGGGGTTAGTGTTTGTTGTTAGGGGTTTAGTGTTGTTTCTTGTTGGGGTTTAGTGGTTTTTGTTGTTAGGGTGTTAGTGTTGTTTGTTGTTAGGGGTTTAGGGTTGTTTGTTGTTAGGGGTTTAAGGTTGTTTGTTGTTAGGAGGTTAGGGTTGTTTGTTGTTACGGGGTTAGGTAAGTTTCTTGTTAGGGGTTTAGTGTTGTTTGTTGTTAGGGGGTTAGTGTTTGTTGTTAGGGGTTTAGGGTTGTTTCTTGTTGGGTTTAGTAGTTTTTGTTGTTAGGGTGTTAGTGTTGTTTGTTGTTTGGGGGTTAGTGTAGTTTGTTCTTACGGGGTTAGTGTTGTTTGTGGTTAGGGTGTTAGTGTTGTTTGTGGTTAGGGGGTGTGCGTTGTTGGTTGTTAGGGGGTTAGGTTAGTTTCTTGTTAGGGGTTTAGGGTTGTTTGTTGTTAGGGGGTTAAGGTTTTTTGTTGTTAGGAGGTTAGGGCTGTTTGTTGTTACAGGGTTAGGTTAGTTTTTTGTTAGGGGTTTAGTGTTGTTTGTTGTTAGGGGGTTAGTGTTTGTTGTTAGGGGTTTAGTGTTGTTTCTTGTTGGGGTTTAGTGGTTTTTGTTGTTAGGGTGTTAGTGTTGTTTGTTGTTAGGGGTTTAGGGTTGTTTGTTGTTAGGGGTTTAAGGTTGTTTGTTGTTAGGAGGTTAGTGTTGTTTGTTGTTACGGGTTTAGGTTAGTTTCTTGTTAGGGGTTTAGTGTTGTTTGTTGTTAGGGGGTTAGTGTTTGTTGTTAGGGGTTTAGGGTTGTTTCTTGTTGGGGTTTAGTAGTTTCTGTTGTTAGGGTGTTAGTGTTGTTTGTTGTTAGGGGGTTAGTGTTGTTTCTTCCTACGGGGTTAGTGTTGTTTGTGGTTAGGGTGTTAGTGTTGTTTGTCGCTAGGGGGTGTGCGTTGTTGGTTGTTAGGGGGTTAGGATTGCTTGTTGTTAGGGGTTTAGGGTTGTTTGTTGTTAGGGAGTTAAGATTGTTTGTTGTTAGGAGGTTAGGGTTGTTTGTTGTTACAGGGTTAGGTTAGTTTCTTGTTAGGGGTTTAGTGTTGTTTGTTGTTAGGGGGTTAATGTTTGTTGTTAGGGGTTTAGTGTTGTTTCTTGTTGGGGTTTAGTGTTTTTTGTTGTTAGGGTGTTAGTGTTTTTTGTTGTTAGGGGTTTAGGGTTGTTTGTTGTTAGGGGTTTCAGGTTGTTTGTTGTTAGGATGTTAGGGTTGTTTGTTGTTACAGGGTTAGGTTAGTTTCTTGTTAGGGGTTTAGTGTTGTTTGTTGTTAGGGGGTTAGTGTTTGTTGTTAGGGGTTTAGGGTTGTTTCTTTTTGGGGTTTAGTAGTTTTTGTTGTTAGGGTGTTAGTGTTGGTTGTGGTTAGGGTGTTAGTGTTGTTTGTGGTTAGGGGGTGAGAGTTGTTGGTTGTTAGGGGGTTAGGATTGTTTGTTGTTAGGGGTTTAGGGTTGTTTGTTGTTAGGGGGTTAAGGTGGTTTGTTGTTAGGAGGTTAGGGCTGTTTGTTGTTACAGGGTTAGGTTAGTTTCTTGTTAGGGGTTTAGTGTTGTTTGTTGTTAGGGGGTTAGTGTTTGTTGTTAGGGGTTTAGTGTTGTTTGTTGTTAGGGGTTTAGGGTTGTTTGTTGTTAGGGTTTTAAGGTTGTTTGCTGTTAGGAGGTTAGGGTTGTTTGTTGTTACGGGGTTAGGTTAGTTTCTTGTTAGGGGTTTAGTGTTGTTTGTTGTTAGGGGGTTAGTGTTTGTTGTTAGGGGTTTAGGGTTGTTTCTTGTTGGGGTTTAGTAGTTTTTGTTGTTAGGGTGTTAGTGTTGTTTGTGGTTAGGGGGTTAGTGTTGTTGTTTGTTAGAGGGTTAGGGTTGTTTGTTGTTAGCAGGTTAGGGTTGTTTGTTGTTACAGGGTTAGGTTAGTTTCTTGTTAGGGGTTTAGTGTTGTTTGTGGTTAGGGGGTTAGTGTTTGTTGTTAGGGGTTTAGTGTTGTTTCTGTTGGGGTTTAGTGTTTTTTGTTGTTAGTGTGTTAGTGTTGTTTGTTGTTAGGGGTTTAGGGTTGTTTGTTGTTAGGGGTTTAAGGTTGTTTGTTGTTAGGGGTTTAGGGTTGTTTCTTGTTGGGGTTTAGTAGTTTTTGTTGTTAGGGTGTTGGTGTTGTTTGTTGTTAGGGGTTTAGGGTTGTTTCTTGTTGGGGTTTAGTAGTTTTTGTTGTTAGGGTGTTAGTGTTGTTTGTTGTTAGGGGTTTAGGGTTGTTTGTTGTTAGGGGTTTAAGGTTGTTTTTTGTTAGGAGGTTAGGGTTGTTTGTTGTTACAGGGTTAGGTTAGTTTCTTGTTAGGGGTTTAGTGTTGTTTGTTGTTAGGGGGTTAGTGTTTGTTGTTAGGGGTTTAGTGTTGTTTCTTGTTGGGGTTTAGTGGTTTTTGTTGTTAGGGTGTTAGTGTTGTTTGTTGTTAGGGGTTTAGGGTTGTTTGTTGTTAGGGGTTTAAGGTTGTTTGTTGTTAGGAGGTTAGGGTTGTTTGTTGTTACGGGGTTAGGTTAGTTTCTTGTTAGGGGTTTAGTGTTGTTTGCTGTTAGGGGGTTAGTGTTTGTTTTTAGGGGTTTAGGGTTGTTTCTTGTTGGGGTTTAGTAGTTTTTGTTGTTAGGGTGTTAGTGTTGTTTGTGGTTAGGGGGTTAGTGTTGTTTGTTCTTACGGGGTTAGTGTTGTTTGTGGTTAGGGTGTTAGTGTTGTTTGTGGTTAGGGGGTGAGAGTTGTTGGTTGTTAGGGGGTTAGGATTGTTTGTTGTTAGGGGTTTAGGGTTGTTTGTTGTTAGGGGGTTAAGGTTTTTTGTTGTTAGGAGGTTAGGGCTGTTTGTTGTTACAGGGTTAGGTTAGTTTTTTGTTAGGGGTTTAGTGTTGTTTGTTGTTAGGGGGTTAGTGTTTGTTTTTACGGGTTTAGTGTTGTTTCTTGTTGGGGTTTAGTGGTTTTTGTTGTTAGGGTGTTAGTGTTGTTTGTTGTTAGGGGTTTAGGGTTGTTTGTTGTTAGGGGTTTAAGGTTGTTTGTTGTTAGGAGGTTAGTGTTGTTTGTTGTTACGGGTTTAGGTTAGTTTCTTGTTAGGGGTTTAGTGTTGTTTGTTGTTAGGGGGTTAGTGTTTGTTGTTAGGGGTTTAGGGTTGTTTCTTGTTGGGGTTTAGTAGTTTTTGTTGTTAGGGTGTTAGTGTTGTTTGTTGTTAGGGGGGTTAGTGTTGTTTCTTCCTACGGGGTTAGTGTTGTTTGTGGTTAGGGTGTTAGTGTTGTTTGTCGCTAGGGGGTGTGCGTTGTTGGTTGTTAGGGGGTTAGGATTGCTTGTTGTTAGGGGTTTAGGGTTGTTTGTTGTTATGGAGTTAAGATTGTTTGTTGTTAGGAGGTTAGGGTTGTTTGTTGTTACAGGGTTAGGTTAGTTTCTTGTTAGGGGTTTAGGGTTGTTTGTTGTTATGGGGTTAGTGTTTGTTGTTAGGGGTTTAGGGTTGTTTCTTGTTGGGGTTTAGTAGTTTTTGTTGTTAGGGTGTTAGTGTTGTTTGTGCTTAGGGGGTTAGTGTTGTTTGTTCTTACGGGGTTAGTGTTGTTTGTGGTTAGGGTGTTAGTGTTGTTTGTGGTTAGGGGGTGAGAGTTGTTGGTTGTTAGGGGGTTAGGATTGTTTGTTGTTAGGGGTTTAGGGTTGTTTGTTGTTAGGGGGTTAAGGTGGTTTGTTGTTAGGAGGTTAGGGCTGTTTGTTGTTACAGGGTTAGGTTAGTTTCTTGTTAGGGGTTTAGGGTTGTTTGTTGTTAGGGGTTTAAGGTTGCTTGTTGTTAGGAGGTTAGGGTTGTTTGTTGTTACGGGGTTAGGTTAGTTTCTTGTTAGGGGTTTAGTGTTGTTTGTTGTTAGGGGGTTAGTGTTTGTTGTTAGGGGTTTAGTGTTATTTCTTGTTGGGGTTAAGTGGTTTTTGTTGTTAGGGTGTTAGTGTTGTTTGTTGTTAGGGGTTTAGGGTTGTTTGTTGTTAGGGGTTTAAGGTTGTTGTTAGGAGGTTAGGGTTGTTTGTTGTTACGGGGTTAGGTAAGTTTCTTGTTAGGGGTTTAGTGTTGTTTGTTGTTATGGGGTTAGTGTTTTTTGTTAGGGGTTTAGGGTTGTTTCTTGTTGGGGTTTAGTAGTTTTTGTTGTTAGGGTGTTAGTGTTGTTTGTTGTTAAGGGTGTTAGAGTTGTTTGTTCTTACGGGGTTAGTGTTGTTTGTGGTTAGGGTATTAGTGTTGTTTGTGGTTAGGGGGTGTGCCTTGTTGGTTGTTAGGGGGTTAAGATTGTTTGTTGTTAGGGGTTTAGGGTTGTTTGTTGTTAGGGGTTAAGGTTGTTTGTTGTTAGGAGGTTAGGGTTGTTTGTTTTTACAGGGTTAGGTTAGTTTCTTGTTAGGGGTTTAGTGTTGTTTGTTGTTAGGAGGTTAGTGTTTGTTGTTAGGGGTTTAGTGTTGTTTCTTTTTGGGGTTTAGTGGTATTTGTTGTTAGGGTGTTAGTGTTGTTTGTTGTTAGGGGTTTAGGGTTGTTTGTTGTTAGGGGTTTAAGGTTGTTTGCTGTTAGGAGGTTAGGGTTGTTTGTTGTTACAGGGTTAGGTTAGTTTCTTTTTAGGGGTTTAGTGTTGTTTGTTGTTAGGGGGTTAGTGTTTGTTGTTAGGGGTTTAGGAATGTTTCTTGTTGGGGTTTAGTAGTTTTTGTTGTTAGGGTGTTAGTGTTGTTTGTTGTTAGGGGGTTAGTGTTGTTTGTTCTTACGGGGTTAGTGTTGTTTGTGGTTAGAGGATGAGCGTTATTGGTTGTTAGGGGGTTAGGATTGTTTGTTGTTAGGGGTTTAGGGTTGTTTGTTGTTAGGGGGTTAAGGTTGTTGGTTGTTAGGAGGTTAGGGTTGTTTGTTGTTACAGGGTTAGGTTAGTTTCTTGTTAGGGGTTTAGTGTTGTTTGTTGTTAGGGGGTTAGTGTTTGTTGTTAGGGGTTTAGTGTTGTTTCTTGTTGGGGTTTAGTGGTTTTTGTTGTTAGGGTGTTAGTGTTGTTTGTTGATAGGGGTTTAGGGTTGTTTGTTGTTAGGGGTTTAAGGTTGTTTGTTGTTAGGAGGTTAGGGTTGTTTGTTGTTACGGCGTTAGGTTAGTTTCTTGTTAGGGGTTTAGTGTTGTTTGTTGTTAGGGGGTTAGTGTTTGTTGTTAGGGGTTTAGGAATGTTTCTTGTTGGGGTTTAGTAGTTTTTGTTGTTAGGGTGTTAGTGTTGTTTGTTGTTAGGGGGTTAGTGTTGTTTGTTCTTACGGGGATAGTGTTGTTTGTGGTTAGGGTGTTAGTGTTGTTTGTGGTTAGGGGGTGTGCGTTGTTGGTTGTTAGGGGGTTAGGATTGTTTGTTGTTAGGGGTTTAGGGTTGTTTGTTGTTAGGGGGTTAAGTTTGTTTGTTGTTAGGAGGTTAGGGTTGTTTGTTGTTACAGAGTTAGGTTAGTTTCTTGTTAGGGGTTTAGTGTTGTTTGTTGTTAGGAGGTTAGTGTTTGTTGTTAGGGGTTTAGTGTTGTTTCTTGTTGGGGTTTAGTGGTTTTTGTTGTTAGGGTGTTAGTGTTGTTTCTTGTTAGGGGTTTAGGGTTGTTTGTTGTTAGGGGTTTAACGTAGTTTGTTGTTAGGGGGTTAGGGTTGTTTGTTGTTACGGGGTTAGGTTAGTTTCTTGTTAGGGGTTTAGTGTTGTTTGTTGTTAGGGGGTTAGTGTTTGTTGTTAGGGGTTTAGGGTTGTTTCTTGTTGGGGTTTAGTAGTTTTAGTTGTTAGGGTGTTAGTGTTGTTTGTGGTTAGGGGCTTAGTGTTGTTGTTTGTTAGGGGGTTAGGGTTGTTTGTTGTTAGGAGGTTAGGGTTGTTTGTTTTTACAGGGTTAGGTTAGTTTCTTGTTAGGGGTTTAGTGATGTTTGTTGTTAGGGGGTTAGTGTTTGTTGTTAGGGGTTTAGTGTTGTTTCTTGTTGGGGTTTAGTGGTTTTTTTTGTTAGGGCGTTAGTGTTGTTTGTTGTTATGGGTTTAGGGTTGTTTGTTGTTAGGGGTTTAAGGTTGTTTGTTGTTAGGAGGTTAGGGTTGTTTGTTGTTACGGGGTTAGGTAAGTTTCTTGTTAGGGGTTTAGTGTTGTTTGTTGTTAGGGGGTTAGTGTTTGTTGTTAGGGGTTTAGGGTTGTTTCTTGTTGGGGTTTAGTAGTTTTAGTTGTTAGGGTGTTAGTGTTGTTTGTGGTTAGGGGCTTAGTGTTGTTGTTTGTTAGGGGGTTAGGGTTTGTTGTTAGGAGGTTAGGGTTGTTTGTTGTTACAGGGTTAGGTTAGTTTCTCGTAAGGGGTTTAGTGTTGTTTGTTGTTAGGGGGTTAGTGTTTGCTGTTAGGGGTTTAGGGTTGTTTCTTTTTGGGGTTTAGTAGTTTTTGTTGTTAGGGTGTTAGTGTTGTTTGTGGTTAGGGGGTTAGTGTTGTTTGTTCTTACGGGGTTAGTGTCATTTGTGGTTAGGGTGTTAGTGTTGTTTGTGGTTAGGGGGTGTGCGTTGTTGGTTGTTAGTTGGTTACGTTAGTTTCTTGTTAGGGGTTTAGTGTTGTTTGCTGTTAGGGGGTTAGTGTTTGTTGTTAGGGGTTTAGGGTTGTTTCTTGTTGGGGTTTAGTAGTTTTTGTTAGGGTGTTAGTGTTGTTTGCGGTTAGGGGGTTAGTGTTGTTGTCTGTTAGGGAGTTAGGGTTATTTGTTGTTAGGAGGTTAGGGTTGTTTGTTGTTACAGGGTTAGGTTAGTTTCTTGTTAGGGGTTTAGTGTTGTTTGTTGTTAGGGGGTTACTGTTTGTTGTTAGGGGTTTAGTGTTGTTTCTTGTTGGAGTTTAGTGTTTTTTGTTGTTAGTGTGTTAGTGTTGTTTGTTGTTAGGGGTTTAGGGTTGTTTGTTGTTAGGGGTTTAAGGTTGTTTGTTGTTAGGAGGTTAGGGTTGTTTGTTGTTACGGGGTTAGGTTAGTTTCTTGTTAGGGGATTAGTGTTGTTTGTTGTTAGGGGGTTAGTGTTTGTTGTTAGGGGTTTAGGGTTGTTTCTTGTTGGGGTTTAGTAGTTTTTGTTGTTAGGGTGTTAGTGTTGTTTGTTGTTAGGGGGTTAGTGTTGTTTGTTCTTACGGGGTTAGTGTTGTTTGTGGTTAGGGTGTTAGTGTTGTTTGTGGTTAGGGGGTTAGTGTTGTTTGTTCTTACGGGGTTAGTGTTGTTTGTGGTTAGGGTGTTAGTGTTGTTTGTGGTTAGGGGGTGTGCTTTGTTGGTTGTTAGGGGGTTAGGATTGTTTGTTGTTAGGGGTTTAGGGTTGTTTGTTGTTAGGGGGTTAAGGTTGTTTGTTGTTAGGAGGTTAGGGATCTTTGTTGTTACAGGGTTAGGTTAGTTTCTTGTTAGGGGTTTAGTGTTGTTTGTTGTTAGGGGGTTAGTGTTTGTTGTTAGGGGTTTAGTGTTGTTTCTTGTTGGGGTTTAGTGGTTTTTGTTGTTAGGGTGTTAGTGTTCTTTGTTGTTAGGGGTTTAGGGTTGTTTGTTGTTAGGGGTTTAAGATTGTTTGTTGTTAGGAGGTTAGGGTTGTTTGTTGTTACGGGGTTAGGTTAGTTTCTTGTTAGGGGTTTAGTGTTTTTTGTTGTTAGGGGGTTAGTGTTTGTTGTTAGGGGTTTAGGGCTGTTTCTTGTTGGGGTTTAGTAGGTTTTGTTGTTAGGGTGTTAGTGTTGTTTGTGGTTAGGGTGTTAGTGTTGTTGTTTGTTAGGGGGATAAGGTTGTTTTTTGTTAGGAGGTTAGGGTTGTTTGGTGTTACAGGGTTAGGTTAGTTTCATGTTAGGGGTTTAGTGTTGTTTGTTGTTAGGGGGTTAGAGTTTGTTGTTAGGGGTTTAGAGTTGTTTCTTGTTGGGGTTTAGTGGTTTTTGTTGTTAGGGTGTTAGTGTTGTTTGTTGTTATGGGTTTAGGGTTGTTTGTTGTTAGGGGTTTAAGGTTGTTTGTTGTTAGGAGGTTAGGGTTGTTTGTTGTTACGGGGTTAGGTTAGTTTCTTGTTAGGGGTTTAGTGTTGTTTGCTTTTAGGGGGTTAGTGTTTGTTGTTAGGGGTTTAGGGTTGCTTCTTGTTGGGGTTTAGTAGTTTTTGTTCTTAGGGTGTTAGTGTTGTTTGTGGTTGGGGGTTAGTGTTGTTTGTTCTTACGGGGTTAGTGTTGTTTGTGGTTAGCGGGTGAGCGTTGTTGGTTGTTAGGGGGTTAGGATTGTTTGTTGTTAGGGGTTTAGGGTTGTTTGTTGTTAGGGGGTTAAGGTTGTTTGTTGTTAGGAGGTTAGGGCTGTTTGTTGTTACAGGGTTAGGTTAGTTTCTTGTTAGGGGTTTAGTGTTGTTTGTTGTTAGGGGGTTAGTGTTTGTTGTTAGGGGTTTAGTGTTGTTTCTTGTTGGGGTTTAGTGGTTTTTGTTGTTAGGGTGTTAGTGTTGTTTGTTGTTAGGGGTTTAGGGTTGTTTGTTGTTAGGGGTTTAAGGTTGTTTGTTGTTAGGAGGTTAGGGTTGTTTGTTGTTACGGGGTTAGGTAAGTTTCTTGTTAGGGGTTTAGTGTTGTTTGTTGTTAGGGGGTTAGTGTTTGTTGTTAGGGGTTTAGGGTTGTTTCTTGTTGGGTTTAGTAGTTTTTGTTGTTAGGGTGTTAGTGTTGTTTGTTGTTTGGGGGTTAGTGTAGTTTGTTCTTACGGGGTTAGTGTTGTTTGTGGTTAGGGTGTTAGTGTTGTTTGTGGTTAGGGGGTGTGCGTTGTTGGTTGTTAGGGGGTTAGGTTAGTTTCTTGTTAGGGGTTTAGGGTTGTTTGTTGTTAGGGGGTTAAGGTTTTTTGTTGTTAGGAGGTTAGGGCTGTTTGTTGTTACAGGGTTAGGTTAGTTTTTTGTTAGGGGTTTAGTGTTGTTTGTTGTTAGGGGGTTAGTGTTTGTTGTTAGGGGTTTAGTGTTGTTTCTTGTTGGGGTTTAGTGGTTTTTGTTGTTAGGGTGTTAGTGTTGTTTGTTGTTAGGGGTTTAGGGTTGTTTGTTGTTAGGGGTTTAAGGTTGTTTGTTGTTAGGAGGTTAGTGTTGTTTGTTGTTACGGGTTTAGGTTAGTTTCTTGTTAGGGGTTTAGTGTTGTTTGTTGTTAGGGGGTTAGTGTTTGTTGTTAGGGGTTTAGGGTTGTTTCTTGTTGGGGTTTAGTAGTTTCTGTTGTTAGGGTGTTAGTGTTGTTTGTTGTTAGGGGGTTAGTGTTGTTTCTTCCTACGGGGTTAGTGTTGTTTGTGGTTAGGGTGTTAGTGTTGTTTGTCGCTAGGGGGTGTGCGTTGTTGGTTGTTAGGGGGTTAGGATTGCTTGTTGTTAGGGGTTTAGGGTTGTTTGTTGTTAGGGAGTTAAGATTGTTTGTTGTTAGGAGGTTAGGGTTGTTTGTTGTTACAGGGTTAGGTTAGTTTCTTGTTAGGGGTTTAGTGTTGTTTGTTGTTAGGGGGTTAATGTTTGTTGTTAGGGGTTTAGTGTTGTTTCTTGTTGGGGTTTAGTGTTTTTTGTTGTTAGGGTGTTAGTGTTTTTTGTTGTTAGGGGTTTAGGGTTGTTTGTTGTTAGGGGTTTCAGGTTGTTTGTTGTTAGGATGTTAGGGTTGTTTGTTGTTACAGGGTTAGGTTAGTTTCTTGTTAGGGGTTTAGTGTTGTTTGTTGTTAGGGGGTTAGTGTTTGTTGTTAGGGGTTTAGGGTTGTTTCTTTTTGGGGTTTAGTAGTTTTTGTTGTTAGGGTGTTAGTGTTGTTTGTGCTTAGGGGGTTAGTGTTGTTTGTTCTTACGGGGTTAGTGTTGGTTGTGGTTAGGGTGTTAGTGTTGTTTGTGGTTAGGGGGTGAGAGTTGTTGGTTGTTAGGGGGTTAGGATTGTTTGTTGTTAGGGGTTTAGGGTTGTTTGTTGTTAGGGGGTTAAGGTGGTTTGTTGTTAGGAGGTTAGGGCTGTTTGTTGTTACAGGG
The DNA here is from genome assembly GCF_030014295.1 of Loxodonta africana. Classification (NCBI taxonomy): domain Eukaryota; kingdom Metazoa; phylum Chordata; class Mammalia; order Proboscidea; family Elephantidae; genus Loxodonta; species Loxodonta africana. Next base: position 427,845 of record NW_026974835.1, on the reverse strand, counting down.
TTAGGTTAGTTTCTTGTTAGGGGTTTAGTGTTGTTTGTTGTTAGGGGGTTAGTGTTTGTTGTTAGGGGTTTAGTGTTGTTTGTTGTTAGGGGTTTAGGGTTGTTTGTTGTTAGGGTTTTAAGGTTGTTTGCTGTTAGGAGGTTAGGGTTGTTTGTTGTTACGGGGTTAGGTTAGTTTCTTGTTAGGGGTTTAGTGTTGTTTGTTGTTAGGGGGTTAGTGTTTGTTGTTAGGGGTTTAGGGTTGTTTCTTGTTGGGGTTTAGTAGTTTTTGTTGTTAGGGTGTTAGTGTTGTTTGTTGTTAGGGGGTTAGTGTTGTTTGTTCTTACGGGGTTAGTGTTGTTTGTGGTTAGGGTGTTAGTGTTGTTTGTGGTTAGGGGGTGTGCGTTGTTGGTTGTTAGGGGGTTAGGATGGTTTGTTGTTAGGGGTTTAGGGTTGTTTGTTGTTAGGGGGTTAAGGTTGTTTGTTGTTAGGAGGTTAGGGTTGTTTGTTGTTACAGGGTTAGGTTAGTTTCTTGTTAGGGGTTTAGTGTTTTTTGTTGTTAGGGGGTTAGTGTTTGTTGTTAGGGGTTTAGGGCTGTTTCTTGTTGGGGTTTAGTAGTTTTTGTTGTTAGGGTGTTAGTGTTGTTTCTGGTTAGGGGGTTAGTGTTGTTGTTTGTTAGGGGGTTAAGGTTGTTTTTTGTTAGGAGGTTAGGGTTGTTTGTTGTTACAGGGTTAGGTTAGTTTCTTGTTAGGGGTTTAGTGTTGTTTGTTGTTAGGGGGTTAGTGTTTGTTGTTAGGGGTTTAGTGTTGTTTCTTGTTGGGGTTTAGTGGTTTTTGTTGTTAGGGTGTTAGTGCTGTTTGTTGTTAGGGGTTTAGGGTTGTTTGTTGTTAGGGGTTTAAGGTTGTTTGTTGTTAGGAGGTTAGGGTTGTTTGTTGTTACGGGGTTAGGTTAGTTTCTTGTTAGGGGTTTAGTGTTGTTTGTTGTTAGGGGGTTAGTGTTTGTTGTTAGGGGTTTAGGGTTGTTTCTTGTTGGGGTTTAGTAGTTTTTGTTGTTAGGGTGTTAGTTTTGTTTGTTGTTAGGGCGTTAGTGTAGTTTGTTCTTACGGGGTTAGTGTTGTTTGTGGTTAGGGTGTTAGTGTTGTTTGTGGTTAGGGGGTGTGCGTTGTTGGTTGTTAGGGGGTTAGGATTGTTTGTTGTTAGGGGTTTAGGGTTTGTTGTTAGGGGGTTAAGGATGTTTGTTGTTAGGATGTTAGGGTTGTTTGTTGTTACATTGTTAGGTTAGTTTCTTGTTAGGGGTTTAGTGTTGTTTGTTGTTAGGGGGTTAGTGTTTGTTGTTACGGGTTTAGTGTTGTTTCTTGTTGGGGTTTAGTGGTTTTTATTGTTAGGGTGTTAGTGTTGTTTGTTGATAGGTGTTTAAGGTTGTTTGTTGTTAGGGGGTTAGTGTTTGTTGTTAGGGGTTTAAGGTTGTTTCTTGTTGGAGTTTAGTAGTTTTTCTTGTTAGGGTGTTAGTGTTGTTTGTGGTTAGGGGGTTAGTGTTGTTCTTTGTTAGGGGGTTAGGGTTGTTTGTTGTTGGGGTTTAGTGGTTTTTTTTGTTAGGGTGTTAGTGTAGTTTGTTGTTAGGGGTTTAGGGTTTTTTGTTGTTAGGGGTTTAAGGTTGTTTGTTGTTACGAGGTTAGGGTTGTTTGTTGTTACGGGGTTAGGATAGTTTCTTGTTAGGGGTTTAGTGTTGTTTGTTGTTAGGGGGTTAGTGTTTGTTGTTAGGGGTTTAGTGTTGTTTCTTGTTGGGGTTTAGTGTTTTTTGTTGTTAGTGTGTTAGTGTTGTTTGTTGTTAGGGGTTTAGGGTTGTTTGTTGTTAGGGGTTTAAGGTTGTTTGTTGTTAGGAGGTTAGGGTTGTTTGTTGTTACGGGGTTAGGTTAGTTTCTTGTTAGGGGATTAGTGTTGTTTGTTGTTAGGGGGTTAGTGTTTGTTGTTAGGGGTTTAGGGTTGTTTCTTGTTGGGGTTTAGTAGTTTTAGTTGTTAGGGTGGTAGTGTTGTTTGTTGTTAGGGGGTTAGTGTTGTTTGTTCTTACGGGGTTAGTGTTGTTTGTGGTTAGGGTGTTAGTGTTGTTTGTTCTTACGGGGTTAGTGTTGTTTGTGGTTAGGGTGTTAGTGTTGTTTGTGGTTAGGGGGTGTGCGTTGTTGGTTGTTAGGGGGTTAGGATTGTTTGTTGTTAGGGGTTTAGTGTTGTTTGTTGTTAGGGGGTTAAGGTTGTTTGTTGTTAGGAGGTTAGGGATCTTTGTTGTTACAGGGTTAGGTTAGTTTCTTGTTAGCGGTTTAGTGTTGTTTGTTGTTAGGGGGTTAGTGTTTGTTGTTAGGGGTTTAGTGTTGTTTCTTGTTGGGGTTTAGTGGTTTTTGTTGTTAGGGTGTTAGTGTTCTTTGTTGTTAGGGGTTTAGGATTGTTTGTTGTTAGGGGTTTAAGATTGTTTGTTGTTAGGAGGTTAGGGTTGTTTGTTGTTACGGGGTTAGGTTAGTTTCTTGTTAGGGGTTTAGTGTTTTTTGTTGTTAGGGGGTTAGTGTTTGTTGTTAGGGGTTTAGGGCTGTTTCTTGTTGGGGTTTAGTAGTTTTTGTTGTTAGGGTGTTAGTGTTGTTTGTGGTTAGGGTGTTAGTGTTGTTGTTTGTTAGGGGGATAAGGTTGTTTTTTGTTAGGAGGTTAGGGTTGTTTGTTGTTACAGGGTTAGGTTAGTTTCTTGTTAGGGGTTTAGTGTTGTTTGTTGTTAGGGGGTTAGTGTTTTTTGTTAGGGGTTTAGAGTTGTTTCTTGTTGGGGTTTAGTGGTTTTTGTTGTTAGGGTGTTAGTGTTGTTTGTTGTTATGGGTTTAGGGTTGTTTGTTGTTTGGGGTTTAAGGTTGTTTGTTGTTAGGAGGTTAGGGTTGTTTGTTGTTACGGGGTTAGGTTAGTTTCTTGTTAGGGGTTTAGTGTTGTTTGCTGTTAGGGGGTTAGTGTTTGTTGTTAGGGGTTTAGGGTTGCTTCTTGTTGGGGTTTAGTAGTTTGTGTTGTTAGGGTGTTAGTGTTGTTTGTGGTTAGGGGGTTAGTGTTGTTTGTTCTTACGGGGTTAGTGTTGTTTGTGGTTAGGGTGTTAGTGGTGTTTGTGGTTAGGGGGTGAGAGTTGTTGGTTGTTAGGGGGTTAGGATTGTTTGTTGTTAGGGGTTTAGGGTTGTTTGTTGTTAGGGGGTTAAGGTTGTTTGTTGTTAGGAGGTTAGGGCTGTTTGTTGTTACAGGGTTAGGTTAGTTTCTTGTTAGGGGTTTAGTGTTGTTTGTTGTTAGGGGGTTAGTGTTTGTTGTTAGGGGTTTAGTGTTATTTCTTGTTGGGGTTAAGTGGTTTTTGTTGTTAGGGTGTTAGTGTTGTTTGTTGTTAGGGGTTTAGGGTTGTTTGTTGTTAGGGGTTTAAGGTTGTTGTTAGGAGGTTAGGGTTGTTTGTTGTTACGGGGTTAGGTAAGTTTCTTGTTAGGGGTTTAGTGTTGTTTGTTGTTATGGGGTTAGTGTTTTTAGTTAGGGGTTTAGGGTTGTTTCTTGTTGGGGTTTAGTAGTTTTTGTTGTTAGGGTGTTAGTGTTGTTTGTTGTTAAGGGTGTTAGAGTTGTTTGTTCTTACGGGGTTAGTGTTGTTTGTGGTTAGGGTATTAGTGTTGTTTGTGGTTAGGGGGTGTGCCTTGTTGGTTGTTAGGGGGTTAAGATTGTTTGTTGTTAGGGGTTTAGGGTTGTTTGTTGTTAGGGGTTAAGGTTGTTTGTTGTTAGGAAGTTAGGGTTGTTTGTTTTTACAGGGTTAGGTTAGTTTCTTGTTAGGGGTTTAGTGTTGTTTGTTGTTAGGAGGTTAGTGTTTGTTGTTAGGGGTTTAGTGTTGTTTCTTTTTGGGGTTTAGTGGTATTTGTTGTTAGGGTGTTAGTGTTGTTTGTTGTTAGGGGTTTAGGGTTGTTTGTTGTTAGGGGTTTAAGGTTGTTTGTTGTTAGGAGGTTAGGGTTGTTTGTTGTTACAGGGTTAGGTTAGTTTCTTGTTAGGGGTTTAGTGTTGTTTGTTGTTAGGGGGTTAGTGTTTGTTGTTAGGGGTTTAGGGTTGTTTCTTGTTGGGGTTTAGTAGTTTTAGTTGTTAGGGTGTTAGTGTTGTTTGTGGTTAGGGGGTTAGTGTTGTTGTTTGTTAGGAGGTTAAGGTTGTTTTTTGTTAGGAGGTTAGGGTTGTTTGTTGTTACAAGGTTAGGTTAGTTTCTTGTTAGGGGTTTAGTGTTGTTTGTTGTTAGGGGGTTAGTGTTTGTTGTTAGGGGTTTAGTGTTGTTTCTTGTTGGGGTTTAGTGGTTTTTGTTGTTAGGGTGTTAGTGTTGTTTGTTGTTAGGGGTTTAGGGTTGTTTGTTGTTAGGGGTTTAAGGTTGTTTGTTGTTAGGAGGTTAGGGTTGTTTGTTGTTACGGGGTTAGGTTAGTTTATTGTTAGGGGTTTAGTGTTGTTTGTTGTTAGGGTGTTAGTGTTTGTTGTTAGGGGTTTAGGGTTGTTTCTTTTTGGGGTTTAGTAGTTTTTGTTGTTAGGGTGTTAGTTTTGTTTGTTGTTAGGGCGTTAGTATAGTTTGTTCTTACGGGGTTAGTGTTGTTTGTGGTTAGGGTGTTAGTGTTGTTTGTGGTTAGGGGGTGTGCGTTGTTGGTTGTTAGGGGGTTAGGATTGTTTGTTGTTAGGGGTTTAGGGTTGTTTGTTGTTAGGGGGTTAAGGATGTTTGTTGTTAGGATGTTAGGGTTGTTTGTTGTTACATTGTTAGGTTAGTTTCTTGTTAGGGGTTTAGTGTTGTTTGTTGTTAGGGGGTTAGTGTTTGTTGTTACGGGTTTAGTGTTGTTTCTTGTTGGGGTTTAGTGGTTTTTATTGTTAGGGTGTTAGTGTTGTTTGTTGTTAGGTGTTTAGGGTTGTTTGTTGTTAGGGAGTTAGTGTTTGTTGTTAGGGGTTTAAGGTTGTTTCTTGTTGGAGTTTAGTAGTTTTTCTTGTTAGGGTGTTAGTGTTGTTTGTGGTTAGGGGGTTAGTGTTGTTGTTTGTTAGGGGGTTAGGGTTGTTTGTTGTTGGGGTTTAGTGGTTTTTGTTGTTAGGGTGTTAGTGTTGTTTGTTGTTAGGGGTTTAGGGTTTTTTGTTGTTAGGGGTTTAAGGTTGTTTGTTGTTAGGAGGTTAGGGTTGTTTGTTTTTACGGGGTTAGGTTAGTTTCTTGTTAGGGGTTTAGTGTTGTTTGTTGTTAGGGGGTTAGTGTTTGTTTTTAGGGCTTTAGGGTTGTTTCTTGTTGGGGTTTAGTAGTTTTTGTTGTTAGGGTGTTAGTGTTGTTTGTGGTTAGGGGGTTAGTGTTGTTGTTTGTTAGGGGGTTAGGGCTGTTTGTTGTTAGAAGGTTAGGGTTGTTTGTTGTTAGGGGTTTAGGGTTGTTTGTTGTTAGGAGGTTAGGGGTGTTTGTTGTTACGGAGTTATGTTAGTTTCTTGTTAGGGGTTTAGTGTTGTTTGTTGTTAGGGGGTTAGTGTTTGTTGTTAGGGGTTTAGGGTTTTTTCTTGTTGGGGTTTAGTAGTTTTTGTTGTTAGGGTGTTAGTGTTGTTTGTTGTTAGGGGGTTAGTGTTGTTTGTTCTTACGGGGTTTGTGTTGTTTGTGGTTAGGGTGTTAGTGTTGTTTGTGGTTAGAGGATGAGCGTTATTGGTTGTTAGGGGGTTAGGATTGTTGTTAGGGGTTTAGGGTTGTTTGTTGTTAGGGGGTTAAGGTTGTTTGTTGTTAGGAGGTTAGGGTTGTTTGTTGTTACAGGGTTAGGTTAGTTTCTTGTTAGGGTTTAGTGTTGTTTGTTGTTAGGGGGTTAGTGTTTGTTGTTAGGGGTTTAGTGTTGTTTCTTGTTGGGGTTTAGTGGTTTTTGTTGTTAGGGTGTTAGTGTTGTTTGTTGATAGGGGTTTAGGGTTGTTTGTTGTTAGGGGTTTAAGGTTGTTTGTTGTTAGGAGGTTAGGGTTGTTTGTGTTTACGGGGTTAGGTTAGTTTCTTGTTAGGGGTTTAGTGTTGTTTGTTGTTAGGGGGTTAGTGTTTGTTGTTAGGGGTTTAGGGCTGTTTCTTGTTGGGGTTTATTAGTTTTTGTTGTTAGGGTGTTAGTGTTGTTTGTTGTTAGGGGGTTAGTGTTGTTTGTTCTTACGGGGTTAGTGTTGTTTGTGGTTAGGGTGTTAGTGTTGTTTGTGGTTAGGGGGTGTGCGTTGTTGGTTGTTAGGGGGTTAGGATTGTTTGTTGTTAGGGGTTTAGGGTTGTTTGTTGTTAGGGGGTTAAGGTTGTTTGTTGTTAGGAGGTTAGGGTTGTTTGTTGTTACAGAGTTAGGTTAGTTTCTTGTTAGGGGTTTAGTGTTGTTTCTTGTTAGGAGGTTAGTGTTTGTTGTTAGGGGTTTAGGGTTGTTTCTTGTTGGGGTTTAGTGGTTTTTGTTGTTAGGGTGTTAGTGTTGTTTCTTGTTAGGGGTTTAGGGTTGTTTGTTGTTAGGGGTTTAAGGTTGTTTGTTGTTAGGGGGTTAGGGTTGTTTGTTGTTACGGGGTTAGGTTAGTTTCTTGTTAGGGGTTTAGTGTTGTTTGTTGTTAGGGGGTTAGTGTTTGTTGTTAGGGGTTTAGGGTTGTTTCTTGTTGGGGTTTAGTAGTTTTAGTTGTTAGGGTGTTAGTGTTGTTTGTGGTTAGGGGCTTAGTGTTGATGTTTGTTAGGGGGTTAGGGTTGTTTGTTGTTAGGAGGTTAGGGTTGTTTGTTGTTACAGGGTTAGGTTAGTTTCTTGTTAGGGGTTTAGTGTTGTTTGTTGTTAGGGGGTTAGTGTTTGTTGTTAGGGGTTTAGGGTTGCTTCTTGTTGGGGTTTAGTGGTTTTTGTTGTTAGGGTGTTAGTGTTGTTTGTTGTTAGGGGTTTAGGGTTGTTTGTTGTTAGGGGTTTAAGGTTGTTTGTTGTTAGGAGGTTAGGGTTGTTTGTTGTTACGGGTTTAGGTTAGTTTCTTGTTAGGGGTTTAGTGTTGTTTGTTGTTAGGGGGTTAGTGTTTGTTGTTAGGGGTTTAGGGTTGTTTCTTGTTGGCGTTTAGTAGTTTTTGTTGTTAGGGTGTTAGTGTTGTTTGTTGTTAGGGGGTTAGTATTGTTTGTTCTTAGGGAGTTACTGTTGTTTGTGGTTAGGGTGTTAGTGTTTGTGGATAGGGGGTGTGCGTTGTTGGTTGTTAGGGGGTTAGGATTGTTTGTTGTTAGGGGTTTAGGGTTGTTTGTTGTTAGGGGCTTAAGGTTGTTTGTTGTTAGGAGGTTAGGGTTGTTTTTTGTTACGGGTTTAGGTTAGTTTCTTGTTAGGGGTTTAGTGTTGTTTGTTGTTAGGGGGTTAGTGTTTGTTGTTACGGGTTTAGTGTTGTTTCTTGTTGGGGTTTAGTGTTTTTTGTTGTTAGGGGTTTAGGGTTGTTTGTTGTTAGGGGTATAAGGTTGTTTGTTGTTAGGAGGTTAGGGTTGTTTGTTGTTACAGGGTTAGGTCATTTTCTTGTAAGGGGTTTAGTGTTGTTTGTTGTTAGGGGGCTAGTGTTTTTTGTTAGGGGTTTAGGGTTGTTTCTTGTTGGGGTTTAGTGGTTTTTGTTGTTAGGGTGTTAGTGTTGTTTGTTGTTAGGGATTTAGGGTTGTTTGTTGTTAGGGGTTTAAGGTTGTTTGCTGTTAGGAGGTTAGGGTTGTTTGTTGTTACGGGGTTAGGTTAGTTTCTTGTTAGGGGTTTAGTGTTGTTTGTTGTTAGGGGGTTAGTGTTTGTTGTTAGGGTTTTAGGGTTGTTTCTTGTTGGGGTTTAGTAGTTTTTGTTGTTAGGGTGTTAGTGTTGTTTGTGGTTAGGGGGTTAGTGTTGTTGTTTGTTAGGGGGTTAGGGTTGTTTGTTGTTAGGAGGTTAGGGTTGTTTGTTGTTACAGGGTTAGGTTAGTTTCTTGTTAGGGGTTTAGTGATGTTTGTTGTTAGGGGTTAGTGTTTGTTGTTAGGGGTTTAGTGTTGTTTCTTGTTGGGGTTTAGTGGTTTTTGTTGTTAGGGCGTTAGTGTTGTTTGTTGTTAGGGGTTTAGGGTTGTTTGTTGTTAGGGGTTTAAGGTTGTTTGTTGTTAGGAGGTTAGGGTTGTTTGTTGTTACGGGGTTAGGTAAGTTGCTTGTTAGGGGTTTAGTGTTGTTTGTTGTTAGGGGGTTAGTGTTTGTTGTTAGGGGTTTAGGGTTGTTTCTTGTTGGGTTTAGTAGTTTTTGTTGTTAGGGTGTTAATGTTGTTTGTTGTTAGGGGGTTAGTGTAGTTTGTTCTTACGGGGTTAGTGTTGTTTGTGGTTAGGGTGTTAGTGTTGTTTGTGGTTAGGGGTTAGTGTTGTTTGTTCTTACGGGGTTAGTGTTGTTTGTGGTTAGGGTGTTAGTGTTGTTTGTGGTTAGGGTGTTAGTGTTGTTTTTGGTTAGGGGGTGTGCGTTGTTGGTTGTTACGGGGTTAGGATTGTTTGTTGTTAGGGGTTTAGGGTTGTTTGTTGTTAGGGGGTTAAGGTTGTTTGTTGTTAGGAGGTTAGGGTTGTTTGTTGTTACAGGTTTAGGTTAGTTTCTTGTTAGGGGTTTAGTGTTGTTTGTTGTTAGGGGGTTAGTGTTTGTTGTTAGGGGTTTAGTGTTGTTTCTTGTTGGGGTTTAGTGGTTTTTGTTGTTAGGGTGTTAGTGTTCTTTGTTGTTAGGGGTTTAGGGTTGTTTGTTGTTAGGGGTTTAAGATTGTTTGTTGTTAGGAGGTTAGGGTTGTTTGTTGTTACGGGGTTAGGTTAGTTTCTTGTTAGGGGTTTAGTGTTGTTTGTTGTTAGGGGGTTAGTGTTTGTTGTTAGGGGTTTAGGGCTGTTTCTTGTTGGGGTTTAGTAGTTTTTGTTGTTAGGGTGTTAGTGTTGTTTGTGGTTAGGGTGTTAGTGTTGTTGTTTGTTAGGGGGATAAGGTTGTTTTTTGTTAGGAGGTTAGGGTTGTTTGTTGTTACAGGGTTAGGTTAGTTTCTTGTTAGGGGTTTAGTGTTGTTTGTTGTTAGGGGGTTAGTGTTTGTTGTTAGGGGTTTAGAGTTGTTTCTTGTTGGGGTTTAGTGGTTTTTGTTGTTAGGGTGTTAGTGTTGTTTGTTGTTAGGGGTTTAGGGTTGTTTGTTGTTAGGGGTTTAAAGTTGTTTGTTGTTAGGAGGTTAGGGTTGTTTGTTGTTACGGGGTTAGGTTAGTTTCTTGTTAGGGGTTTAGTGTTGTTTGCTGTTAGGGGGTTAGTGTTTTTGTTAGGGGTTTAGGGTTGTTTCTTGTTGGGGTTTAGTAGTTTTTGTTGTTAGGGTGTTAGTGTTGTTTGTGGTTAGGGGGTTAGTGTTGTTTGTTCTTACGGGGTTAGTGTTGTTTGTGGTTAGGGTGTTAGTGTTGTTTGTGGTTAGGGGGTGAGAGTTGTTGGTTGTTAGGTGGTAAGGATTGTTTGTTGTTAGGGGTTTAGGGTTGTTTGTTGTTAGGGGGTTAAGGTTGTTTGTTGTTAGGAGGTTAGGGCTGTTTGTTGTTACAGGGTTAGGTTAGTTTCTTGTTAGGGGTTTAGTGTTGTTTGTTGTTAGGGGGTTAGTGTTTGTTGTTAGGGGTTTAGTGTTATTTCTTGTTGGGGTTAAGTGGTTTTTGTTGTTAGGGTGTTAGTGTTGTTTGTTGTTAGGGGTTTAGGGTTGTTTGTTGTTAGGGGTTTAAGGTTGTTGTTAGGAGGTTAGGGTTGTTTGTTGTTACGGGGTTAGGTAAGTTTCTTGTTAGGGGTTTAGTGTTGTTTGTTGTTATGGGGTTAGTGTTTTTTGTTAGGGGTTTAGGGTTGTTTCTTGTTGGGGTTTAGTAGTTTTTGTTGTTAGGGTGTTAGTGTTGTTTGTTGTTAGGGGGTTAGAGTTGTTTGTTCTTACGGGGTTAGTGGTGTTTGTGGTTAGGGTGTTAGTGTTGTTTGTGGTTAGGGGGTGTGCGTTGTTGGTTGTTAGGGGGTTAGGATTGTTTGTTGTTAGGGGTTTAGGGTTGTTTGTTGTTAGGGGGTTAAGGTTGTTTGTTGTTAGGAGGTTAGGGTTGTCTGTTGTTACAGGGTTAGGTTAGTTTCTTGTTAGGGGTTTAGTGTTGTTTGTTGTTAGGAGGTTAGTGTTTGTTGTTAGGGGTTTAGTGTTGTTTCTTGTTGGGGTTTAGTGGTTTTAGTTGTTAGGGCGTTAGTGTTGTTTGTTGTTAGGGGTTTAGGGTTGTTTGTTGTTAGGGGTTTAAGGTTGTTTGTTGTTAGGAGGTTAGGGTTGTTTGTTGTTACGGGGTTAGGTAAGTTGCTTGTTAGGGGTTTAGTGTTGTTTGTTGTTAGGGGGTTAGTGTTTGTTGTTAGGGGTTTAGGGTTGTTTCTTGTTGGGTTTCGTAGTTTTTGTTGTTAGGGTGTTAATGTTGTTTGTTGTTAGGGGGTTAGTGTAGTTTGTTCTTACGGGGTTAGTGTTGTTTGTCGTTAGGGTGTTAGTGTTGTTTGTGGTTAGGGGGTGTGCGTTGTTGGTTGTTAGGGGGTTACGTTAGTTTCTTGTTAGGGGTTTAGTGTTGTTTGCTGTTAGGGGGTTAGTGTTTGTTGTTAGGGGTTTAGGGTTGTTTCTTGTTGGGGTTTAGTAGTTTTTGTTAGGGTGTTAGTGTTGTTTGTGGTTAGGGGGTTAGTGTTGTTGTTTGTTAGGGGGTTAGGGTTATTTGTTGTTAGGAGGTTAGGGTTGTTTGTTGTTACAGGGTTAGGTTAGTTTCTTGTTAGGGGTTTAGTGTTGTTTGTTGTTAGGGGGTTAGTGTTTGTTGTTAGGGGTTTAGTGTTGTTTCTTCTTGGGGTTTAGTGTTTTTGTTGGTAGTGTGTTAGTGTTGTTTGTTGTTAGGGGTTTACGGTTGTTTGTTGTTAGGGGTTTAAGGTTGTTTGTTGTTAGGAGGTTAGGGTTGTTTGTTGTTACGGGGTTAGGTTAGTTTCTTGTTAGGGGATTAGTGTTGTTTGTTGTTAGGGGGTTAGTGTTTGTTGTTAGGGGTTTAGGGTTGTTTCTTGTTGGGGTTTAGTAGTTTTTGTTGTTAGGGTGTTAGTGTTGTTTGTGGTTAGGGTGTTAGTGTTGTTTGTGGTTAGGGGTTAGTGTTGTTTGTTCTTACGGGGTTAGTGTTGTTTGTGGTTAGGGTGTTAGTGTTGTTTGTGGTTAGGGTGTTAGTGTTGTTTTTGGTTAGGGGGTGTGCGTTGTTGGTTGTTACGGGGTTAGGATTGTTTGTTGTTAGGGGTTTAGGGTTGTTTGTTGTTAGGGGGTTAAGGTTGTTTGTTGTTAGGAGGTTAGGGTTGTTTGTTGTTACAGGTTTAGGTTAGTTTCTTGTTAGGGGTTTAGTGTTGTTTGTTGTTAGGGGGTTAGTGTTTGTTGTTAGGGGTTTAGTGTTGTTTCTTGTTGGGGTTTAGTGGTTTTTGTTGTTAGGGTGTTAGTGTTCTTTGTTGTTAGGGGTTTAGGGTTGTTTGTTGTTAGGGGTTTAAGATTGTTTGTTGTTAGGAGGTTAGGGTTGTTTGTTGTTACGGGGTTAGGTTAGTTTCTTGTTAGGGGTTTAGTGTTGTTTGTTGTTAGGGGGTTAGTGTTTGTTGTTAGGGGTTTAGGGCTGTTTCTTGTTGGGGTTTAGTAGTTTTTGTTGTTAGGGTGTTAGTGTTGTTTGTGGTTAGGGTGTTAGTGTTGTTGTTTGTTAGGGGGATAAGGTTGTTTTTTGTTAGGAGGTTAGGGTTGTTTGTTGTTACAGGGTTAGGTTAGTTTCTTGTTAGGGGTTTAGTGTTGTTTGTTGTTAGGGGGTTAGTGTTTGTTGTTAGGGGTTTAGAGTTGTTTCTTGTTGGGGTTTAGTGGTTTTTGTTGTTAGGGTGTTAGTGTTGTTTGTTGTTAGGGGTTTAGGGTTGTTTGTTGTTAGGGGTTTAAAGTTGTTTGTTGTTAGGAGGTTAGGGTTGTTTGTTGTTACGGGGTTAGGTTAGTTTCTTGTTAGGGGTTTAGTGTTGTTTGCTGTTAGGGGGTTAGTGTTTTTGTTAGGGGTTTAGGGTTGTTTCTTGTTGGGGTTTAGTAGTTTTTGTTGTTAGGGTGTTAGTGTTGTTTGTGGTTAGGGGGTTAGTGTTGTTTGTTCTTACGGGGTTAGTGTTGTTTGTGGTTAGGGTGTTAGTGTTGTTTGTGGTTAGGGGGTGAGAGTTGTTGGTTGTTAGGTGGTAAGGATTGTTTGTTGTTAGGGGTTTAGGGTTGTTTGTTGTTAGGGGGTTAAGGTTGTTTGTTGTTAGGAGGTTAGGGCTGGTTGTTGTTACAGGGTTAGGTTAGTTTCTTGTTAGGGGTTTAGTGTTGTTTGTTGTTAGGGGGTTAGTGTTTGTTGTTAGGGGTTTAGTGTTATTTCTTGTTGGGGTTAAGTGGTTTTTGTTGTTAGGGTGTTAGTGTTGTTTGTTGTTAGGGGTTTAGGGTTGTTTGTTGTTAGGGGTTTAAGGTTGTTGTTAGGAGGTTAGGGTTGTTTGTTGTTACGGGGTTAGGTAAGTTTCTTGTTAGGGGTTTAGTGTTGTTTGTTGTTATGGGGTTAGTGTTTTTTGTTAGGGGTTTAGGGTTGTTTCTTGTTGGGGTTTAGTAGTTTTTGTTGTTAGGGTGTTAGTGTTGTTTGTTGTTAGGGGGTTAGAGTTGTTTGTTCTTACGGGGTTAGTGGTGTTTGTGGTTAGGGTGTTAGTGTTGTTTGTGGTTAGGGGGTGTGCGTTGTTGGTTGTTAGGGGGTTAGGATTGTTTGTTGTTAGGGGTTTAGGGTTGTTTGTTGTTAGGGGGTTAAGGTTGTTTGTTGTTAGGAGGTTAGGGTTGTCTGTTGTTACAGGGTTAGGTTAGTTTCTTGTTAGGGGTTTAGTGTTGTTTGTTGTTAGGAGGTTAGTGTTCGTTGTTAGGGGTTTAGTGTTGTTTCTTTTTGGGGTTTAGTGGTTTTTGTTGTTAGGGTGTTAGTGTTGTTTGTTGTTAGGGGTTTAGGGTTGTTTGTTGTTAGGGGTTTAAGGTTGTTTGTTGTTAGGAGGTTAGGGTTGTTTGTTGTTACAGGGTTAGGTTAGTTTCTTCTTAGGGGTTTAGTGTTGTTTGTTGTTAGGGGGTTAGTGTTTGTTGTTAGGGGTTTAGGGTTGTTTCTTGTTGGGGTTTAGTAGTTTTACTTGTTAGGGTGTTAGTGTTGTTTGTGGTTAGAGGCTTAGTGTTGTTGTTTGTTAGGGGGTTAGGGTTTGTTGTTAGGAGGTTAGGGTTGTTTGTTGTTACAGGGTTAGGTTAGTTTCTTGTAAGGGGTTTAGTGTTGTTTGTTGTTAGGGGGTTAGTGTTTGCTGTTAGGGGTTTAGGGTTGTTTCTTTTTGAGGTTTAGTAGTTTTTCTTGTTAGGGTGTTAGTGTTGTTTGTGGTTAGGGGGTTAGTGTTGTTTGTTCTTACGGGGTTAGTGTTGTTTGTGGTTAGGGTGTTAGTGTTGTTTGTGGTTAGGGGGTGAGAGTTGTTGGTTGTTAGGGGGTTAGGATTGTTTGTTGTTAGGGGTTTAGGGTTGTTTGTTGTTAGGGGGTTAAGGTGGTTTGTTGTTAGGAGGTTAGGGCTGTTTGTTGTTACAGGGTTAGGTTAGTTTCTTGTTAGGGGTTTAGTGTTGTTTGTTGTCAGGGGGTTAGTGTTTGTTGTTAGGGGTTTAGTGTTGTTTCTTGTTGGGGTTTAGTGGTTTTTGTTGTTAGGGTGTTAGTGTTGTTTGTTGTTAGGGGTATAGTGTTGTTTGTTGTTAGGGGTTTAAGGTTGTTTGCTGTTAGGAGGTTAGGGTTGTTTGTTGTTACGGGGTTAGGTTAGTTTCTTGTTAGGGGTTTAGTGTTGTTTGTTGTTAGGGGGTTAGTGTTTGTTGTTAGGGGTTTAGTGTTGTTTCTTGTTGGGGTTTAGTGGTTTTTGTTGTTAGGGTGTTAGTGTTGTTTGTTGTTAGGGGTATAGTGTTGTTTGTTGTTAGGGGTTTAAGGTTGTTTGCTGTTAGGAGGTTAGGGTTGTTTGTTGTTACGGGGTTAGGTTAGTTTCTTGTTAGGGGTTTAGTGTTGTTTGTTGTTAGGGGGTTAGTGTTTGTTGTTAGGGGTTTAGGGTTGTTTCTTGTTGGGGTTTAGTAGTTTTTGTTGTTAGGGTGTTAGCGTTGTTTGTGGTTAGGGGGTTAGTGTTGTTGTTTGTTAGGGGGTTAGGGTTGTTTGTTGTTAGGAGGTTAGGTTTGTTTGTTTTTACAGGGTTAGGTTAGTTTCTTGTTAGGGGTTTAGTGATGTTTGTTGTTAGGGGGTTAGTGTTTGTTGTTAGGGGTTTAGTGTTGTTTCTTGTTGGAGTTTAGTGGTTTTTGTTGTTAGGGTGTTAGTGTTGTTTGTTGTTAGGGGTTTAGGGTTGTTTCTTGTTGGGTTTAGTAGTTTTTGTTGTTAGGGTGTTAGTGTTGTTTGTTGTTAGGGGGTTAGTGTAGTTTGTTCTTACGGGGTTAGTGTTGTTTGTGGTTAGGGTGTTAGTGTTGTTTGTGGTTAGGGGGTATGCGTTGTTGGTTGTTAGGGAGTTAGGTTAGTTTCTTGTTAGGGGTTTAGTGTTGTTTGCTGTTAGGGGGTTAGTGTTTGTTGTTAGGGGTTTAGGGTTGTTTCTTCTTGGGGTTTAGTAGTTTTTGTTGTTAGGGTGTTAGTGTTGTTTGTGGTTAGGGGGTTAGTGTTGTTGTTTGTTAGGGGGTTAGGGTTATTTGTTGTTAGGAGGTTAGGGTTGTTTGTTGTTACAGGGTTAGGTTAGTTTCTTGTTAGGGGTTTAGTGTTGTTTGTTGTTAGGGGGTTAGTGTTTGTTGTTAGGGGTTTAGGGTTGTTTCTTGTTGGGGTTTAGTAGTTTTTGTTGTTAGGGTGTTAGTGTTGTTTGTGGTTAGGGTGTTAGTGTTGTTTGTTCTTACGGGGTTAGTGTTGTTTGTGGTTAGGGTGTTAGTGTTGTTTGTGGTTAGGGGGTGAGAGTTGTTGGTTGTTAGGGGGTTAGGATTGTTTGTTGTTAGGGGTTTAGGGTTGTTTGTTGTTAGGGGGTTAAGGTTGTTTGTTGTTAGGAGGTTAGGGCTGTTTGTTGTTACAGGGTTAGTTTAGTTTCTTGTTAGGGGTTTAGTGTTGTTTGTTGTTAGGGGGTTAGTGTTTGTTGTTAGGGGTTTAGTGTTATTTCTTGTTGGGATTAAGTGGTTTTTGTTGTTAGGGTGTTAGTGTTTTTTGTTGTTAGGGGTTTAGGGTTGTTTGTTGTTAGGGGTTTAAGGTTGTTGTTAGGAGGTTAGGGTTGTTTGTTGTTACGGGGTTAGGTTAGTTTCTTGTTAGGGGTTTAGTGTTGTTTGTTGTTAGGGGGTTAGTGTTTTTTGTTAGGGGTTTAGGGTTGTTTCTTGTTGGGGTTTAGTAGTTTTTGTTGTTAGAGTGTTAGTGTTGTTTGTTGTTAGGGGGTTAGAGTTGTTTGTTCTTACGGGGTTAGTGTTGTTTGTGGTTAGGGTGTTAGTGTTGGTTGTGGTTAGGGTGTGTGCGTTGTTGGTTGTTAGGGGGTTAGGATTGTTTGTTGTTAGGGGTTTAGGGTTGTTTGTTGTTAGGGGGTTAAGGTTGTTTGTTGTTAGGAGGTTAGGGTTGTTTGTTGTTACAGGGTTAGGTTAGTTTCTTGTTAGGGGTTTAGTGTTGTTTGTTGTTAGGAGGTTAGTGTTTGTTGTTAGGGGTTTAGTGTTGTTTCTTTTTGGGGTTTAGTGGTTTTTGTTCTTAGGGTGTTAGTGTTGTTTGTTGTTAGGGGTTTAGGGTTGTTTGTTGTTAGGGGTTTAAGGTTGTTTGTTGTTAGGAGGTTAGGTTTATTTGTTGTTACAGGGTTAGGTTAGTTTCTTGTTAGGGGTTTAGTGTTGTTTGTTGTTAGGGGGTTAGTGTTTGTTGTTAGGGGTTTAGGGTTGTTTCTTGTTGGGGTTTAGTAGTTTTAGTTGTTAGGGTGTTAGTGTTGTTTGTGGTTAGGGGCTTAGTGTTGTTGTTTGTTAGGGGGTTAGGGTTTGTTGTTAGGAGGTTAGGGTTGTTTGTTGTTACAGGGTTAGGTTAGTTTATTGTTCGGGGTTTAGTGTTGTTTGTTGTTAGGGGGTTAGTGTTTGTTGTTAGGGGTTTATTGTTGTTTCTCGTTGGGGTTTAGTGGTTTTTGTTGTTAGGGTGTCAGTGTTGTTTGTTGTTAGGGGTTATGGTTGTTTGTTGTTAGGAGTTTAAGGTTGTTTGTTGTTAGGAGGTTAGGGTTGTTTGTTGTTACGGGTTAGGTTAGTTTCTTGTTAGCGGTTTAGTGTTGTTTGTTGTTAGGGGGTTAGTGTTTGTTGTTAGAGGTTTAGGGTTGTTTCTTGTTGGAGTTTAGTAGTTTTTGTTGTTAGGGTGTTAGTGTTGTTTGTTGTTAGGGGGTTAGTGTTGTTTGTTCTTACGGGGTTAGTGTTGTTTGTGGTTAGGGTGTTAGTGTTGTTTGTGGTTAGGGGGTGAGCGTTGTTGGTTGTTAGGGGGTTAGGATTGTTTGTTGTTAGGGGTTTAAGGTTGTTTGTTGTTAGGAGGTTAGGGTTGTTTGTTGTTACGGGGTTAGGTTAGTTTCTTGTTAGGGGTTTAGTGTTGTTTGTTGTTAGGGGGTTAGTGTTTGTTGCTAGGGGTTTAGGATTGTTTCTTGTTGGGGTTTAGTAGTTTTTGTTGTTAGGGTGTTAGTGTTGTTTGTTGTTAGGGCATTAGTGTAGTTTGTTCTTACGGGGTTAGTGTTGTTTGTGGTTAGGGTGTTAGTGTTCTTTGTGGTTAGGAGGTGTGCGTTGTTGGTTGTTGGGGGTTAGGATTGTTTGTTGTTAGGGGTTTAGGGTTGTTTGTTGTTAGGGGGTTAAGGATGTTTGTTGTTACTATGTTAGGATTGTTTGTTGTTAGGGGGTTAGTGTTGTTTGTTAGGGGGTTAGGGTTGTTTGTTGTTAGGAGGTTAGGTTTGTTTGTTTTTACAGGGTTAGGTTAGTTTCTTGTTAAGGGTTTAGTGATGTTTGTTGTTAGGGGGTTAGTGTTTGTTGTTAGGGGTTTAGTGTTGTTTCTTGTTGGAGTTTAGTGGTTTTATTTGTTAGGGTGTTAGTGTTGTTTGTTGTTAGGGGTTTAGGGTTGTTTGTTGTTAGGGGTTTAAGGTTGTTTGTTGTTAGGAGGTTAGGGTTGTTTGTTGTTACGGGGTTAGGTAAGTTTCTTGTTAGGGGTTTAGTGTTGTTTGTTGTTAGGGGGTTAGTGTTTGTTGTTAGGGGTTTAGGGTTGTTTCTTGTTGGGTTTAGTAGTTTTTGTTGTTAGGGTGTTAGTGTTGTTTGTTGTTAGGGGGTTAGTGTAGTTTGTTCTTACGGGGTTAGTGTTGTTTGTGGTTAGGGTGTTAGTGTTGTTTGTGGTTAGGGGGTGTGCGTTGTTGGTTGTTAGGGAGTTAGGTTAGTTTCTTGTTAGGGGTTTAGTGTTGTTTGCTATTAGGGGGTTAGTGTTTGTTGTTAGGGGTTTAGGGTTGTTTCTTCTTGGGGTTTAGTAGTTTTTGTTGTTAGGGTGTTAGTGTTGTTTGTTTTTAGGGGGTTAGTGTTGTTGTTTGTTAGGGGGTTAGGGTTATTTGTTGTTAGGAGGTTAGGGTTGTTTGTTGTTACAGGGTTAGGTTAGTTTCTTGTTAGCGGTTTAGTGTTGTTTGTTGTTAGGGGGTTAGTGTTTGTTGTTAGGGGTTTAGTGTTGTTTCTTGTTGGGGTTTAGTGTTTTTGTTGGTAGTGTGTTAGTGTTGTTTGTTGTTAGGGGTTTAGGGTTGTTTGTTGTTAGGGGTTTAAGGTTGTTTTTTGTTAGGAGGTTAGGGTTGTTTGTTGTTACAGGGTTAGGTTAGTTTCTTGTTAGGGGTTTAGTGTTGTTTGTTGTTAGGGGGTTAGTGTTTGTTGTTAGGGGTTTAGTGTTGTTTCTTGTTGGGGTTTAGTGGTTTTTGTTGTTAGGGTGTTAGTGTTGTTTGTTGTTAGGGGTTTAGGGTTGTTTGTTGTTAGGGGTTTAAGGTTTTTTGTTGTTAGGAGGTTAGGGTTGTTTGTTGTTACGGGGTTAGGTTAGTTTCTTGTTAGGGTTTTAGTGTTGTTTGCTGTTAGGGGGTTAGTGTTTGTTTTTAGGGGTTTAGGGTTGTTTCTTGTTGGGGTTTAGTAGTTTTTGTTGTTAGGGTGTTAGTGTTGTTTGTGGTTAGGGGGTTAGTGTTGTTTGTTCTTACGGGGTTAGTGTTGTTTGTGGTTAGGGTGTTAGTGTTGTTTGTGGTTAGGGGGTGAGAGTTGTTGGTTGTTAGGGGGTTAGGATTGTTTGTTGTTAGGGGTTTAGGGTTGTTTGTTGTTAGGGGGTTAAGGTTTTTTGTTGTTAGGAGGTTAGGGCTGTTTGTTGTTACAGGGTTAGGTTAGTTTCTTGTTAGGGGTTTAGTGTTGTTTGTTGTTAGGGGGTTAATGTTTGTTGTTAGGGGTTTAGTGTTGTTTCTTGTTGGGGTTTAGTGTTTTTTGTTGTTAGGGTGTTAGTGTTTTTTGTTGTTAGGGGTTTAGGGTTGTTTGTTGTTAGGGGTTTCAGGTTGTTTGTTGTTAGGAGGTTAGGGTTGTTTGTTGTTACAGGGTTAGGTTAGTTTCTTGTTAGGGGTTTAGTGTTGTTTGTTGTTAGGGGGTTAGTGTTTGTTGTTAGGGGTTTAGGGTTGTTTCTTTTTGGGGTTTAGTAGTTTTTGTTGTTAGGGTGTTAGTGTTGTTTGTGCTTAGGGGGTTAGTGTTGTTTGTTCTTACGGGGTTAGTGTTGGTTGTGGTTAGGGTGTTAGTGTTGTTTGTGGTTAGGGGGTGAGAGTTGTTGGTTGTTAGGGGGTTAGGATTGTTTGTTGTTAGGGGTTTAGGGTTGTTTGTTGTTAGGGGGTTAAGGTGGTTTGTTGTTAGGAGGTTAGGGCTGTTTGTTGTTACAGGGTTAGGTTAGTTTCTTGTTAGGGGTTTAGTGTTGTTTGTTGTTAGGGGGTTAGTGTTTGTTGTTAGGGGTTTAGTGTTGTTTGTTGTTAGGGGTTTAGGGTTGTTTGTTGTTAGGGTTTTAAGGTTGTTTGCTGTTAGGAGGTTAGGGTTGTTTGTTGTTACGGGGTTAGGTTAGTTTCTTGTTAGGGGTTTAGTGTTGTTTGTTGTTAGGGGGTTAGTGTTTGTTGTTAGGGGTTTAGGGTTGTTTCTTGTTGGGGTTTAGTAGTTTTTGTTGTTAGGGTGTTAGTGTTGTTTGTTGTTAGGGGGTTAGTGTTGTTTGTTCTTACGGGGTTAGTGTTGTTTGTGGTTAGGGTGTTAGTGTTGTTTGTGGTTAGGGGGTGTGCGTTGTTGGTTGTTAGGGGGTTAGGATGGTTTGTTGTTAGGGGTTTAGGGTTGTTTGTTGTTAGGGGGTTAAGGTTGTTTGTTGTTAGGAGGTTAGGGTTGTTTGTTGTTACAGGGTTAGGTTAGTTTCTTGTTAGGGGTTTAGTGTTTTTTGTTGTTAGGGGGTTAGTGTTTGTTGTTAGGGGTTTAGGGCTGTTTCTTGTTGGGGTTTAGTAGTTTTTGTTGTTAGGGTGTTAGTGTTGTTTCTGGTTAGGGGGTTAGTGTTGTTGTTTGTTAGGGGGTTAAGGTTGTTTTTTGTTAGGAGGTTAGGGTTGTTTGTTGTTACAGGGTTAGGTTAGTTTCTTGTTAGGGGTTTAGTGTTGTTTGTTGTTAGGGGGTTAGTGTTTGTTGTTAGGGGTTTAGTGTTGTTTCTTGTTGGGGTTTAGTGGTTTTTGTTGTTAGGGTGTTAGTGTTGTTTGTTGTTAGGGGTTTAGGGTTGTTTGTTGTTAGGGGTTTAAGGTTGTTTGTTGTTAGGAGGTTAGGGTTGTTTGTTGTTACGGGGTTAGGTTAGTTTCTTGTTAGGGGTTTAGTGTTGTTTGTTGTTAGGGGGTTAGTGTTTGTTGTTAGGGGTTTAGGGTTGTTTCTTGTTGGGGTTTAGTAGTTTTTGTTGTTAGGGTGTTAGTTTTGTTTGTTGTTAGGGCGTTAGTGTAGTTTGTTCTTACGGGGTTAGTGTTGTTTGTGGTTAGGGTGTTAGTGTTGTTTGTGGTTAGGGGGTGTGCGTTGTTGGTTGTTAGGGGGTTAGGATTGTTTGTTGTTAGGGGTTTAGGGTTTGTTGTTAGGGGGTTAAGGATGTTTGTTGTTACGATGTTAGGGTTGTTTGTTGTTACATTGTTAGGTTAGTTTCTTGTTAGGGGTTTAGTGTTGTTTGTTGTTAGGGGGTTAGTGTTTGTTGTTACGGGTTTAGTGTTGTTTCTTGTTGGGGTTTAGTGGTTTTTATTGTTAGGGTGTTAGTGTTGTTTGTTGTTAGGTGTTTAAGGTTGTTTGTTGTTAGGGGGTTAGTGTTTGTTGTTAGGGGTTTAAGGTTGTTTCTTGTTGGAGTTTAGTAGTTTTTCTTGTTAGGGTGTTAGTGTTGTTTGTGGTTAGGGGGTTAGTGTTGTTCTTTGTTAGGGGGTTAGGGTTGTTTGTTGTTGGGGTTTAGTGGTTTTTTTTGTTAGGGTGTTAGTGTAGTTTGTTGTTAGGGGTTTGGGTTTTTTGTTGTTAGGGGTTTAAGGTTGTTTGTTGTTACGAGGTTAGGGTTGATTGTTGTTACGGGGTTAGGATAGTTTCTTGTTAGGGGTTTAGTGTTGTTTGTTGTTAGGGGGTTAGTGTTTGTTGTTAGGGGTTTAGTGTTGTTTCTTGTTGGGGTTTAGTGTTTTTTGTTGTTAGTGTGTTAGTGTTGTTTGTTGTTAGGGGTTTAGGGTTGTTTGTTGTTAGGGGTTTAAGGTTGTTTGTTGTTAGGAGGTTAGGGTTGTTTGTTGTTACGGGGTTAGGTTAGTTTCTTGTTAGGGGATTAGTGTTGTTTGTTGTTAGGGGGTTAGTGTTTGTTGTTAGGGGTTTAGGGTTGTTTCTTGTTGGGGTTTAGTAGTTTTAGTTGTTAGGGTGGTAGTGTTGTTTGTTGTTAGGGGGTTAGTGTTGTTTGTTCTTACGGGGTTAGTGTTGTTTGTGGTTAGGGTGTTAGTGTTGTTTGTTCTTACGGGGTTAGTGTTGTTTGTGGTTAGGGTGTTAGTGTTGTTTGTGGTTAGGGGGTGTGCGTTGTTGGTTGTTAGGGGGTTAGGATTGTTTGTTGTTAGGGGTTTAGTGTTGTTTGTTGTTAGGGGGTTAAGGTTGTTTGTTGTTAGGAGGTTAGGGATCTTTGTTGTTACAGGGTTAGGTTAGTTTCTTGTTAGCGGTTTAGTGTTGTTTGTTGTTAGGGGGTTAGTGTTTGTTGTTAGGGGTTTAGTGTTGTTTCTTGTTGGGGTTTAGTGGTTTTTGTTGTTAGGGTGTTAGTGTTCTTTGTTGTTAGGGGTTTAGGATTGTTTGTTGTTAGGGGTTTAAGATTGTTTGTTGTTAGGAGGTTAGGGTTGTTTGTTGTTACAGGGTTAGGTTAGTTTCTTGTTAGGGGTTTAGTGTTGTTTGTTGTTAGGGGGTTAGTGTTTGTTGTTAGGGGTTTAGTGTTGTTTCTTGTTGGGGTTTAGTGTTTTTGTTGGTAGTGTGTTAGTGTTGTTTGTTGTTAGGGGTTTAGGGTTGTTTGTTGTTAGGGGTTTAAGGTTGTTTGTTGTTAGGAGGTTAGGGTTGTTTGTTTTTACAGGGTTAGGTTAGTTTCTTGTTAGGGGTTTAGTGATGTTTGTTGTTAGGGGTTAGTGTTTGTTGTTAGGGGTTTAGTGTTGTTTCTTGTTGGGGTTTAGTGGTTTTTGTTGTTAGGGCGTTAGTGTTGTTTGTTGTTAGGGGTTTAGGGTTGTTTGTTGTTAGGGGTTTAAGGTTGTTTGTTGTTAGGAGGTTAGGGTTGTTTGTTGTTACGGGGTTAGGTAAGTTGCTTGTTAGGGGTTTAGTGTTGTTTGTTGTTAGGGGGTTAGTGTTTGTTGTTAGGGGTTTAGGGTTGTTTCTTGTTGGGTTTAGTAGTTTTTGTTGTTAGGGTGTTAATGTTGTTTGTTGTTAGGGGGTTAGTGTAGTTTGTTCTTACGGGGTTAGTGTTGTTTGTCGTTAGGGTGTTAGTGTTGTTTGTGGTTAGGGGGTGTGCGTTGTTGGTTGTTAGGGGGTTACGTTAGTTTCTTGTTAGGGGTTTAGTGTTGTTTGCTGTTAGGGGGTTAGTGTTTGTTGTTAGGGGTTTAGGGTTGTTTCTTGTTGGGGTTTAGTAGTTTTTGTTAGGGTGTTAGTGTTGTTTGTGGTTAGGGGGTTAGTGTTGTTGTTTGTTAGGGGGTTAGGGTTATTTGTTGTTAGGAGGTTAGGGTTGTTTGTTGTTACAGGGTTAGGTTAGTTTCTTGTTAGGGGTTTAGTGTTGTTTGTTGTTAGGGGGTTAGTGTTTGTTGTTAGGGGTTTAGTGTTGTTTCTTGTTGGGGTTTAGTGTTTTTGTTGGTAGTGTGTTAGTGTTGTTTGTTGTTAGGGGTTTACGGTTGTTTGTTGTTAGGGGTTTAAGGTTGTTTGTTGTTAGGAGGTTAGGGTTGTTTGTTGTTACGGGGTTAGGTTAGTTTCTTGTTAGGGGATTAGTGTTGTTTGTTGTTAGGGGGTTAGTGTTGTTTGTGGTTAGGGTGTTAGTGTTGTTTGTGGTTAGGGGTTAGTGTTGTTTGTTCTTACGGGGTTAGTGTTGTTTGTGGTTAGGGTGTTAGTGTTGTTTTTGGTTAGGGGTGTGCGTTGTTGGTTGTTACGGGGTTAGGATTGTTTGTTGTTAGGGGTTTAGGGTTGTTTGTTGTTAGGGGGTTAAGGTTGTTTGTTGTTAGGAGGTTAGGGTTGTTTGTTGTTACAGGTTTAGGTTAGTTTCTTGTTAGGGGTTTAGTGTTGTTTGTTGTTAGGGGGTTAGTGTTTGTTGTTAGGGGTTTAGTGTTGTTTCTTGTTGGGGTTTAGTGGTTTTTGTTGTTAGGGTGTTAGTGTTCTTTGTTGTTAGGGGTTTAGGGTTGTTTGTTGTTAGGGGTTTAAGATTGTTTGTTGTTAGGAGGTTAGGGTTGTTTGTTGTTACAGGGTTAGGTTAGTTTCTTGTTAGGGGTTTAGTGTTGTTTGTTGTTAGGGGGTTAGTGTTTGTTGTTAGGGGTTTAGGGCTGTTTCTTGTTGGGGTTTAGTAGTTTTTGTTGTTAGGGTGTTAGTGTTGTTTGTGGTTAGGGTGTTAGTGTTGTTGTTTGTTAGGGGGATAAGGTTGTTTTTTGTTAGGAGGTTAGGGTTGTTTGTTGTTACAGGGTTAGGTTAGTTTCTTGTTAGGGGTTTAGTGTTGTTTGTTGTTAGGGGGTTAGTGTTTGTTGTTAGGGGTTTAGGGTTGTTTCTTGTTGGGGTTTAGTAGTTTTTGTTGTTAGGGTGTTAGTGTTGTTTGTGGTTAGGGGGATTAGTGTTCTTTGTTCTTACGGGGTTAGTGTTGTTTGTGGTTAGGGTGTTAGTGTTGTTTGTGGTTAGGGGGTGTGCGTTGTTGGTTGTTAGGGGGTTAGGTTAGTTTCTTGTTAGGGGTTTAGTGTTGTTTGTTGTTAGGGGGTTAGTGTTTGTTCTTAGGGGTTTAGTGTTTCTTGTTGGGGTTTAGTGTTTTTTGTTGTTAGTGTGTTAGTGTTGTTTGTTGTTAGGGGTTTAGGGTTGTTTGTTTTTAGGGGTTTAAGGTTGTCTGTTGTTAGGAGGTTAGGGTTGTTTGTTGTTACGGGGTTAGGTTAGTTTCTTGTTAGGGGTTTAGTGTTGTTTGTTGTTAGGGGGTTAGTGTTTGTTGTTAGGGGTTTAGTGTTGTTTGTTGTTAGGGGGTTAGTGTTTGTTGTTAGGGGTTTAGGGTTGTTTCTTGTTGGGTTTAGTAGTTTTTGTTGTTAGGGTGTTAGTGTTGTTTGTTGTTTGGGGGTTAGTGTAGTTTGTTCTTACGGGGTTAGTGTTGTTTGTGGTTAGGGTGTTAGTGTTGTTTGTGGTTAGGGGGTGTGCGTTGTTGGTTGTTAGGGGTTTAGGTTAGTTTCTTGTTAGGGGTTTAGTGTTGTTTGTTGTTGGGGTTTAGTAGTTTTTGTTGTTAGGGTGTTAGTGTTGTTTGTGGTTAGGGGGTTAGTGTTGTTGTTTGTTAGAGGGTTAGGGTTGTTTGTTGTTAGCAGGTTAGGGTTGTTTGTTGTTACAGGGTTAGGTTAGTTTCTTGTTAGGGGTTTAGTGTTGTTTGTGGTTAGGGGGTTAGTGTTTGTTGTTAGGGGTTTAGTGTTGTTTCTGTTGGGGTTTAGTGTTTTTTGTTGTTAGTGTGTTAGTGTTGTTTGTTGTTAGGGGTTTAGGGTTGTTTGTTGTTAGGGGTTTAAGGTTGTTTGTTGTTAGGGGTTTAGGGTTGTTTCTTGTTGGGGTTTAGTAGTTTTTGTTGTTAGGGTGTTGGTGTTGTTTGTTGTTAGGGGTTTAGGGTTGTTTCTTGTTGGGGTTTAGTAGTTTTTGTTGTTAGGGTGTTAGTGTTGTTTGTTGTTAGGGGTTTAGGGTTGTTTGTTGTTAGGGGTTTAAGGTTGTTTTTTGTTAGGAGGTTAGGGTTGTTTGTTGTTACAGGGTTAGGTTAGTTTCTTGTTAGGGGTTTAGTGTTGTTTGTTGTTAGGGGGTTAGTGTTTGTTGTTAGGGGTTTAGTGTTGTTTCTTGTTGGGGTTTAGTGGTTTTTGTTGTTAGGGTGTTAGTGTTGTTTGTTGTTAGGGGTTTAGGGTTGTTTGTTGTTAGGGGTTTAAGGTTGTTTGTTGTTAGGAGGTTAGGGTTGTTTGTTGTTACGGGGTTAGGTTAGTTTCTTGTTAGGGGTTTAGTGTTGTTTGCTGTTAGGGGGTTAGTGTTTGTTTTTAGGGGTTTAGGGTTGTTTCTTGTTGGGGTTTAGTAGTTTTTGTTGTTAGGGTGTTAGTGTTGTTTGTGGTTAGGGGGTTAGTGTTGTTTGTTCTTACGGGGTTAGTGTTGTTTGTGGTTAGGGTGTTAGTGTTGTTTGTGGTTAGGGGGTGAGAGTTGTTGGTTGTTAGGGGGTTAGGATTGTTTGTTGTTAGGGGTTTAGGGTTGTTTGTTGTTAGGGGGTTAAGGTTTTTTGTTGTTAGGAGGTTAGGGCTGTTTGTTGTTACAGGGTTAGGTTAGTTTTTTGTTAGGGGTTTAGTGTTGTTTGTTGTTAGGGGGTTAGTGTTTGTTTTTACGGGTTTAGTGTTGTTTCTTGTTGGGGTTTAGTGGTTTTTGTTGTTAGGGTGTTAGTGTTGTTTGTTGTTAGGGGTTTAGGGTTGTTTGTTGTTAGGGGTTTAAGGTTGTTTGTTGTTAGGAGGTTAGTGTTGTTTGTTGTTACGGGTTTAGGTTAGTTTCTTGTTAGGGGTTTAGTGTTGTTTGTTGTTAGGGGGTTAGTGTTTGTTGTTAGGGGTTTAGGGTTGTTTCTTGTTGGGGTTTAGTAGTTTTTGTTGTTAGGGTGTTAGTGTTGTTTGTTGTTAGGGGGGTTAGTGTTGTTTCTTCCTACGGGGTTAGTGTTGTTTGTGGTTAGGGTGTTAGTGTTGTTTGTCGCTAGGGGGTGTGCGTTGTTGGTTGTTAGGGGGTTAGGATTGCTTGTTGTTAGGGGTTTAGGGTTGTTTGTTGTTATGGAGTTAAGATTGTTTGTTGTTAGGAGGTTAGGGTTGTTTGTTGTTACAGGGTTAGGTTAGTTTCTTGTTAGGGGTTTAGGGTTGTTTGTTGTTATGGGGTTAGTGTTTGTTGTTAGGGGTTTAGGGTTGTTTCTTGTTGGGGTTTAGTAGTTTTTGTTGTTAGGGTGTTAGTGTTGTTTGTGCTTAGGGGGTTAGTGTTGTTTGTTCTTACGGGGTTAGTGTTGTTTGTGGTTAGGGTGTTAGTGTTGTTTGTGGTTAGGGGGTGAGAGTTGTTGGTTGTTAGGGGGTTAGGATTGTTTGTTGTTAGGGGTTTAGGGTTGTTTGTTGTTAGGGGGTTAAGGTGGTTTGTTGTTAGGAGGTTAGGGCTGTTTGTTGTTACAGGGTTAGGTTAGTTTCTTGTTAGGGGTTTAGGGTTGTTTGTTGTTAGGGGTTTAAGGTTGCTTGTTGTTAGGAGGTTAGGGTTGTTTGTTGTTACGGGGTTAGGTTAGTTTCTTGTTAGGGGTTTAGTGTTGTTTGTTGTTAGGGGGTTAGTGTTTGTTGTTAGGGGTTTAGTGTTATTTCTTGTTGGGGTTAAGTGGTTTTTGTTGTTAGGGTGTTAGTGTTGTTTGTTGTTAGGGGTTTAGGGTTGTTTGTTGTTAGGGGTTTAAGGTTGTTGTTAGGAGGTTAGGGTTGTTTGTTGTTACGGGGTTAGGTAAGTTTCTTGTTAGGGGTTTAGTGTTGTTTGTTGTTATGGGGTTAGTGTTTTTTGTTAGGGGTTTAGGGTTGTTTCTTGTTGGGGTTTAGTAGTTTTTGTTGTTAGGGTGTTAGTGTTGTTTGTTGTTAAGGGTGTTAGAGTTGTTTGTTCTTACGGGGTTAGTGTTGTTTGTGGTTAGGGTATTAGTGTTGTTTGTGGTTAGGGGGTGTGCCTTGTTGGTTGTTAGGGGGTTAAGATTGTTTGTTGTTAGGGGTTTAGGGTTGTTTGTTGTTAGGGGTTAAGGTTGTTTGTTGTTAGGAGGTTAGGGTTGTTTGTTTTTACAGGGTTAGGTTAGTTTCTTGTTAGGGGTTTAGTGTTGTTTGTTGTTAGGAGGTTAGTGTTTGTTGTTAGGGGTTTAGTGTTGTTTCTTTTTGGGGTTTAGTGGTATTTGTTGTTAGGGTGTTAGTGTTGTTTGTTGTTAGGGGTTTAGGGTTGTTTGTTGTTAGGGGTTTAAGGTTGTTTGCTGTTAGGAGGTTAGGGTTGTTTGTTGTTACAGGGTTAGGTTAGTTTCTTTTTAGGGGTTTAGTGTTGTTTGTTGTTAGGGGGTTAGTGTTTGTTGTTAGGGGTTTAGGAATGTTTCTTGTTGGGGTTTAGTAGTTTTTGTTGTTAGGGTGTTAGTGTTGTTTGTTGTTAGGGGGTTAGTGTTGTTTGTTCTTACGGGGTTAGTGTTGTTTGTGGTTAGAGGATGAGCGTTATTGGTTGTTAGGGGGTTAGGATTGTTTGTTGTTAGGGGTTTAGGGTTGTTTGTTGTTAGGGGGTTAAGGTTGTTGGTTGTTAGGAGGTTAGGGTTGTTTGTTGTTACAGGGTTAGGTTAGTTTCTTGTTAGGGGTTTAGTGTTGTTTGTTGTTAGGGGGTTAGTGTTTGTTGTTAGGGGTTTAGTGTTGTTTCTTGTTGGGGTTTAGTGGTTTTTGTTGTTAGGGTGTTAGTGTTGTTTGTTGATAGGGGTTTAGGGTTGTTTGTTGTTAGGGGTTTAAGGTTGTTTGTTGTTAGGAGGTTAGGGTTGTTTGTTGTTACGGCGTTAGGTTAGTTTCTTGTTAGGGGTTTAGTGTTGTTTGTTGTTAGGGGGTTAGTGTTTGTTGTTAGGGGTTTAGGAATGTTTCTTGTTGGGGTTTAGTAGTTTTTGTTGTTAGGGTGTTAGTGTTGTTTGTTGTTAGGGGGTTAGTGTTGTTTGTTCTTACGGGGATAGTGTTGTTTGTGGTTAGGGTGTTAGTGTTGTTTGTGGTTAGGGGGTGTGCGTTGTTGGTTGTTAGGGGGTTAGGATTGTTTGTTGTTAGGGGTTTAGGGTTGTTTGTTGTTAGGGGGTTAAGTTTGTTTGTTGTTAGGAGGTTAGGGTTGTTTGTTGTTACAGAGTTAGGTTAGTTTCTTGTTAGGGGTTTAGTGTTGTTTGTTGTTAGGAGGTTAGTGTTTGTTGTTAGGGGTTTAGTGTTGTTTCTTGTTGGGGTTTAGTGGTTTTTGTTGTTAGGGTGTTAGTGTTGTTTCTTGTTAGGGGTTTAGGGTTGTTTGTTGTTAGGGGTTTAACGTAGTTTGTTGTTAGGGGGTTAGGGTTGTTTGTTGTTACGGGGTTAGGTTAGTTTCTTGTTAGGGGTTTAGTGTTGTTTGTTGTTAGGGGGTTAGTGTTTGTTGTTAGGGGTTTAGGGTTGTTTCTTGTTGGGGTTTAGTAGTTTTAGTTGTTAGGGTGTTAGTGTTGTTTGTGGTTAGGGGCTTAGTGTTGTTGTTTGTTAGGGGGTTAGGGTTGTTTGTTGTTAGGAGGTTAGGGTTGTTTGTTTTTACAGGGTTAGGTTAGTTTCTTGTTAGGGGTTTAGTGATGTTTGTTGTTAGGGGGTTAGTGTTTGTTGTTAGGGGTTTAGTGTTGTTTCTTGTTGGGGTTTAGTGGTTTTTTTTGTTAGGGCGTTAGTGTTGTTTGTTGTTATGGGTTTAGGGTTGTTTGTTGTTAGGGGTTTAAGGTTGTTTGTTGTTAGGAGGTTAGGGTTGTTTGTTGTTACGGGGTTAGGTAAGTTTCTTGTTAGGGGTTTAGTGTTGTTTGTTGTTAGGGGGTTAGTGTTTGTTGTTAGGGGTTTAGGGTTGTTTCTTGTTGGGGTTTAGTAGTTTTAGTTGTTAGGGTGTTAGTGTTGTTTGTGGTTAGGGGCTTAGTGTTGTTGTTTGTTAGGGGGTTAGGGTTTGTTGTTAGGAGGTTAGGGTTGTTTGTTGTTACAGGGTTAGGTTAGTTTCTCGTAAGGGGTTTAGTGTTGTTTGTTGTTAGGGGGTTAGTGTTTGCTGTTAGGGGTTTAGGGTTGTTTCTTTTTGGGGTTTAGTAGTTTTTGTTGTTAGGGTGTTAGTGTTGTTTGTGGTTAGGGGGTTAGTGTTGTTTGTTCTTACGGGGTTAGTGTCATTTGTGGTTAGGGTGTTAGTGTTGTTTGTGGTTAGGGGGTGTGCGTTGTTGGTTGTTAGTTGGTTACGTTAGTTTCTTGTTAGGGGTTTAGTGTTGTTTGCTGTTAGGGGGTTAGTGTTTGTTGTTAGGGGTTTAGGGTTGTTTCTTGTTGGGGTTTAGTAGTTTTTGTTAGGGTGTTAGTGTTGTTTGCGGTTAGGGGGTTAGTGTTGTTGTCTGTTAGGGAGTTAGGGTTATTTGTTGTTAGGAGGTTAGGGTTGTTTGTTGTTACAGGGTTAGGTTAGTTTCTTGTTAGGGGTTTAGTGTTGTTTGTTGTTAGGGGGTTACTGTTTGTTGTTAGGGGTTTAGTGTTGTTTCTTGTTGGAGTTTAGTGTTTTTTGTTGTTAGTGTGTTAGTGTTGTTTGTTGTTAGGGGTTTAGGGTTGTTTGTTGTTAGGGGTTTAAGGTTGTTTGTTGTTAGGAGGTTAGGGTTGTTTGTTGTTACGGGGTTAGGTTAGTTTCTTGTTAGGGGATTAGTGTTGTTTGTTGTTAGGGGGTTAGTGTTTGTTGTTAGGGGTTTAGGGTTGTTTCTTGTTGGGGTTTAGTAGTTTTTGTTGTTAGGGTGTTAGTGTTGTTTGTTGTTAGGGGGTTAGTGTTGTTTGTTCTTACGGGGTTAGTGTTGTTTGTGGTTAGGGTGTTAGTGTTGTTTGTGGTTAGGGGGTTAGTGTTGTTTGTTCTTACGGGGTTAGTGTTGTTTGTGGTTAGGGTGTTAGTGTTGTTTGTGGTTAGGGGGTGTGCTTTGTTGGTTGTTAGGGGGTTAGGATTGTTTGTTGTTAGGGGTTTAGGGTTGTTTGTTGTTAGGGGGTTAAGGTTGTTTGTTGTTAGGAGGTTAGGGATCTTTGTTGTTACAGGGTTAGGTTAGTTTCTTGTTAGGGGTTTAGTGTTGTTTGTTGTTAGGGGGTTAGTGTTTGTTGTTAGGGGTTTAGTGTTGTTTCTTGTTGGGGTTTAGTGGTTTTTGTTGTTAGGGTGTTAGTGTTCTTTGTTGTTAGGGGTTTAGGGTTGTTTGTTGTTAGGGGTTTAAGATTGTTTGTTGTTAGGAGGTTAGGGTTGTTTGTTGTTACGGGGTTAGGTTAGTTTCTTGTTAGGGGTTTAGTGTTTTTTGTTGTTAGGGGGTTAGTGTTTGTTGTTAGGGGTTTAGGGCTGTTTCTTGTTGGGGTTTAGTAGGTTTTGTTGTTAGGGTGTTAGTGTTGTTTGTGGTTAGGGTGTTAGTGTTGTTGTTTGTTAGGGGGATAAGGTTGTTTTTTGTTAGGAGGTTAGGGTTGTTTGGTGTTACAGGGTTAGGTTAGTTTCATGTTAGGGGTTTAGTGTTGTTTGTTGTTAGGGGGTTAGAGTTTGTTGTTAGTGGTTTAGAGTTGTTTCTTGTTGGGGTTTAGTGGTTTTTGTTGTTAGGGTGTTAGTGTTGTTTGTTGTTATGGGTTTAGGGTTGTTTGTTGTTAGGGGTTTAAGGTTGTTTGTTGTTAGGAGGTTAGGGTTGTTTGTTGTTACGGGGTTAGGTTAGTTTCTTGTTAGGGGTTTAGTGTTGTTTGCTTTTAGGGGGTTAGTGTTTGTTGTTAGGGGTTTAGGGTTGCTTCTTGTTGGGGTTTAGTAGTTTTTGTTCTTAGGGTGTTAGTGTTGTTTGTGGTTGGGGGTTAGTGTTGTTTGTTCTTACGGGGTTAGTGTTGTTTGTGGTTAGCGGGTGAGCGTTGTTGGTTGTTAGGGGGTTAGGATTGTTTGTTGTTAGGGGTTTAGGGTTGTTTGTTGTTAGGGGGTTAAGGTTGTTTGTTGTTAGGAGGTTAGGGCTGTTTGTTGTTACAGGGTTAGGTTAGTTTCTTGTTAGGGGTTTAGTGTTGTTTGTTGTTAGGGGGTTAGTGTTTGTTGTTAGGGGTTTAGTGTTGTTTCTTGTTGGGGTTTAGTGGTTTTTGTTGTTAGGGTGTTAGTGTTGTTTGTTGTTAGGGGTTTAGGGTTGTTTGTTGTTAGGGGTTTAAGGTTGTTTGTTGTTAGGAGGTTAGGGTTGTTTGTTGTTACGGGGTTAGGTAAGTTTCTTGTTAGGGGTTTGGTGTTGTTTGTTGTTAGGGGGTTAGTGTTTGTTGTTAGGGGTTTAGGGTTGTTTCTTGTTGGGTTTAGTAGTTTTTGTTGTTAGGGTGTTAGTGTTGTTTGTTGTTTGGGGGTTAGTGTAGTTTGTTCTTACGGGGTTAGTGTTGTTTGTGGTTAGGGTGTTAGTGTTGTTTGTGGTTAGGGGGTGTGCGTTGTTGGTTGTTAGGGGGTTAGGTTAGTTTCTTGTTAGGGGTTTAGGGTTGTTTGTTGTTAGGGGGTTAAGGTTTTTTGTTGTTAGGAGGTTAGGGCTGTTTGTTGTTACAGGGTTAGGTTAGTTTTTTGTTAGGGGTTTAGTGTTGTTTGTTGTTAGGGGGTTAGTGTTTGTTGTTAGGGGTTTAGTGTTGTTTCTTGTTGGGGTTTAGTGGTTTTTGTTGTTAGGGTGTTAGTGTTGTTTGTTGTTAGGGGTTTAGGGTTGTTTGTTGTTAGGGGTTTAAGGTTGTTTGTTGTTAGGAGGTTAGTGTTGTTTGTTGTTACGGGTTTAGGTTAGTTTCTTGTTAGGGGTTTAGTGTTGTTTGTTGTTAGGGGGTTAGTGTTTGTTGTTAGGGGTTTAGGGTTGTTTCTTGTTGGGGTTTAGTAGTTTCTGTTGTTAGGGTGTTAGTGTTGTTTGTTGTTAGGGGGTTAGTGTTGTTTCTTCCTACGGGGTTAGTGTTGTTTGTGGTTAGGGTGTTAGTGTTGTTTGTCGCTAGGGGGTGTGCGTTGTTGGTTGTTAGGGGGTTAGGATTGCTTGTTGTTAGGGGTTTAGGGTTGTTTGTTGTTAGGGAGTTAAGATTGTTTGTTGTTAGGAGGTTAGGGTTGTTTGTTG
The DNA here is from genome assembly GCF_030014295.1 of Loxodonta africana. Taxonomy (NCBI): domain Eukaryota; kingdom Metazoa; phylum Chordata; class Mammalia; order Proboscidea; family Elephantidae; genus Loxodonta; species Loxodonta africana. The sequence goes on along the minus strand of NW_026974835.1, from coordinate 396,394 downwards.
TTACAGGGTTAGGTTAGTTTCTTGTTAGGGGTTTAGTGTTGTTTGTTGTTAGGGGGTTAATGTTTGTTGTTAGGGGTTTAGTGTTGTTTCTTGTTGGGGTTTAGTGTTTTTTGTTGTTAGGGTGTTAGTGTTTTTTGTTGTTAGGGGTTTAGGGTTGTTTGTTGTTAGGGGTTTCAGGTTGTTTGTTGTTAGGATGTTAGGGTTGTTTGTTGTTACAGGGTTAGGTTAGTTTCTTGTTAGGGGTTTAGTGTTGTTTGTTGTTAGGGGGTTAGTGTTTGTTGTTAGGGGTTTAGGGTTGTTTCTTTTTGGGGTTTAGTAGTTTTTGTTGTTAGGGTGTTAGTGTTGTTTGTGCTTAGGGGGTTAGTGTTGTTTGTTCTTACGGGGTTAGTGTTGGTTGTGGTTAGGGTGTTAGTGTTGTTTGTGGTTAGGGGGTGAGAGTTGTTGGTTGTTAGGGGGTTAGGATTGTTTGTTGTTAGGGGTTTAGGGTTGTTTGTTGTTAGGGGGTTAAGGTGGTTTGTTGTTAGGAGGTTAGGGCTGTTTGTTGTTACAGGGTTAGGTTAGTTTCTTGTTAGGGGTTTAGTGTTGTTTGTTGTTAGGGGGTTAGTGTTTGTTGTTAGGGGTTTAGTGTTGTTTGTTGTTAGGGGTTTAGGGTTGTTTGTTGTTAGGGTTTTAAGGTTGTTTGCTGTTAGGAGGTTAGGGTTGTTTGTTGTTACGGGGTTAGGTTAGTTTCTTGTTAGGGGTTTAGTGTTGTTTGTTGTTAGGGGGTTAGTGTTTGTTGTTAGGGGTTTAGGGTTGTTTCTTGTTGGGGTTTAGTAGTTTTTGTTGTTAGGGTGTTAGTGTTGTTTGTTGTTAGGGGGTTAGTGTTGTTTGTTCTTACGGGGTTAGTGTTGTTTGTGGTTAGGGTGTTAGTGTTGTTTGTGGTTAGGGGGTGTGCGTTGTTGGTTGTTAGGGGGTTAGGATGGTTTGTTGTTAGGGGTTTAGGGTTGTTTGTTGTTAGGGGGTTAAGGTTGTTTGTTGTTAGGAGGTTAGGGTTGTTTGTTGTTACAGGGTTAGGTTAGTTTCTTGTTAGGGGTTTAGTGTTTTTTGTTGTTAGGGGGTTAGTGTTTGTTGTTAGGGGTTTAGGGCTGTTTCTTGTTGGGGTTTAGTAGTTTTTGTTGTTAGGGTGTTAGTGTTGTTTCTGGTTAGGGTGTTAGTGTTGTTGTTTGTTAGGGGGTTAAGGTTGTTTTTTGTTAGGAGGTTAGGGTTGTTTGTTGTTACAGGGTTAGGTTAGTTTCTTGTTAGGGGTTTAGTGTTGTTTGTTGTTAGGGGGTTAGTGTTTGTTGTTAGGGGTTTAGTGTTGTTTCTTGTTGGGGTTTAGTGGTTTTTGTTGTTAGGGTGTTAGTGCTGTTTGTTGTTAGGGGTTTAGGGTTGTTTGTTGTTAGGGGTTTAAGGTTGTTTGTTGTTAGGAGGTTAGGGTTGTTTGTTGTTACGGGGTTAGGTTAGTTTCTTGTTAGGGGTTTAGTGTTGTTTGTTGTTAGGGGGTTAGTGTTTGTTGTTAGGGGTTTAGGGTTGTTTCTTGTTGGGGTTTAGTAGTTTTTGTTGTTAGGGTGTTAGTTTTGTTTGTTGTTAGGGCGTTAGTGTAGTTTGTTCTTACGGGGTTAGTGTTGTTTGTGGTTAGGGTGTTAGTGTTGTTTGTGGTTAGGGGGTGTGCGTTGTTGGTTGTTAGGGGGTTAGGATTGTTTGTTGTTAGGGGTTTAGGGTTTGTTGTTAGGGGGTTAAGGATGTTTGTTGTTAGGATGTTAGGGTTGTTTGTTGTTACATTGTTAGGTTAGTTTCTTGTTAGGGGTTTAGTGTTGTTTGTTGTTAGGGGGTTAGTGTTTGTTGTTACGGGTTTAGTGTTGTTTCTTGTTGGGGTTTAGTGGTTTTTATTGTTAGGGTGTTAGTGTTGTTTGTTGATAGGTGTTTAAGGTTGTTTGTTGCTAGGGGGTTAGTGTTTGTTGTTAGGGGTTTAAGGTTGTTTCTTGTTGGAGTTTAGTAGTTTTTCTTGTTAGGGTGTTAGTGTTGTTTGTGGTTAGGGGGTTAGTGTTGTTCTTTGTTAGGGGGTTAGGGTTGTTTGTTGTTGGGGTTTAGTGGTTTTTTTTGTTAGGGTGTTAGTGTAGTTTGTTGTTAGGGGTTTAGGGTTTTTTGTTGTTAGGGGTTTAAGGTTGTTTGTTGTTACGAGGTTAGGGTTGTTTGTTGTTACGGGGTTAGGATAGTTTCTTGTTAGGGGTTTAGTGTTGTTTGTTGTTAGGGGGTTAGTGTTTGTTGTTAGGGGTTTAGTGTTGTTTCTTGTTGGGGTTTAGTGTTTTTTGTTGTTAGTGTGTTAGTGTTGTTTGTTGTTAGGGGTTTAGGGTTGTTTGTTGTTAGGGGTTTAAGGTTGTTTGTTGTTAGGAGGTTAGGGTTGTTTGTTGTTACGGGGTTAGGTTAGTTTCTTGTTAGGGGATTAGTGTTGTTTGTTGTTAGGGGGTTAGTGTTTGTTGTTAGGGGTTTAGGGTTGTTTCTTGTTGGGGTTTAGTAGTTTTAGTTGTTAGGGTGGTAGTGTTGTTTGTTGTTAGGGGGTTAGTGTTGTTTGTTCTTACGGGGTTAGTGTTGTTTGTGGTTAGGGTGTTAGTGTTGTTTGTTCTTACGGGGTTAGTGTTGTTTGTGGTTAGGGTGTTAGTGTTGTTTGTGGTTAGGGGGTGTGCGTTGTTGGTTGTTAGGGGGTTAGGATTGTTTGTTGTTAGGGGTTTAGTGTTGTTTGTTGTTAGGGGGTTAAGGTTGTTTGTTGTTAGGAGGTTAGGGATCTTTGTTGTTACAGGGTTAGGTTAGTTTCTTGTTAGCGGTTTAGTGTTGTTTGTTGTTAGGGGGTTAGTGTTTGTTGTTAGGGGTTTAGTGTTGTTTCTTGTTGGGGTTTAGTGGTTTTTGTTGTTAGGGTGTTAGTGTTCTTTGTTGTTAGGGGTTTAGGATTGTTTGTTGTTAGGGGTTTAAGATTGTTTGTTGTTAGGAGGTTAGGGTTGTTTGTTGTTACGGGGTTAGGTTAGTTTCTTGTTAGGGGTTTAGTGTTTTTTGTTGTTAGGGGGTTAGTGTTTGTTGTTAGGGGTTTAGGGCTGTTTCTTGTTGGGGTTTAGTAGTTTTTGTTGTTAGGGTGTTAGTGTTGTTTGTGGTTAGGGTGTTAGTGTTGTTGTTTGTTAGGGGGATAAGGTTGTTTTTTGTTAGGAGGTTAGGGTTGTTTGTTGTTACAGGGTTAGGTTAGTTTCTTGTTAGGGGTTTAGTGTTGTTTGTTGTTAGGGGGTTAGTGTTTTTTGTTAGGGGTTTAGAGTTGTTTCTTGTTGGGGTTTAGTGGTTTTTGTTGTTAGGGTGTTAGTGTTGTTTGTTGTTATGGGTTTAGGGTTGTTTGTTGTTTGGGGTTTAAGGTTGTTTGTTGTTAGGAGGTTAGGGTTGTTTGTTGTTACGGGGTTAGGTTAGTTTCTTGTTAGGGGTTTAGTGTTGTTTGCTGTTAGGGGGTTAGTGTTTGTTGTTAGGGTTTTAGGGTTGCTTCTTGTTGGGGTTTAGTAGTTTTTGTTGTTAGGGTGTTAGTGTTGTTTGTGGTTAGGGGGTTAGTGTTGTTTGTTCTTACGGGGTTAGTGTTGTTTGTGGTTAGGGTGTTAGTGGTGTTTGTGGTTAGGGGGTGAGAGTTGTTGGTTGTTAGGGGGTTAGGATTGTTTGTTGTTAGGGGTTTAGGGTTGTTTGTTGTTAGGGGGTTAAGGTTGTTTGTTGTTAGGAGGTTAGGGCTGTTTGTTGTTACAGGGTTAGGTTAGTTTCTTGTTAGGGGTTTAGTGTTGTTTGTTGTTAGGGGGTTAGTGTTTGTTGTTAGGGGTTTAGTGTTATTTCTTGTTGGGGTTAAGTGGTTTTTGTTGTTAGGGTGTTAGTGTTGTTTGTTGTTAGGGGTTTAGGGTTGTTTGTTGTTAGGGGTTTAAGGTTGTTGTTAGGAGGTTAGGGTTGTTTGTTGTTACGGGGTTAGGTAAGTTTCTTGTTAGGGGTTTAGTGTTGTTTGTTGTTATGGGGTTAGTGTTTTTTGTTAGGGGTTTAGGGTTGTTTCTTGTTGGGGTTTAGTAGTTTTTGTTGTTAGGGTGTTAGTGTTGTTTGTTGTTAAGGGTGTTAGAGTTGTTTGTTCTTACGGGGTTAGTGTTGTTTGTGGTTAGGGTATTAGTGTTGTTTGTGGTTAGGGGGTGTGCCTTGTTGGTTGTTAGGGGGTTAAGATTGTTTGTTGTTAGGGGTTTAGGGTTGTTTGTTGTTAGGGGTTAAGGTTGTTTGTTGTTAGGAAGTTAGGGTTGTTTGTTTTTACAGGGTTAGGTTAGTTTCTTGTTAGGGGTTTAGTGTTGTTTGTTGTTAGGAGGTTAGTGTTTGTTGTTAGGGGTTTAGTGTTGTTTCTTTTTGGGGTTTAGTGGTATTTGTTGTTAGGGTGTTAGTGTTGTTTGTTGTTAGGGGTTTAGGGTTGTTTGTTGTTAGGGGTTTAAGGTTGTTTGTTGTTAGGAGGTTAGGGTTGTTTGTTGTTACAGGGTTAGGTTAGTTTCTTGTTAGGGGTTTAGTGTTGTTTGTTGTTAGGGGGTTAGTGTTTGTTGTTAGGGGTTTAGGGTTGTTTCTTGTTGGGGTTTAGTAGTTTTAGTTGTTAGGGTGTTAGTGTTGTTTGTGGTTAGGGGGTTAGTGTTGTTGTTTGTTAGGAGGTTAAGGTTGTTTTTTGTTAGGAGGTTAGGGTTGTTTGTTGTTACAAGGTTAGGTTAGTTTCTTGTTAGGGGTTTAGTGTTGTTTGTTGTTAGGGGGTTAGTGTTTGTTGTTAGGGGTTTAGTGTTGTTTCTTGTTGGGGTTTAGTGGTTTTTGTTGTTAGGGTGTTAGTGTTGTTTGTTGTTAGGGGTTTAGGGTTGTTTGTTGTTAGGGGTTTAAGGTTGTTTGTTGTTAGGAGGTTAGGGTTGTTTGTTGTTACGGGGTTAGGTTAGTTTATTGTTAGGGGTTTAGTGTTGTTTGTTGTTAGGGTGTTAGTGTTTGTTGTTAGGGGTTTAGGGTTGTTTCTTTTTGGGGTTTAGTAGTTTTTGTTGTTAGGGTGTTAGTTTTGTTTGTTGTTAGGGCGTTAGTATAGTTTGTTCTTACGGGGTTAGTGTTGTTTGTGGTTAGGGTGTTAGTGTTGTTTGTGGTTAGGGGGTGTGCGTTGTTGGTTGTTAGGGGGTTAGGATTGTTTGTTGTTAGGGGTTTAGGGTTGTTTGTTGTTAGGGGGTTAAGGATGTTTGTTGTTAGGATTTTAGGGTTGTTTGTTGTTACATTGTTAGGTTAGTTTCTTGTTAGGGGTTTAGTGTTGTTTGTTGTTAGGGGGTTAGTGTTTGTTGTTACGGGTTTAGTGTTGTTTCTTGTTGGGGTTTAGTGGTTTTTATTGTTAGGGTGTTAGTGTTGTTTGTTGTTAGGTGTTTAGGGTTGTTTGTTGTTAGGGAGTTAGTGTTTGTTGTTAGGGGTTTAAGGTTGTTTCTTGTTGGAGTTTAGTAGTTTTTCTTGTTAGGGTGTTAGTGTTGTTTGTGGTTAGGGGGTTAGTGTTGTTGTTTGTTAGGGGGTTAGGGTTGTTTGTTGTTGGGGTTTAGTGGTTTTTGTTGTTAGGGTGTTAGTGTTGTTTGTTGTTAGGGGTTTAGGGTTTTTTGTTGTTAGGGGTTTAAGGTTGTTTGTTGTTAGGAGGTTAGGGTTGTTTGTTTTTACGGGGTTAGGTTAGTTTCTTGTTAGGGGTTTAGTGTTGTTTGTTGTTAGGGGGTTAGTGTTTGTTTTTAGGGCTTTAGGGTTGTTTCTTGTTGGGGTTTAGTAGTTTTTGTTGTTAGGGTGTTAGTGTTGTTTGTGGTTAGGGGGTTAGTGTTGTTGTTTGTTAGGGGGTTAGGGCTGTTTGTTGTTAGAAGGTTAGGGTTGTTTGTTGTTAGGGGTTTAGGGTTGTTTGTTGTTAGGATGTTAGGGGTGTTTGTTGTTACGGAGTTATGTTAGTTTCTTGTTAGGGGTTTAGTGTTGTTTGTTGTTAGGGGGTTAGTGTTTGTTGTTAGGGGTTTAGGGTTTTTTCTTGTTGGGGTTTAGTAGTTTTTGTTGTTAGGGTGTTAGTGTTGTTTGTTGTTAGGGGGTTAGTGTTGTTTGTTCTTACGGGGTTTGTGTTGTTTGTGGTTAGGGTGTTAGTGTTGTTTGTGGTTAGAGGATGAGCGTTATTGGTTGTTAGGGGGTTAGGATTGTTGTTAGGGGTTTAGGGTTGTTTGTTGTTAGGGGGTTAAGGTTGTTTGTTGTTAGGAGGTTAGGGTTGTTTGTTGTTACAGGGTTAGGTTAGTTTCTTGTTAGGGTTTAGTGTTGTTTGTTGTTAGGGGGTTAGTGTTTGTTGTTAGGGGTTTAGTGTTGTTTCTTGTTGGGGTTTAGTGGTTTTTGTTGTTAGGGTGTTAGTGTTGTTTGTTGATAGGGGTTTAGGGTTGTTTGTTGTTAGGGGTTTAAGGTTGTTTGTTGTTAGGAGGTTAGGGTTGTTTGTGTTTACGGGGTTAGGTTAGTTTCTTGTTAGGGGTTTAGTGTTGTTTGTTGTTAGGGGGTTAGTGTTTGTTGTTAGGGGTTTAGGGCTGTTTCTTGTTGGGGTTTATTAGTTTTTGTTGTTAGGGTGTTAGTGTTGTTTGTTGTTAGGGGGTTAGTGTTGTTTGTTCTTACGGGGTTAGTGTTGTTTGTGGTTAGGGTGTTAGTGTTGTTTGTGGTTAGGGGGTGTGCGTTGTTGGTTGTTAGGGGGTTAGGATTGTTTGTTGTTAGGGGTTTAGGGTTGTTTGTTGTTAGGGGGTTAAGGTTGTTTGTTGTTAGGAGGTTAGGGTTGTTTGTTGTTACAGAGTTAGGTTAGTTTCTTGTTAGGGGTTTAGTGTTGTTTCTTGTTAGGAGGTTAGTGTTTGTTGTTAGGGGTTTAGGGTTGTTTCTTGTTGGGGTTTAGTGGTTTTTGTTGTTAGGGTGTTAGTGTTGTTTGTTGTTCGGGGTTTAGGGTTGTTTGTTGTTAGGGGTTTAAGGTTGTTTGTTGTTAGGGGGTTAGGGTTGTTTGTTGTTACGGGGTTAGGTTAGTTTCTTGTTAGGGGTTTAGTGTTGTTTGTTGTTAGGGGGTTAGTGTTTGTTGTTAGGGGTTTAGGGTTGTTTCTTGTTGGGGTTTAGTAGTTTTAGTTGTTAGGGTGTTAGTGTTGTTTGTGGTTAGGGGCTTAGTGTTGATGTTTGTTAGGGGGTTAGGGTTGTTTGTTGTTAGGAGGTTAGGGTTGTTTGTTGTTACAGGGTTAGGTTAGTTTCTTGTTAGGGGTTTAGTGTTGTTTGTTGTTAGGGGGTTAGTGTTTGTTGTTAGGGGTTTAGGGTTGCTTCTTGTTGGGGTTTAGTGGTTTTTGTTGTTAGGGTGTTAGTGTTGTTTGTTGTTAGGGGTTTAGGGTTGTTTGTTGTTAGGGGTTTAAGGTTGTTTGTTGTTAGGAGGTTAGGGTTGTTTGTTGTTACGGGTTTAGGTTAGTTTCTTGTTAGGGGTTTAGTGTTGTTTGTTGTTAGGGGGTTAGTGTTTGTTGTTAGGGGTTTAGGGTTGTTTCTTGTTGGCGTTTAGTAGTTTTTGTTGTTAGGGTGTTAGTGTTGTTTGTTGTTAGGGGGTTAGTATTGTTTGTTCTTAGGGAGTTACTGTTGTTTGTGGTTAGGGTGTTAGTGTTTGTGGATAGGGGGTGTGCGTTGTTGGTTGTTAGGGGGTTAGGATTGTTTGTTGTTAGGGGTTTAGGGTTGTTTGTTGTTAGGGGCTTAAGGTTGTTTGTTGTTAGGAGGTTAGGGTTGTTTTTTGTTACGGGTTTAGGTTAGTTTCTTGTTAGGGGTTTAGTGTTGTTTGTTGTTAGGGGGTTAGTGTTTGTTGTTACGGGTTTAGTGTTGTTTCTTGTTGGGGTTTAGTGTTTTTTGTTGTTAGGGGTTTAGGGTTGTTTGTTGTTAGGGGTATAAGGTTGTTTGTTGTTAGGAGGTTAGGGTTGTTTGTTGTTACAGGGTTAGGTCATTTTCTTGTAAGGGGTTTAGTGTTGTTTGTTGTTAGGGGGCTAGTGTTTTTTGTTAGGGGTTTAGGGTTGTTTCTTGTTGGGGTTTAGTGGTTTTTGTTGTTAGGGTGTTAGTGTTGTTTGTTGTTAGGGATTTAGGGTTGTTTGTTGTTAGGGGTTTAAGGTTGTTTGCTGTTAGGAGGTTAGGGTTGTTTGTTGTTACGGGGTTAGGTTAGTTTCTTGTTAGGGGTTTAGTGTTGTTTGTTGTTAGGGGGTTAGTGTTTGTTGTTAGGGGTTTAGGGTTGTTTCTTGTTGGGGTTTAGTAGTTTTTGTTGTTAGGGTGTTAGTGTTGTTTGTGGTTAGGGGGTTAGTGTTGTTGTTTGTTAGGGGGTTAGGGTTGTTTGTTGTTAGGAGGTTAGGGTTGTTTGTTGTTACAGGGTTAGGTTAGTTTCTTGTTAGGGGTTTAGTGATGTTTGTTGTTAGGGGTTAGTGTTTGTTGTTAGGGGTTTAGTGTTGTTTCTTGTTGGGGTTTAGTGGTTTTTGTTGTTAGGGCGTTAGTGTTGTTTGTTGTTAGGGGTTTAGGGTTGTTTGTTGTTAGGGGTTTAAGGTTGTTTGTTGTTAGGAGGTTAGGGTTGTTTGTTGTTACGGGGTTAGGTAAGTTGCTTGTTAGGGGTTTAGTGTTGTTTGTTGTTAGGGGGTTAGTGTTTGTTGTTAGGGGTTTAGGGTTGTTTCTTGTTGGGTTTAGTAGTTTTTGTTGTTAGGGTGTTAATGTTGTTTGTTGTTAGGGGGTTAGTGTAGTTTGTTCTTACGGGGTTAGTGTTGTTTGTGGTTAGGGTGTTAGTGTTGTTTGTGGTTAGGGGGTGTGCGTTGTTGGTTGTTAGGGGGTTACGTTAGTTTCTTGTTAGGGGTTTAGTGTTGTTTGCTGTTAGGGGGTTAGTGTTTGTTGTTAGGGGTTTAGGGTTGTTTCTTGTTGGGGTTTAGTAGTTTTTGTTAGGGTGTTAGTGTTGTTTGTGGTTAGGGGGTTAGTGTTGTTGTTTGTTAGGGGGTTAGGGTTATTTGTTGTTAGGAGGTTAGGGTTGTTTGTTGTTACAGGGTTAGGTTAGTTTCTTGTTAGGGGTTTAGTGTTGTTTGTTGTTAGGGGGTTAGTGTTTGTTGTTAGGGGTTTAGTGTTGTTTCTTGTTGGGGTTTAGTGTTTTTGTTGGTAGTGTGTTAGTGTTGTTTGTTGTTAGGGGTTTAGGGTTGTTTGTGGTTAGGGGTTTAAGGTTGTTTGTTGTTAGGAGGTTAGGGTTGTTTGTTTTTACAGGGTTAGGTTAGTTTCTTGTTAGGGGTTTAGTGATGTTTGTTGTTAGGGGTTAGTGTTTGTTGTTAGGGGTTTAGTGTTGTTTCTTGTTGGGGTTTAGTGGTTTTAGTTGTTAGGGCGTTAGTGTTGTTTGTTGTTAGGGGTTTAGGGTTGTTTGTTGTTAGGGGTTTAAGGTTGTTTGTTGTTAGGAGGTTAGGGTTGTTTGTTGTTACGGGGTTAGGTAAGTTGCTTGTTAGGGGTTTAGTGTTGTTTGTTGTTAGGGGGTTAGTGTTTGTTGTTAGGGGTTTAGGGTTGTTTCTTGTTGGGGTTTAGTAGTTTTTGTTGTTAGGGTGTTAGTGTTGTTTGTGGTTAGGGTGTTAGTGTTGTTTGTGGTTAGGGGTTAGTGTTGTTTGTTCTTACGGGGTTAGTGTTGTTTGTGGTTAGGGTGTTAGTGTTGTTTGTGGTTAGGGTGTTAGTGTTGTTTTTGGTTAGGGGGTGTGCGTTGTTGGTTGTTACGGGGTTAGGATTGTTTGTTGTTAGGGGTTTAGGGTTGTTTGTTGTTAGGGGGTTAAGGTTGTTTGTTGTTAGGGGTTTAGGGTTGTTTGTTGTTAGGGGGTTAAGGTTGTTTGTTGTTAGGAGGTTAGGGTTGTTTGTTGTTACAGAGTTAGGTTAGTTTCTTGTTAGGGGTTTAGTGTTGTTTCTTGTTAGGAGGTTAGTGTTTGTTGTTAGGGGTTTAGGGTTGTTTCTTGTTGGGGTTTAGTGGTTTTTGTTGTTAGGGTGTTAGTGTTGTTTCTTGTTAGGGGTTTAGGGTTGTTTGTTGTTAGGGGTTTAAGGTTGTTTGTTGTTAGGGGGTTAGGGTTGTTTGTTGTTACGGGGTTAGGTTAGTTTCTTGTTAGGGGTTTAGTGTTGTTTGTTGTTAGGGGGTTAGTGTTTGTTGTTAGGGGTTTAGGGTTGTTTCTTGTTGGGGTTTAGTAGTTTTAGTTGTTAGGGTGTTAGTGTTGTTTGTGGTTAGGGGCTTAGTGTTGATGTTTGTTAGGGGGTTAGGGTTGTTTGTTGTTAGGAGGTTAGGGTTGTTTGTTGTTACAGGGTTAGGTTAGTTTCTTGTTAGGGGTTTAGTGTTGTTTGTTGTTAGGGGGTTAGTGTTTGTTGTTAGGGGTTTAGGGTTGCTTCTTGTTGGGGTTTAGTGGTTTTTGTTGTTAGGGTGTTAGTGTTGTTTGTTGTTAGGGGTTTAGGGTTGTTTGTTGTTAGGGGTTTAAGGTTGTTTGTTGTTAGGAGGTTAGGGTTGTTTGTTGTTACGGGTTTAGGTTAGTTTCTTGTTAGGGGTTTAGTGTTGTTTGTTGTTAGGGGGTTAGTGTTTGTTGTTAGGGGTTTAGGGTTGTTTCTTGTTGGCGTTTAGTAGTTTTTGTTGTTAGGGTGTTAGTGTTGTTTGTTGTTAGGGGGTTAGTATTGTTTGTTCTTAGGGAGTTACTGTTGTTTGTGGTTAGGGTGTTAGTGTTTGTGGATAGGGGGTGTGCGTTGTTGGTTGTTAGGGGGTTAGGATTGTTTGTTGTTAGGGGTTTAGGGTTGTTTGTTGTTAGGGGCTTAAGGTTGTTTGTTGTTAGGAGGTTAGGGTTGTTTTTTGTTACGGGTTTAGGTTAGTTTCTTGTTAGGGGTTTAGTGTTGTTTGTTGTTAGGGGGTTAGTGTTTGTTGTTACGGGTTTAGTGTTGTTTCTTGTTGGGGTTTAGTGTTTTTTGTTGTTAGGGGTTTAGGGTTGTTTGTTGTTAGGGGTATAAGGTTGTTTGTTGTTAGGAGGTTAGGGTTGTTTGTTGTTACAGGGTTAGGTCATTTTCTTGTAAGGGGTTTAGTGTTGTTTGTTGTTAGGGGGCTAGTGTTTTTTGTTAGGGGTTTAGGGTTGTTTCTTGTTGGGGTTTAGTGGTTTTTGTTGTTAGGGTGTTAGTGTTGTTTGTTGTTAGGGATTTAGGGTTGTTTGTTGTTAGGGGTTTAAGGTTGTTTGCTGTTAGGAGGTTAGGGTTGTTTGTTGTTACGGGGTTAGGTTAGTTTCTTGTTAGGGGTTTAGTGTTGTTTGTTGTTAGGGGGTTAGTGTTTGTTGTTAGGGGTTTAGGGTTGTTTCTTGTTGGGGTTTAGTAGTTTTTGTTGTTAGGGTGTTAGTGTTGTTTGTGGTTAGGGGGTTAGTGTTGTTGTTTGTTAGGGGGTTAGGGTTGTTTGTTGTTAGGAGGTTAGGGTTGTTTGTTGTTACAGGGTTAGGTTAGTTTCTTGTTAGGGGTTTAGTGATGTTTGTTGTTAGGGGTTAGTGTTTGTTGTTAGGGGTTTAGTGTTGTTTCTTGTTGGGGTTTAGTGGTTTTTGTTGTTAGGGCGTTAGTGTTGTTTGTTGTTAGGGGTTTAGGGTTGTTTGTTGTTAGGGGTTTAAGGTTGTTTGTTGTTAGGAGGTTAGGGTTGTTTGTTGTTACGGGGTTAGGTAAGTTGCTTGTTAGGGGTTTAGTGTTGTTTGTTGTTAGGGGGTTAGTGTTTGTTGTTAGGGGTTTAGGGTTGTTTCTTGTTGGGTTTAGTAGTTTTTGTTGTTAGGGTGTTAATGTTGTTTGTTGTTAGGGGGTTAGTGTAGTTTGTTCTTACGGGGTTAGTGTTGTTTGTGGTTAGGGTGTTAGTGTTGTTTGTGGTTAGGGGGTGTGCGTTGTTGGTTGTTAGGGGGTTACGTTAGTTTCTTGTTAGGGGTTTAGTGTTGTTTGCTGTTAGGGGGTTAGTGTTTGTTGTTAGGGGTTTAGGGTTGTTTCTTGTTGGGGTTTAGTAGTTTTTGTTAGGGTGTTAGTGTTGTTTGTGGTTAGGGGGTTAGTGTTGTTGTTTGTTAGGGGGTTAGGGTTATTTGTTGTTAGGAGGTTAGGGTTGTTTGTTGTTACAGGGTTAGGTTAGTTTCTTGTTAGGGGTTTAGTGTTGTTTGTTGTTAGGGGGTTAGTGTTTGTTGTTAGGGGTTTAGTGTTGTTTCTTGTTGGGGTTTAGTGTTTTTGTTGGTAGTGTGTTAGTGTTGTTTGTTGTTAGGGGTTTAGGGTTGTTTGTGGTTAGGGGTTTAAGGTTGTTTGTTGTTAGGAGGTTAGGGTTGTTTGTTTTTACAGGGTTAGGTTAGTTTCTTGTTAGGGGTTTAGTGATGTTTGTTGTTAGGGGTTAGTGTTTGTTGTTAGGGGTTTAGTGTTGTTTCTTGTTGGGGTTTAGTGGTTTTAGTTGTTAGGGCGTTAGTGTTGTTTGTTGTTAGGGGTTTAGGGTTGTTTGTTGTTAGGGGTTTAAGGTTGTTTGTTGTTAGGAGGTTAGGGTTGTTTGTTGTTACGGGGTTAGGTAAGTTGCTTGTTAGGGGTTTAGTGTTGTTTGTTGTTAGGGGGTTAGTGTTTGTTGTTAGGGGTTTAGGGTTGTTTCTTGTTGGGGTTTAGTAGTTTTTGTTGTTAGGGTGTTAGTGTTGTTTGTGGTTAGGGTGTTAGTGTTGTTTGTGGTTAGGGGTTAGTGTTGTTTGTTCTTACGGGGTTAGTGTTGTTTGTGGTTAGGGTGTTAGTGTTGTTTGTGGTTAGGGTGTTAGTGTTGTTTTTGGTTAGGGGGTGTGCGTTGTTGGTTGTTACGGGGTTAGGATTGTTTGTTGTTAGGGGTTTAGGGTTGTTTGTTGTTAGGGGGTTAAGGTTGTTTGTTGTTAGGGGTTTAGGGTTGTTTGTTGTTAGGGGGTTAAGGTTGTTTGTTGTTAGGAGGTTAGGGTTGTTTGTTGTTACAGGTTTAGGTTAGTTTCTTGTTAGGGGTTTAGTGTTGTTTGTTGTTAGGGGGTTAGTGTTTGTTGTTAGGGGTTTAGTGTTGTTTCTTGTTGGGGTTTAGTGGTTTTTGTTGTTAGGGTGTTAGTGTTCTTTGTTGTTAGGGGTTTAGGGTTGTTTGTTGTTAGGGGTTTAAGATTGTTTGTTGTTAGGAGGTTAGGGTTGTTTGTTGTTACGGGGTTAGGTTAGTTTCTTGTTAGGGGTTTAGTGTTGTTTGTTGTTAGGGGGTTAGTGTTTGTTGTTAGGGGTTTAGGGCTGTTTCTTGTTGGGGTTTAGTAGTTTTTGTTGTTAGGGTGTTAGTGTTGTTTGTGGTTAGGGTGTTAGTGTTGTTGTTTGTTAGGGGGATAAGGTTGTTTTTTGTTAGGAGGTTAGGGTTGTTTGTTGTTACAGGGTTAGGTTAGTTTCTTGTTAGGGGTTTAGTGTTGTTTGTTGTTAGGGGGTTAGTGTTTGTTGTTAGGGGTTTAGAGTTGTTTCTTGTTGGGGTTTAGTGGTTTTTGTTGTTAGGGTGTTAGTGTTGTTTGTTGTTAGGGGTTTAGGGTTGTTTGTTGTTAGGGGTTTAAAGTTGTTTGTTGTTAGGAGGTTAGGGTTGTTTGTTGTTACGGGGTTAGGTTAGTTTCTTGTTAGGGGTTTAGTGTTGTTTGCTGTTAGGGGGTTAGTGTTTTTGTTAGGGGTTTAGGGTTGTTTCTTGTTGGGGTTTAGTAGTTTTTGTTGTTAGGGTGTTAGTGTTGTTTGTGGTTAGGGGGTTAGTGTTGTTTGTTCTTACGGGGTTAGTGTTGTTTGTGGTTAGGGTGTTAGTGTTGTTTGTGGTTAGGGGGTGAGAGTTGTTGGTTGTTAGGTGGTAAGGATTGTTTGTTGTTAGGGGTTTAGGGTTGTTTGTTGTTAGGGGGTTAAGGTTGTTTGTTGTTAGGAGGTTAGGGCTGTTTGTTGTTACAGGGTTAGGTTAGTTTCTTGTTAGGGGTTTAGTGTTGTTTGTTGTTAGGGGGTTAGTGTTTGTTGTTAGGGGTTTAGTGTTATTTCTTGTTGGGGTTAAGTGGTTTTTGTTGTTAGGGTGTTAGTGTTGTTTGTTGTTAGGGGTTTAGGGTTGTTTGTTGTTAGGGGTTTAAGGTTGTTGTTAGGAGGTTAGGGTTGTTTGTTGTTACGGGGTTAGGTAAGTTTCTTGTTAGGGGTTTAGTGTTGTTTGTTGTTATGGGGTTAGTGTTTTTTGTTAGGGGTTTAGGGTTGTTTCTTGTTGGGGTTTAGTAGTTTTTGTTGTTAGGGTGTTAGTGTTGTTTGTTGTTAGGGGGTTAGAGTTGTTTGTTCTTACGGGGTTAGTGGTGTTTGTGGTTAGGGTGTTAGTGTTGTTTGTGGTTAGGGGGTGTGCGTTGTTGGTTGTTAGGGGGTTAGGATTGTTTGTTGTTAGGGGTTTAGGGTTGTTTGTTGTTAGGGGGTTAAGGTTGTTTGTTGTTAGGAGGTTAGGGTTGTCTGTTGTTACAGGGTTAGGTTAGTTTCTTGTTAGGGGTTTAGTGTTGTTTGTTGTTAGGAGGTTAGTGTTTGTTGTTAGGGGTTTAGTGTTGTTTCTTGTTGGGGTTTAGTGGTTTTAGTTGTTAGGGCGTTAGTGTTGTTTGTTGTTAGGGGTTTAGGGTTGTTTGTTGTTAGGGGTTTAAGGTTGTTTGTTGTTAGGAGGTTAGGGTTGTTTGTTGTTACGGGGTTAGGTAAGTTGCTTGTTAGGGGTTTAGTGTTGTTTGTTGTTAGGGGGTTAGTGTTTGTTGTTAGGGGTTTAGGGTTGTTTCTTGTTGGGTTTCGTAGTTTTTGTTGTTAGGGTGTTAATGTTGTTTGTTGTTAGGGGGTTAGTGTAGTTTGTTCTTACGGGGTTAGTGTTGTTTGTCGTTAGGGTGTTAGTGTTGTTTGTGGTTAGGGGGTGTGCGTTGTTGGTTGTTAGGGGGTTACGTTAGTTTCTTGTTAGGGGTTTAGTGTTGTTTGCTGTTAGGGGGTTAGTGTTTGTTGTTAGGGGTTTAGGGTTGTTTCTTGTTGGGGTTTAGTAGTTTTTGTTAGGGTGTTAGTGTTGTTTGTGGTTAGGGGGTTAGTGTTGTTGTTTGTTAGGGGGTTAGGGTTATTTGTTGTTAGGAGGTTAGGGTTGTTTGTTGTTACAGGGTTAGGTTAGTTTCTTGTTAGGGGTTTAGTGTTGTTTGTTGTTAGGGGGTTAGTGTTTGTTGTTAGGGGTTTAGTGTTGTTTCTTCTTGGGGTTTAGTGTTTTTGTTGGTAGTGTGTTAGTGTTGTTTGTTGTTAGGGGTTTACGGTTGTTTGTTGTTAGGGGTTTAAGGTTGTTTGTTGTTAGGAGGTTAGGGTTGTTTGTTGTTACGGGGTTAGGTTAGTTTCTTGTTAGGGGATTAGTGTTGTTTGTTGTTAGGGGGTTAGTGTTTGTTGTTAGGGGTTTAGGGTTGTTTCTTGTTGGGGTTTAGTAGTTTTTGTTGTTAGGGTGTTAGTGTTGTTTGTGGTTAGGGTGTTAGTGTTGTTTGTGGTTAGGGGTTAGTGTTGTTTGTTCTTACGGGGTTAGTGTTGTTTGTGGTTAGGGTGTTAGTGTTGTTTGTGGTTAGGGTGTTAGTGTTGTTTTTGGTTAGGGGGTGTGCGTTGTTGGTTGTTACGGGGTTAGGATTGTTTGTTGTTAGGGGTTTAGGGTTGTTTGTTGTTAGGGGGTTAAGGTTGTTTGTTGTTAGGAGGTTAGGGTTTGTTGTTAGGGGTTTAGGGCTGTTTCTTGTTGGGGTTTAGTAGTTTTTGTTGTTAGGGTGTTAGTGTTGTTTGTGGTTAGGGTGTTAGTGTTGTTGTTTGTTAGGGGGATAAGGTTGTTTTTTGTTAGGAGGTTAGGGTTGTTTGTTGTTACAGGGTTAGGTTAGATTCTTGTTAGGGGTTTAGTGTTGTTTGTTGTTAGGGGGTTAGTATTTGTTGTTAGGGGTTTAGAGTTGTTTCTTGTTGGGGTTTAGTGGTTTTTGTTGTTAGGGTGTTAGTGTTGTTTGTTGTTAGGGGTTTAGGGTTGTTTGTTGTTAGGGGTTTAAAGTTGTTTGTTGTTAGGAGGTTAGGGTTGTTTGTTGTTACGGGGTTAGGTTAGTTTCTTGTTAGGGGTTTAGTGTTGTTTGCTGTTAGGGGGTTAGTGTTTTTGTTAGGGGTTTAGGGTTGTTTCTTGTTGGGGTTTAGTAGTTTTTGTTGTTAGGGTGTTAGTGTTGTTTGTGGTTAGGGGGTTAGTGTTGTTTGTTCTTACGGGGTTAGTGTTGTTTGTGGTTAGGGTGTTAGTGTTGTTTGTGGTTAGGGGGTGAGAGTTGTTGGTTGTTAGGTGGTAAGGATTGTTTGTTGTTAGGGGTTTAGGGTTGTTTGTTGTTAGGGGGTTAAGGTTGTTTGTTGTTAGGAGGTTAGGGCTGGTTGTTGTTACAGGGTTAGGTTAGTTTCTTGTTAGGGGTTTAGTGTTGTTTGTTGTTAGGGGGTTAGTGTTTGTTGTTAGGGGTTTAGTGTTATTTCTTGTTGGGGTTAAGTGGTTTTTGTTGTTAGGGTGTTAGTGTTGTTTGTTGTTAGGGGTTTAGGGTTGTTTGTTGTTAGGGGTTTAAGGTTGTTGTTAGGAGGTTAGGGTTGTTTGTTGTTACGGGGTTAGGTAAGTTTCTTGTTAGGGGTTTAGTGTTGTTTGTTGTTATGGGGTTAGTGTTTTTTGTTAGGGGTTTAGGGTTGTTTCTTGTTGGGGTTTAGTAGTTTTTGTTGTTAGGGTGTTAGTGTTGTTTGTTGTTAGGGGGTTAGAGTTGTTTGTTCTTACGGGGTTAGTGGTGTTTGTGGTTAGGGTGTTAGTGTTGTTTGTGGTTAGGGGGTGTGCGTTGTTGGTTGTTAGGGGGTTAGGATTGTTTGTTGTTAGGGGTTTAGGGTTGTTTGTTGTTAGGGGGTTAAGGTTGTTTGTTGTTAGGAGGTTAGGGTTGTCTGTTGTTACAGGGTTAGGTTAGTTTCTTGTTAGGGGTTTAGTGTTGTTTGTTGTTAGGAGGTTAGTGTTCGTTGTTAGGGGTTTAGTGTTGTTTCTTTTTGGGGTTTAGTGGTTTTTGTTGTTAGGGTGTTAGTGTTGTTTGTTGTTAGGGGTTTAGGGTTGTTTGTTGTTAGGGGTTTAAGGTTGTTTGTTGTTAGGAGGTTAGGGTTGTTTGTTGTTACAGGGTTAGGTTAGTTTCTTCTTAGGGGTTTAGTGTTGTTTGTTGTTAGGGGGTTAGTGTTTGTTGTTAGGGGTTTAGGGTTGTTTCTTGTTGGGGTTTAGTAGTTTTACTTGTTAGGGTGTTAGTGTTGTTTGTGGTTAGAGGCTTAGTGTTGTTGTTTGTTAGGGGGTTAGGGTTTGTTGTTAGGAGGTTAGGGTTGTTTGTTGTTACAGGGTTAGGTTAGTTTCTTGTAAGGGGTTTAGTGTTGTTTGTTGTTAGGGGGTTAGTGTTTGCTGTTAGGGGTTTAGGGTTGTTTCTTTTTGAGGTTTAGTAGTTTTTCTTGTTAGGGTGTTAGTGTTGTTTGTGGTTAGGGGGTTAGTGTTGTTTGTTCTTACGGGGTTAGTGTTGTTTGTGGTTAGGGTGTTAGTGTTGTTTGTGGTTAGGGGGTGAGAGTTGTTGGTTGTTAGGGGGTTAGGATTGTTTGTTGTTAGGGGTTTAGGGTTGTTTGTTGTTAGGGGGTTAAGGTGGTTTGTTGTTAGGAGGTTAGGGCTGTTTGTTGTTACAGGGTTAGGTTAGTTTCTTGTTAGGGGTTTAGTGTTGTTTGTTGTCAGGGGGTTAGTGTTTGTTGTTAGGGGTTTAGTGTTGTTTCTTGTTGGGGTTTAGTGGTTTTTGTTGTTAGGGTGTTAGTGTTGTTTGTTGTTAGGGGTATAGTGTTGTTTGTTGTTAGGGGTTTAAGGTTGTTTGCTGTTAGGAGGTTAGGGTTGTTTGTTGTTACGGGGTTAGGTTAGTTTCTTGTTAGGGGTTTAGTGTTGTTTGTTGTTAGGGGGTTAGTGTTTGTTGTTAGGGGTTTAGTGTTGTTTCTTGTTGGGGTTTAGTGGTTTTTGTTGTTAGGGTGTTAGTGTTGTTTGTTGTTAGGGGTATAGTGTTGTTTGTTGTTAGGGGTTTAAGGTTGTTTGCTGTTAGGAGGTTAGGGTTGTTTGTTGTTACGGGGTTAGGTTAGTTTCTTGTTAGGGGTTTAGTGTTGTTTGTTGTTAGGGGGTTAGTGTTTGTTGTTAGGGGTTTAGGGTTGTTTCTTGTTGGGGTTTAGTAGTTTTTGTTGTTAGGGTGTTAGCGTTGTTTGTGGTTAGGGGGTTAGTGTTGTTGTTTGTTAGGGGGTTAGGGTTGTTTGTTGTTAGGAGGTTAGGTTTGTTTGTTTTTACAGGGTTAGGTTAGTTTCTTGTTAGGGGTTTAGTGATGTTTGTTGTTAGGGGGTTAGTGTTTGTTGTTAGGGGTTTAGTGTTGTTTCTTGTTGGAGTTTAGTGGTTTTTGTTGTTAGGGTGTTAGTGTTGTTTGTTGTTAGGGGTTTAGGGTTGTTTCTTGTTGGGTTTAGTAGTTTTTGTTGTTAGGGTGTTAGTGTTGTTTGTTGTTAGGGGGTTAGTGTAGTTTGTTCTTACGGGGTTAGTGTTGTTTGTGGTTAGGGTGTTAGTGTTGTTTGTGGTTAGGGGGTATGCGTTGTTGGTTGTTAGGGAGTTAGGTTAGTTTCTTGTTAGGGGTTTAGTGTTGTTTGCTGTTAGGGGGTTAGTGTTTGTTGTTAGGGGTTTAGGGTTGTTTCTTCTTGGGGTTTAGTAGTTTTTGTTGTTAGGGTGTTAGTGTTGTTTGTGGTTAGGGGGTTAGTGTTGTTGTTTGTTAGGGGGTTAGGGTTATTTGTTGTTAGGAGGTTAGGGTTGTTTGTTGTTACAGGGTTAGGTTAGTTTCTTGTTAGGGGTTTAGTGTTGTTTGTTGTTAGGGGGTTAGTGTTTGTTGTTAGGGGTTTAGGGTTGTTTCTTGTTGGGGTTTAGTAGTTTTTGTTGTTAGGGTGTTAGTGTTGTTTGTGGTTAGGGTGTTAGTGTTGTTTGTTCTTACGGGGTTAGTGTTGTTTGTGGTTAGGGTGTTAGTGTTGTTTGTGGTTAGGGGGTGAGAGTTGTTGGTTGTTAGGGGGTTAGGATTGTTTGTTGTTAGGGGTTTAGGGTTGTTTGTTGTTAGGGGGTTAAGGTTGTTTGTTGTTAGGAGGTTAGGGCTGTTTGTTGTTACAGGGTTAGTTTAGTTTCTTGTTAGGGGTTTAGTGTTGTTTGTTGTTAGGGGGTTAGTGTTTGTTGTTAGGGGTTTAGTGTTATTTCTTGTTGGGATTAAGTGGTTTTTGTTGTTAGGGTGTTAGTGTTTTTTGTTGTTAGGGGTTTAGGGTTGTTTGTTGTTAGGGGTTTAAGGTTGTTGTTAGGAGGTTAGGGTTGTTTGTTGTTACGGGGTTAGGTTAGTTTCTTGTTAGGGGTTTAGTGTTGTTTGCTGTTAGGGGGTTAGTGTTTTTGTTAGGGGTTTAGGGTTGTTTCTTGTTGGGGTTTAGTAGTTTTTGTTGTTAGGGTGTTAGTGTTGTTTGTGGTTAGGGGGTTAGTGTTGTTTGTTCTTACGGGGTTAGTGTTGTTTGTGGTTAGGGTGTTAGTGTTGTTTGTGGTTAGGGGGTGAGAGTTGTTGGTTGTTAGGTGGTAAGGATTGTTTGTTGTTAGGGGTTTAGGGTTGTTTGTTGTTAGGGGGTTAAGGTTGTTTGTTGTTAGGAGGTTAGGGCTGGTTGTTGTTACAGGGTTAGGTTAGTTTCTTGTTAGGGGTTTAGTGTTGTTTGTTGTTAGGGGGTTAGTGTTTGTTGTTAGGGGTTTAGTGTTATTTCTTGTTGGGGTTAAGTGGTTTTTGTTGTTAGGGTGTTAGTGTTGTTTGTTGTTAGGGGTTTAGGGTTGTTTGTTGTTAGGGGTTTAAGGTTGTTGTTAGGAGGTTAGGGTTGTTTGTTGTTACGGGGTTAGGTAAGTTTCTTGTTAGGGGTTTAGTGTTGTTTGTTGTTATGGGGTTAGTGTTTTTTGTTAGGGGTTTAGGGTTGTTTCTTGTTGGGGTTTAGTAGTTTTTGTTGTTAGGGTGTTAGTGTTGTTTGTTGTTAGGGGGTTAGAGTTGTTTGTTCTTACGGGGTTAGTGGTGTTTGTGGTTAGGGTGTTAGTGTTGTTTGTGGTTAGGGGGTGTGCGTTGTTGGTTGTTAGGGGGTTAGGATTGTTTGTTGTTAGGGGTTTAGGGTTGTTTGTTGTTAGGGGGTTAAGGTTGTTTGTTGTTAGGAGGTTAGGGTTGTCTGTTGTTACAGGGTTAGGTTAGTTTCTTGTTAGGGGTTTAGTGTTGTTTGTTGTTAGGAGGTTAGTGTTCGTTGTTAGGGGTTTAGTGTTGTTTCTTTTTGGGGTTTAGTGGTTTTTGTTGTTAGGGTGTTAGTGTTGTTTGTTGTTAGGGGTTTAGGGTTGTTTGTTGTTAGGGGTTTAAGGTTGTTTGTTGTTAGGAGGTTAGGGTTGTTTGTTGTTACAGGGTTAGGTTAGTTTCTTCTTAGGGGTTTAGTGTTGTTTGTTGTTAGGGGGTTAGTGTTTGTTGTTAGGGGTTTAGGGTTGTTTCTTGTTGGGGTTTAGTAGTTTTACTTGTTAGGGTGTTAGTGTTGTTTGTGGTTAGAGGCTTAGTGTTGTTGTTTGTTAGGGGGTTAGGGTTTGTTGTTAGGAGGTTAGGGTTGTTTGTTGTTACAGGGTTAGGTTAGTTTCTTGTAAGGGGTTTAGTGTTGTTTGTTGTTAGGGGGTTAGTGTTTGCTGTTAGGGGTTTAGGGTTGTTTCTTTTTGAGGTTTAGTAGTTTTTCTTGTTAGGGTGTTAGTGTTGTTTGTGGTTAGGGGGTTAGTGTTGTTTGTTCTTACGGGGTTAGTGTTGTTTGTGGTTAGGGTGTTAGTGTTGTTTGTGGTTAGGGGGTGAGAGTTGTTGGTTGTTAGGGGGTTAGGATTGTTTGTTGTTAGGGGTTTAGGGTTGTTTGTTGTTAGGGGGTTAAGGTGGTTTGTTGTTAGGAGGTTAGGGCTGTTTGTTGTTACAGGGTTAGGTTAGTTTCTTGTTAGGGGTTTAGTGTTGTTTGTTGTCAGGGGGTTAGTGTTTGTTGTTAGGGGTTTAGTGTTGTTTCTTGTTGGGGTTTAGTGGTTTTTGTTGTTAGGGTGTTAGTGTTGTTTGTTGTTAGGGGTATAGTGTTGTTTGTTGTTAGGGGTTTAAGGTTGTTTGCTGTTAGGAGGTTAGGGTTGTTTGTTGTTACGGGGTTAGGTTAGTTTCTTGTTAGGGGTTTAGTGTTGTTTGTTGTTAGGGGGTTAGTGTTTGTTGTTAGGGGTTTAGTGTTGTTTCTTGTTGGGGTTTAGTGGTTTTTGTTGTTAGGGTGTTAGTGTTGTTTGTTGTTAGGGGTATAGTGTTGTTTGTTGTTAGGGGTTTAAGGTTGTTTGCTGTTAGGAGGTTAGGGTTGTTTGTTGTTACGGGGTTAGGTTAGTTTCTTGTTAGGGGTTTAGTGTTGTTTGTTGTTAGGGGGTTAGTGTTTGTTGTTAGGGGTTTAGGGTTGTTTCTTGTTGGGGTTTAGTAGTTTTTGTTGTTAGGGTGTTAGCGTTGTTTGTGGTTAGGGGGTTAGTGTTGTTGTTTGTTAGGGGGTTAGGGTTGTTTGTTGTTAGGAGGTTAGGTTTGTTTGTTTTTACAGGGTTAGGTTAGTTTCTTGTTAGGGGTTTAGTGATGTTTGTTGTTAGGGGGTTAGTGTTTGTTGTTAGGGGTTTAGTGTTGTTTCTTGTTGGAGTTTAGTGGTTTTTGTTGTTAGGGTGTTAGTGTTGTTTGTTGTTAGGGGTTTAGGGTTGTTTCTTGTTGGGTTTAGTAGTTTTTGTTGTTAGGGTGTTAATGTTGTTTGTTGTTAGGGGGTTAGTGTAGTTTGTTCTTACGGGGTTAGTGTTGTTTGTCGTTAGGGTGTTAGTGTTGTTTGTGGTTAGGGGGTGTGCGTTGTTGGTTGTTAGGGGGTTACGTTAGTTTCTTGTTAGGGGTTTAGTGTTGTTTGCTGTTAGGGGGTTAGTGTTTGTTGTTAGGGGTTTAGGGTTGTTTCTTGTTGGGGTTTAGTAGTTTTTGTTAGGGTGTTAGTGTTGTTTGTGGTTAGGGGGTTAGTGTTGTTGTTTGTTAGGGGGTTAGGGTTATTTGTTGTTAGGAGGTTAGGGTTGTTTGTTGTTACAGGGTTAGGTTAGTTTCTTGTTAGGGGTTTAGTGTTGTTTGTTGTTAGGGGGTTAGTGTTTGTTGTTAGGGGTTTAGTGTTGTTTCTTGTTGGGGTTTAGTGTTTTTGTTGGTAGTGTGTTAGTGTTGTTTGTTGTTAGGGGTTTACGGTTGTTTGTTGTTAGGGGTTTAAGGTTGTTTGTTGTTAGGAGGTTAGGGTTGTTTGTTGTTACGGGGTTAGGTTAGTTTCTTGTTAGGGGATTAGTGTTGTTTGTTGTTAGGGGGTTAGTGTTGTTTGTGGTTAGGGTGTTAGTGTTGTTTGTGGTTAGGGGTTAGTGTTGTTTGTTCTTACGGGGTTAGTGTTGTTTGTGGTTAGGGTGTTAGTGTTGTTTTTGGTTAGGGGTGTGCGTTGTTGGTTGTTACGGGGTTAGGATTGTTTGTTGTTAGGGGTTTAGGGTTGTTTGTTGTTAGGGGGTTAAGGTTGTTTGTTGTTAGGAGGTTAGGGTTGTTTGTTGTTACAGGTTTAGGTTAGTTTCTTGTTAGGGGTTTAGTGTTGTTTGTTGTTAGGGGGTTAGTGTTTGTTGTTAGGGGTTTAGTGTTGTTTCTTGTTGGGGTTTAGTGGTTTTTGTTGTTAGGGTGTTAGTGTTCTTTGTTGTTAGGGGTTTAGGGTTGTTTGTTGTTAGGGGTTTAAGATTGTTTGTTGTTAGGAGGTTAGGGTTGTTTGTTGTTACAGGGTTAGGTTAGTTTCTTGTTAGGGGTTTAGTGTTGTTTGTTGTTAGGGGGTTAGTGTTTGTTGTTAGGGGTTTAGGGCTGTTTCTTGTTGGGGTTTAGTAGTTTTTGTTGTTAGGGTGTTAGTGTTGTTTGTGGTTAGGGTGTTAGTGTTGTTGTTTGTTAGGGGGATAAGGTTGTTTTTTGTTAGGAGGTTAGGGTTGTTTGTTGTTACAGGGTTAGGTTAGTTTCTTGTTAGGGGTTTAGTGTTGTTTGTTGTTAGGGGGTTAGTGTTTGTTGTTAGGGGTTTAGAGTTGTTTCTTGTTGGGGTTTAGTGGTTTTTGTTGTTAGGGTGTTAGTGTTGTTTGTTGTTAGGGGTTTAGGGTTGTTTGTTGTTAGGGGTTTAAAGTTGTTTGTTGTTAGGAGGTTAGGGTTGTTTGTTGTTACGGGGTTAGGTTAGTTTCTTGTTAGGGGTTTAGTGTTGTTTGCTGTTAGGGGGTTAGTGTTTTTGTTAGGGGTTTAGGGTTGTTTCTTGTTGGGGTTTAGTAGTTTTTGTTGTTAGGGTGTTAGTGTTGTTTGTGTTTAGGGGGTTAGTGTTGTTTGTTCTTACGGGGTTAGTGTTGTTTGTGGTTAGGGTGTTAGTGTTGTTTGTGGTTAGGGGGTGAGAGTTGTTGGTTGTTAGGTGGTAAGGATTGTTTGTTGTTAGGGGTTTAGGGTTGTTTGTTGTTAGGGGGTTAAGGTTGTTTGTTGTTAGGAGGTTAGGGCTGTTTGTTGTTACAGGGTTAGGTTAGTTTCTTGTTAGGGGATTAGTGTTGTTTGTTGTTAGGGGGTTAGTGTTTGTTGTTAGGGGTTTAGTGTTATTTCTTGTTGGGGTTAAGTGGTTTTTGTTGTTAGGGTGTTAGTGTTGTTTGTTGATAGGGGTTTAGGGTTGTTTCTTGTTGGGGTTTAGTAGTTTTTGTTGTTAGGGTGTTAGTGTTGTTTGTTGTTAGGGGGTTAGTGTTGTTTGTTCTTACGGGGTTAGTGTTGTTTGTGGTTAGGGTGTTAATGTTGTTTGTGGTTAGGGGGTGAGTGTGGTTGGTTCTTAGGGGGTTAGGATTGTTTGTTGTTAGGGGTTTAGGGTTGTTTGTTGGTAGGGGTTTAAGGTTGTTTGTTGTTAGGGTGTTAGGGTTGTTTGTTCTTAGTGGGTTAGGGTTGTTTTTTGTTAGTGGGTTAGTGTTTCTGGTTTTTAGGGTTAAGGGTTGTTTGCTGTTTGGGGGTTAGTGTTGTTTGTTGTTAGGGCGTTAGGGTTGTTTGTTGTTAGGGTGTTAGTGTTCTTTGATGTTAGGGGTTTGGTGTTGTTTGTTGTTAGGGGGTTAGTGTTGTTTGTTGTTAGGGCTTTAGGGTTGTTCCTAGTTGGGTTTAGTAGTGTTTTTTGTTAGGGTGTTAGTGTTGTCCGTTTTTGGGGGTTACTGTTGTTGTTGTTAGGGGGTTAGTGTTGTTTGTTGTTAGGGTGTGAGAGTTGTTTGTTGTTTGGGGTTTGTGTTGTTTTTTAGGGGGTTAGTTTTGTTTGTTGTTAGTGGGTTAGTGTTGTTTGTAGTTAGGGGATTAGGGTTGTTGTTAGAGGGTTAGTGTTGTTTGTTGTTGGGGCTTACTGTTGTTTGTTTTTAGGGGGTTAGGGATCTTTGTTGTTAGGGTGTTAGTGTTGTTTGTTGTTAGGGGGTTAGTGTTGTTTGTTGTTAGGTGTTTAGGGTTGTTTCTTGTGGGGTTTAGTGGGTTTTGTTGTTAGGGTGTTAGTGTTTTTGCCTAGGGGTTAGTGCTGTTGGTTGTTAGGGGGTTAGGATTGTTTGTTGTTAGGGGTTTTGGGTTGTTTGTTGTTAGGGGGTTAAGGTTGTTTGTTGTTAGGAGGTTAGGGTTGTTTGTTGTTACAGGGTTAGGTTAGTTTCTTGTTAGGGGTTTAGTGTAGTTTGTTGTTAGGGGGTTAGTGTTTGTTGTTAGGGGTTTAGGGTTGTTTCTTGTTGGGGTTTAGTAGTTTTTGTTGTTAGGGAGTTAGTGTTGTTTGTTGTTAGGGGGTTAGTGTTGTTTGTTCTTACGGGGTTAGTGTTGTTTGTGGTTAGGGTGTTAGTGTTGTTTGTGGTTAGGGGTTTAGGGTTGTTTGTTGTCAGGGGTTTAAGGTTGTTTGTTGTTAGGAGGTTAGGGTTGTTTGTTGTTACGGGGTTAGGTTAGTTTCTTGTTAGGGGTTTAGTGTTTTTTGTTGTTAGGGGGTTAGTGTTTGTTGTTAGGGGGTTAGTGTTGTTTGTTGTTAGGGGGTTAGTGTTGTTTGTTCTTACGGGGTTAGTGTTGTTTGTGGTTAGGGTGTTAGTGTTGTTTGTGGTTAGGCGTGAGCGTTGTTGGTTGTTAGGGGGTTAGAATTGTTTGTTGTTAGGGGTTTAGGTTGTTTGTTGTTAGGGGGTTAGTTTTGTTGTTAGGGGTTTAGTGTTGTTTCTTTTTGGGTTTAGTGGTTTTTGTTGTTAGGGTGTTAGTGTTGTTTGTTGTTAGGGGTTTAGGGTTGTTTGTTGTTAGGGGTTTAAGGTTGTTTGTTGTTAGGAGGTTAGGGTTGTTTGTTGTTACGGGGTTAGGTTAGTTTCTTGTTAGGGGTTTAGTGTTGTTTGTTGTTAGGGGGTTAGTGTTTGTTGTTAGGGGTTTAGGGTTGTTTCTTGTTGGGGTTTAGTAGTTTTTGTTGTTAGGGTGTTAGTGTTGTTTGTGGTTAGGGGTGTAGTGTTGTTTGTTCTTACGGGGTTAGTGTTGTTTGTGGTTAGGGTGTTAGTGGTGTTTGTGGTTAGGGGGTGAGAGTTGTTGGTTGTTAGGGGGTTACGATTGTTTGTTGTTAGGGGTTTAGGGTTGTTTGTCGTTAGGGGGTTAAGGTGGTTTGTTGTTAGGAGGTTAGGGCTGTTTGTTGTTACAGGGTTAGGTTAGTTTCTTGTTAGGGGTTTAGTGTTGTTTGTTGTTAGGGGGTTAGTGTTTGTTGTTAGGGGTTTAGTGTTGTTTCTTGTTGGGGTTTAGTGGTTTTTGTTGTTAGGGTGTTAGTGTTGATTGTTGTTAGGGGTTTAGGGTTGTTTCTTGTTAGGGGTATAAGGTTGTTTGTTGTTACGAGGATAGGGTTGTTTGTTGTTACGGGGTTAGGTTAGTTTCTTGTTAGGGGTTTAGTGTTGTTTGTTGTTGGGGGGTTAGTGTTTGTTGTTAGGGGTTTAGGGTTGTTTCTTGTTGGGGTTTAGTAGTTTTTGTTGTTAGGGTGTTAGTGTTGTTTGTGGTTAGGGGGTTAGTGTTGTTTTTTCTTACGGGGTTAGTGTTGTTTGTGGTTAGGGTGTTAGTGTTGTTTGTGGTTAGGGGGTTAGCGTTGTTGGTTGTTAGGGGGTTAGGATTGTTTGTTGTTAGAGGATTAGTGTTGTTGTTTGTTAGGGGGTTAGGGTTCTTTGTTGTTAGAAGGTTAGGGTTGTTTGTTGTTACGGGGTTAGGTTAGTTTCTTGTTAGGTGTTTAGTGTTGTTTGTTGTTAGGGGGTTAGTGTTTGTTGTTAGGGGTTTAGGGTTGTTTCTTGATGGGGTTTAGTAGTTTTTGTTGTTAGGGTGTTAGTTTTGGTTGTGGTTAGGGGGTTAGTGTTGTTTGTTCTTACGGGGTTAGTGTTGTTTGTGGTTAGGGTGTTAGTGTTGTTTGTGGTTAGGGGGTGTGCGTTGTTGGTTGTTAGGGGTTTAGGATTGTTTGTTGTTAGGGGTTTAGGGTTGTTTGTTGTTAGGGGGTTAAGGTTGTTTGTTGTTAGGAGGTTTGGTTTGTTTGTTGTTACAGGGTTAGTTTAGTTTCTTGTTAGGGTTTTCGTGTTGTTTGTTGTTAGGGGGTTAGTGTTTGTTGTTAGGGGTTTAGTGATGTTTCTTGTTGGGGTTTAGTGGTTTTTGTTTTTAGGGTGTTAGTGTTGTTTGTTGTTCGGGGTTTAGGGTTGTTTGTTGTTAGGGGTTTAAGGTTGTTTGTTGTTAGGAGGTTAGGGTTGTTTGTTGTTACGGGGTTAGGTTAGTTTCTTGTTAGGGGTTTAGTGTTGTTTGTTGTTAGGGGGTCAGTGTTTGTTGTTAGGGGTTTAGGGTTGTTTCTTGTTGGGGTTTAGTAGTTTTTGTTGTTAGGGTGTTGGTGTTGTTTGTTGTTAGGGAGTTAGTGTTGTTTGTATTTAGGGGTTTAGGGTTGTTTCTTGTTGGGCTTTAGTGGTTTTTGTTGTTAGGGTGTTAGTGTTGTTTGTTGTTAGGGGGTTAGTGTTGTTTGTTCTTACGGGGTTAGTGTTGTTTGTGGTTAGGGTGTTAATGTTGTTTGTGGTTAGGGGGTGAGTGTGGTTTGTTGTTAGGGGGTTAGGATTGTTTGTTGTTAGGGGTTTAGGGTTGTTTGTTGGTAGGGGTTTAAGGTTGTTTGTTGTTAGGGTGTTAGGGTTGTTTGTTCTTAGTGGGTTAGGGTTGTTTTTTGTTAGTGGGTTAGTGTTTCTGGTTTTTAGGGTTAAGGGTTGTTTGCTGTTTGGGGGTTAGTGTTGTTTGTTGTTAGGGCGTTAGGGTTGTTTGTTGTTAGGGTGTTAGTGTTCTTTGATGTTAGGGGTTTGGTGTTGTTTGTTGTTAGGGGGTTAGTGTTGTTTGTTGTTAGGGCTTTAGGGTTGTTCCTAGTTGGGTTTAGTAGTGTTTGTTGTTAGGGTGTTAGTGTTGTCCGTTTTTGGGGGTTACTGTTGTTGTTGTTAGGGGGTTAGTGTTGTTTGTTGTTAGGGTGTGAGAGTTGTTTGTTGTTTGGGGTTTGTGTTGTTGTTTAGGGGGTTAGTTTTGTTTGTTGTTAGTGGGTTAGTGTTGTTTGTAGTTAGGGGATTAGGGTTGTTGTTAGAGGGTTAGTGTTGTTTGTTGTTGGGGCTTACTGTTGTTTGTTTTTAGGGGGTTAGGGATCTTTGTTGTTAGGGTGTTAGTGTTGTTTGTTGTTAGGGGGTTAGTGTTGTTTGTTGTTAGGTGTTTAGGGTTGTTTCTTGTGGGGTTTAGTGGGTTTTGTTGTTAGGGTGTTAGTGTTTTTGCCTAGGGGTTAGTGCTGTTGGTTGTTAGGGGGTTAGGATTGTTTGTTGTTAGGGGTTTTGGGTTGTTTGTTGTTAGGGGGTTAAGGTTGTTTGTTGTTAGGAGGTTAGGGTTGTTTGTTGTTACAGGGTTAGGTTAGTTTCTTGTTAGGGGTTTAGTGTAGTTTGTTGTTAGGGGGTTAGTGTTTGTTGTTAGGGGTTTAGGGTTGTTTCTTGTTGGGGTTTAGTAGTTTTTGTTGTTAGGGAGTTAGTGTTGTTTGTTGTTAGGGGGTTAGTGTTGTTTGTTCTTACGGGGTTAGTGTTGTTTGTGGTTAGGGTGTTAGTGTTGTTTGTGGTTAGGGGTTTAGGGTTGTTTGTTGTCAGGGGTTTAAGGTTGTTTGTTGTTAGGAGGTTAGGGTTGTTTGTTGTTACGGGGTTAGGTTAGTTTCTTGTTAGGGGTTTAGTGTTTTTTGTTGTTAGGGGGTTAGTGTTTGTTGTTAGGGGGTTAGTGTTGTTTGTTGTTAGGGGGTTAGTGTTGTTTGTTCTTACGGGGTTAGTGTTGTTTGTGGTTAGGGTGTTAGTGTTGTTTGTGGTTAGGCGTGAGCGTTGTTGGTTGTTAGGGGGTTAGAATTGTTTGTTGTTAGGGGTTTAGGTTGTTTGTTGTTAGGGGGTTAGTTTTGTTGTTAGGGGTTTAGTGTTGTTTCTTTTTGGGTTTAGTGGTTTTTGTTGTTAGGGTGTTAGTGTTGTTTGTTGTTAGGGGTTTAGGGTTGTTTGTTGTTAGGGGTTTAAGGTTGTTTGTTGTTAGGAGGTTAGGGTTGTTTGTTGTTACGGGGTTAGGTTAGTTTCTTGTTAGGGGTTTAGTGTTGTTTGTTGTTAGGGGGTTAGTGTTTGTTGTTAGGGGTTTAGGGTTGTTTCTTGTTGGGGTTTAGTAGTTTTTGTTGTTAGGGTGTTAGTGTTGTTTGTGGTTAGGGGTGTAGTGTTGTTTGTTCTTACGGGGTTAGTGTTGTTTGTGGTTAGGGTGTTAGTGGTGTTTGTGGTTAGGGGGTGAGAGTTGTTGGTTGTTAGGGGGTTACGATTGTTTGTTGTTAGGGGTTTAGGGTTGTTTGTCGTTAGGGGGTTAATGTGGTTTGTTGTTAGGAGGTTAGGGCTGTTTGTTGTTACAGGGTTAGGTTAGTTTCTTGTTAGGGGTTTAGTGTTGTTTGTTGTTAGGGGGTTAGTGTTTGTTGTTAGGGGTTTAGTGTTGTTTCTTGTTGGGGTTTAGTGGTTTTTGTTGTTAGGGTGTTAGTGTTGATTGTTGTTAGGGGTTTAGGGTTGTTTCTTGTTAGGTGTATAAGGTTGTTTGTTGTTACGAGGATAGGGTTGTTTGTTGTTACGGGGTTAGGTTAGTTTCTTGTTAGGGGTTTAGTGTTGTTTGTTGTTGGGGGGTTAGTGTTTGTTGTTAGGGGTTTAGGGTTGTTTCTTGTTGGGGTTTAGTAGTTTTTGTTGTTAGGGTGTTAGTGTTGTTTGTGGTTAGGGGGTTAGTGTTGTTTGTTCTTACGGGGTTAGTGTTGTTTGTGGTTAGGGTGTTAGTGTTGTTTGTGGTTAGGGGGTTAGCGTTGTTGGTTGTTAGGGGGTTAGGATTGTTTGTTGTTAGGGGTTTAGGGTTGTTTGTTGTTAGGGGGTTAAGGTTGTTTGTTATTAGGAGGTTAGGGTTGTTTGTTGTTACGGGGTTAGCTTAGTTTCTTGTTAGGGGTTTAGTGTTGTTTGTTGTTAGGACGTTAGTGTTTGTTGTTAGGGGTTTAGTGTTGTTTCTTGTTGGGGTTTAGTGGTTTTTGTTGTTAGGGTGTTAGTGTTGTTTGTTGTTAGGGGTTTAGGGTTGTTTGTTGTTAGGGGTTTAAGGTTGTTTGTTGTTAGGGTGTTAGGGTTGTTTGTTCTTAGTGGGTTAGGGTTGTTTGTTGTTAGTGGGTTAGTGTTTCTGGTGTTTAGGGTTTAGGGTTGTTTGCTGTTCGGGGGTTAGTTTTTTTTGTTGTTAGGGCGTTAGGGTTGTTTGTTGTTAGGGTGTTAGTGTTCTTTGATGTTAGGGGTTTAGGGTTGTTTGTTGTTAGGGGGTTTGGGTTGTTCCTAGTTGGGGTTTAGTAGTGTTTGTTGTTAGGGTGTTAGTGTTGTCCGTTTTTGGGGGTTAGTGTTGTTGTTGTTAGGGGGTTAGTGTTGTTTGTTGTTAGGGTGTGAGAGTTGTTTGTTGTTTGGGGTTTCTGTTGTTCTTTAGGGGGTTAGTTTTGTTTGTTGTTAGTGGGTTAGTGTTGTTTGTAGTTAGGGGATTAGGGTTGTTGTTTGAGGGTTAGTGTTGTTTGTTGTTGGGGCTTAGTGTTGTTTGATTTTAGGGGGTTCTTGATCTTTGTTGTTAGGGTGTTAGTGTTTTTTGTAGTTAGGGGGTTAGTGTTGTTTGTTGTTAGCTGTTTAGGATTGTTTCTTGTTGGGGTTTAGTGGGTTTTGTTCTTAGGGTGTTAGTGTTTTTGCTTAGGGGGTTAGTGGTGTTGGTTGTTAGGGGGTAAGTGTTGTTTGTTGCTAGCGGTTTAGGGTTGTTTGTTGTTAGTGGGTTAGTGTTGTTTGTTCTTACGGGGTTAGTGTTGTTTGTGGTTAGGGTGTTAGTGTTGTTTGTTGTTAGGGGGTTAGTGTTGTTTGTTCTTACGGGGTTAGTGTTGTTTGTGGTTAGGGTGTTAGTGTTGTTTGTGGTTAGGGTGTGAGAGTTGTTGGTTGTTGGGGGGTTATTATTGTTTGTTCTTAGGGGTTTAGGGTTGTTTGTTGTTAGGGGGTTAAGGTTGTTTGTTGTTAGGGGGTTAGGGCTGTTTGTTGTTACAGGGTTAGGTTAGTTTCTTGTTAGGGGTTTAGTGTTGTTTGTTGTTAGGGGGTTAGTGTTTGTTGTTAGGGGTTTGGTGTTGTTTCTTGTTGGAGTTTACTGGTTTTTGTTCTTAGGGTGTTAGTGTTGTTTGTTGTTAGGGGTTTAGGGTTGTTTGTTGTTAGGGGTTTAAGGTTGTTTGTTGTTAGGAGTTTAGGGTTGTTTGTTGTTACGGGTTTAGGTTAGTTTCTTGTTACGGGTTTAGTGTTGTTTGTTGTTAGGGGGTTAGTGTTTGTTGTTAGGGGTTAAGGGTTGTTTCTTTTTGGCGTTTAGTAGTTTTTCTTGTTAGGGTGTTGGTGTTGTTTGTTGTTAGGGGGTTAGTGTTGTTTGTTCTTACGGGGTTAGTGTTGTTTGTGGTTAGGGTGTTAGTGTTGTTTGTGGATAGGGGGTGTGCGTTGTTGGTTGTTAGGGGGTTAGGATTGTTTGTTGTTAGGGGTTTAGGGTTGTTTGTTGTTAGGGGGTTAAGGTTGTTTGTTGTTAGGTGGTTAGGGTTGTTTGTTGTTACAGGGTTAGGTTAGTTTCTTGTTAGGGGTTTAGTGTTGTTTGTTGTTAGGGGGTTAGTGTTTGTTGCTAGGGGTTTAGGGTTGTTTCTTGTTGGGGTTTAGTAGTTTTTGTTGTTAGGGTGTTAGTGTTGTTTGTGGTTAGGGGGTTAGTGTTGTTTGTTAGGGGGTTAGGGTTATTTGTTGTTAGGAGGTTAGGGTTGTTTGTTGTTACAGGGTTAGGTTAGTTTCTTGTTAGGGGTTTAGTGTTGTTTGTTGTTAGGGGGTTAGTGTTTGTTGTTAGGGGTTTAGTGTTGTTTCTTGTTGGGGTTTAGTGTTTTTTGTTGTTAGTGTGTTACTGTTGTTTGTTGTTATTGGTTTAGGGTTGTTTTTTGTTAGGGGTTTAAGGTTGTTTCTTGTTAGGATGTTAGGGTTGTTTGTTGTTACGGGGTTAGGTTAGTTTCTTGTTAGGGGTTTAGTGTTGTTTGTTGTTAGGGGGTTAGTGTTTGTTGTTAGGGGTTTAGGGTTGCTTCTTGTTGGGGTTTAGTAGTTTTTGTTGTTAGGGTGTTAATGTTGTTTGTGGTTAGGGGGTTAGTGTTGTTTGTTCTTACGGGGTTAGTGTTGTTTGTGGTTAGGATGTTAGTGTTGTTTGTTGTTAGGGGGTTAGTGTTGTTTGTTCTTACGGGGTTAGTGTTGTTTGTGGTTAGGGTGTTAGTGTTGTTTGTGGTTAGGGGTGAGCGTTGTTGGTTGTTAGGGGGTTAGGATTGTTTGTTGTTAGGGCTTTAGGGTTGTTTGTTGTTAGGGGGTTAAGTTGGTTTGTTGTTAGGAGGTTAGGGTTGTTTGTTGTTACAGGGTTAGGTTAGTTTCTTGTTAGGGGTTTAGTGTTGTTTGTTGTTAGGGGGTTAGTGTTTGTTGTTAGGGGTTTAGGGTTGTTTCTTGTTGGGGTTTAGTAGTTTTTGTTGTTAGGGTGTTGGTGTTGTTTGTAGTTAGGGGGTTAGTGTTGTTTGTATTTAGAGGTTTATGGTTGTTTCTTGTTGGCTTTAGTGGTTTTTGTTGTTAGGGTGTTAGTGTTGTTTGTTGTTACGGGGTTAGTGTTGTTTGTTCTTACGGGGTTAGTGTTGTTTGTGGTTAGGGTGTTAGTGTTGTTTGTGGTTAGGGGGTGAGTGTTGTTGGTGGTTAGGGGGTTAGGATTGTTTGTTGTTAAGGGTTTAGGGTTGTTTGTTGTTAGAGGTTTAAGGTTGTTTGTTGTTAGGGTGTTAGGGTTGTTTGTTCTTAGTGGGTTATTGTTGTTTGTTGTTAGTGGGTTAGTGTTTCTGGTTTTTAGGGTTTAGGGTTGTTTGCTGTTCGGGGGTTAGTGTTGTTTGTTGTTAGGGCGTTAGGGTTGTTTGTTGTTAGGGTGTTAGTTTTCTTTGATGTTAGGGGTTTAGGGTTGTTTGTTGTTAGGGGGTTAGTGTTGTTTGTTGTTAGGGGGTTAGGGTTGTTCCTAGTTGGGGTTTAGTAGTGTTTGTTGTTAGGGTGTTAGTGTTGTCCGTTTTTGGGGTTAGTGTTGTTGTTGTTTGGGGGTTAGTGTTGTTTGTTGTTAGGGTGTGAGAGTTGTTTGTTGTTTGGGGTTTGTGTTGTTTTTTAGAGGGTAGTTTTGTTTGTTGTTAGTGGGTTAGTGTTGATTGTAGTTAGGGGATTAGGGTTGTTGTTACAGAGTTAGTGTGGTTTGTTGTTGGGGCTTAGTGTTGTTTGTTTTTAGGGGGTTAGGGATCTTTGTTGTTAGGGTGTTAGTGTTGTTTGTTGTTAGGGGGTTAGTGTTGTTTGCTGTTAGGTGTTTAGGGTTGTTTCTTGTTGGGGTTTAGTGGGTTTTGTTGTTAGGGTGTTAGTGTTTTTGCTTAGGGGGTTAGTGCTGTTGGTTGTTAGGAGGTGAGGGTTGTTTGTTGTTAGTGTTTTAGTGTTGCTTGTTGTTAGGGGTTCCGAGTTTTTTGTTGTTGGGGGTTAGAGTTGTTTGTTCTTAGAGGATTTGGGTTCTTTCTTGTTGGGGGTTAGTGTTGTTTGTTTTTAGGGGATAAGTGTTGGTTGTTGTTAGGGGGTTAGTTTTTTTTGGTTTTACTGGGTTAGTGCTGTTGGTGGTTAGGGGGTTATTGTTGTTGGTTGTTTAGGGGGTTAAGGTTGTTTGTTGTTAGGAGGTTAGGGTTGTTTGTTGTTACGGGGTTAGGTTAGTTTCTTGTTAGGGGTTTAGTGTTGTTTGTTGTTAGGGGGTTAGTGTTTGTTGTTAGGGGTTTAGTGTTGTTTGTTGTTAGGGGGTTAGTGTATGTTGTTAGGGGTTTAGTGTTGTTTCTTGTTGGGGTTTAGTGGTTTTTGTTGTTAGGGTGTTAGTGTTTGTTGTTAGGGGTTTAGGGTTGTTTGTTGTTAGGGGTTTAAGGTTGTTTGTTGTTAGGAGGTTAGGGTTGTTTGTTGTTACGGGTTTAGGTTAGTTTCTTGTTAGGGGTTTAGTGTTGTTTGTTGTTAGGGGGTTAGTGTTTGTTGTTAGGGGTTTAGGGTTGTTTCTTGTTGGGGTTTAGTAGTTTTTGTTGTTAGGGTGTTAGTGTTGTTTGTTGTTAGGGGGTTAGTGTTGTTTGTTCTTACGGGGTTAGTGTTGTTTGTGGTTAGGGTGTTAGTGTTGTTTGTGATTAGGGGGTGTGCATTGTTGGTTGTTAGGGGGTTAGGATTGTTTGTTGTTAGGGGTTTAGGGTTGTTTGTTGTTAGGGGGTTAAGGTTGTTTGTTGTTAGGAGGTTAAGGTTGTTTGTTGTTACAGGGTTAGGTTAGTTTCTTGTTAGGGGTTTAGTGTTGTTTGTTGTTAGGAGGTTAGTGTTTGTTGTTAGGGGTTTAGTGTTGTTTCTTGTTGGGGTTTAGTGGTTTTTGTTTTAGGGTGTTAGTGTTGTTTGTTGTTAGGGGTTTAGGGTTGTTTGTTCTTAGGGGTTTAAGGTTGTTTGTTGTTAGGAGGTTAGGGTTGTTTGTTGTTACGGGGTTAGGTTAGATTCTTGTTAGGGGTTTAGTGTTGTTTGTTGTTAGGGGGCTAGTGTTTGTTGTTAGGGGTTTAGGGTTGTTTCTTGTTGGGGTTTAGTAGTTTTAGTTGTTAGGGTGTTAGTGTTCTTTGTGGTTAGGGGCTTAGTGTTGTTGTTTGTTAGGGGGTTAGGGTTGTTTATTGTTAGGAGGTTAGGGTTGTTTGTTGTTACAGGGTTAGGTTAGTTTATTGTTAGGGGTTTAGTGTTTTTTGTTGTTAGGGGGTTAGTGTTTGTTGTTACGGGTTTAGTGTTATTTCTTGTTGGGGTTTAGTGGTTTTTGTTGTTAGGGTGTTAGTGTTTTTTGTTGTTAGGGGTTTAGGGTTGTTTGTTGTCAGGGGGTTAGTGTTTGTTGTTAGGGGTTTAGGGTTGTTTCTTGTTGGAGTTTAGTAGTTTTTGTTGTTAGGGTGTTAGTGTTGTTTGTGGTTAGGGGGTTAGTGTTGTTTGTTCTTACGGGGTTAGTGTTGTTTGTGGTTAGGGGGTGAGCGTTGTTGGTTGTTAGGTGGTTAGGATTGTTTGTTGTTAGGGGTTTAGGGTTGTTTCTTGTTAGGGGGTTAAGGTTGTTTGTTGTTAGGAGGTTTGGGCTGTTTGTTGTTACAGGGTTAGGTTAGTTTCTTGTTAGGGGTTTAGTGTTGTTTGTTGTTAGGGGGTTAGTGTTTGTTGTTAGGGTTTTAGTGATGTTTCTTGTTGGGGTTTAGTGGTTTTTGTTGTTAAGGTGTTAGTGTTGTTTGTTGTTAGGGGTTTAGGGTTGTTTGTTGTTAGGGGTTTAAGGTTGTTTGTTGTTAGGAGGTTAGGGTTGTTTGTTGTTACGGGGTTAGGTAAGTCTCTTGTTAGGGGTTTAGTGTTGTTTGTTGTTAGGGGGTTAGTGTTTGTCGTTAGGGGTTTAGGGTTGTTTCTTGTTGGGTTTAGTAGTTTTTGTTGTTAGGGTGTTAGTGTTGTTTGTTGTTAGGGGGTTAGTGTAGTTTGTTCTTACGGGGTTAGTGTTGTTTGTGGTTAGGGTGTTAGTGTTGTTTGTGGTTAGGGGGTGTGCGTTGTTGGTTGTTAGGGGGTTAGGTTAGTTTCTTGTTAGGGGTTTAGTGTTGTTTGTTGTTAGGGGGTTAGTGTTTGTTCTTAGGGGTTTAGTGTTTCTTGTTGGGGTTTAGTGTTTTTTGTTGTTAGTGTGTTAGTGTTGTTTGTTGTTAGGGGTTTAGGGTTGTTTGTTTTTAGGGGTTTAAGGTTGTCTGTTGTTAGGAGGTTAGGGTTGTTTGTTGTTACGGGGTTAGGTTAGTTTCTTGTTAGGGGTTTAGTGTTGTTTGTTGTTAGGGGGTTAGTGTTTGTTGTTAGGGGTTTAGGGTTGTTTCTTGTTGGGGTTTAGTAGTTTTTGTTGTTAGGGTGTTAGTGTTGTTTGTTGTTAGGGGGTTAGTGTTGTTTGTTCTTACGGGGTTAGTGTTGTTTGTGGTTAGGGTGTTAGTGTTGTTTGTGGTTAGGGGGTGTGCGTTGTTGGTTGTTAGGGGGTTAGGATGGTTTGTTGTTAGGGGTTTAGGGTTGTTTGTTGTTAGAGGGTTAAGGTTGTTTCTTGTTAGGAGGTTAGGGATCTTTGTTGTTACAGGGTTAGGTTAGTTTCTTGTTAGGGGTTTAGTGTTGTTTGTTGTTAGGGGGTTAGTGTTTGTTGTTAGGGGTTTAGTGTTGTTTCTTGTTGGAGTTTAGTGGTTTTTGTTGTTAGGGTGTTAGTGTTGTTTGTTGATAGGGGTTTAGGGTTGTTTGTTGTTAGGGGTTTAAGTTTGTTTGTTGTTAGGAGGTTAGGGTTGTTTGTTGTTACAGGGTTAGGTTAGTTTCTTGTTAGGGGTTTAGTGTTTTTTGTTGTTAGGGGGTTAGTGTTTGTTGTTAGGGGTTTAGGGCTGTTTCTTGTTGGGGTTTAGTAGTTTTTGTTGTTAGGGTGTTAGTGTTGTTTGTGGTTAGGGGGTTAGTGTTGTTGTTTGTTAGGGGGTTAAGGTTGTTTTTTGTTAGGAGGTTAGGGTTGTTTGTTGTTACAGGGTTAGGTTAGTTTCTTGTTAGGGGTTTAGTGTTGTTTGTTGTTAGGGGGTTAGTGTTTGTTGTTAGGGGTTTAGTGTTGTTTGCTGTTAGGGGGTTAGTGTTTGTTGTTAGGGGTTTAGGGTTGCTTCTTGTTGGGGTTTAGTAGTTTTTGTTGTTAGGGTGTTAGTGTTGTTTGTGATTAGGGGGTTAGTGTTGTTTGTTCTTGCGGGGTTAGTGTTGTTTGTGGTTAGGGTGTTAGTGTTGTTTGTGGTTAGGGGGTGAGAGTTGTTGGTTGTTAGAGGGTTAGGATTGTTTCTTGTTAGGGGTTTAGGGTTGTTTGTTGTTAGGGGGTTAAGGTTGTTTGTTGTTAGGGGGTTAGGGCTGTTTTTTGTTACGGGGTTAGGTTAGTTTCTTGTTAGGGGTTTAGTGTTTTTTGTTGTTAGGGGGTTAGTGTTTGTTGTTAGGGGGTTAGTGTTGTTTGTTGTTAGGGGGTTAGTGTTGTTTGTTGTTAGGGGGTTAGTGTTGTTTGTGGTTAGGGTGTTAGTGTTGTTTGTGGTTAGGGGTGAGCGTTGTTGGTTGTTAGGGGGTTAGAATTGTTTGTTGTTAGGGGTTTAGGTTGTTTGTTGTTAGGGGGTTAGTTTTGTTGTTAGGGGTTTAGTGTTGTTTCTTTTTGGGTTTAGTGGTTTTTGTTGTTAGGGTGTTAGTGTTGTTTGTTGTTAGGGGTTTAGGGTTGTTTGTTGTTAGGGGTTTAAGGTTGTTTGTTGTTAGGAGGTTAGGGTTGTTTGTTGTTACGGGGTTAGGTTAGTTTCTTGTTAGGGGTTTAGTGTTGTTTGTTGTTAGGGGGTTAGTGTTTGTTGTTAGGGGTTTAGGGTTGTTTCTTGTTGGGGTTTAGTAGTTTTTGTTGTTAGGGTGTTAGTGTTGTTTGTGGTTAGGGGTGTAGTGTTGTTTGTTCTTACGGGGTTAGTGTTGTTTGTGGTTAGGGTGTTAGTGGTGTTTGTGGTTAGGGGGTGAGAGTTGTTGGTTGTTGGGGGTTACGATTGTTTGTTGTTAGGGGTTTAGGGTTGTTTGTCGTTAGGGGCTTAAGGTGGTTTGTTGTTAGGAGGTTAGGGCTATTTGTTGTTACAGGGTTAGGTTAGTTTCTTGTTAGGGGTTTAGTGTTGTTTGTTGTTAGGGGGTTAGTGTTTGTTGTTAGGGGTTTAGTGTTGTTTCTTGTTGGGGTTTAGTGGTTTTTGTTGTTAGGGTGTTAGTGTTGATTGTTGTTAGGGGTTTAGGGTTGTTTCTTGTTAGGGGTATAAGGTTGTTTGTTGTTACGAGGATAGGGTTGTTTGTTGTTACGGGGTTAGGTTAGTTTCTTGTTAGGGTTTTAGTGTTGTTTGTTGTTGGGGGGTTAGTGTTTGTTGTTAGGGGTTTAGGGTTGTTTCTTGTTGGGGTTTAGTAGTTTTTGTTGTTAGGGTGTTAGTGTTGTTTGTGGTTAGGGGGTTAGTGTTGTTTGTTCTTACGGGGTTAGTGTTGTTTGTGGTTAGGGTGTTAGTGTTGTTTGTGGTTAGGGGGTTAGCGTTGTTGGTTGTTAGGGGGTTAGGATTGTTTGTTGTTAGGGGTTTAGGGTTGTTTGTTGTTAGGGGGTTAAGGTTGTTTGTTATTAGGAGGTTAGGGTTGTTTGTTGTTACGGGGTTAGCTTAGTTTCTTGTTAGGGGTTTAGTGTTGTTTGTTGTTAGGACGTTAGTGTTTGTTGTTAGGGGTTTAGTGTTGTTTCTTGTTGGGGTTTAGTGGTTTTTGTTGTTAGGGTGTTAGTGTTGTTTGTTGTTAGGGGTTTAGGGTTGTTTGTTGTTAGGGGTTTAAGGTTGTTTGTTGTTAGGGTGTTAGGGTTGTTTGTTCTTAGTGGGTTAGGGTTGTTTGTTGTTAGTGGGTTAGTGTTTCTGGTGTTTAGGGTTTAGGGTTGTTTGCTGTTCGGGGGTTAGTTTTTTTTGTTGTTAGGGCGTTAGGGTTGTTTGTTGTTAGGGTGTTAGTGTTCTTTGATGTTAGGGGTTTAGGGTTGTTTGTTGTTAGGGGGTTTGGGTTGTTCCTAGTTGGGGTTTAGTAGTGTTTGTTGTTAGGGTGTTAGTGTTGTCCGTTTTTGGGGGTTAGTGTTGTTGTTGTTAGGGGGTTAGTGTTGTTTGTTGTTAGGGTGTGAGAGTTGTTTGTTGTTTGGGGTTTCTGTTGTTCTTTAGGGGGTTAGTTTTGTTTGTTGTTAGTGGGTTAGTGGTGTTTGTAGTTAGGGGATTAGGGTTGTTGTTTGAGGGTTAGTGTTGTTTGTTGTTGGGGCTTAGTGTTGTTTGATTTTAGGGGGTTCTTGATCTTTGTTGTTAGGGTGTTAGTGTTTTTTGTAGTTAGGGGGTTAGTGTTGTTTGTTGTTAGGTGTTTAGGATTGTTTCTTGTTGGGGTTTAGAGGGTTTTGTTCTTAGGGTGTTAGTGTTTTTGCTTAGGGTGTTAGTGGTGTTGGTTGTTAGGGGGTAAGTGTTGTTTGTTGCTAGCGGTTTAGGGTTGTTTGTTGTTAGTGGGTTAGTGTTGTTTGTTCTTACGGGGTTAGTGTTGTTTGTGGTTAGGGTGTTAGTGTTGTTTGTTGTTAGGGGGTTAGTGTTGTTTGTTCTTACGGGGTTAGTGTTGTTTGTGGTTAGGGTGTTAGTGTTGTTTGTGGTTAGGGTGTGAGAGTTGTTGGTTGTTGGGGGGTTATTATTGTTTGTTCTTAGGGGTTTACGGTTGTTTGTTGTTAGGGGGTTAAGGTTGTTTGTTGTTAGGGGGTTAGGGCTGTTTGTTGTTACAGGGTTAGGTTAGTTTCTTGTTAGGGGTTTAGTGTTGTTTGTTGTTAGGGGGTTAGTGTTTGTTGTTAGGGGTTTGGTGTTGTTTCTTGTTGGAGTTTACTGGTTTTTGTTCTTAGGGTGTTAGTGTTGTTTGTTGTTAGGGGTTTAGGGTTGTTTGTTGTTAGGGGTTTAAGGTTGTTTGTTGTTAGGAGTTTAGGGTTGTTTGTTGTTACGGGTTTAGGTTAGTTTCTTGTTACGGGTTTAGTGTTGTTTGTTGTTAGGGGGTTAGTGTTTGTTGTTAGGGGTTAAGGGTTGTTTCTTTTTGGGGTTTAGTAGTTTTTCTTGTTAGGGTGTTGGTGTTGTTTGTTGTTAGGGGGTTAGTGTTGTTTGTTCTTACGGGGTTAGTGTTGTTTGTGGTTAGGGTGTTAGTGTTGTTTGTGGATAGGGGGTGTGCGTTGTTGGTTGTTAGGGGGTTAGGATTGTTTGTTAGGGGTTTAGGGTTGTTTGTTGTTAGGGGGTTAAGGTTGATTGTTGTTAGGTGGTTAGGGTTGTTTGTTGTTACAGGGTTAGGTTAGTTTCTTGTTAGGGGTTTAGTGTTGTTTGTTGTTAGGGGGTTAGTGTTTGTTGCTAGGGGTTTAGGGTTGTTTCTTGTTGGGGTTTAGTAGTTTTTGTTGTTAGGGTGTTAGTGTTGTTTGTGGTTAGGGGGTTAGTGTTGTTTGTTAGGGGGTTAGGGTTATTTGTTGTTAGGAGGTTAGGGTTGTTTGTTGTTACAGGGTTAGGTTAGTTTCTTGTTAGGGGTTTAGTGTTGTTTGTTGTTAGGGGGTTAGTGTTTGTTGTTAGGGGTTTAGTGTTGTTTCTTGTTGGGGTTTAGTGTTTTTTGTTGTTAGTGTGTTACTGTTGTTTGTTGTTATTGGTTTAGGGTTGTTTTTTGTTAGGGGTTTAAGGTTGTTTCTTGTTAGGATGTTAGGGTTGTTTGTTGTTACGGGGTTAGGTTAGTTTCTTGTTAGGGGTTTAGTGTTGTTTGTTGTTAGGGGGTTAGTGTTTGTTGTTAGGGGTTTAGGGTTGCTTCTTGTTGGGGTTTAGTAGTTTTTGTTGTTAGGGTGTTAATGTTGTTTGTGGTTGGGGGGTTAGTGTTGTTTGTTCTTACGGGGTTAGTGTTGTTTGTGGTTAGGATGTTAGTGTTGTTTGTTGTTAGGGGGTTAGTGTTGTTTGTTCTTACGGGGTTAGTGTTGTTTGTGGTTAGGGTGTTAGTGTTGTTTGTGGTTAGGGGTGAGCGTTGTTGGTTGTTAGGGGGTTAGGATTGTTTGTTGTTAGGGCTTTAGGGTTGTTTGTTGTTAGGGGGTTAAGGTGGTTTGTTGTTAGGAGGTTAGGGTTGTTTGTTGTTACAGGGTTAGGTTAGTTTCTTGTTAGGGGTTTAGTGTTGTTTGTTGTTAGGGGGTTAGTGTTTGTTGTTAGGGGTTTAGGGTTGTTTCTTGTTGGGGTTTAGTAGTTTTTGTTGTTAGGGTGTTAGTGGTGTTTGTAGTTAGGGGGTTAGTGTTGTTTGTATTTAGAGGTTTATGGTTGTTTCTTGTTGGCTTTAGTGGTTTTTGTTGTTAGGGTGTTAGTGTTGTTTGTTGTTACGGGGTTAGTGTT
This sequence comes from Loxodonta africana, assembly GCF_030014295.1. Taxonomy (NCBI): domain Eukaryota; kingdom Metazoa; phylum Chordata; class Mammalia; order Proboscidea; family Elephantidae; genus Loxodonta; species Loxodonta africana. The sequence goes on along the minus strand of NW_026974835.1, from coordinate 355,714 downwards.
GTTTGTTCTTACGGGGTTAGTGTTGTTTGTGGTTAGGGTGTTAGTGTTGTTTGTGGTTAGGGGGTGAGTGTTGTTGGTGGTTAGGGGGTTAGGATTGTTTGTTGTTAAGGGTTTAGGGTTGTTTGTTGTTAGAGGTTTAAGGTTGTTTGTTGTTAGGGTGTTAGGGTTGTTTGTTCTTAGTGGGTTATTGTTGTTTGTTGTTAGTGGGTTAGTGTTTCTGGTTTTTAGGGTTTAGGGTTGTTTGCTGTTCGGGGGTTAGTGTTGTTTGTTGTTAGGGCGTTAGGGTTGTTTGTTGTTAGGGTGTTAGTTTTCTTTGATGTTAGGGGTTTAGGGTTGTTTGTTGTTAGGGGGTTAGTGTTGTTTGTTGTTAGGGGGTTAGGGTTGTTCCTAGTTGGGGTTTAGTAGTGTTTGTTGTTAGGGTGTTAGTGTTGTCCGTTTTTGGGGTTAGTGTTGTTGTTGTTTGGGGGTTAGTGTTGTTTGTTGTTAGGGTGTGAGAGTTGTTTGTTGTTTGGGGTTTGTGTTGTTTTTTAGAGGGTAGTTTTGTTTGTTGTTAGTGGGTTAGTGTTGATTGTAGTTAGGGGATTAGGGTTGTTGTTAGAGAGTTAGTGTGGTTTGTTGTTGGGGCTTAGTGTTGTTTGTTTTTAGGGGGTTAGGGATCTTTGTTGTTAGGGTGTTAGTGTTGTTTGTTGTTAGGGGGTTAGTGTTGTTTGCTGTTAGGTGTTTAGGGTTGTTTCTTGTTGGGGTTTAGTGGGTTTTGTTGTTAGGGTGTTAGTGTTTTTGCTTAGGGGGTTAGTGCTGTTGGTTGTTAGGAGGTGAGGGTTGTTTGTTGTTAGTGTTTTAGTGTTGCTTGTTGTTAGGGGTTCCGAGTTTTTTGTTGTTGGGGGTTAGAGTTGTTTGTTCTTAGAGGATTTGGGTTCTTTCTTGTTGGGGGTTAGTGTTGTTTGTTTTTAGGGGATAAGTGTTGGTTGTTGTTAGGGGGTTAGTTTTTTTTGGTTTTACTGGGTTAGTGCTGTTGGTGGTTAGGGGGTTATTGTTGTTGGTTGTTTAGGGGGTTAAGGTTGTTTGTTGTTAGGAGGTTAGGGTTGTTTGTTGTTACGGGGTTAGGTTAGTTTCTTGTTAGGGGTTTAGTGTTGTTTGTTGTTAGGGGGTTAGTGTTTGTTGTTAGGGGTTTAGTGTTGTTTGTTGTTAGGGGGTTAGTGTATGTTGTTAGGGGTTTAGTGTTGTTTCTTGTTGGGGTTTAGTGGTTTTTGTTGTTAGGGTGTTAGTGTTTGTTGTTAGGGGTTTAGGGTTGTTTGTTGTTAGGGGTTTAAGGTTGTTTGTTGTTAGGAGGTTAGGGTTGTTTGTTGTTACGGGTTTAGGTTAGTTTCTTGTTAGGGGTTTAGTGTTGTTTGTTGTTAGGGGGTTAGTGTTTGTTGTTAGGGGTTTAGGGTTGTTTCTTGTTGGGGTTTAGTAGTTTTTGTTGTTAGGGTGTTAGTGTTGTTTGTTGTTAGGGGGTTAGTGTTGTTTGTTCTTACGGGGTTAGTGTTGTTTGTGGTTAGGGTGTTAGTGTTGTTTGTGATTAGGGGGTGTGCATTGTTGGTTGTTAGGGGGTTAGGATTGTTTGTTGTTAGGGGTTTAGGGTTGTTTGTTGTTAGGGGGTTAAGGTTGTTTGTTGTTAGGAGGTTAAGGTTGTTTGTTGTTACAGGGTTAGGTTAGTTTCTTGTTAGGGGTTTAGTGTTGTTTGTTGTTAGGAGGTTAGTGTTTGTTGTTAGGGGTTTAGTGTTGTTTCTTGTTGGGGTTTAGTGGTTTTTGTTGTTAGGGTGTTAGTGTTGTTTGTTGTTAGGGGTTTAGGGTTGTTTGTTCTTAGGGGTTTAAGGTTGTTTGTTGTTAGGAGGTTAGGGTTGTTTGTTGTTACGGGGTTAGGTTAGATTCTTGTTAGGGGTTTAGTGTTGTTTGTTGTTAGGGGGCTAGTGTTTGTTGTTAGGGGTTTAGGGTTGTTTCTTGTTGGGGTTTAGTAGTTTTAGTTGTTAGGGTGTTAGTGTTCTTTGTGGTTAGGGGCTTAGTGTTGTTGTTTGTTAGGGGGTTAGGGTTGTTTGTTGTTAGGAGGTTAGGGTTGTTTGTTGTTACAGGGTTAGGTTAGTTTATTGTTAGGGGTTTAGTGTTGTTTGTTGTTAGGGGGTTAGTGTTTGTTGTTACGGGTTTAGTGTTATTTCTTGTTGGGGTTTAGTGGTTTTTGTTGTTAGGGTGTTAGTGTTTTTTGTTGTTAGGGGTTTAGGGTTGTTTGTTGTCAGGGGGTTAGTGTTTGTTGTTAGGGGTTTAGGGTTGTTTCTTGTTGGAGTTTAGTAGTTTTTGTTGTTAGGGTGTTAGTGTTGTTTGTGGTTAGGGGGTTAGTGTTGTTTGTTCTTACGGGGTTAGTGTTGTTTGTGGTTAGGGGGTGAGCGTTGTTGGTTGTTAGGTGGTTAGGATTGTTTGTTGTTAGGGGTTTAGGGTTGTTTCTTGTTAGGGGGTTAAGGTTGTTTGTTGTTAGGAGGTTTGGGCTGTTTGTTGTTACAGGGTTAGGTTAGTTTCGTGTTAGGGGTTTAGTGTTGTTTGTTGTTAGGGGGTTAGTGTTTGTTGTTAGGGTTTTAGTGATGTTTCTTGTTGGGGTTTAGTGGTTTTTGTTGTTAAGGTGTTAGTGTTGTTTGTTGTTAGGGGTTTAGGGTTGTTTGTTGTTAGGGGTTTAAGGTTGTTTGTTGTTAGGAGGTTAGGGTTGTTTGTTGTTACGGGGTTAGGTAAGTTTCTTGTTAGGGGTTTAGTGTTGTTTGTTGTTAGGGGGTTAGTGTTTGTCGTTAGGGGTTTAGGGTTGTTTCTTGTTGGGTTTAGTAGTTTTTGTTGTTAGGGTGTTAGTGTTGTTTGTTGTTAGGGGGTTAGTGTAGTTTGTTCTTACGGGGTTAGTGTTGTTTGTGGTTAGGGTGTTAGTGTTGTTTGTGGTTAGGGGGTGTGCGTTGTTGGTTGTTAGGAGGTTAGGTTAGTTTCTTGTTAGGGGTTTAGTGTTGTTTGTTGTTAGGGGGTTAGTGTTTGTTCTTAGGGGTTTAGTGTTTCTTGTTGGGGTTTAGTGTTTTTTGTTGTTAGTGTGTTAGTGTTGTTTGTTGTTAGGGGTTTAGGGTTGTTTGTTTTTAGGGGTTTAAGGTTGTCTGTTGTTAGGAGGTTAGGGTTGTTTGTTGTTACGGGGTTAGGTTAGTTTCTTGTTAGGGGTTTAGTGTTGTTTGTTGTTAGGGGGTTAGTGTTTGTTGTTAGGGGTTTAGGGTTGTTTCTTGTTGGGGTTTAGTAGTTTTTGTTGTTAGGGTGTTAGTGTTGTTTGTTGTTAGGGGGTTAGTGTTGTTTGTTCTTACGGGGTTAGTGTTGTTTGTGGTTAGGGTGTTAGTGTTGTTTGTGGTTAGGGGGTGTGCGTTGTTGGTTGTTAGGGGGTTAGGATGGTTTGTTGTTAGGGGTTTAGGGTTGTTTGTTGTTAGAGGGTTAAGGTTGTTTGTTGTTAGGAGGTTAGGGATCTTTGTTGTTACAGGGTTAGGTTAGTTTCTTGTTAGGGGTTTAGTGTTGTTTGTTGTTAGGGGGTTAGTGTTTGTTGTTAGGGGTTTAGTGTTGTTTCTTGTTGGAGTTTAGTGGTTTTTGTTGTTAGGGTGTTAGTGTTGTTTGTTGATAGGGGTTTAGGGTTGTTTGTTGTTAGGGGTTTAAGGTTGTTTGTTGTTAGGAGGTTAGGGTTGTTTGTTGTTACGGGGTTAGGTTATTTTCCTGTTAGGGGTTTAGTGTTTTTTGTTGTTAGGGGGTTAGTGTTTGTTGTTAGGGGTTTAGGGCTGTTTCTTGTTGGGGTTTAGTAGTTTTTGTTGTTAGGGTGTTAGTGTTGTTTTTGGTTAGGGGGTTAGTGTTGTTGTTTGTTAGGGGGTTAAGGTTGTTTTTTGTTAGGAGGTTAGGGTTGTTTGTTGTTACAGGGTTAGGTTAGTTTCTTGTTAGGGGTTTAGTGTTGTTTGTTGTTAGGGGGTTAGTGTTTGTTGTTAGGGGTTTAGTGTTGTTTGCTGTTAGGGGGTTAGTGTTTGTTGTTAGGGGTTTAGGGTTCCTTCTTGTTGGGGTTTAGTAGTTTTTGTTGTTAGGGTGTTAGTGTTGTTTGTGATTAGGGGGTTAGTGTTGTTTGTTCTTGCGGGGTTAGTGTTGTTTGTGGATAGGGTGTTAGTGTTGTTTGTGGTTAGGGGGTGAGAGTTGTTGGTTGTTAGAGGGTTAGGATTGTTTGTTGTTAGGGGTTTAGGGTTGTTTGTTGTTAGGGGGTTGAGGTTGTTTGTTGTTAGGGGGTTAGGGCTGTTTGTTGTTACAGGGTTAGGTTAGTTTCTTGTTAGGGGTTTAGTGTTGTTTGTTGTTAGGGGGTTAGTGTTTGTTGTTAGGGGTTTAGTGTTGTTTCTTGTTGGAGTTTACTGGTTTTTGTTGTTAGGGTGTTAGTGTTGTTTGTTGTTAGGGGTTTAGGGTTGTTTGTTGTTAGGGGTTTAAGGTTGTTTGTTGTTAGGAGTTTAGGGTTGTTTGTTGTTACGGGTTTAGGTTAGTTTCTTGTTACGGGTTTAGTGTTGTTTGTTGTTAGGGGGTTAGTGTTTGTTGTTAGGTGTTTAGGGTTGTTTCTTGTTGGGGTTTAGTAGTTTTTCTTGTTAGGGTGTTAGTGTTGTTTGTTGTTAGGGGGTTAGTGTAGTTTGTTCTTACGGGGTTAGTGTTGTTTGTGGTTAGGGTGTTAGTGTTGTTTGTGGATAGGGGGTGTGCGTTGTTGGTTGTTACGGGGTTAGGATTGTTTGTTGTTAGGGGTTTAGGGTTGTTTGTTGTTAGGGGGTTAAGGTTGTTTGTTGTTAGGAGGTTAGGGTTGTTTGTTGTTACAGGGTTAGGTTAGTTTCTTGTTAGGGGTTTAGTGTTGTTTGTTGTTAGGGGGTTAGTGTTTGTTGTTAGGGTTTTAGTGATGTTTCTTGTTGGGGTTTAGTGGTTTTTGTTGTTAAGGTGTTAGTGTTGTTTGTTGTTAGGGGTTTAGGGTTGTTTGTTGTTAGGGGTTTAAGGTTGTTTGTTGTTAGGAGGTTAGGGTTGTTTGTTGTTACGGGGTTAGGTAAGTTTCTTGTTAGGGGTTTAGTGTTGTTTGTTGTTAGGGGGTTAGTGTTTGTCGTTAGGGGTTTAGGGTTGTTTCTTGTTGGGTTTAGTAGTTTTTGTTGTTAGGGTGTTAGTGTTGTTTGTTGTTAGGGGGTTAGTGTAGTTTGTTCTTACGGGGTTAGTGTTGTTTGTGGTTAGGGTGTTAGTGTTGTTTGTGGTTAGGGGGTGTGCGTTGTTGGTTGTTAGGGGGTTAGGTTAGTTTCTTGTTAGGGGTTTAGTGTTGTTTGTTGTTAGGGGGTTAGTGTTTGTTCTTAGGGGTTTAGTGTTTCTTGTTGGGGTTTAGTGTTTTTTGTTGTTAGTGTGTTAGTGTTGTTTGTTGTTAGGGGTTTAGGGTTGTTTGTTGTTAGGGGTTTAAGGTTGTCTGTTGTTAGGAGGTTAGGGTTGTTTGTTGTTACGGGGTTAGGTTAGTTTCTTGTTAGGGGTTTAGTGTTGTTTGTTGTTAGGGGGTTAGTGTTGTTTGTTCTTACGGGGTTAGTGTTGTTTGTGGTTAGGTTGTTAGTGTTGTTTGTGGTTAGGGGGTGTGCGTTGTTGGTTGTTAGGGGTTTACGATGGTTTGTTGTTAGGGGTTTAGGGTTGTTTGTTGTTAGAGGGTTAAGGTTGTTTGTTGTTAGGAGGTTAGGGATCTTTGTTGTTACAGGGTTAGGTTAGTTTCTTGTTAGGGGTTTAGTGTTGTTTGTTGTTAGGGGGTTAGTGTTTGTTGTTAGGGGTTTAGTGTTGTTTCTTGTTGGAGTTTAGTGGTTTTTGTTGTTAGGGTGTTAGTGTTGTTTGTTGATAGGGGTTTAGGGTTGTTTGTTGTTAGGGGTTTAAGGTTGTTTGTTGTTAGGAGGTTAGGGTTGTTTGTTGTTACGGGGTTAGGTTATTTTCCTGTTAGGGGTTTAGTGTTTTTTGTTGTTAGGGGGTTAGTGTTTGTTGTTAGGGGTTTAGGGCTGTTTCTTGTTGGGGTTTAGTAGTTTTTGTTGTTAGGGTGTTAGTGTTGTTTGTGGTTAGGGGGTTAGTGTTGTTGTTTGTTAGGGGGTTAAGGTTGTTTTTTGTTAGGAGGTTAGGGTTGTTTGTTGTTACAGGGTTAGGTTAGTTTCTTGTTAGGGGTTTAGTGTTGTTTGTTGTTAGGGGGTTAGTGTTTGTTGTTAGGGGTTTAGTGTTGTTTGCTGTTAGGGGGTTAGTGTTTGTTGTTAGGGGTTTAGGGTTGCTTCTTGTTGGGGTTTAGTAGTTTTTGTTGTTAGGGTGTTAGTGTTGTTTGTGATTAGGGGGTTAGTGTTGTTTGTTCTTGCGGGGTTAGTGTTGTTTGTGGTTAGGGTGTTAGTGTTGTTTGTGGTTAGGGGGTGAGAGTTGTTGGTTGTTAGAGGGTTAGGATTGTTTGTTGTTAGGGGTTTAGGGTTGTTTGTTGTTAGGGGGTTGAGGTTGTTTGTTGTTAGGGGGTTAGGGCTGTTTGTTGTTACAGGGTTAGGTTAGTTTCTTGTTAGGGGTTTAGTGTTGTTTGTTGTTAGGGGGTTAGTGTTTGTTGTTAGGGGTTTAGTGTTGTTTCTTGTTGGAGTTTACTGGTTTTTGTTCTTAGGGTGTTAGTGTTGTTTGTTGTTAGAGGTTTAGGGTTGATTGTTGTTAGGGGTTTAAGGTTGTTTGTTGTTCGGAGTTTAGGGTTGTTTGTTGTTACGGGTTTAGGTTAGTTTCTTCTTACGGGTTTAGTGTTGTTTGTTGTTAGGGGGTTAGTGTTTGTTGTTAGGGGTTTAGGGTTGTTTCTTGTTGGGGTTTAGTAGTTTTTGTTGTTAGGGTGTTAGTGTTGTTTGTTGTTAGGGGGTTAGTGTAGTTTGTTCTTACGGGGTTAGTGTTGTTTGTGGTTAGGGTGTTAGTGTTGTTTGTGGATAGGGGGTGTGCGTTGTTGGTTGTTACAGGGTTAGGATTGTTTGTTGTTAGGGGTTTTGGGTTGTTTGTTGTTAGGGGGTTAAGGTTGTTTGTTGTTAGGAGGTTAGGGTTGTTTGTTGTTACGGGGTTAGGTAAGTTTCTTGTTAGGGGTTTAGTGTTGTTTGTTGTTAGGGGGTTAGTGTTTGTCGTTAGGGGTTTAGGGTTGTTTCTTGTTGGGTTTAGTAGTTTTTGTTGTTAGGGTGTTAGTGTTGTTTGTTGTTAGGGGGTTAGTGTAGTTTGTTCTTACGGGGTTAGTGTTGTTTGTGGTTAGGGTGTTAGTGTTGTTTGTGGTTAGGGGGTGTGCGTTGTTGGTTGTTAGGGGGTTACGTTAGTTTCTTGTTAGGGGTTTAGTGTTGTTTGTTGTTAGGGGGTTAGTGTTTGTTCTTAGGGGTTTAGTGTTTCTTGTTGGGGTTTAGTGTTTTTTGTTGTTAGTGTGTTAGTGTTGTTTGTTGTTAGGGGTTTAGGGTTGTTTGTTGTTAGGGGTTTAAGGTTGTCTGTTGTTAGGAGGTTAGGGTTGTTTGTTGTTACGGGGTTAGGTTAGTTTCTTGTTAGGGGTTTAGTGTTGTTTGTTGTTAGGGGGTTAGTGTTGTTTGTTCTTACGGGGTTAGTGTTGTTTGTGGTTAGGGTGTTAGTGTTGTTTGTGGTTAGGGGGTGTGCGTTGTTGGTTGTTAGGGGTTTACGATGGTTTGTTGTTAGGGGTTTAGGGTCGTTTGTTGTTAGAGTGTTAAGGTTGTTTGTTGTTAGGAGGTTAGGGATCTTTGTTGTTACAGGGTTAGGTTAGTTTCTTGTTAGGGGTTTAGTGTTGTTTGTTGTTAGGAGGTTAGTGTTTGTTGTTAGGGGTTTAGTGTTGTTTCTTGTTGGGGTTTAGTGGTTTTTGTTGTTAGGGTGTTAGTGTTGTTTGTTGTTAGGGGTTTAGGGTTGTTTGTTCTTAGGGGTTTAAGGTTGTTTGTTGTTAGGAGGTTAGGGTTGTTTGTTGTTACGGGGTTAGGTTAGATTCTTGTTAGGGGTTTAGTGTTGTTTGTTGTTAGGGGGCTAGTGTTTGTTGTTAGGGGTTTAGGGTTGTTTCTTGTTGGGGTTTAGTAGTTTTAGTTGTTAGGGTGTTAGTGTTCTTTGTGGTTAGGGGCTTAGTGTTGTTGTTTGTTAGGGGGTTAGGGTTGTTTGTTGTTAGGAGGTTAGGGTTGTTTGTTGTTACAGGGTTAGGTTAGTTTATTGTTAGGGGTTTAGTGTTGTTTGTTGTTAGGGGGTTAGTGTTTGTTGTTACGGGTTTAGTGTTATTTCTTGTTGGGGTTTAGTGGTTTTTGTTGTTAGGGTGTTAGTGTTTTTTGTTGTTAGGGGTTTAGGGTTGTTTGTTGTCAGGGGGTTAGTGTTTGTTGTTAGGGGTTTAGGGTTGTTTCTTGTTGGAGTTTAGTAGTTTTTGTTGTTAGGGTGTTAGTGTTGTTTGTGGTTAGGGGGTTAGTGTTGTTTGTTCTTACGGGGTTAGTGTTGTTTGTGGTTAGGGGGTGAGCGTTGTTGGTTGTTAGGTGGTTAGGATTGTTTGTTGTTAGGGGTTTAGGGTTGTTTCTTGTTAGGGGGTTAAGGTTGTTTGTTGTTAGGAGGTTTGGGCTGTTTGTTGTTACAGGGTTAGGTTAGTTTCTTGTTAGGGGTTTAGTGTTGTTTGTTGTTAGGGGGTTAGTGTTTGTTGTTAGGGTTTTAGTGATGTTTCTTGTTGGGGTTTAGTGGTTTTTGTTGTTAAGGTGTTAGTGTTGTTTGTTGTTAGGGGTTTAGGGTTGTTTGTTGTTAGGGGTTTAAGGTTGTTTGTTGTTAGGAGGTTAGGGTTGTTTGTTGTTACGGGGTTAGGTAAGTTTCTTGTTAGGGGTTTAGTGTTGTTTGTTGTTAGGGGGTTAGTGTTTGTCGTTAGGGGTTTAGGGTTGTTTCTTGTTGGGTTTAGTAGTTTTTGTTGTTAGGGTGTTAGTGTTGTTTGTTGTTAGGGGGTTAGTGTAGTTTGTTCTTACGGGGTTAGTGTTGTTTGTGGTTAGGGTGTTAGTGTTGTTTGTGGTTAGGGGGTGTGCGTTGTTGGTTGTTAGGGGGTTAGGTTAGTTTCTTGTTAGGGGTTTAGTGTTGTTTGTTGTTAGGGGGTTAGTGTTTGTTCTTAGGGGTTTAGTGTTTCTTGTTGGGGTTTAGTGTTTTTTGTTGTTAGTGTGTTAGTGTTGTTTGTTGTTAGGGGTTTAGGGTTGTTTGTTTTTAGGGGTTTAAGGTTGTCTGTTGTTAGGAGGTTAGGGTTGTTTGTTGTTACGGGGTTAGGTTAGTTTCTTGTTAGGGGTTTAGTGTTGTTTGTTGTTAGGGGGTTAGTGTTTGTTGTTAGGGGTTTAGTGTTGTTTGCTGTTAGGGGGTTAGTGTTTGTTGTTAGGGGTTTAGGGTTGCTTCTTGTTGGGGTTTAGTAGTTTTTGTTGTTAGGGTGTTAGTGTTGTTTGTGATTAGGGGGTTAGTGTTGTTTGTTCTTGCGGGGTTAGTGTTGTTTGTGGATAGGGTGTTAGTTTTGTTTGTGGTTAGGGGGTGAGAGTTGTTGGTTGTTAGAGGGTTAGGATTGTTTGTTGTTAGGGGTTTAGGGTTGTTTGTTGTTAGGGGATTGAGGTTGTTTGTTGTTAGGGGGTTAGGGCTGTTTGTTGTTACAGGGTTAGGTTAGTTTCTTGTTAGGGGTTTAGTGTTGTTTGTTGTTAGGGGGTTAGTGTTTGTTGTTAGGGGTTTAGTGTTGTTTCTTGTTGGAGTTTACTGGTTTTTGTTGTTAGGGTGTTAGTGTTGTTTGTTGTTAGGGGTTTAGGGTTGTTTGTTGTTAGGGGTTTAAGGTTGTTTGTTGTTAGGAGTTTAGGGTTGTTTGTTGTTACGGGTTTAGGTTAGTTTCTTGTTACGGGTTTAGTGTTGTTTGTTGTTAGGGGGTTAGTGTTTGTTGTTAGGTGTTTAGGGTTGTTTCTTGTTGGGGTTTAGTAGTTTTTCTTGTTAGGGTGTTAGTGTTGTTTGTTGTTAGGGGGTTAGTGTAGTTTGTTCTTACGGGGTTAGTGTTGTTTGTGGTTAGGGTGTTAGTGTTGTTTGTGGATAGGGGGTGTGCGTTGTTGGTTGTTAGGGGGTTAGGATTGTTTGTTGTTAGGGGTTTAGGGTTGTTTGTTGTTAGGGGGTTAAGGTTGTTTGTTGTTAGGAGGTTAGGGTTGTTTGTTGTTACAGGGTTAGGTTAGTTTCTTGTTAGGGGTTTAGTGTTGTTTGTTGTTAGGGGGTTAGTGTTTGTTGTTAGGGTTTTAGTGATTTTTCTTGTTGGGGTTTAGTGGTTTTTGTTGTTAAGGTGTTAGTGTTGTTTGTTGTTAGGGGTTTAGGGTTGTTTGTTGTTAGGGGTTTAAGGTTGTTTGTTGTTAGGAGGTTAGGGTTGTTTGTTGTTACGGGGTTAGGTAAGTTTCTTGTTAGGGGTTTAGTGTTGTTTGTTGTTAGGGGGTTAGTGTTTGTCGTTAGGGGTTTAGGGTTGTTTCTTGTTGGGTTTAGTAGTTTTTGTTGTTAGGGTGTTAGTGTTGTTTGTTGTTAGGGGGTTAGTGTAGTTTGTTCTTACGGGGTTAGTGTTGTTTGTGGTTAGGGTGTTAGTGTTGTTTGTGGTTAGGGGGTGTGCGTTGTTGGTTGTTAGGGGGTTAGGTTAGTTTCTTGTTAGGGGTTTAGTGTTGTTTGTTGTTAGGGGGTTAGTGTTTGTTCTTAGGGGTTTAGTGTTTCTTGTTGGGGTTTAGTGTTTTTTGTTGTTAGTGTGTTAGTGTTGTTTGTTGTTAGGGGTTTAGGGTTGTTTGTTTTTAGGGGTTTAAGGTTGTCTGTTGTTAGGAGGTTAGGGTTGTTTGTTGTTACGGGGTTAGGTTAGTTTCTTGTTAGGGGTTTAGTGTTGTTTGTTGTTAGGGGGTTAGTGTTTGTTGTTAGGGGTTTAGTGTTGTTTGCTGTTAGGGGGTTAGTGTTTGTTGTTAGGGGTTTAGGGTTGCTTCTTGTTGGGGTTTAGTAGTTTTTGTTGTTAGGGTGTTAGTGTTGTTTGTGATTAGGGGGTTAGTGTTGTTTGTTCTTGCGGGGTTAGTGTTGTTTGTGGATAGGGTGTTAGTGTTGTTTGTGGTTAGGGGGTGAGAGTTGTTGGTTGTTAGAGGGTTAGGATTGTTTGTTGTTAGGGGTTTAGGGTTGTTTGTTGTTAGGGGGTTGAGGTTGTTTGTTGTTAGGGGGTTAGGGCTGTTTGTTGTTACAGGGTTAGGTTAGTTTCTTGTTAGGGGTTTAGTGTTGTTTGTTGTTAGGGGGTTAGTGTTTGTTGTTAGGGGTTTAGTGTTGTTTCTTGTTGGAGTTTACTGGTTTTTGTTGTTAGGGTGTTAGTGTTGTTTGTTGTTAGGGGTTTAGGGTTGTTTGTTGTTAGGGGTTTAAGGTTGTTTGTTGTTCGGAGTTTAGGGTTGTTTGTTGTTACGGGTTTAGTTTAGTTTCTTCTTACGGGTTTAGTGTTGTTTGTTGTTAGGGGGTTAGTGTTTGTTGTTAGGGGTTTAGGGTTGTTTCTTGTTGGGGTTTAGTAGTTTTTGTTGTTAGGGTGTTAGTGTTGTTTGTTGTTAGGGGGTTAGTGTAGTTTGTTCTTACGGGGTTAGTGTTGTTTGTGGTTAGGGTGTTAGTGTTGTTTGTGGATAGGGGGTGTGCGTTGTTGGTTGTTACAGGGTTAGGATTGTTTGTTGTTAGGGGTTTTGGGTTGTTTGTTGTTAGGGGGTTAAGGTTGTTTGTTGTTAGGAGGTTAGGGTTGTTTGTTGTTACGGGGTTAGGTAAGTTTCTTGTTAGGGGTTTAGTGTTGTTTGTTGTTAGGGGGTTAGTGTTTGTCGTTAGGGGTTTAGGGTTGTTTCTTGTTGGGTTTAGTAGTTTTTGTTGTTAGGGTGTTAGTGTTGTTTGTTGTTAGGGGGTTAGTGTAGTTTGTTCTTACGGGGTTAGTGTTGTTTGTGGTTAGGGTGTTAGTGTTGTTTGTGGTTAGGGGGTGTGCGTTGTTGGTTGTTAGGGGGTTAGGTTAGTTTCTTGTTAGGGGTTTAGTGTTGTTTGTTGTTCGGGGGTTAGTGTTTGCTCTTAGGGGTTTAGTGTTTCTTGTTGGGGTTTAGTGTTTTTTGTTGTTAGTGTGTTAGTGTTGTTTGTTGTTAGGGGTTTAGGGTTGTTTGTTGTTAGGGGTTTAAGGTTGTCTGTTGTTAGGAGGTTAGGGTTGTTTGTTGTTACGGGGTTAGGTTAGTTTCTTGTTAGGGGTTTAGTGTTGTTTGTTGTTAGGGGGTTAGTGTTGTTTGTTCTTACGGGGTTAGTGTTGTTTGTGGCTAGGGTGTTAGTGTTGTTTGTGGTTAGGGGGTGTGCGTTGTTGGTTGTTAGGGGTTTACGATGGTTTGTTGTTAGGGGTTTAGGGTTGTTTGTTGTTAGAGTGTTAAGGTTGTTTGTTGTTAGGAGGTTAGGGATCTTTGTTGTTACAGGGTTAGGTTAGTTTCTTGTTAGGGGTTTAGTGTTGTTTGTTGTTAGGGGGTTAGTGTTTGTTGTTAGGGGTTTAGTGTTGTTTCTTGTTGGAGTTTAGTGGTTTTTGTTGTTAGGGTGTTAGTGTTGTTTGTTGATAGGGGTTTAGGGTTGTTTGTTGTTAGGGGTTTAAGGTTGTTTGTTGTTAGGAGGTTAGGGTTGTTTGTTGTTACGGGGTTAGGTTATTTTCCTGTTAGGGGTTTAGTGTTTTTTGTTGTTAGGGGGTTAGTGTTTGTTGTTAGGGGTTTAGGGCTGTTTCTTGTTGGGGTTTAGTAGTTTTTGTTGTTAGGGTGTTAGTGTTGTTTGTGGTTAGGGGGTTAGTGTTGTTGTTTGTTAGGGGGTTAAGGTTGTTTTTTGTTAGGAGGTTAGGGTTGTTTGTTGTTACAGGGTTAGGTTAGTTTCTTGTTAGGGGTTTAGTGTTGTTTGTTGTTAGGGGGTTAGTGTTTGTTGTTAGGGGTTTAGTGTTGTTTGCTGTTAGGGGGTTAGTGTTTGTTGTTAGGGGTTTAGGGTTGCTTCTTGTTGGGGTTTAGTAGTTTTTGTTGTTAGGGTGTTAGTGTTGTTTGTGATTAGGGGGTTAGTGTTGTTTGTTCTTGCGGGGTTAGTGTTGTTTTTGGTTAGGGTGTTAGTGTTGTTTGTGGTTAGGGGGTGAGAGTTGTTGGTTGTTAGAGGGTTAGGATTGTTTGTTGTTAGGGGTTTAGGGTTGTTTGTTGTTAGGGGGTTGAGGTTGTTTGTTGTTAGGGGGTTAGGGCTGTTTGTTGTTACAGGGTTAGGTTAGTTTCTTGTTAGGGGTTTAGTGTTGTTTGTTGTTAGGGGGTTAGTGTTTGTTGTTAGGGGTTTAGTGTTGTTTCTTGTTGGAGTTTACTGGTTTTTGTTGTTAGGGTGTTAGTGTTGTTTGTTGTTAGGGGTTTAGGGTTGTTTGTTGTTAGGGGTTTAAGGTTGTTTGTTGTTAGGAGTTTAGGGTTGTTTGTTGTTACGGGTTTAGGTTAGTTTCTTGTTACGGGTTTAGTGTTGTTTGTTGTTAGGGGGTTAGTGTTTGTTGTTAGGTGTTTAGGGTTGTTTCTTGTTGGGGTTTAGTAGTTTTTCTTGTTAGGGTGTTAGTGTTGTTTGTTGTTAGGGGGTTAGTGTAGTTTGTTCTTACGGGGTTAGTGTTGTTTGTGGTTAGGGTGTTAGTGTTGTTTGTGGATAGGGGGTGTGCGTTGTTGGTTGTTACGGGGTTAGGATTGTTTGTTGTTAGGGGTTTAGGGTTGTTTGTTGTTAGGGGGTTAAGGTTGTTTGTTGTTAGGAGGTTAGGGTTGTTTGTTGTTACAGGGTTAGGTTAGTTTCTTGTTAGGGGTTTAGTGTTGTTTGTTGTTAGGGGGTTAGTGTTTGTTGTTAGGGTTTTAGTGATGTTTCTTGTTGGGGTTTAGTGGTTTTTGTTGTTAAGGTGTTAGTGTTGTTTGTTGTTAGGGGTTTAGGGTTGTTTGTTGTTAGGGGTTTAAGGTTGTTTGTTGTTAGGAGGTTAGGGTTGTTTGTTGTTACGGGGTTAGGTAAGTTTCTTGTTAGGGGTTTAGTGTTGTTTGTTGTTAGGGGGTTAGTGTTTGTCGTTAGGGGTTTAGGGTTGTTTCTTGTTGGGTTTAGTAGTTTTTGTTGTTAGGGTGTTAGTGTTGTTTGTTGTTAGGGGGTTAGTGTAGTTTGTTCTTACGGGGTTAGTGTTGTTTGTGGTTAGGGTGTTAGTGTTGTTTGTGGTTAGGGGGTGTGCGTTGTTGGTTGTTAGGGGGTTAGGTTAGTTTCTTGTTAGGGGTTTAGTGTTGTTTGTTGTTAGGGGGTTAGTGTTTGTTCTTAGGGGTTTAGTGTTTCTTGTTGGGGTTTAGTGTTTTTTGTTGTTAGTGTGTTAGTGTTGTTTGTTGTTAGGGGTTTAGGGTTGTTTGTTGTTAGGGGTTTAAGGTTGTCTGTTGTTAGGAGGTTAGGGTTGTTTGTTGTTACGGGGTTAGGTTAGTTTCTTGTTAGGGGTTTAGTGTTGTTTGTTGTTAGGGGGTTAGTGTTGTTTGTTCTTACGGGGTTAGTGTTGTTTGTGGTTAGGTTGTTAGTGTTGTTTGTGGTTGGGGGTGTGCGTTGTTGGTTGTTAGGGGTTTACGATGGTTTGTTGTTAGGGGTTTAGGGTTGTTTGTTGTTAGAGGGTTAAGGTTGTTTGTTGTTAGGAGGTTAGGGATCTTTGTTGTTACAGGGTTAGGTTAGTTTCTTGTTAGGGGTTTAGTGTTGTTTGTTGTTAGGGGGTTAGTGTTTGTTGTTAGGGGTTTAGTGTTGTTTCTTGTTGGAGTTTAGTGGTTTTTGTTGTTAGGGTGTTAGTGTTGTTTGTTGATAGGGGTTTAGGGTTGTTTGTTGTTAGGGGTTTAAGGTTGTTTGTTGTTAGGAGGTTAGGGTTGTTTGTTGTTACGGGGTTAGGTTATTTTCCTGTTAGGGGTTTAGTGTTTTTTGTTGTTAGGGGGTTAGTGTTTGTTGTTAGGGGTTTAGGGCTGTTTCTTGTTGGGGTTTAGTAGTTTTTGTTGTTAGGGTGTTAGTGTTGTTTGTGGTTAGGGGGTTAGTGTTGTTGTTTGTTAGGGGGTTAAGGTTGTTTTTTGTTAGGAGGTTAGGGTTGTTTGTTGTTACAGGGTTAGGTTAGTTTCTTGTTAGGGGTTTAGTGTTGTTTGTTGTTAGGGGGTTAGTGTTTGTTGTTAGGGGTTTAGTGTTGTTTGCTGTTAGGGGGTTAGTGTTTGTTGTTAGGGGTTTAGGGTTGCTTCTTGTTGGGGTTTAGTAGTTTTTGTTGTTAGGGTGTTAGTGTTGTTTGTGATTAGGGGGTTAGTGTTGTTTGTTCTTGCGGGGTTAGTGTTGTTTGTGGTTAGGGTGTTAGTGTTGTTTGTGGTTAGGGGGTGAGAGTTGTTGGTTGTTAGAGGGTTAGGATTGTTTGTTGTTAGGGGTTTAGGGTTGTTTGTTGTTAGGGGGTTGAGGTTGTTTGTTGTTAGGGGGTTAGGGCTGTTTGTTGTTACAGGGTTAGGTTAGTTTCTTGTTAGGGGTTTAGTGTTGTTTGTTGTTAGGGGGTTAGTGTTTGTTGTTAGGGGTTTAGTGTTGTTTCTTGTTGGAGTTTACTGGTTTTTGTTCTTAGGGTGTTAGTGTTGTTTGTTGTTAGAGGTTTAGGGTTGTTTGTTGTTAGGGGTTTAAGGTTGTTTGTTGTTCGGAGTTTAGGGTTGTTTGTTGTTACGGGTTTAGGTTAGTTTCTTCTTACGGGTTTAGTGTTGTTTGTTGTTAGGGGGTTAGTGTTTGTTGTTAGGGGTTTAGGGTTGTTTCTTGTTGGGGTTTAGTAGTTTTTGTTGTTAGGGTGTTAGTGTTGTTTGTTGTTAGGGGGTTAGTGTAGTTTGTTCTTACGGGGTTAGTGTTGTTTGTGGTTAGGGTGTTAGTGTTGTTTGTGGATAGGGGGTGTGCGTTGTTGGTTGTTACAGGGTTAGGATTGTTTGTTGTTAGGGGTTTTGGGTTGTTTGTTGTTAGGGGGTTAAGGTTGTTTGTTGTTAGGAGGTTAGGGTTGTTTGTTGTTACGGGGTTAGGTAAGTTTCTTGTTAGGGGTTTAGTGTTGTTTGTTGTTAGGGGGTTAGTGTTTGTCGTTAGGGGTTTAGGGTTGTTTCTTGTTGGGTTTAGTAGTTTTTGTTGTTAGGGTGTTAGTGTTGTTTGTTGTTAGGGGGTTAGTGTAGTTTGTTCTTACGGGGTTAGTGTTGTTTGTGGTTAGGGTGTTAGTGTTGTTTGTGGTTAGGGGGTGTGCGTTGTTGGTTGTTAGGGGGTTACGTTAGTTTCTTGTTAGGGGTTTAGTGTTGTTTGTTGTTAGGGGGTTAGTGTTTGTTCTTAGGGGTTTAGTGTTTCTTGTTGGGGTTTAGTGTTTTTTGTTGTTAGTGTGTTAGTGTTGTTTGTTGTTAGGGGTTTAGGGTTGTTTGTTGTTAGGGGTTTAAGGTTGTCTGTTGTTAGGAGGTTAGGGTTGTTTGTTGTTACGGGGTTAGGTTAGTTTCTTGTTAGGGGTTTAGTGTTGTTTGTTGTTAGGGGGTTAGTGTTGTTTGTTCTTACGGGGTTAGTGTTGTTTGTGGTTAGGGTGTTAGTGTTGTTTGTGGTTAGGGGGTGTGCGTTGTTGGTTGTTAGGGGTTTACGATGGTTTGTTGTTAGGGGTTTAGGGTCGTTTGTTGTTAGAGTGTTAAGGTTGTTTGTTGTTAGGAGGTTAGGGATCTTTGTTGTTACAGGGTTAGGTTAGTTTCTTGTTAGGGGTTTAGTGTTGTTTGTTGTTAGGAGGTTAGTGTTTGTTGTTAGGGGTTTAGTGTTGTTTCTTGTTGGGGTTTAGTGGTTTTTGTTGTTAGGGTGTTAGTGTTGTTTGTTGTTAGGGGTTTAGGGTTGTTTGTTCTTAGGGGTTTAAGGTTGTTTGTTGTTAGGAGGTTAGGGTTGTTTGTCGTTACGGGGTTAGGTTAGATTCTTGTTAGGGGTTTAGTGTTGTTTGTTGTTAGGGGGCTAGTGTTTGTTGTTAGGGGTTTAGGGTTGTTTCTTGTTGGGGTTTAGTAGTTTTAGTTGTTAGGGTGTTAGTGTTCTTTGTGGTTAGGGGCTTAGTGTTGTTGTTTGTTAGGGGGTTAGGGTTGTTTGTTGTTAGGAGGTTAGGGTTGTTTGTTGTTACAGGGTTAGGTTAGTTTATTGTTAGGGGTTTAGTGTTGTTTGTTGTTAGGGGGTTAGTGTTTGTTGTTACGGGTTTAGTGTTATTTCTTGTTGGGGTTTAGTGGTTTTTGTTGTTAGGGTGTTAGTGTTTTTTGTTGTTAGGGGTTTAGGGTTGTTTGTTGTCAGGGGGTTAGTGTTTGTTGTTAGGGGTTTAGGGTTGTTTCTTGTTGGAATTTAGTAGTTTTTGTTGTTAGGGTGTTAGTGTTGTTTGTGGTTAGGGGGTTAGTGTTGTTTGTTCTTACGGGGTTAGTGTTGTTTGTGGTTAGGGGGTGAGCGTTGTTGGTTGTTAGGTGGTTAGGATTGTTTGTTGTTAGGGGTTTAGGGTTGTTTCTTGTTAGGGGGTTAAGGTTGTTTGTTGTTAGGAGGTTTGGGCTGTTTGTTGTTACAGGGTTAGGTTAGTTTCTTGTTCGGGGTTTAGTGTTGTTTGTTGTTAGGGGGTTAGTGTTTGTTGTTAGGGTTTTAGTGATGTTTCTTGTTGGGGTTTAGTGGTTTTTGTTGTTAAGGTGTTAGTGTTGTTTGTTGTTAGGGGTTTAGGGTTGTTTGTTGTTAGGGGTTTAAGGTTGTTTGTTGTTAGGAGGTTAGGGTTGTTTGTTGTTACGGGGTTAGGTAAGTTTCTTGTTAGGGGTTTAGTGTTGTTTGTTGTTAGGGGGTTAGTGTTTGTCGTTAGGGGTTTAGGGTTGTTTCTTGTTGGGTTTAGTAGTTTTTGTTGTTAGGGTGTTAGTGTTGTTTGTTGTTAGGGGGTTAGTGTAGTTTGTTCTTACGGGGTTAGTGTTGTTTGTGGTTAGGGTGTTAGTGTTGTTTGTGGTTAGGGGGTGTGCGTTGTTGGTTGTTAGGGGGTTAGGTTAGTTTCTTGTTAGGGGTTTAGTGTTGTTTGTTGTTAGGGGGTTAGTGTTTGTTCTTAGGGGTTTAGTGTTTCTTGTTGGGGTTTAGTGTTTTTTGTTGTTAGTGTGTTAGTGTTGTTTGTTGTTAGGGGTTTAGGGTTGTTTGTTTTTAGGGGTTTAAGGTTGTCTGTTGTTAGGAGGTTAGGGTTGTTTGTTGTTACGGGGTTAGGTTAGTTTCTTGTTAGGGGTTTAGTGTTGTTTGTTGTTAGGGGGTTAGTGTTTGTTGTTAGGGGTTTAGTGTTGTTTGCTGTTAGGGGGTTAGTGTTTGTTGTTAGGGGTTTAGGGTTGCTTCTTGTTGGGGTTTAGTAGTTTTTGTTGTTAGGGTGTTAGTGTTGTTTGTGATTAGGGGGTTAGTGTTGTTTGTTCTTGCGGGGTTAGTGTTGTTTGTGGATAGGGTGTTAGTGTTGTTTGTGGTTAGGGGGTGAGAGTTGTTGGTTGTTAGAGGGTTAGGATTGTTTGTTGTTAGGGGTTTAGGGTTGTTTGTTGTTAGGGGGTTGAGGTTGTTTGTTGTTAGGGGGTTAGGGCTGTTTGTTGTTACAGGGTTAGGTTAGTTTCTTGTTAGGGGTTTAGTGTTGTTTGTTGTTAGGGGGTTAGTGTTTGTTGTTAGGGGTTTAGTGTTGTTTCTTGTTGGAGTTTACTGGTTTTTGTTGTTAGGGTGTTAGTGTTGTTTGTTGTTAGGGGTTTAGGGTTGTTTGTTGTTAGGGGTTTAAGGTTGTTTGTTGTTAGGAGTTTAGGGTTGTTTGTTGTTACGGGTTTAGGTTAGTTTCTTGTTACGGGTTTAGTGTTGTTTGTTGTTAGGGGGTTAGTGTTTGTTGTTAGGTGTTTAGGGTTGTTTCTTGTTGGGGTTTAGTAGTTTTTCTTGTTAGGGTGTTAGTGTTGTTTGTTGTTAGGGGGTTAGTGTAGTTTGTTCTTACGGGGTTAGTGTTGTTTGTGGTTAGGGTGTTAGTGTTGTTTGTGGATAGGGGGTGTGCGTTGTTGGTTGTTACGGGGTTAGGATTGTTTGTTGTTAGGGGTTTAGGGTTGTTTGTTGTTAGGGGGTTAAGGTTGTTTGTTGTTAGGAGGTTAGGGTTGTTTGTTGTTACAGGGTTAGGTTAGTTTCTTGTTAGGGGTTTAGTGTTGTTTGTTGTTAGGGGGTTAGTGTTTGTTGTTAGGGTTTTAGTGATTTTTCTTGTTGGGGTTTAGTGGTTTTTGTTGTTAAGGTGTTAGTGTTGTTTGTTGTTAGGGGTTTAGGGTTGTTTGTTGTTAGGGGTTTAAGGTTGTTTGTTGTTAGGAGGTTAGGGTTGTTTGTTGTTACGGGGTTAGGTAAGTTTCTTGTTAGGGGTTTAGTGTTGTTTGTTGTTAGGGGGTTAGTGTTTGTCGTTAGGGGTTTAGGGTTGTTTCTTGTTGGGTTTAGTAGTTTTTGTTGTTAGGGTGTTAGTGTTGTTTGTTGTTAGGGGGTTAGTGTAGTTTGTTCTTACGGGGTTAGTGTTGTTTGTGGTTAGGGTGTTAGTGTTGTTTGTGGTTAGGGGGTGTGCGTTGTTGGTTGTTAGGGGGTTAGGTTAGTTTCTTGTTAGGGGTTTAGTGTTGTTTGTGGTTAGGGGGTGAGCGTTGTTGGTTGTTAGGTGGTTAGGATTGTTTGTTTTTAGGGTTTTAGGGTTGTTTGTTGTTAGGGGGTTAAGGTTGTTTGTTGTTAGGAGGTTTGGGCTGTTTGTTGTTACAGGGTTAGGTTAGTTTCTTGTTAGGGGTTTAGTGTTGTTTGTTGTTAGGGGGTTAGTGTTTGTTGTTAGGGGTTTAGTGTTGTTTCTTGTTGGGGTTTAGTGGTTTTTGTTGTTAGGGTGTTAGTGTTTGTTGTTAGGGGTTTAGGGTTGTTTGTTGTTAGGGGTTTAAGGTTGTTAGCTGTTAGGAGGTTAGGGTTGTTTGTTGTTACAGGGTTAGGTTAGTTTCTTGTTAGGGGTTTAGTGTTGTTTGTTGTTAGGGGGTTAGTGTTTGTTGTTAGGGGTTTAGGGTTGTTTCTTGTTGGGGTTTAGTAGTTTTTGTTGTTAGGGTGTTAGTGTTGTTTGTGGTTAGGAGGTTAGTGTTGTTGTTTGTTAGGGGGTTAGGGGTGTTTGTTGTTAGGAGGTTAGGGTTGTTTCTTTTTACAGGGTTAGGTTAGTTTCTTGTTAGGGGTTTAGTGTTGTTTGTTGTTAGGGGGTTAGTGTTTGTTGTTAGGGTTTTAGTGATGTTTCTTGTTGGGGTTTAGTGGTTTTTGTTGTTAAGGTGTTAGTGTTGTTTGTTGTTAGGGGTTTAGGGTTGTTTGTTGTTAGGGGTTTAAGGTTTGTTGTTAGGAGGTTAGGGTTGTTTGTTGTTATGGGGTTAGGTAAGTTTCTTGTTAGGGGTTTAGTGTTGTTTGTTGTTAGGGGGTTAGTGTTTGTTGTTAGGGGTTTAGGGTTGTTTCTTGTTGGGTTTAGTAGTTTTTGTTGTTAGGGTGTTAGTGTTGTTTGCTGTTAGGGGGTTAGTGTAGTTTGTTCTTACGGGGTTAGTGTTGTTTGTGGTTAGGGTGTTAGTGTTGTTTGTGGTTAGGGGGTGTGCGTTGTTGGTTGTTAGGGGGTTAGGTTAGTTTCTTGTTAGGGGTTTAGTGTTGTTTGTTGTTAGGGGGTTAAGGTTGTTTGTTGTTAGGAGGTTAGGGATCTTTGTTGTTACAGGGTTAGGTTAGTTTCTTGTTAGGGGTTTAGTGTTGTTTGTTGTTAGGGGGTTAGTGTTTGTTGTTAGGGATTTAGTGTTGTTTCTTGTTGGAGTTTAGTGGTTTTTGTTGTTAGGGTGTTAGTGTTGTTTGTTGATAGGGGTTTAGGGTTGTTTGTTGTTAGGGGTTTAAGGTTGTTTGTTGTTAGGAGGTTAGAGTTGTTTGTTGTTACGGGGTTAGGTTAGTTTCTTGTTAGGGGTTTAGTGTTTTTTGTTGTTAGGGGGTTAGTGTTTGTTGTTAGGGGTTTAGGGCTGTTTCTTGTTGGGGTTTAGTAGTTTTTGTTGTTAGGGTATTAGTGTTGTTTGTGGTTAGGGGGTTAGTGTTGTTGTTTGTTAGGGGGTTAAGGTTGTTTTTTGTTAGGAGGTTAGGGTTGTTTGTTGTTACAGGGTTAGGTTAGTTTCTTGTTAGGGGTTTAGTGTTGTTTGTTGTTAGGGGGTTAGTGTTTGTTGTTAGGGGTTTAGTGTTGTTTCTTGTTGGGGTTTAGTGGTTTTTGTTGTTAGGGTGTTAGTGTTGTTTGTTGTTAGGGGTTTAGGGTTGTTTGTTGTTAGGGGTTTAAGGTTGTTTGCTGTTAGGAGGTTAGGGTTGTATGTTGTTACGGGGTTAGGTTAGTTTCTTGTTAGGGGTTTAGTGTTGTTTGCTGTTAGGGGGTTAGTGTTTGTTGTTAGCGGTTTAGGGTTGCTTCTTGTTGGGGTTTAGTAGTTTTTGTTGTTAGGGTGTTAATGTTGTTTGTGGTTAGGGGGTTAGTGTTGTTTGTTCTTACGGGGTTAGTGTTGTTCGTGGTTAGGGTGTTAGTGTTGTTTGTTGTTAGGGGGTTAGTGTTGTTTGTTCTTACGGGGTTAGTGTTGTTTGTGGTTAGGGTGTTAGTGTTGTTTGTGGTTAGGGGGTGTGCGTTGTTGGTTGTTAGGGGGTTAGAATGGTTTGTGGTTAGGGGTTTAGGGTTGTTTGCTGTTAGGGGGTTAAGGTTGTTTGTTGTTAGGAGGTTAGGGTTTTTTGTTGTTACGGGGTTATGTTAGTTTCTTGTTAAGGGTTTAGTGTTTTTTGTTGTTAGGGGGTTAGTGTTTGTTGTTACGGGTTTAGGGCTGTTTCTTGTTGGGGTTTAGTAGTTTTTGTTCTTAGGGTGTTAGTGTTGTTTGTGGTTAGGGGGTTAGTGTTGTTGTTTGTTAGGGGGTTAAGGTTGTTTTTTGTTAGGAGGTTAGGGTTGTTTGTTGTTACAGAGTTAGGTTAGTTTCTTGTTAGGGGTTTAGTGTTGTTTGTTGTTAGGGGGTTAGTGTTTGTTGTTAGGGGTTTAGTGTTGTTTCTTGTTGGGGTTTAGTGGTTTTTGTTGTTAGGGTGTTACTGTTGTTTGTTGTTAGAGGTTTAGGGTTGTTTTTTGTTAGGGGTTTAAGGTTGTTTGTTGTTAGGAGGTTAGGGTTGTTTGTTGTTACGGGGTTAGGTTAGTTTCTTGTTAGGGATTTAGTGTTGTTTGTTGTTAGGGGGTTAGTGTTTGTTGTTAGGGGTTTAGTGTTGTTTCTTGTTGGGGTTTAGTGGTTTTTGTTGTTAGGGTGTTAGTGTTGTTTGTTGTTAGGGGTTTAGGGTTGTTTGTTGTTAGGGGTTTAAGGTTGTTTGTTGTTAGGAGGTTAGGGTTGTTTGTTGTTACGGGGTTAGGTTAGTTTCTTGTTAGGGGTTTAGTGTTGTTTGCTGTTAGGGGGTTAGTGTTTGTTGTTAGGGGTTTAGGGTTGTTTCTTGTTGGGGTTTAGTAGTTTTTGTTGTTAGGGTGTTAGTGTTGTTTGTGATTAGGGGGTTAGTGTTGTTTGTTCTTGCGGGGTTAGTGTTGTTTGTGGTTAGGGTGTTAGTGTTGTTTGTGGTTAGGGTGTGAGAGTTGTTGGTTGTTATGGGGTTATTATTGTTTGTTGTTAGGGGTTTAGGGTTGTTTGTTGTTAGGGGGTTAAGGTTGTTTGTTGTTAGGGGGTTAGGGCTGTTTGTTGTTACAGGGTTAGGTTAGTTTCTTGTTAGGGGTTTAGTGTTGTTTGTTGTTAGGGGGTTAGTGTTTGTTGTTAGGGGTTTAGTGTTGTTTCTTGTTGGAGTTTACTGGTTTTTGTTCTTAGGGTGTTAGTGTTGTTTGTTGTTAGGGGTTTAGGGTTGTTTGTTGTTAGGGGTTTAAGGTTGTTTGTTGTTAGGAGTTTAGGGTTGTTTGTTGTTACGGGTTTAGGTTAGTTTCTTGTTACGGGTTTAGTGTTGTTTGTTGTTACGGGGTTAGTGTTTGTTGTTAGGGGTTTAGGGTTGTTTCTTGTTGGGGTTTAGTAGTTTTTCTTGTTAGGGTGTTGGTGTTGTTTGTTGTTAGGGGGTTAGTGTTGTTTGTTCTTACGGGGTTAGTGTTGTTTGTGGTTAGGGTGTTAGTGTTGTTTGTGGATAGGGGGTGTGCGTTGTTGGTTGTTAGGGGGTTAGGATTGTTTGTTGTTAGGGGTTTAGGGTTGTTTGTTGTTAGGGGGTTAAGGTTGTTTGTTGTTAGGTGGTTAGGGTTGTTTGTTGTTACAGGGTTAGGTTAGTTTCTTGTTAGGGGTTTAGTGTTGTTTGTTGTTAGGGGGTTAGTGTTTGTTGCTAGGGGTTTAGGGTTGTTTCTTGTTGGGGTTTAGTAGTTTTTGTTGTTAGGGTGTTAGTGTTGTTTGTGGTTAGGGGGTTAGTGTTGTTTGTTAGGGGATTAGGGTTATTTGTTGTTAGGAGGTTAGGGTTGTTTGTTGTTACAGGGTTAGGTTAGTTTCTTGTTAGGGGTTTAGTGTTGTTTGTTGTTAGGGGGTTAGTGTTTGTTGTTAGGGGTTTAGTGTTGTTTCTTGTTGGGGTTTAGTGTTTTTTGTTGTTAGTGTGTTACTGTTGTTTGTTGTTAGGGGTTTAGGGTTGTTTGTTGTTAGGGGTTTAAGGTTGTTTGTTGTTAGGAGGTTAGGGTTGTTTGTTGTTACGGGGTTAGGTTAGTTTCTTTTTAGGGGTTTAGGGTTGTTTGTTGTTAGGGGGTTAATGTGGTTTGTTGTTAGAAGGTTAGGGTTGTTCGTTGTTACAGGGTTAGGTGAGTTTCTTGTTAGGGGTTTAGTGTTGTTTGTTGTTAGGGGGTTAGTGTTTGTTGTTAGGGGTTTAGGGTTGTTTCTTGTTGGGGTTTAGTAGTTTTTGTTGTTAGGGTGTTGGTGTTGTTTGTTGTTAGGGGGTTAGTGTTGATTGTATTTAGGGGTTTATGGTTGTTTCTTGTTGGCTTTAGTGGTTTTTGTTGTTAGGGTGTTAGTGTTGTTTGTTGTTACGGGGTTAGTGTTGTTTGTTCTTACGGGGTTAGTGTTGTTTGTGGTTAGGGTGTTAGTGTTGTTTGTGGTTAGGGGGTGAGTGTTGTTGGTGGTTAGGGGGTTAGGATTGTTTGTTGTTAAGGGTTTAGGGTTGTTTGTTGTTAGAGGTTTAAGGTTGTTTGTTGTTAGGGTGTTAGGGTTGTTTGTTCTTAGTGGGTTATTGTTGTTTGTTGTTAGTGGGTTAGTGTTTCTGGTTTTTAGGGTTTAGGGTTGTTTGCTGTTCGGGGGTTAGTGTTGTTTGTTGTTAGGGCGTTAGGGTTGTTTGTTGTTAGGGTGTTAGTTTTCTTTGATGTTAGGGGTTTAGGGTTGTTTGTTGTTAGGGGGTTAGTGTTGTTTGTTGTTAGGGGGTTAGGGTTGTTCCTAGTTGGGGTTTAGTAGTGTTTGTTGTTAGGGTGTTAGTGTTGTCCGTTTTTGGGGTTAGTGTTGTTGTTGTTTGGGGGATAGTGTTGTTTGTTGTTAGGGTGTGAGAGTTGTTTGTTGTTTGGGGTTTGTGTTGTTTTTTAGGGGGTAGTTTTGTTTGTTGTTAGTGGGTTAGTGTTGATTGTAGTTAGGGGATTAGGGTTGTTGTTAGAGAGTTAGTGTGGTTTGTTGTTGGGGCTTAGTGTTGTTTGTTTTTAGGGGGTTAGGGATCTTTGTTGTTAGGGTGTTAGTGTTGTTTGTTGTTAGGGGGTTAGTGTTGTTTGCTGTTAGGTGTTTAGGGTTGTTTCTTGTTGGGGTTTAGTGGGTTTTGTTGTTAGGGTGTTAGTGTTTTTGCTTAGGGGGTTAGTGCTGCTGGTTGTTAAGAGGTAAGGGTTGTTTGTTGTTAGTGTTTTAGTGTTGCTTGTTGTTAGGGGTTCCGAGTTTTTTGTTGTTGGGGGTTAGAGTTGTTTGTTCTTAGAGGATTTGGGTTCTTTCTTGTTGGGGGTTAGTGTTGTTTGTTTTTAGGGGATAAGTGTTGGTTGTTGTTAGGGGGTTAGTTTTTTTTGGTTTTACTGGGTTAGTGCTGTTGGTGGTTAGGGGGTTATTGTTGTTGGTTGTTTAGGGGGTTAAGGTTGTTTGTTGTTAGGAGGTTAGGGTTGTTTGTTGTTACGGGGTTAGGTTAGTTTCTTGTTAGGGGTTTAGTGTTGTTTGTTGTTAGGGGGTTAGTGTTTGTTGTTAGGGGTTTAGTGTTGTTTGTTGTTAGGGGGTTAGTGTTTGTTGTTAGGGGTTTAGTGTTGTTTCTTGTTGGGGTTTAGTGGTTTTTGTTGTTAGGGTGTTAGTGTTTGTTGTTAGGGGTTTAGGGTTGTTTGTTGTTAGGGGTTTAAGGTTGTTTGTTGTTAGGAGGTTAGGGTTGTTTGTTGTTACGGGTTTACGTTAGTTTCTTGTTAGGGGTTTAGTGTTGTTTGTTGTTAGGGGGTTAGTGTTTGTTGTTAGGGGTTTAGGGTTGTTTCTTGTTGGGGTTTATTAGTTTTTGTTGTTAGGGTGTTAGTGTTGTTTGTTGTTAGGGGGTTAGTGTTGTTTGTTCTTACGGGGTTAGTGTTGTTTGTGGTTAGGGTGTTAGTGTTGTTTGTGGTTAGGGGGTGTGCGTTGTTGGTTGTTAGGGGGTTAGGATTGTTTGTTGTTAGGGGTTTAGGGTTGTTTGTTGTTAGGGGGTTAAGGTTGTTTGTTGTTAGGAGGTTAGGGTTGTTTGTTGTTACAGGGTTAGGTTAGTTTCTTGTTAGGGGTTTAGTGTTGTTTGTTGTTAGGAGGTTAGTGTTTGTTGTTAGGGGTTTAGTGTTGTTTCTTGTTGGGGTTTAGTGGTTTTTGTTGTTAGGGTGTTAGTGTTGTTTGTTGTTAGGGGGTTAGTGTTGTTTGCTGTTAGGTGTTTAGGGTTGTTTCTTGTTGGGGTTTAGTGGGTTTTGTTGTTAGGGTGTTAGTGTTTTTGCTTAGGGGGTTAGTGCTGCTGGTTGTTAGGAGGTAAGGGTTGTTTGTTGTTAGTGTTTTAGTGTTGCTTGTTGTTAGGGGTTCCGAGTTTTTTGTTGTTGGAGGTTAGAGTTGTTTGTTCTTAGAGGATTTGGGTTCTTTCTTGTTGGGGGTTAGTGTTGTTTGTTTTTAGGGGATAAGTGTTGGTTGTTGTTAGGGGGTTAGTTTTTTTTGGTTTTACTGGGTTAGTGCTGTTGGTGGTTAGGGGGTTATTGTTGTTGGTTGTGTAGGGGGTTAAGGTTGTTTGTTGTTACGGGGTTAGGTTAGTTTCTTGTTAGGGGTTTAGTGTTGTTTGTTGTTAGGGGGTTAGTGTTTGTTGTTAGGGGTTTAGTGTTGTTTGTTGTTAGGGGGTTAGTGTTTGTTGTTAGGGGTTTAGTGTTGTTTCTTGTTGGGGTTTAGTGGTTTTTGTTGTTAGGGTGTTAGTGTTTGTTGTTAGGGGTTTAGGGTTGTTTGTTGTTAGGGGTTTAAGGTTGTTTGTTGTTAGGAGGTTAGGGTTGTTTGTTGTTACGGGTTTAGGTTAGTTTCTTGTTAGGGGTTTAGTGTTGTTTGTTGTTAGGGGGTTAGTGTTTGTTGTTAGGGGTTTAGGGTTGTTTCTTGTTGGGGTTTATTAGTTTTTGTTGTTAGGGTGTTAGTGTTGTTTGTTGTTAGGGGGTAGTGTTGTTTGTTCTTACGGGGTTAGTGTTGTTTGTGGTTAGGGTGTTAGTGTTGTTTGTGGTTAGGGGGTGTGCGTTGTTGGTTGTTAGGGGGTTAGGATTGTTTGTTGTTAGGGGTTTAGGGTTGTTTGTTGTTAGGGGGTTAAGGTTGTTTGTTGTTAGGAGGTTAGGGTTGTTTGTTGTTACAGGGTTAGGTTAGTTTCTTGTTAGGGGTTTAGTGTTGTTTGTTGTTAGGAGGTTAGTGTTTGTTGTTAGGGGTTTAGTGTTGTTTCTTGTTGGGGTTTAGTGGTTTTTGTTGTTAGGGTGTTAGTGTTGTTTGTTGTTACGGGTTTAGGGTTGTTTGTTGTTAGGGGTTTAAGGTTGTTTGTTGTTAGGAGGTTAGGGTTGTTTGTTGTTACGGGGTTAGGTTAGTTTCTTGTTAGGGGTTTAGTGTTGTTTGTTGTTAGGGGGTTAGTGTTTGTTGTTAGGGGTTTAGGGTTGTTTCTTGTTGGGGTTTAGTAGTTTTAGTTGTTAGGGTGTTAGTGTTGTTTGTGGTTAGGGGCTTAGTGTTGTTGTTTGTTAGGGGGTTAGGGTTGTTTGTTGTTAGGAGGTTAGGGTTGTTTGTTGTTACAGAGTTAGGTTAGTTTATTGTTAGGGGTTTAGTGTTGTTTGTTGTTAGGGGGTTAGTGTTTGTTGTTAGGGGTTTAGTGTTGTTTCTTGTTGGGGTTTAGTGGTTTTTGTTGTTAGGGTGTTAGTGTTGTTTGTTGTTAGGGGTTTAGGGTTGTTTGTTGTTAGGGGTTTAAGGTTGTTTGTTGTTAGGAGGTTAGGGTTGTTTGTTGTTACGGGTTTAGGTTAGTTTCTTGTTAGGGGTTTAGTGTTGTTTGTTGTTAGGGGGTTAGTGTTTGTTGTTAGGGGTTTAGGGTTGTTTCTTGTTGGGGTTTAGTAGATTTTCTTGTTAGGGGTTTAGTGTTGTTTGTTGTTAGGGGGTTAGTGTTTGTTGTTAGGGGTTTAGGGTTGTTTCTTGTTGGGGTTTAGTAGTTTTAGTTGTTAGGGTGTTAGTGTTGTTTGTGGTTAGGGGCTTAGTGTTGTTGTTTGTTAGGGGGTTAGGGTTGTTTGTTGTTAGGAGGTTAGGGTTGTTTGTTGTTACAGGGTTAGGTTAGTTTATTGTTAGGGGTTTAGTGTTGTTTGTTGTTAGGGGGTTAGTGTTTGTTGTTAGGGGTTTAGTGTTGTTTCTTGTTGGAGTTTACTGGTTTTTGTTGTTAGGGTGTTAGTGTTGTTTGTTGTTAGGGGTTTAGGGTTGTTTGTTGATAGGGGTTTAAGGTTGTTTGTTGTTAGGAGTTTAGGGTTGTTTGTTGTTACGGGTTTAGGTTAGTTTCTTGTTACGGGTTTAGTGTTGTTTGTTGTTGGGGGTTAGTGTTTGTTGTTAGGGGTTTAGGGTTGTTTCTTGTTGGGGTTTAGTAGTTTTTCTTGTTAGGGTGTTGGTGTTGTTTGTTGTTAGGGGGCTAGTGTTGTTTGTTCTTACGGGGTTAGTGTTGTTTGTGGTTAGGGTGTTAGTGTTGTTTGTGGATAGGGGGTGTGCGTTGTTGGTTGTTACGGGGTTAGGATTGTTTGTTGTTAGGGGTTTAGGGTTGTTTGTTGTTAGGGGGTTAAGGTTGTTTGTTGCTAGGTGGTTAGGGTTGTTTGTTGTTACAGGGTTAGGTTAGTTTCTTGTTAGGGGTTTAGTGTTGTTTGTTGTTAGGGGGTTAGTGTTTGTTGCTAGGGGTTTAGGGTTGTTTCTTGTTGGGGTTTAGTAGTTTTTGTTGTTAGGGTGTTAGTGTTGTTTGTGGTTAGGGGGTTAGTGTTGTTTGTTGGGGGTTAGGGTTATTTGTTGTTAGGAGGTTAGGGTTGTTTGTTGTTACAGGGTTAGGTTAGTTTCTTGTTAGTGGTTTAGTGTTGTTTGTTGTTAGGGGGTTAGAGTTTGTTGTTAGGGGTTTAGTGTTGTTTCTTGTTGGGGTTTAGTGTTTTTTCTTGTTAGTGTGTTACTGTTGTTTGTTGTTAGGGGTTTAGGGTTGTTTGTTGTTAGGGGTTTAAGGTTGTTTGTTGTTAGGAGTTTAGGGTTGTTTGTTGTTACGGGGTTAGGTTAGTTTCTTGTTAGGGGTTTAGTGTTGTTTGTTGTTAGGGGGTTAGTGTTTGTTGTTAGGGGTTTAGGGTTGTTTCTGGTTGGGGATTAGTACTTTTTGTTGTTAGGGTGTTAGTGTTGTTTGTTGTTAGGGGGTTAGTGTTGTTTGTTCTTATGGGGTTAGTGTTGTTTCTCGTTAGGGTGTTAGTGTTTTTTGTGGTTAGGGGGTATGCGTTGTTGGTTGTTAGGGGGTTAGGATGTTTTGTTGTTAGGGGTTTAGGGTTGTTTGTTGTTAGGGGGTTAAGGTTGTTTGCTGTTAGGAGGTTAGGGATCTTTGTTGTTACAGGGTTAGGTTAGTTTCTTGTTAGGGGTTTAGTGTTGTTTGTTGTTAGGGGGTTAGTGTTTGTTGTTAGGGGTTTAGTGTTGTTTCTTTTTGGCGTTTAGTGGTTTTTGTTGTTAGGGTGTTAGTGCTGTTTGTTGTTAGGGTTTTAGGGTTGTTTGTTGTTAGAGGTTTAAGGTTGTTTGTTGTTAGGAGGTTAGGGTTGTTTGTTGTTACGGGGTTCGGTTAGTTTCTTGTTAGGGGTTTAGTGTTTTTTGTTGTTAGGGGGTTAGTGTTTGTTGTTAGGGGTTTAGGGCTGTTTCTTGTTGGAGTTTAGTAGTTTTTGTGGTTAGGGTATTAGTGTTGTTTGTGGTTAGGGGGTTAGTGTTGTTTGTTAGGGGGTTAAGGTTGTTTTTTGTTAGGAGGTTAGGGTTGTTTTTTGTTACAGGGTTAGGTTAGTTTCTTGTTAGGGGTTTAGTGTTGTTTGTTGTTAGGGGGTTAGTGTTTGTTGTTAGGGGTTTAGTGTTGTTTCTTGTTGGGGTTTAGTGGTTTTTGTTGTTAGGGTGTTAGTGTTGTTTGTTGTTAGGGGTTTAGGGTTGTTTGTTGTTAGGAGTTTAAGGTTGTTTGCTGTTAGTAGGTTAGGGTTGTTTGTTGTTACGGGGTTAGGTTAGTTTCTTGTTAGGGGTCTAGTGTTGTTTGCTGTTAGGGGGTTAGTGTTTGTTGTTAGGGGTTTAGGGTTGCTTCTTGTTGGGGTTTAGTAGTTTTTGTTGTTAGGGTGTTAATGTTGTTTGTGGTTAGGAGGTTAGTGTTGTTTGTTCTTACGGGGTTAGTGTTGTTTGTGGTTAGGGTGTTAGTGTTGTTTGTTGTTAGGGGGTTAGTGTTGTTTGTTCTTACGGGGTTAGTGTTGTTTGTGGTTAGGGGTGAGCTTTGTTGGTTGTTAGGGGGTTAGGATTGTTTGTTGTTAGGGCTTTAGGGTTGTTTGTTGTTAGGGGGTTAAGGTGGTTTGTTGTTAGGAGGTTAGGGTTGTTTGTTGTTACAGGGTTACGTTAGTTTCTTGTTAGGGGTTTAGTGTTGTTTGTTGTTAGGGGGTTAGTGTTTGTTGTTAGGGGTTTAGGGTTGTTTCTTGTTGGGGTTTAGTAGTTTTTGTTGTTAGGGTGTTGGTGTTGTTTGTTGTTAGGTTGTTAGTGTTGTTTGTATTTAGGGGTTTATGGTTGTTTCTTGTTGGTTTTAGTGGTTTTTGTTGTTAGGGTGTTAGTGTTGTTTGTTGTTACGGGGTTAGTGTTGTTTGTTCTTACGGGGTTAGTGTTGTTTGTGGTTAGGGTGTTAGTGTTGTTTGTGGTTAGGGGGTGAGTGTTGTTGGTGGTTAGGGGGTTAGGATTGTTTGTTGTTAAGGGTTTAGTGTTGTTTGTTGTTAGAGGTTTAAGGTTGTTTGTTGTTAGGGTGTTAGGGTTGTTTGTTCTTAGTGGGTTATTGTTGTTTGTTGTTAGTGGGTTAGTGTTTCTGGTTTTTAGGGTTTAGGGTTGTTTGCTGTTCGGGGGTTAGTGTTGTTTGTTGTTAGGGCGTTAGGGTTGTTTGTTGTTAGGGTGTTAGTTTTCTTTGATGTTAGGGGTTTAGGGTTGTTTGTTGTTAGGGGGTTAGTGTTGTTTGTTGTTAGGGGGTTAGGGTTGTTCCTAGTTGGGGTTTAGTAGTGTTTGTTGTTAGGGTGTTAGTGTTGTCCGTTTTTGGGGTTAGTGTTGTTGTTGTTTGGGGGTTAGTGTTGTTTGTTGTTAGGGTGTGAGAGTTGTTTGTTGTTTGGGGTTTGTGTTGTTTTTTAGGGGGTAGTTTTGTTTGTTGTTAGTGGGTTAGTGTTGATTGTAGTTAGGGGATTAGGGTTGTTGTTAGAGAGTTAGTGTGGTTTGTTGTTTGGGCTTAGTGTTGTTTGTTTTTAGGGGGTTAGGGATCTTTGTTGTTAGGGTGTTAGTGTTGTTTGTTGTTAGGGGGTTAGTGTTGTTTGCTGTTAGGTGTTTAGGGTTGTTTCTTGTTGGGGTTTAGTGGGTTTTGTTGTTAGGGTGTTAGTGTTTTTGCTTAGGGGGTTAGTGCTGTTGGTTGTTAGGAGGTAAGGGTTGTTTGTTGTTAGTGTTTTAGTGTTGCTTGTTGTTAGGGGTTCCGAGTTTTTTGTTGTTGGGGGTTAGAGTTGTTTGTTCTTAGAGGATTTGGGTTCTTTCTTGTTGGGGGTTAGTGTTGTTTGTTTTTAGGGGATAAGTGTTGGTTGTTGTTAGGGGGTTAGTTTTTTTTGGTTTTACTGGGTTAGTGCTGTTGGTGGTTAGGGGGTTATTGTTGTTGGTTGTTTAGGGGGTTAAGGTTGTTTGTTGTTAGGAGGTTAGGGTTGTTTGTTGTTACGGGGTTAGGTTAGTTTCTTGTTAGGGGTTTAGTGTTGTTTGTTGTTAGGGGGTTAGTGTTTGTTGTTAGGGGTTTAGTGTTGTTTGTTGTTAGGGGGTTAGTGTTTGTTGTTAGGGGTTTAGTGTTGTTTCTTGTTGGGGTTTAGTGGTTTTTGTTCTTAGGGTGTTAGTGTTTGTTGTTAGGGGTTTAGGGTTGTTTGTTGTTAGGGGTTTAAGGTTGTTTGTTGTTAGGAGGTTAGGGTTGTTTGTTGTTACGGGTTTAGGTTAGTTTCTTGTTAGGGGTTTAGTGTTGTTTGTTGTTAGGGGGTTAGTGTTTGTTGTTAGGGGTTTAGGGTTGTTTCTTGTTGGGGTTTATTAGTTTTTGTTGTTAGGGTGTTAGTGTTGTTTGTTGTTAGGGGGTTAGTGTTCTTTGTTCTTACGGGGTTAGTGTTGTTTGTGGTTAGGGTGTAAGTGTTGTTTGTGGTTAGGGGGTGTGCGTTGTTGGTTGTTAGGGGGTTAGGATTGTTTGTTGTTAGGGGTTTAGGGTTGTTTGTTGTTAGGGGGTTAAGGTTGTTTGTTGTTAGGAGGTTAGGGTTGTTTGTTGTTACAGGGTTAGGTTAGTTTCTTGTTAGGGGTTTAGTGTTGTTTGTTGTTACGAGGTTAGTGTTTGTTGTTAGGGGTTTAGTGTTGTTTCTTGTTGGGGTTTAGTGGTTTTTGTTGTTAGGGTGTTAGTGTTGTTTGTTGTTAGGGGTTTAGGGTTGTTTGTTGATAGGGGTTTAAGGTTGTTTGTTGTTAGGAGGTTAGGGTTGTTTGTTGTTACGGGGTTAGGTTAGTTTCTCGTTAGGGGTTTAGTGTTGTTTGTTGTTAGGGGGTTAGTGTTTGTTGTTAGGGGTTTAGGGTTGTTTCTTGTTGGGGTTTAGTAGTTTTAGTTGTTAGGGTGTTAGTGTTGTTTGTGGTTAGGGGCTTAGTGTTGTTGTTTGTTAGGGGGTTAGGGTTGTTTGTTGTTAGGAGGTTAGGGTTGTTTGTTGTTACAGGGTTAGGTTAGTTTATTGTTAGGGGTTTAGTGTTGTTTGTTGTTAGGGGGTTAGTGTTTGTTGTTAGGGGTTTAGTGTTGTTTCTTGTTGGGGTTTAGTGGTTTTTGTTGTTAGGGTGTTAGTGTTGTTTGTTGTTAGGGGTTTAGGGTTGTTTGTTGTTAGGGGTTTAAGGTTGTTTGTTGCTAGGAGGTTAGGGTTGTTTGTTGTTATGGGTTTAGGTTAGTTTCTTGTTAGGGGTTTAGTGTTGTTTGTTGTTAGGGGTTAGTGTTTGTTGTTAGGGGTTTAGGGTTGTTTCTTGTTGGGGTTTAGTAGTTTTTCTTGTTAGGGTGTTAGTGTTGTTTGTTGTTAGGGGGTTAGTGTAGTTTGTTCTTACGGGGTTAGTGTTGTTTGTGGTTAGGGTGTTAGTGTTGTTTGTGGATAGGGGGTGTGCGTTGTTGGTTGTTACGGGGTTAGGATTGTTTGCTGTTAGGGGTTTAGGGTTGTTTGTTGTTAGTGGGTTAAGGTTGTTTGTTGTTAGGAGGTTAGGGTTGTTTGTTGTTACAGGGTTAGGTTAGTTTCTTGTTAGGGGTTTAGTGTTGTTTGTTGTTAGGGGTTAGTGTTTGTTGTTAGGGGTTTAGTGTTGTTTCTTGTTGGGGTTTAGTGTTTTTTGTTGTTAGGGTGTTAGTGTTTTTTGTTGTTAGGGTGGTAGTGTTGTTTGTTGTTAGGGGTTTAGGGTTGTTTGTTGTTAGGGGTTTAAGGTTGTTTGTGGTTAGGAGGTTAGGGTTGTTTGTTGTTACAGGGTTAGGTTAGTTTCTTGTTAGGGGTTTAGTGTTGTTTGTTGTTAGGGGGTTAGTGTTTGTTGTTACGGGTTTAGTGTTATTTCTTGTTGGGGTTTAGTGCTTTTTGTTGTTAGGGTGTTAGTGTTGTTTGTTGTTAGGGGTTTAGGGTTGTTTGTTGTTAGGGGGTTAGTGTTTGTTGTTAGGGGTTTAGGGTTGTTTCTTGTTGGAGTTTAGTAGTTTTTGTTGTTAGGGTGTTAGTGTTGTTTGTGGTTAGGGGGTTAGTGTTGTTTGTTCTTACGGGGTTAGTGTTGTTTGTGGTTAGGGGGTGAGCGTTGTTGGTTGTTAGGTGGTTAGGATTGTTTGTTGTTAGGGGTTTAGGGTTGTTTGTTGTTAGGGGGTTAAGGTTGTTTGTTGTTAGGAGGTTTGGGCTGTTTGTTGTTACAGGGTTAGGTTAGTTTCTTGTTAGGGGTTTAGTGTTGTTTGTTCTTAGGGGGTTAGTGTTTGTTGTTAGGGGTTTAGTGTTGTTTCTTGTTGGGGTTTAGTGGTTTTTGTTGTTAGGGTGTTAGTGTTGTTTGTTGTTAGGGGTTTAGGGTTGTTTGTTGTTAGGGGGTTAAGGTTGTTGTTAGAAGGTTAGGGTTGTTTGTTGTTACGGGGTTAGGTTAGTTTCTTGTTAGGGGTTTAGTGTTGTTGTTGTTAGGGGGTTAGTGTTTGTTGTTAGGGGTTTAGGGTTGTTTCTTGTTGGGGTTTAGTAGTTTCTGTTGTTAGGGTGTTAGTGTTGTTTGTTGTTAGGGGGTTAGTGTTGTTTGTTCTTACGGGGTTAGTGTTGTTTGTGGTTAGGGTGTTAGTGTCGTTTGTGGTTAGGGGGTGAGCGTTGTTGGTTGTTAGGGGGTTAGGATTGTTTGTTGTTAGGGGTTTAGGGTTGTTTGTTGTTAGGGGGTTAAGGTTGTTTGTTGTTAGGAGGTTAGGGTTGTTTGTTGTTACAGGGTTAGGTTAGTTTTTTGTTAGGGGTTTAGTGTTGTTTGTTGTTAGGGGGTTAGTGTTTGTTGTTAGGGGTTTAGTGTTGTTTCTTGTTGGGGTTTAGTGGTTTTTGTTGTTAGGGTGTTAGTGTTGTTTGTTGTTAGGGGTTTAGGGTTGTTTGTTGTTAGGGGTTTAAGGTTGTTTGTTGTTAGGAGGTTAGGGTTGTTTGTTGTTACGGGGTTAGGTTAGTTTCTTGTTAGGGGTTTAGTGTTGTTTGTTGTTAGGGGGTTAGTGTTTGTTGTTAGGGGTTTAGGGTTGTTTCTTTTTGGGGTTTAGTAGTTTTTGTTGTTAGGGTGTTAGTGTTGTTTGTTGTTAGGGGGTTAGTGTTGTTTGTTCTTACGGGGTTAGTGTTGTTTGTGGTTAGGGTGTTAGTGTTGTTTGTGGTTAGGGGGTGAGAGTTGTTGGTTGTTAGGGGGTTAGGATTGTTTGTTGTTAGGGGTTTAGGGTTGTTTGTTGTTAGGGGGTTAAGGTGGTTTGTTGTTAGGAGGTTAGTGCTGTTTGTTGTTACAGGGTTAGGTTAGTTTCTTGTTAGCGGTTTAGTGTTGTTTGTTGTTAGGGGGTTAGTGTTTGTTGTTAGGGGTTTAGTGTTGTTTCTTGTTGGGGTTTAGTGCTTTTTGTTGTTAGGGTGTTAGTGTTGTTTGTTGTTAGGGGTTTAGGGTTGTTTGTTGTTAGGGGTTTAAGGTTGTTTGCTGTTAGGAGGTTAGGGTTGTTTGTTGTTACGGGGTTAGGTTAGTTTCTTGTTAGGGGTTTAGTGTTGTTTGTTGTTAGGGGGTTAGTGTTTGTTGTTAGGGGTTTAGGGTTGTTTCTTGTTGGGGTTTACTAGTTTTTGTTGTTAGGGTGTTAGTGTTGTTTGTGGTTAGGGGGTTAGTGTTGTTGTTTGTTAGGGGGTTATTGTTGTTTGTTGTTAGGAGGTTAGGGTTGTTTGTTTTTACAGGGCTAGGTTAGTTTCTTGTTAGGGGTTTAGTGTTGTTTGTTGTTAGGGGGTTAGTGTTCTTTGTTCTTACGGGGTTAGTGTTGTTTGTGGTTAGGGTGTAAGTGTTGTTTGTGGTTAGGGGGTGTGCGTTGTTGGTTGTTAGGGGGTTAGGATTGTTTGTTGTTAGGGGTTTAGGGTTGTTTGTTGTTAGGGGGTTAAGGTTGTTTGTTGTTAGGAGGTTAGGGTTGTTTGTTGTTACAGGGTTAGGTTAGTTTCTTGTTAGGGGTTTAGTGTTGTTTGTTGTTACGAGGTTAGTGTTTGTTGTTAGGGGTTTAGTGTTGTTTCTTGTTGGGGTTTAGTGGTTTTTGTTGTTAGGGTGTTAGTGTTGTTTGTTGTTAGGGGTTTAGGGTTGTTTGTTGATAGGGGTTTAAGGTTGTTTGTTGTTAGGAGGTTAGGGTTGTTTGTTGTTACGGGGTTAGGTTAGTTTCTCGTTAGGGGTTTAGTGTTGTTTGTTGTTAGGGGGTTAGTGTTTGTTGTTAGGGGTTTAGGGTTGTTTCTTGTTGGGGTTTAGTAGTTTTAGTTGTTAGGGTGTTAGTGTTGTTTGTGGTTAGGGGCTTAGTGTTGTTGTTTGTTAGGGGGTTAGGGTTGTTTGTTGTTAGGAGGTTAGGGTTGTTTGTTGTTACAGGGTTAGGTTAGTTTATTGTTAGGGGTTTAGTGTTGTTTGTTGTTAGGGGGTTAGTGTTTGTTGTTAGGGGTTTAGTGTTGTTTCTTGTTGGGGTTTAGTGGTTTTTGTTGTTAGGGTGTTAGTGTTGTTTGTTGTTAGGGGTTTAGGGTTGTTTGTTGTTAGGGGTTTAAGGTTGTTTGTTGCTAGGAGGTTAGGGTTGTTTGTTGTTATGGGTTTAGGTTAGTTTCTTGTTAGGGGTTTAGTGTTGTTTGTTGTTAGGGGTTAGTGTTTGTTGTTAGGGGTTTAGGGTTGTTTCTTGTTGGGGTTTAGTAGTTTTTCTTGTTAGGGTGTTAGTGTTGTTTGTTGTTAGGGGGTTAGTGTAGTTTGTTCTTACGGGGTTAGTGTTGTTTGTGGTTAGGGTGTTAGTGTTGTTTGTGGATAGGGGGTGTGCGTTGTTGGTTGTTACGGGGTTAGGATTGTTTGCTGTTAGGGGTTTAGGGTTGTTTGTTGTTAGTGGGTTAAGGTTGTTTGTTGTTAGGAGGTTAGGGTTGTTTGTTGTTACAGGGTTAGGTTAGTTTCTTGTTAGGGGTTTAGTGTTGTTTGTTGTTAGGGGTTAGTGTTTGTTGTTAGGGGTTTAGTGTTGTTTCTTGTTGGGGTTTAGTGTTTTTTGTTGTTAGGGTGTTAGTGTTTTTTGTTGTTAGGGTGGTAGTGTTGTTTGTTGTTAGGGGTTTAGGGTTGTTTGTTGTTAGGGGTTTAAGGTTGTTTGTGGTTAGGAGGTTAGGGTTGTTTGTTGTTACAGGGTTAGGTTAGTTTCTTGTTAGGGGTTTAGTGTTGTTTGTTGTTAGGGGGTTAGTGTTTGTTGTTACGGGTTTAGTGTTATTTCTTGTTGGGGTTTAGTGCTTTTTGTTGTTAGGGTGTTAGTGTTGTTTGTTGTTAGGGGTTTAGGGTTGTTTGTTGTTAGGGGGTTAGTGTTTGTTGTTAGGGGTTTAGGGTTGTTTCTTGTTGGAGTTTAGTAGTTTTTGTTGTTAGGGTGTTAGTGTTGTTTGTGGTTAGGGGGTTAGTGTTGTTTGTTCTTACGGGGTTAGTGTTGTTTGTGGTTAGGGGGTGAGCGTTGTTGGTTGTTAGGTGGTTAGGATTGTTTGTTGTTAGGGGTTTAGGGTTGTTTGTTGTTAGGGGGTTAAGGTTGTTTGTTGTTAGGAGGTTTGGGCTGTTTGTTGTTACAGGGTTAGGTTAGTTTCTTGTTAGGGGTTTAGTGTTGTTTGTTCTTAGGGGGTTAGTGTTTGTTGTTAGGGGTTTAGTGTTGTTTCTTGTTGGGGTTTAGTGGTTTTTGTTGTTAGGGTGTTAGTGTTGTTTGTTGTTAGGGGTTTAGGGTTGTTTGTTGTTAGGGGGTTAAGGTTGTTGTTAGAAGGTTAGGGTTGTTTGTTGTTACGGGGTTAGGTTAGTTTCTTGTTAGGGGTTTAGTGTTGTTGTTGTTAGGGGGTTAGTGTTTGTTGTTAGGGGTTTAGGGTTGTTTCTTGTTGGGGTTTAGTAGTTTTTGTTGTTAGGGTGTTAGTGTTGTTTGTTGTTAGGGGGTTAGTGTTGTTTGTTCTTACGGGGTTAGTGTTGTTTGTGGTTAGGGTGTTAGTGTCATTTGTGGTTAGGGGGTGAGCGTTGTTGGTTGTTAGGGGGTTAGGATTGTTTGTTGTTAGGGGTTTAGGGTTGTTTGTTGTTAGGGGGTTAAGGTTGTTTGTTGTTAGGAGGTTAGGGTTGTTTGTTGTTACAGGGTTAGGTTAGTTTTTTGTTAGGGGTTTAGTGTTGTTTGTTGTTAGGGGGTTAGTGTTTGTTGTTAGGGGTTTAGTGTTGTTTCTTGTTGGGGTTTAGTGGTTTTTGTTGTTAGGGTGTTAGTGTTGTTTGTTGTTAGGGGTTTAGGGTTGTTTGTTGTTAGGGGTTTAAGGTTGTTTGTTGTTAGGAGGTTAGGGTTGTTTGTTGTTACGGGGTTAGGTTAGTTTCTTGTTAGGGGTTTAGTGTTGTTTGTTGTTAGGGGGTTAGTGTTTGTTGTTAGGGGTTTAGGGTTGTTTCTTTTTGGGGTTTAGTAGTTTTTGTTGTTAGGGTGTTAGTGTTGTTTGTGCTTAGGGGGTTAGTGTTGTTTGTTCTTACGGGGTTAGTGTTGTTTGTGGTTAGGGTGTTAGTGTTGTTTGTGGTTAGGGGGTGAGAGTTGTTGGTTGTTAGGGGGTTAGGATTGTTTGTTGTTAGGGGTTTAGGGTTGTTTGTTGTTAGGGGGTTAAGGTGGTTTGTTGTTAGGAGGTTAGTGCTGTTTGTTGTTACAGGGTTAGGTTAGTTTCTTGTTAGCGGTTTAGTGTTGTTTGTTGTTAGGGGGTTAGTGTTTGTTGTTAGGGGTTTAGTGTTGTTTCTTGTTGGGGTTTAGTGCTTTTTGTTGTTAGGGTGTTAGTGTTGTTTGTTGTTAGGGGTTTAGGGTTGTTTGTTGTTAGGGGTTTAAGGTTGTTTGCTGTTAGGAGGTTAGGGTTGTTTGTTGTTACGGGGTTAGGTTAGTTTCTTGTTAGGGGTTTAGTGTTGTTTGTTGTTAGGTGGTTAGTGTTTGTTGTTAGGGGTTTAGGGTTGTTTCTTGTTGGGGTTTACTAGTTTTTGTTGTTAGGGTGTTAGTGTTGTTTGTGGTTAGGGGGTTAGTGTTGTTGTTTGTTAGGGGGTTATTGTTGTTTGTTGTTAGGAGGTTAGGGTTGTTTGTTTTTACAGGGCTAGGTTAGTTTCTTGTTAGGGGTTTAGTGTTGTTTGTTGTTAGGGGGTTAGTGTTTGTTGTTAGGGGTTTAGTGTTGTTTCTTGTTGGGGTTTAGTGGTTTTTGTTGTTAGGGTGTTAGTGTTGTTTGTTGTTAGGGGTTTAGGGTTGTTTGTTGTTAGGGGTTTAAGGTTGTTTGTTGTTAGGAGGTTAGGGTTGTTTGTTGTTACGGGGTTAGGTAAGTTTCTTGTTAGGGGTTTAGTGTTGTTTGTTGTTAGGGGGTTAGTGTTTGTTGTTAGGGGTTTAGGGTTGTTTCTTGTTGGGTTTAGTAGTTTTTGTTGTTAGGGTGTTAGTGTTGTTTGTTGTTTGGGGGTTAGTGTAGTTTGTTCTTACGGGGTTAGTGTTGTTTGTGGTTAGGGTGTTAGTGTTGTTTGTGGTTAGGGGGTGTGCGTTGTTGGTTGTTAGGGGTTTAGGTTAGTTTCTTGTTAGGGGTTTAGTGTTGTTTGTTGTTGGGGTTTAGTAGTTTTTGTTGTTAGGGTGTTAGTGTTGTTTGTGGTTAGGGGGTTAGTGTTGTTGTTTGTTAGAGGGTTAGGGTTGTTTGTTGTTAGCAGGTTAGGGTTGTTTGTTGTTACAGGGTTAGGTTAGTTTCTTGTTAGGGGTTTAGTGTTGTTTGTGGTTAGGGGGTTAGTGTTTGTTGTTAGGGGTTTAGTGTTGTTTCTTGTTGGGGTTTAGTGTTTTTTGTTGTTAGTGTGTTAGTGTTGTTTGTTGTTAGGGGTTTAGGGTTGTTTGTTGTTAGGGGTTTAAGGTTGTTTGTTGTTAGGGGTTTAGGGTTGTTTCTTGTTGGGGTTTAGTAGTTTTTGTTGTTAGGGTGTTGGTGTTGTTTGTTGTTAGGGGTTTAGGGTTGTTTCTTGTTGGGGTTTAGTAGTTTTTGTTGTTAGGGTGTTAGTGTTGTTTGTTGTTAGGGGTTTAGGGTTGTTTGTTGTTAGGGGTTTAAGGTTGTTTTTTGTTAGGAGGTTAGGGTTGTTTGTTGTTACAGGGTTAGGTTAGTTTCTTGTTAGGGGTTTAGTGTTGTTTGTTGTTAGGGGGTTAGTGTTTGTTGTTAGGGGTTTAGTGTTGTTTCTTGTTGGGGTTTAGTGGTTTTTGTTGTTAGGGTGTTAGTGTTGTTTGTTGTTAGGGGTTTAGGGTTGTTTGTTGTTAGGGGTTTAAGGTTGTTTGTTGTTAGGAGGTTAGGGTTGTTTGTTGTTACGGGGTTAGGTTAGTTTCTTGTTAGGGGTTTAGTGTTGTTTGCTGTTAGGGGGTTAGTGTTTGTTTTTAGGGGTTTAGGGTTGTTTCTTGTTGGGGTTTAGTAGTTTTTGTTGTTAGGGTGTTAGTGTTGTTTGTTGTTTGGGGGTTAGTGTAGTTTGTTCTTACGGGGTTAGTGTTGTTTGTGGTTAGGGTGTTAGTGTTGTTTGTGGTTAGGGGGTGTGCGTTGTTGGTTGTTAGGGGTTAGGTTAGTTTCTTGTTAGGGGTTTAGTGTTGTTTGTTGTTGGGGTTTAGTAGTTTTTGTTGTTAGGGTGTTAGTGTTGTTTGTGGTTAGGGGGTTAGTGTTGTTGTTTGTTAGAGGGTTAGGGTTGTTTGTTGTTAGCAGGTTAGGGTTGTTTGTTGTTACAGGGTTAGGTTAGTTTCTTGTTAGGGGTTTAGTGTTGTTTGTGGTTAGGGGGTTAGTGTTTGTTGTTAGGGGTTTAGTGTTGTTTCTGTTGGGGTTTAGTGTTTTTTGTTGTTAGTGTGTTAGTGTTGTTTGTTGTTAGGGGTTTAGGGTTGTTTATTGTTAGGGGTTTAAGGTTGTTTGTTGTTAGGGGTTTAGGGTTGTTTCTTGTTGGGGTTTAGTAGTTTTTGTTGTTAGGGTGTTGGTGTTGTTTGTTGTTAGGGGTTTAGGGTTGTTTCTTGTTGGGGTTTAGTAGTTTTTGTTGTTAGGGTGTTAGTGTTGTTTGTTGTTAGGGGTTTAGGGTTGTTTGTTGTTAGGGGTTTAAGGTTGTTTTTTGTTAGGAGGTTAGGGTTGTTTGTTGTTACAGGGTTAGGTTAGTTTCTTGTTAGGGGTTTAGTGTTGTTTGTTGTTAGGGGGTTAGTGTTTGTTGTTAGGGGTTTAGTGTTGTTTCTTGTTGGGGTTTAGTGGTTTTTGTTGTTAGGGTGTTAGTGTTGTTTGTTGTTAGGGGTTTAGGGTTGTTTGTTGTTAGGGGTTTAAGGTTGTTTGTTGTTAGGAGGTTAGGGTTGTTTGTTGTTACAGGGTTAGGTTAGTTTCTTGTTAGGGGTTTAGTGTTGTTTGCTGTTAGGGGGTTAGTGTTTGTTTTTAGGGGTTTAGGGTTGTTTCTTGTTGGGGTTTAGTAGTTTTTGTTGTTAGGGTGTTAGTGTTGTTTGTGGTTAGGGGGTTAGTGTTGTTTGTTCTTACGGGGTTAGTGTTGTTTGTGGTTAGGGTGTTAGTGTTGTTTGTGGTTAGGGGGTGAGAGTTGTTGGTTGTTAGGGGGTTAGGATTGTTTGTTGTTAGGGGTTTAGGGTTGTTTGTTGTTAGGGGGTTAAGGTTTTTTGTTGTTAGGAGGTTAGGGCTGTTTGTTGTTACAGGGTTAGGTTAGTTTTTTGTTAGGGGTTTAGTGTTGTTTGTTCTTAGGGGGTTAGTGTTTGTTTTTACGGGTTTAGTGTTGTTTCTTGTTGGGGTTTAGTGGTTTTTGTTGTTAGGGTGTTAGTGTTGTTTGTTGTTAGGGGTTTAGGGTTGTTTGTTGTTAGGGGTTTAAGGTTGTTTGTTGTTAGGAGGTTAGTGTTGTTTGTTGTTACGGGTTTAGGTTAGTTTCTTGTTAGGGGTTTAGTGTTGTTTGTTGTTAGGGGGTTAGTGTTTGTTGTTAGGGGTTTAGGGTTGTTTCTTGTTGGGGTTTAGTAGTTTTTGTTGTTAGGGTGTTAGTGTT
This sequence comes from Loxodonta africana, assembly GCF_030014295.1. Classification (NCBI taxonomy): domain Eukaryota; kingdom Metazoa; phylum Chordata; class Mammalia; order Proboscidea; family Elephantidae; genus Loxodonta; species Loxodonta africana. The sequence goes on along the minus strand of NW_026974835.1, from coordinate 314,273 downwards.
GTTTGTTGTTAGGGGGTTAGTGTTGTTTCTTCCTACGGGGTTAGTGTTGTTTGTGGTTAGGGTGTTAGTGTTGTTTGTCGCTAGGGGGTGTGCGTTGTTGGTTGTTAGGGGGTTAGGATTGCTTGTTGTTAGGGGTTTAGGGTTGTTTGTTGTTAGGGAGTTAAGATTGTTTGTTGTTAGGAGGTTAGGGTTGTTTGTTGTTACAGGGTTAGGTTAGTTTCTTGTTAGGGGTTTAGGGTTGTTTGTTGTTATGGGGTTAGTGTTTGTTGTTAGGGGTTTAGGGTTGTTTCTTGTTGGGGTTTAGTAGTTTTTGTTGTTAGGGTGGTAGTGTTGTTTGTGCTTAGGGGGTTAGTGTTGTTTGTTCTTACGGGGTTAGTGTTGTTTGTGGTTAGGGTGTTAGTGTTGTTTGTGGTTAGGGGGTGAGAGTTGTTGGTTGGTAGGGGGTTAGGATTGTTTGTTGTTAGGGGTTTAGGGTTGTTTGTTGTTAGGGGGTTAAGGTGGTTTGTTGTTAGGAGGTTAGGGCTGTTTGTTGTTACAGGGTTAGGTTAGTTTCTTGTTAGGGGTTTAGGGTTGTTTGTTGTTAGGGGTTTAAGGTTGCTTGTTGTTAGGAGGTTAGGGTTGTTTGTTGTTACGGGGTTAGGTTAGTTTCTTGTTAGGGGTTTAGTGTTGTTTGTTGTTAGGGGGTTAGTGTTTGTTGTTAGGGGTTTAGTGTTATTTCTTGTTGGGGTTAAGTGGTTTTTGTTGTTAGGGTGTTAGTGTTGTTTGTTGTTAGGGGTTTAGGGTTGTTTGTTGTTAGGGGTTTAAGGTTGTTGTTAGGAGGTTAGGGTTGTTTGTTGTTACGGGGTTAGGTAAGTTTCTTGTTAGGGGTTTAGTGTTGTTTGTTGTTATGGGGTTAGTGTTTTTTGTTAGGGGTTTAGGGTTGTTTCTTGTTGGGGTTTAGTAGTTTTTGTTGTTAGGGTGTTAGTGTTGTTTGTTGTTAAGGGTGTTAGAGTTGTTTGTTCTTACGGGGTTAGTGTTGTTTGTGGTTAGGGTATTAGTGTTGTTTGTGGTTAGGGGGTGTGCCTTGTTGGTTGTTAGGGGGTTAAGATTGTTTGTTGTTAGGGGTTTAGGGTTGTTTGTTGTTAGGGGTTAAGGTTGTTTGTTGTTAGGAGGTTAGGGTTGTTTGTTTTTACAGGGTTAGGTTAGTTTCTTGTTAGGGGTTTAGTGTTGTTTGTTGTTAGGAGGTTAGTGTTTGTTGTTAGGGGTTTAGTGTTGTTTCTTTTTGGGGTTTAGTGGTATTTGTTGTTAGGGTGTTAGTGTTGTTTGTTGTTAGGGGTTTAGAGTTGTTTGTTGTTAGGGGTTTAAGGTTGTTTGCTGTTAGGAGGTTAGGGTTGTTTGTTGTTACGGGGTTAGGTTAGTTTCTTGTTAGGGGTTTAGTGTTGTTTGTTGTTAGGGGGTTAGTGTTTGTTGTTAGGGGTTTAGGGTTGTTTCTTGTTGGGGTTTACTAGTTTTTGTTGTTAGGGTGTTAGTGTTGTTTGTGGTTAGGGGGTTAGTGTTGTTGTTTGTTAGGGGGTTATTGTTGTTTGTTGTTAGGAGGTTAGGGTTGTTTGTTTTTACAGGGCTAGGTTAGTTTCTTGTTAGGGGTTTAGTGTTGTTTGTTGTTAGGGGGTTAGTGTTTGTTGTTAGGGGTTTAGTGTTGTTTCTTGTTGGGGTTTAGTAGTTTTTGTTGTTAGGGTGTTAGTGTTGTTTGTTGTTAGGGGTTTAGGGTTGTTTGTAGTTAGGGGTTTAAGGTTGTTTGTTGTTAGGAGGTTAGGGTTGTTTGTTGTTACGGGGTTAGGTAAGTTTCTTGTTAGGGGTTTAGTGTTGTTTGTTGTTAGGGGGTTAGTGTTTGTTGTTAGGGGTTTAGGGTTGTTTCTTGTTGGGTTTAGTAGTTTTTGTTGTTAGGGTGTTAGTGTTGTTTGTTGTTTGGGGGTTAGTGTAGTTTGTTCTTACGGGGTTAGTGTTGTTTGTGGTTAGGGTGTTAGTGTTGTTTGTGGTTAGGGGGTGTGCGTTGTTGGTTGTTAGGGGGTTAGGTTAGTTTCTTGTTAGGGGTTTAGTGTTGTTTGTTGTTGGGGTTTAGTAGTTTTTGTTGTTAGGGTGTTAGTGTTGTTTGTGGTTAGGGGGTTAGTGTTGTTGTTTGTTAGAGGGTTAGGGTTGTTTGTTGTTAGCAGGTTAGGGTTGTTTGTTGTTACAGGGTTAGGTTAGTTTCTTGTTAGGGGTTTAGTGTTGTTTGTGGTTAGGGGGTTAGTGTTTGTTGTTAGGGGTTTAGTGTTGTTTCTGTTGGGGTTTAGTGTTTTTTGTTGTTAGTGTGTTAGTGTTGTTTGTTGTTAGGGGTTTAGGGTTGTTTGTTGTTAGGGGTTTAAGGTTGTTTGTTGTTAGGGGTTTAGGGTTGTTTCTTGTTGGGGTTTAGTAGTTTTTGTTGTTAGGGTGTTGGTGTTGTTTGTTGTAAGGGGTTTAGGGTTGTTTCTTGTTGGGGTTTAGTAGTTTTTGTTGTTAGGGTGTTAGTGTTGTTTGTTGTTAGGGGTTTAGGGTTGTTTGTTGTTAGGGGTTTAAGGTTGTTTTTTGTTAGGAGGTTAGGGTTGTTTGTTGTTACAGGGTTAGGTTAGTTTCTTGTTAGGGGTTTAGTGTTGTTTGTTGTTAGGGGGTTAGTGTTTGTTGTTAGGGGTTTAGTGTTGTTTCTTGTTGGGGTTTAGTGGTTTTTGTTGTTAGGGTGTTAGTGTTGTTTGTTGTTAGGGGTTTAGGGTTGTTTGTTGTTAGGGGTTTAAGGTTGTTTGTTGTTAGGAGGTTAGGGTTGTTTGTTGTTACAGGGTTAGGTTAGTTTCTTGTTAGGGGTTTAGTGTTGTTTGCTGTTAGGGGGTTAGTGTTTGTTTTTAGGGGTTTAGGGTTGTTTCTTGTTGGGGTTTAGTAGTTTTTGTTGTTAGGGTGTTAGTGTTGTTTGTGGTTAGGGGGTTAGTGTTGTTTGTTCTTACGGGGTTAGTGTTGTTTGTGGTTAGGGTGTTAGTGTTGTTTGTGGTTAGGGGGTGAGAGTTGTTGGTTGTTAGTGGGTTAGGATTGTTTGTTGTTAGGGGTTTAGGGTTGTTTGTTGTTAGGGGGTTAAGGTTTTTTGTTGTTAGGAGGTTAGGGTTGTTTGTTGTTACAGGGTTAGGTTAGTTTTTTGTTAGGGGTTTAGTGTTGTTTGTTGTTAGGGGGTTAGTGTTTGTTTTTACGGGTTTAGTGTTGTTTCTTGTTGGGGTTTAGTGGTTTTTGTTGTTAGGGTGTTAGTGTTGTTTGTTGTTAGGGGTTTAGGGTTGTTTGTTGTTAGGGGTTTAAGGTTGTTTGTTGTTAGGAGGTTAGTGTTGTTTGTTGTTACGGGTTTAGGTTAGTTTCTTGTTAGGGGTTTAGTGTTGTTTGTTGTTAGGGGGTTAGTGTTTGTTGTTAGGGGTTTAGGGTTGTTTCTTGTTGGGGTTTAGTAGTTTTTGTTGTTAGGGTGTTAGTGTTGTTTGTTGTTAGGGGGTTAGTGTTGTTTCTTCCTACGGGGTTAGTGTTGTTTGTGGTTAGGGTGTTAGTGTTGTTTGTCGCTAGGGGGTGTGCGTTGTTGGTTGTTAGGGGGTTAGGATTGCTTGTTGTTAGGGGTTTAGGGTTGTTTGTTGTTAGGGAGTTAAGATTGTTTGTTGTTAGGAGGTTAGGGTTGTTTGTTGTTACAGGGTTAGGTTAGTTTCTTGTTAGGGGTTTAGGGTTGTTTGCTGTTATGGGGTTAGTGTTTGTTGTTAGGGGTTTAGGGTTGTTTCTTGTTGGGGTTTAGTAGTTTTTGTTGTTAGGGTGTTAGTGTTGTTTGTGCTTAGGGGGTTAGTGTTGTTTGTTCTTACGGGGTTAGTGTTGTTTGTGGTTAGGGTGTTAGTGTTGTTTGTGGTTAGGGGGTGAGAGTTGTTGGTTGTTAGGGGGTTAGGATTGTTTGTTGTTAGGGGTTTAGGGTTGTTTGTTGTTAGGGGGTTAAGGTGGTTTGTTGTTAGGAGATTAGGGCTGTTTGTTGTTACAGGGTTAGGTTAGTTTCTTGTTAGGGGTTTAGGGTTGTTTGTTGTTAGGGGTTTAAGGTTGCTTGTTGTTAGGAGGTTAGGGTTGTTTGTTGTTACGGGGTTAGGTTAGTTTCTTGTTAGGGGTTTAGTGTTGTTTGTTGTTAGGGGGTTAGTGTTTGTTGTTAGGGGTTTAGTGTTATTTCTTGTTGGGGTTAAGTGGTTTTTGTTGTTAGGGTGTTAGTGTTGTTTGTTGTTAGGGGTTTAGGGTTGTTTGTTGTTAGGGGTTTAAGGTTGTTGTTAGGAGGTTAGGGTTGTTTGTTGTTACGGGGTTAGGTAAGTTTCTTGTTAGGGGTTTAGTGTTGTTTGTTGTTATGGGGTTAGTGTTTTTTGTTAGGGGTTTAGGGTTGTTTCTTGTTGGGGTTTAGTAGTTTTTGTTGTTAGGGTGTTAGTGTTGTTTGTTGTTAAGGGTGTTAGAGTTGTTTGTTCTTACGGGGTTAGTGTTGTTTGTGGTTAGGGTATTAGTGTTGTTTGTGGTTAGGGGGTGTGCCTTGTTGGTTGTTAGGGGGTTAAGATTGTTTGTTGTTAGGGGTTTAGGGTTGTTTGTTGTTAGGGGTTAAGGTTGTTTGTTGTTAGGAGGTTAGGGTTGTTTGTTTTTACAGGGTTAGGTTAGTTTCTTGTTAGGGGTTTAGTGTTGTTTGTTGTTAGGAGGTTAGTGTTTGTTGTTAGGGGTTTAGTGTTGTTTCTTTTTGGGGTTTAGTGGTATTTGTTGTTAGGGTGTTAGTGTTGTTTGTTGTTAGGGGTTTAGGGTTGTTTGTTGTTAGGGGTTTAAGGTTGTTTGTTGTTAGGAGGTTAGGGTTTGTTGTTACAGGGTTAGGTTAGTTTCTTGTTAGGGGTTTAGTGTTGTTTGTTGTTAGGGGGTTAGTGTTTGTTGTTAGGGGTTTAGGGTTGTTTCTTGTTGGGGTTTAGTAGTTTTAGTTGTTAGGGTGTTAGTGTTGTTTGTGGTTAGGGGCTTAGTGTTGTTGTTTGTTAGGGGGTTAGGGTTTGTTGTTAGGAGGTTAGGGTTGTTTGTTGTTACAGGGTTAGGTTAGTTTCTTGTAAGGGGTTTAGTGTTGTTTGTTGTTAGGGGGTTAGTGTTTGGTGTTAGGGGTTTAGGGTTGTTTCTTTTTGGGGTTTAGTAGTTTTTGTTGTTAGGGTGTTAGTGTTGTTTGTGGTTAGGGGGTTAGTGTTGTTTGTTCTTACGGGGTTAGTGTCATTTGTGGTTAGGGTGTTAGTGTTGTTTGTGGTTAGGGGGTGTGCGTTGTTGGTTGTTAGGGGGTTAGGATTGTTTGTTGTTAGGGGTTTAGGGTTTGTTGTTAGGGGGTTAAGGATGTTTGTTGTTAGGATGTTAGGGTTGTTTGTTGTTACATTGTTAGGTTAGTTTCTTGTTAGGGGTTTAGTGTTGTTTGTTGTTAGGGGGTTAGTGTTTGTTGTTACGGGTTTAGTGTTGTTTCTTGTTGGGGTTTAGTGGTTTTTATTGTTAGGGTGTTAGTGTTGTTTGTTGTTAGGTGTTTAAGGTTGTTTGTTGTTAGGGGGTTAGTGTTTGTTGTTAGGGGTTTAAGGTTGTTTCTTGTTGGAGTTTAGTAGTTTTTCTTGTTAGGGTGTTAGTGTTGTTTGTGGTTAGGGGGTTAGTGTTGTTGTTTGTTAGGGGGTTAGGGTTGTTTGTTGTTGGGGTTTAGTGGTTTTTGTTGTTAGGGTGTTAGTGTTGTTTGTTGTTAGGGGTTTAGGGTTTTTTGTTGTTAGGGGTTTAAGGTTGTTTGTTGTTAGGAGGTTAGGGTTGTTTGTTGTTACGGGGTTAGGTTAGTTTCTTGTTAGGGGTTTAGTGTTGTTTGTTGTTAGGGGGTTAGTGTTTGTTGTTAGGGCTTTAGGGTTGTTTCTTGTTGTTTTTTAGTAGTTTTTGTTGTTAGGGTGTTAGTGTTGTTTGTGGTTAGGGGGTTAGTGTTGTTGTTTGTTAGGGGGTTAGGGTTGTTTGTTGTTAGAAGGTTAGGGTTGTTTGTTGTTAGGGGTTTAAGGTTGTTTGTTGTTAGGAGGTTAGGGTTGTTTGTTGTTACAGGGTTAGGTTAGTTTCTTTTTAGGGGTTTAGTGTTGTTTGTTGTTAGGGGGTTAGTGTTTGTTGTTAGGGGTTTAGGAATGTTTCTTGTTGGGGTTTAGTAGTTTTTGTTGTTAGGGTGTTAGTGTTGTTTGTTGTTAGGGGGTTAGTGTTGTTTGTTCTTACGGGGTTAGTGTTGTTTGTGGTTAGAGGATGAGCGTTATTGGTTGTTAGGGGGTTAGGATTGTTTGTTGTTAGGGGTTTAGGGTTGTTTGTTGTTAGGGGGTTAAGGTTGTTGGTTGTTAGGAGGTTAGGGTTGTTTGTTGTTACAGGGTTAGGTTAGTTTCTTGTTAGGGGTTTAGTGTTGTTTGTTGTTAGGGGGTTAGTGTTTGTTGTTAGGGGTTTAGTGTTGTTTCTTGTTGGGGTTTAGTGGTTTTTGTTGTTAGGGTGTTAGTGTTGTTTGTTGATAGGGGTTTAGGGTTGTTTGTTGTTAGGGGTTTAAGGTTGTTTGTTGTTAGGAGGTTAGGGTTGTTTGTTGTTACGGCGTTAGGTTAGTTTCTTGTTAGGGGTTTAGTGTTGTTTGTTGTTAGGGGGTTAGTGTTTGTTGTTAGGGGTTTAGGAATGTTTCTTGTTGGGGTTTAGTAGTTTTTGTTGTTAGGGTGTTAGTGTTGTTTGTTGTTAGGGGGTTAGTGTTGTTTGTTCTTACGGGGATAGTGTTGTTTGTGGTTAGGGTGTTAGTGTTGTTTGTGGTTAGGGGGTGTGCGTTGTTGGTTGTTAGGGGGTTAGGATTGTTTGTTGTTAGGGGTTTAGGGTTGTTTGTTGTTAGGGGGTTAAGTTTGTTTGTTGTTAGGAGGTTAGGGTTGTTTGTTGTTACAGAGTTAGGTTAGTTTCTTGTTAGGGGTTTAGTGTTGTTTGTTGTTAGGAGGTTAGTGTTTGTTGTTAGGGGTTTAGTGTTGTTTCTTGTTGGGGTTTAGTGGTTTTTGTTGTTAGGGTGTTAGTGTTGTTTCTTGTTAGGGGTTTAGGGTTGTTTGTTGTTAGGGGTTTAACGTAGTTTGTTGTTAGGGGGTTAGGGTTGTTTGTTGTTACGGGGTTAGGTTAGTTTCTTGTTAGGGGTTTAGTGTTGTTTGTTGTTAGGGGGTTAGTGTTTGTTGTTAGGGGTTTAGGGTTGTTTCTTGTTGGGGTTTAGTAGTTTTAGTTGTTAGGGTGTTAGTGTTGTTTGTGGTTAGGGGCTTAGTGTTGTTGTTTGTTAGGGGGTTAGGGTTGTTTGTTGTTAGGAGGTTAGGGTTGTTTGTTTTTACAGGGTTAGGTTAGTTTCTTGTTAGGGGTTTAGTGATGTTTGTTGTTAGGGGGTTAGTGTTTGTTGTTAGGGGTTTAGTGTTGTTTCTTGTTGGGGTTTAGTGGTTTTTTTTGTTAGGGCGTTAGTGTTGTTTGTTGTTATGGGTTTAGGGTTGTTTGTTGTTAGGGGTTTAAGGTTGTTTGTTGTTAGGAGGTTAGGGTTGTTTGTTGTTACGGGGTTAGGTAAGTTTCTTGTTAGGGGTTTAGTGTTGTTTGTTGTTAGGGGGTTAGTGTTTGTTGTTAGGGGTTTAGGGTTGTTTCTTGTTGGGGTTTAGTAGTTTTAGTTGTTAGGGTGTTAGTGTTGTTTGTGGTTAGGGGCTTAGTGTTGTTGTTTGTTAGGGGGTTAGGGTTTGTTGTTAGGAGGTTAGGGTTGTTTGTTGTTACAGGGTTAGGTTAGTTTCTCGTAAGGGGTTTAGTGTTGTTTGTTGTTAGGGGGTTAGTGTTTGCTGTTAGGGGTTTAGGGTTGTTTCTTTTCGGGGTTTAGTAGTTTTTGTTGTTAGGGTGTTAGTGTTGTTTGTGGTTAGGGGGTTAGTGTTGTTTGTTCTTACGGGGTTAGTGTCATTTGTGCTTAGGGTGTTAGTGTTGTTTGTGGTTAGGGGGTGTGCGTTGTTGGTTGTTAGTTGGTTACGTTAGTTTCTTGTTAGGGGTTTAGTGTTGTTTGCTGTTAGGGGGTTAGTGTTTGTTGTTAGGGGTTTAGGGTTGTTTCTTGTTGGGGTTTAGTAGTTTTTGTTAGGGTGTTAGTGTTGTTTGCGGTTAGGGGGTTAGTGTTGTTGTCTGTTAGGGAGTTAGGGTTATTTGTTGTTAGGAGGTTAGGGTTGTTTGTTGTTACAGGGTTAGGTTAGTTTCTTGTTAGGGGTTTAGTGTTGTTTGTTGTTAGGGGGTTACTGTTTGTTGTTAGGGGTTTAGTGTTGTTTCTTGTTGGAGTTTAGTGTTTTTTGTTGTTAGTGTGTTAGTGTTGTTTGTTGTTAGGGGTTTAGGGTTGTTTGTTGTTAGGGGTTTAAGGTTGTTTGTTGTTAGGAGGTTAGGGTTGTTTGTTGTTACGGGGTTAGGTTAGTTTCTTGTTAGGGGATTAGTGTTGTTTGTTGTTAGGGGGTTAGTGTTTGTTGTTAGGGGTTTAGGGTTGTTTCTTGTTGGGGTTTAGTAGTTTTTGTTGTTAGGGTGTTAGTGTTGTTTGTTGTTAGGGGGTTAGTGTTGTTTGTTCTTACGGGGTTAGTGTTGTTTGTGGTTAGGGTGTTAGTGTTGTTTGTGGTTAGGGGGTTAGTGTTGTTTGTTCTTACGGGGTTAGTGTTGTTTGTGGTTAGGGTGTTAGTGTTGTTTGTGGTTAGGGGGTGTGCTTTGTTGGTTGTTAGGGGGTTAGGATTGTTTGTTGTTAGGGGTTTAGGGTTGTTTGTTGTTAGGGGGTTAAGGTTGTTTGTTGTTAGGAGGTTAGGGATCTTTGTTGTTACAGGGTTAGGTTAGTTTCTTTTTAGGGGTTTAGTGTTGTTTGTTGTTAGGGGGTTAGTGTTTGTTGTTAGGGGTTTAGTGTTGTTTCTTGTTGGGGTTTAGTGGTTTTTGTTGTTAGGGTGTTAGTGTTCTTTGTTGTTAGGGGTTTAGGGTTGTTTGTTGTTAGGGGTTTAAGATTGTTTGTTGTTAGGAGGTTAGGGTTGTTTGTTGTTACGGGGTTAGGTTAGTTTCTTGTTAGGGGTTTAGTGTTTTTTGTTGTTAGGGGGTTAGTGTTTGTTGTTAGGGGTTTAGGGCTGTTTCTTGTTGGGGTTTAGTAGGTTTTGTTGTTAGGGTGTTAGTGTTGTTTGTGGTTAGGGTGTTAGTGTTGTTGTTTGTTAGGGGGATAAGGTTGTTTTTTGTTAGGAGGTTAGGGTTGTTTGTTGTTACAGGGTTAGGTTAGTTTCATGTTAGGGGTTTAGTGTTGTTTGTTGTTAGGGGGTTAGAGTTTGTTGTTAGGGGTTTAGAGTTGTTTCTTGTTGGGGTTTAGTGGTTTTTGTTGTTAGGGTGTTAGTGTTGTTTGTTGTTATGGGTTTAGGGTTGTTTGTTGTTAGGGGTTTAAGGTTGTTTGTTGTTAGGAGGTTAGGGTTGTTTGTTGTTACGGGGTTAGGTTAGTTTCTTGTTAGGGGTTTAGTGTTGTTTGCTTTTAGGGGGTTAGTGTTTGTTGTTAGGGGTTTAGGGTTGCTTCTTGTTGGGGTTTAGTAGTTTTTGTTCTTAGGGTGTTAGTGTTGTTTGTGGTTGGGGGTTAGTGTTGTTTGTTCTTACGGGGTTAGTGTTGTTTGTGGTTAGCGGGTGAGCGTTGTTGGTTGTTAGGGGGTTAGGATTGTTTGTTGTTAGGGGTTTAGGGTTGTTTGTTGTTAGGGGGTTAAGGTTGTTTGTTGTTAGGAGGTTAGGGTTGTTTCTTGTTACAGGGTTAGGTTAGTTTCTTGTTAGGGGTTTAGTGTTGTTTGTTGTTAGAGGGTTAGTGTTTGTTGTTAGGGGTTTAGTGTTGTTTCTTGTTGGGGTTTAGTGGTTTTTGTTGTTAGGGTGTTAGTGTTGTTTGTTGTTAGGGGTTTAGGGTTGTTTGTTGTTAGGGGTTTAAGGTTGTTTGTTTTTAGGAGGTTAGGGTTGTTTGTTGTTACGGGGTTAGGTAAGTTTCTTGTTAGGGGTTTAGTGTTGTTTGTTGTTAGGGGGTTAGTGTTTGTTGTTAGGGGTTTAGGGTTGTTTCTTGTTGGGTTTAGTAGTTTTTGTTGTTAGGGTGTTAGTGTTGTTTGTTGTTTGGGGGTTAGTGTAGTTTGTTCTTACGGGGTTAGTGTTGTTTGTGGTTAGGGTGTTAGTGTTGTTTGTGGTTAGGGGGTGTGCGTTGTTGGTTGTTAGGGGGTTAGGTTAGTTTCTTGTTAGGGGTTTAGTGTTGTTTGTTGTTGGGGTTTAGTAGTTTTTGTTGTTAGGGTGTTAGTGTTGTTTGTGGTTAGGGGGTTAGTGTTGTTGTTTGCTAGGGGGTTAGGGTTGTTTGTTGTTAGCAGGTTAGGGTTGTTTGTTGTTACAGGGTTAGGTTAGTTTCTTGTTAGGGGTTTAGTGTTGTTTGTGATTAGGGGGTTAGTGTTTGTTGTTAGGGGTTTAGTGTTGTTTCTGTTGGGGTTTAGTGTTTTTTGTTGTTAGTGTGTTAGTGTTGTTTGTTGTTAGGGGTTTAGGGTTGTTTGTTGTTAGGGGTTTAAGGTTGTTTGTTATTAGGGGTTTAGGGTTGTTTCTTGTTGGGGTTTAGTAGTTTTTGTTGTTAGGGTGTTGGTGTTGTTTGTTGTTAGGGGTTTAGGGTTGTTTCTTGTTGGGGTTTAGTAGTTTTTGTTGTTAGGGTGTTAGTGTTGTTTGTTGTTAGGGGTTTAGGGTTGTTTGTTGTTAGGGGTTTAAGGTTGTTTTTTGTTAGGAGGTTAGGGTTGTTTGTTGTTACAGGGTTAGGTTAGTTTCTTGTTAGGGGTTTAGTGTTGTTTGTTGTTAGGGGGTTAGTGTTTGTTGTTAGGGGTTTAGTGTTGTTTCTTGTTGGGGTTTAGTGGTTTTTGTTGTTAGGGTGTTAGTGTTGTTTGTTGTTAGGGGTTTAGGGTTGTTTGTTGTTAGGGGTTTAAGGTTGTTTGTTGTTAGGAGGTTAGGGTTGTTTGTTGTTACGGGGTTAGGTTAGTTTCTTGTTAGGGTTTTAGTGTTGTTTGCTGTTAGGGGGTTAGTGTTTGTTGTTAGGGGTTTAGGGTTGTTTCTTGTTGGGGTTTAGTAGTTTTTGTTGTTAGGGTGTTAGTGTTGTTTGTGGTTAGGGGGTTAGTGTTGTTTGTTCTTACGGGGTTAGTGTTGTTTGTGGTTAGGGTGTTAGTGTTGTTTGTGGTTAGGGGGTGAGAGTTGTTGGTTGTTAGGGGGTTAGGATTGTTTGTTGTTAGGGGTTTAGGGTTGTTTGTTGTTAGGGGGTTAAGGTTTTTTGTTGTTAGGAGGTTAGGGCTGTTTGTTGTTACAGGGTTAGGTTAGTTTTTTGTTAGGGGTTTAGTGTTGTTTGTTGTTAGGGGGTTAGTGTTTGTTGTTAGGGGTTTAGTGTTGTTTCTTGTTGGGGTTTAGTGGTTTTTGTTGTTAGGGTGTTAGTGTTGTTTGTTGTTAGGGGTTTAGGGTTGTTTGTTGTTAGGGGTTTAAGGTTGTTTGTTGTTAGGAGGTTAGTGTTGTTTGTTGTTACGGGTTTAGGTTAGTTTCTTGTTAGGGGTTTAGTGTTGTTTGTTGTTAGGGGGTTAGTATTTGTTGTTAGGGGTTTAGGGTTGTTTCTTGTTGGGGTTTAGTAGTTTCTGTTGTTAGGGTGTTAGTGTTGTTTGTTGTTAGGGGGTTAGTGTTGTTTCTTCCTACGGGGTTAGTGTTGTTTGTGGTTAGGGTGTTAGTGTTGTTTGTCGCTAGGGGGTGTGCGTTGTTGGTTGTTAGGGGGTTAGGATTGCTTGTTGTTAGGGGTTTAGGGTTGTTTGTTGTTAGGGAGTTAAGATTGTTTGTTGTTAGGAGGTTAGGGTTGTTTGTTGTTACAGGGTTAGGTTAGTTTCTTGTTAGGGGTTTAGTGTTGTTTGTTGTTAGGGGGTTAATGTTTGTTGTTAGGGGTTTAGTGTTGTTTCTTGTTGGGGTTTAGTGTTTTTTGTTGTTAGGGTGTTAGTGTTTTTTGTTGTTAGGGGTTTAGGGTTGTTTGTTGTTAGGGGTTTCAGGTTGTTTGTTGTTAGGAGGTTAGGGTTGTTTGTTGTTACAGGGTTAGGTTAGTTTCTTGTTAGGGGTTTAGTGTTGTTTGTTGTTAGGGGGTTAGTGTTTGTTGTTAGGGGTTTAGGGTTGTTTCTTTTTGGGGTTTAGTAGTTTTTGTTGTTAGGGTGTTAGTGTTGTTTGTGCTTAGGGGGTTAGTGTTGTTTGTTCTTACGGGGTTAGTGTTGGTTGTGGTTAGGGTGTTAGTGTTGTTTGTGGTTAGGGGGTGAGAGTTGTTGGTTGTTAGGGGGTTAGGATTGTTTGTTGTTAGGGGTTTAGGGTTGTTTGTTGTTAGGGGGTTAAGGTGGTTTGTTGTTAGGAGGTTAGGGCTGTTTGTTGTTACAGGGTTAGGTTAGTTTCTTGTTAGGGGTTTAGTGTTGTTTGTTGTTAGGGGGTTAGTGTTTGTTGTTAGGGGTTTAGTGTTGTTTGTTGTTAGGGGTTTAGGGTTGTTTGTTGTTAGGGTTTTAAGGTTGTTTGCTGTTAGGAGGTTAGGGTTGTTTGTTGTTACGGGGTTAGGTTAGTTTCTTGTTAGGGGTTTAGTGTTTTTTGTTGTTAGGGGGTTAGTGTTTGTTGTTAGGGGTTTAGGGCTGTTTCTTGTTGGGGTTTAGTAGTTTTTGTTGTTAGGGTGTTAGTGTTGTTTCTGGTTAGGGGGTTAGTGTTGTTGTTTGTTAGGGGGTTAAGGTTGTTTTTTGTTAGGAGGTTAGGGTTGTTTGTTGTTACAGGGTTAGGTTAGTTTCTTGTTAGGGGTTTAGTGTTGTTTGTTGTTAGGGGGTTAGTGTTTGTTGTTAGGGGTTTAGTGTTGTTTCTTGTTGGGGTTTAGTGGTTTTTGTTGTTAGGGTGTTAGTGTTGTTTGTTGTTAGGGGTTTAGGGTTGTTTGTTGTTAGGGGTTTAAGGTTGTTTGTTGTTAGGAGGTTAGGGTTGTTTGTTGTTACGGGGTTAGGTTAGTTTCTTGTTAGGGGTTTAGTGTTGTTTGTTGTTAGGGGGTTAGTGTTTCTTGTTAGGGGTTTAGGGTTGTTTCTTGTTGGGGTTTAGTAGTTTTTGTTGTTAGGGTGTTAGTTTTGTTTGTTGTTAGGGCGTTAGTGTAGTTTGTTCTTACGGGGTTAGTGTTGTTTGTGGTAAGGGTGTTAGTGTTGTTTGTGGTTAGGGGGTGTGCGTTGTTGGTTGTTAGGGGGTTAGGATTGTTTGTTGTTAGGGGTTTAGGGTTTGTTGTTAGGGGGTTAAGGATGTTTGTTGTTAGGATGTTAGGGTTGTTTGTTGTTACATTGTTAGGTTAGTTTCTTGTTAGGGGTTTAGTGTTGTTTGTTGTTAGGGGGTTAGTGTTTGTTGTTACGGGTTTAGTGTTGTTTCTTGTTGGGGTTTAGTGGTTTTTATTGTTAGGGTGTTAGTGTTGTTTGTTGTTAGGTGTTTAAGGTTGTTTGTTGTTAGGGGGTTAGTGTTTGTTGTTAGGGGTTTAAGGTTGTTTCTTGTTGGAGTTTAGTAGTTTTTCTTGTTAGGGTGTTAGTGTTGTTTGTGGTTAGGGGGTTAGTGTTGTTCTTTGTTAGGGGGTTAGGGTTGTTTGTTGTTGGGGTTTAGTGGTTTTTTTTGTTAGGGTGTTAGTGTAGTTTGTTGTTAGGGGTTTAGGGTTTTTTGTTGTTAGGGGTTTAAGGTTGTTTGTTGTTACGAGGTTAGGGTTGTTTGTTGTTACGGGGTTAGGATAGTTTCTTGTTAGGGGTTTAGTGTTGTTTGTTGTTAGGGGGTTAGTGTTTGTTGTTAGGGGTTTAGTGTTGTTTCTTGTTGGGGTTTAGTGTTTTTTGTTGTTAGTGTGTTAGTGTTGTTTGTTGTTAGGGGTTTAGGGTTGTTTGTTGTTAGGGGTTTAAGGTTGTTTGTTGTTAGGAGGTTAGGGTTGTTTGTTGTTACGGGGTTAGGTTAGTTTCTTGTTAGGGGATTAGTGTTGTTTGTTGTTAGGGGGTTAGTGTTTGTTGTTAGGGGTTTAGGGTTGTTTCTTGTTGGGGTTTAGTAGTTTTAGTTGTTAGGGTGGTAGTGTTGTTTGTTCTTACGGGGTTAGTGTTGTTTGTGGTTAGGGTGTTAGTGTTGTTTGTTCTTACGGGGTTAGTGTTGTTTGTGGTTAGGGTGTTAGTGTTGTTTGTGGTTAGGGGGTGTGCGTTGTTGGTTGTTAGGGGGTTAGGATTGTTTGTTGTTAGGGGTTTAGTGTTGTTTGTTGTTAGGGGGTTAAGGTTGTTTGTTGTTAGGAGGTTAGGGATCTTTGTTGTTACAGGGTTAGGTTAGTTTCTTGTTAGCGGTTTAGTGTTGTTTGTTGTTAGGGGGTTAGTGTTTGTTGTTAGGGGTTTAGTGTTGTTTCTTGTTGGGGTTTAGTGGTTTTTGTTGTTAGGGTGTTAGTGTTCTTTGTTGTTAGGGGTTTAGGATTGTTTGTTGTTAGGGGTTTAAGATTGTTTGTTGTTAGGAGGTTAGGGTTGTTTGTTGTTACGGGGTTAGGTTAGTTTCTTGTTAGGGGTTTAGTGTTTTTTGTTGTTAGGGGGTTAGTGTTTGTTGTTAGGGGTTTAGGGCTGTTTCTTGTTGGGGTTTAGTAGTTTTTGTTGTTAGGGTGTTAGTGTTGTTTGTGGTTAGGGTGTTAGTGTTGTTGTTTGTTAGGGGGATAAGGTTGTTTTTTGTTAGGAGGTTAGGGTTGTTTGTTGTTACAGGGTTAGGTTAGTTTCTTGTTAGGGGTTTAGTGTTGTTTGTTGTTAGGGGGTTAGTGTTTGTTGTTAGGGGTTTAGAGTTGTTTCTTGTTGGGGTTTAGTGGTTTTTGTTGTTAGGGTGTTAGTGTTGTTTGTTGTTATGGGTTTAGGGTTGTTTGTTGTTTGGGGTTTAAGGTTGTTTGTTGTTAGGAGGTTAGGGTTGTTTGTTGTTACGGGGTTAGGTTAGTTTCTTGTTAGGGGTTTAGTGTTGTTTGCTGTTAGGGGGTTAGTGTTTGTTGTTAGGGGTTTAGGGTTGCTTCTTGTTGGGGTTTAGTAGTTTTTGTTGTTAGGGTGTTAGTGTTGTTTGTGGTTAGGGGGTTAGTGTTGTTTGTTCTTACGGGGTTAGTGTTGTTTGTGGTTAGGGTGTTAGTGGTGTTTGTGGTTAGGGGGTGAGAGTTGTTGGTTGTTAGGGGGTTAGGATTGTTTGTTGTTAGGGGTTTAGGGTTGTTTGTTGTTAGGGGGTTAAGGTTGTTTGTTGTTAGGAGGTTAGGGCTGTTTGTTGTTACAGGGTTAGGTTAGTTTCTTGTTAGGGGTTTAGTGTTGTTTGTTGTTAGGGGGTTAGTGTTTGTTGTTAGGGGTTTAGTGTTATTTCTTGTTGGGGTTAAGTGGTTTTTGTTGTTAGGGTGTTAGTGTTGTTTGTTGTTAGGGGTTTAGGGTTGTTTGTTGTTAGGGGTTTAAGGTTGTTGTTAGGAGGTTAGGGTTGTTTGTTGTTACGGGGTTAGGTAAGTTTCTTGTTAGGGGTTTAGTGTTGTTTGTTGTTATGGGGTTAGTGTTTTTTGTTAGGGGTTTAGGGTTGTTTCTTGTTGGGGTTTAGTAGTTTTTGTTGTTAGGGTGTTAGTGTTGTTTGTTGTTAAGGGTGTTAGAGTTGTTTGTTCTTACGGGGTTAGTGTTGTTTGTGGTTAGGGTATTAGTGTTGTTTGTGGTTAGGGGGTGTGCCTTGTTGGTTGTTAGGGGGTTAAGATTGTTTGTTGTTAGGGGTTTAGGGTTGTTTGTTGTTAGGGGTTAAGGTTGTTTGTTGTTAGGAAGTTAGGGTTGTTTGTTTTTACAGGGTTATTTTAGTTTCTTGTTAGGGGTTTAGTGTTGTTTGTTGTTAGGAGGTTAGTGTTTGTTGTTAGGGGTTTAGTGTTGTTTCTTTTTGGGGTTTAGTGGTATTTGTTGTTAGGGTGTTAGTGTTGTTTGTTGTTAGGGGTTTAGGGTTGTTTGTTGTTAGGGGTTTAAGGTTGTTTGTTGTTAGGAGGTTAGGGTTGTTTGTTGTTACAGGGTTAGGTTAGTTTCTTGTTAGGGGTTTAGTGTTGTTTGTTGTTAGGGGGTTAGTGTTTGTTGTTAGGGGTTTAGGGTTGTTTCTTGTTGGGGTTTAGTAGTTTTAGTTGTTAGGGTGTTAGTGTTGTTTGTGGTTAGGGGGTTAGTGTTGTTGTTTGTTAGGAGGTTAAGGTTGTTTTTTGTTAGGAGGTTAGGGTTGTTTGTTGTTACAAGGTTAGGTTAGTTTCTTGTTAGGGGTTTAGTGTTGTTTGTTGTTAGGGGGTTAGTGTTTGTTGTTAGGGGTTTAGTGTTGTTTCTTGTTGGGGTTTAGTGGTTTTTGTTGTTAGGGTGTTAGTGTTGTTTGTTGTTAGGGGTTTAGGGTTGTTTGTTGTTAGGGGTTTAAGGTTGTTTGTTGTTAGGAGGTTAGGGTTGTTTGTTGTTACGGGGTTAGGTTAGTTTCTTGTTAGGGGTTTAGTGTTGTTTGTTGTTAGGGTGTTAGTGTTTGTTGTTAGGGGTTTAGGGTTGTTTCTTTTTGGGGTTTAGTAGTTTTTGTTGTTAGGGTGTTAGTTTTGTTTGTTGTTAGGGCGTTAGTATAGTTTGTTCTTACGGGGTTAGTGTTGTTTGTGGTTAGGGTGTTAGTGTTGTTTGTGGTTAGGGGGTGTGCGTTGTTGGTTGTTAGGGGGTTAGGATTGTTTGTTGTTAGGGGTTTAGGGTTGTTTGTTGTTAGGGGGTTAAGGATGTTTGTTGTTAGGATGTTAGGGTTGTTTGTTGTTACATTGTTAGGTTAGTTTCTTGTTAGGGGTTTAGTGTTGTTTGTTGTTAGGGGGTTAGTGTTTGTTGTTACGGGTTTAGTGTTGTTTCTTGTTGGGGTTTAGTGGTTTTTATTGTTAGGGTGTTAGTGTTGTTTGTTGTTAGGTGTTTAGGGTTGTTTGTTGTTAGGGAGTTAGTGTTTGTTGTTAGGGGTTTAAGGTTGTTTCTTGTTGGAGTTTAGTAGTTTTTCTTGTTAGGGTGTTAGTGTTGTTTGTGGTTAGGGGGTTAGTGTTGTTGTTTGTTAGGGGGTTAGGGTTGTTTGTTGTTGGGGTTTAGTGGTTTTTGTTGTTAGGGTGTTAGTGTTGTTTGTTGTTAGGGGTTTAGGGTTTTTTGTTGTTAGGGGTTTAAGGTTGTTTGTTGTTAGGAGGTTAGGGTTGTTTGTTTTTACGGGGTTAGGTTAGTTTCTTGTTAGGGGTTTAGTGTTGTTTGTTGTTAGGGGGTTAGTGTTTGTTTTTAGGGCTTTAGGGTTGTTTCTTTTTGGGGTTTAGTAGTTTTTGTTGTTAGGGTGTTAGTGTTGTTTGTGGTTAGGGGGTTAGTGTTGGTGTTTGTTAGGGGGTTAGGGTTGTTTGTTGTTAGAAGGTTAGGGTTGTTTGTTGTTAGGGGTTTAGGGTTGTTTGTTGTTAGGAGGTTAGGGGTGTTTGTTGTTACGGACTTATGTTAGTTTCTTGTTAGGGGTTTAGTGTTGTTTGTTGTTAGGGGGTTAGTGTTTGTTGTTAGGGGTTTAGGGTTTTTTCTTGTTGGGGTTTAGTAGTTTTTGTTGTTAGGGTGTTAGTGTTGTTTGTTGTTAGGGGGTTAGTGTTGTTTGTTCTTACGGGGTTTGTGTTGTTTGTGGTTAGGGTGTTAGTGTTGTTTGTGGTTAGAGGATGAGCGTTATTGGTTGTTAGGGGGTTAGGATTGTTGTTAGGGGTTTAGGGTTGTTTGTTGTTAGGGGGTTAAGGTTGTTTGTTGTTAGGAGGTTAGGGTTGTTTGTTGTTACAGGGTTAGGTTAGTTTCTTGTTAGGGTTTAGTGTTGTTTGTTGTTAGGGGGTTAGTGTTTGTTGTTAGGGGTTTAGTGTTGTTTCTTGTTGGGGTTTAGTGGTTTTTGTTGTTAGGGTGTTAGTGTTGTTTGTTGATAGGGGTTTAGGGTTGTTTGTTGTTAGGGGTTTAAGGTTGTTTGTTGTTAGGAGGTTAGGGTTGTTTGTGTTTACGGGGTTAGGTTAGTTTCTTGTTAGGGGTTTAGTGTTGTTTGTTGTTAGGGGGTTAGTGTTTGTTGTTAGGGGTTTAGGGCTGTTTCTTGTTGGGGTTTATTAGTTTTTGTTGTTAGGGTGTTAGTGTTGTTTGTTGTTAGGGGGTTAGTGTTGTTTGTTCTTACGGGGTTAGTGTGGTTTGTGGTTAGGGTGTTAGTGTTGTTTGTGGTTAGGGGGTGTGCGTTGTTGGTTGTTAGGGGGTTAGGATTGTTTGTTGTTAGGGGTTTAGGGTTGTTTGTTGTTAGGGGGTTAAGGTTGTTTGTTGTTAGGAGGTTAGGGTTGTTTGTTGTTACAGAGTTAGGTTAGTTTCTTGTTAGGGGTTTAGTGTTGTTTCTTGTTAGGAGGTTAGTGTTTGTTGTTAGGGGTTTAGGGTTGTTTCTTGTTGGGGTTTAGTGGTTTTTGTTGTTAGGGTGTTAGTGTTGTTTCTTGTTAGGGGTTTAGGGTTGTTTGTTGTTAGGGGTTTAAGGTTGTTTGTTGTTAGGGGGTTAGGGTTGTTTGTTGTTACGGGGTTAGGTTAGTTTCTTGTTAGGGGTTTAGTGTTGTTTGTTGTTAGGGGGTTAGTGTTTGTTGTTAGGGGTTTAGGGTTGTTTCTTGTTGGGGTTTAGTAGTTTTAGTTGTTAGGGTGTTAGTGTTGTTTGTGGTTAGGGGCTTAGTGTTGATGTTTGTTAGGGGGTTAGGGTTGTTTGTTGTTAGGAGGTTAGGGTTGTTTTTTGTTACAGGGTTAGGTTAGTTTCTTGTTAGGGGTTTAGTGTTGTTTGTTGTTAGGGGGTTAGTGTTTGTTGTTAGGGGTTTAGGGTCGCTTCTTGTTGGGGTTTAGTGGTTTTTGTTGTTAGGGTGTTAGTGTTGTTTGTTGTTAGGGGTTTAGGGTTGTTTGTTGTTAGGGGTTTAAGGTTGTTTGTTGTTAGGAGGTTAGGGTTGTTTGTTGTTACGGGTTTAGGTTAGTTTCTTGTTAGGGGTTTAGTGTTGTTTGTTGTTAGGGGGTTAGTGTTTGTTGTTAGGGGTTTAGGGTTGTTTCTTGTTGGCGTTTAGTAGTTTATGTTGTTAGGGTGTTAGTGTTCTTTGTTGTTAGGGGGTTAGTATTGTTTGTTCTTAGGGAGTTACTGTTGTTTGTGGTTAGGGTGTTAGTGTTTGTGGATAGGGGGTGTGCGTTGTTGGTTGTTAGGGGGTTAGGATTGTTTGTTGTTAGGGGTTTAGGGTTGTTTGTTGTTAGGGGCTTAAGGTTGTTTGTTGTTAGGAGGTTAGGGTTGTTTTTTGTTACGGGTTTAGGTTAGTTTCTTGTTAGGGGTTTAGTGTTGTTTGTTGTTAGGGGGTTAGTGTTTGTTGTTACGGGTTCAGTGTTGTTTCTTGTTGGGGTTTAGTGTTTTTTGTTGTTAGGGGTTTAGGGTTGTTTGTTGTTAGGGGTATAAGGTTGTTTGTTGTTAGGAGGTTAGGGTTGTTTGTTGTTACAGGGTTAGGTTATTTTCTTGTAAGGGGTTTAGTGTTGTTTGTTGTTAGGGGGCTAGTGTTTTTTGTTAGGGGTTTAGGGTTGTTTCTTGTTGGGGTTTAGTGGTTTTTGTTGTTAGGGTGTTAGTGTTGTTTGTTGTTAGGGGTTTAGGGTTGTTTGTTGTTAGGGGTTTAAGGTTGTTTGCTGTTAGGAGGTTAGGGTTGTTTGTTGTTACGGGGTTAGGTTAGTTTCTTGTTAGGGGTTTAGTGTTGTTTGTTGTTAGGGGGTTAGTGTTTGTTGTTAGGGGTTTAGGGTTGTTTCTTGTTGGGGTTTAGTAGTTTTTGTTGTTAGGGTGTTAGTGTTGTTTGTGGTTAGGGGGTTAGTGTTGTTGTTTGTTAGGGGGTTAAGATTGTTTGTTGTTAGGGGTTTAGGGTTGTTTGTTGTTAGGGGTTAAGGTTGTTTGTTGTTAGGAGGTTAGGGTTGTTTGTTGTTACAGGGTTAGGTTAGTTTCTTGTTAGGGGTTTAGTGATGTTTGTTGTTAGGGGTTAGTGTTTGTTGTTAGGGGTTTAGTGTTGTTTCTTGTTGGGGTTTATTGGTTTTTGTTGTTAGGGCGTTAGTGTTGTTTGTTGTTAGGGGTTTAGGGTTGTTTGTTGTTAGGGGTTTAAGGTTGTTTGTTGTTAGGAGGTTAGGGTTGTTTGTTGTTACGGGGTTAGGTAAGTTGCTTGTTAGGGGTTTAGTGTTGTTTGTTGTTAGGGGGTTAGTGTTTGTTGTTAGGGGTTTAGGGTTGTTTCTTGTTGGGTTTAGTAGTTTTTGTTGTTAGGGTGTTAATGTTGTTTGTTGTTAGGGGGTTAGTGTAGTTTGTTCTTACGGGGTTAGTGTTGTTTGTGGTTAGGGTGTTAGTGTTGTTTGTGGTTAGGGGGTGTGCGTTGTTGGTTGTTAGGGGGTTACGTTAGTTTCTTGTTAGGGGTTTAGTGTTGTTTGCTGTTAGGGGGTTAGTGTTTGTTGTTAGGGGTTTAGGGTTGTTTCTTGTTGGGGTTTAGTAGTTTTTGTTAGGGTGTTAGTGTTGTTTGTGGTTAGGGGGTTAGTGTTGTTGTTTGTTAGGGGGTTAGGGTTATTTGTTGTTAGGAGGTTAGGGTTGTTTGTTGTTACAGGGTTAGGTTAGTTTCTTGTTAGGGGTTTAGTGTTGTTTGTTGTTAGGGGGTTAGTGTTTGTTGTTAGGGGTTTAGTGTTGTTTCTTGTTGGGGTTTAGTGTTTTTGTTGGTAGTGTGTTAGTGTTGTTTGTTGTTAGGGGTTTAGGGTTGTTTGTTGTTAGGGGTTTAAGGTTGTTTGTTGTTAGGAGGTTAGGGTTGTTTGTTTTTACAGGGTTAGGTTAGTTTCTTGTTAGGGGTTTAGTGATGTTTGTTGTTAGGGGTTAGTGTTTGTTGTTAGGGGTTTAGTGTTGTTTCTTGTTGGGGTTTAGTGGTTTTTGTTCTTAGGGCGTTAGTGTTGTTTGTTGTTAGGGGTTTAGGGTTGTTTGTTGTTAGGGGTTTAAGGTTGTTTGTTGTTAGGAGGTTAGGGTTGTTTGTTGTTACGGGGTTAGGTAAGTTGCTTGTTAGGGGTTTAGTGTTGTTTGTTGTTAGGGGGTTAGTGTTTGTTGTTAGGGGTTTAGGGTTGTTTCTTGTTGGGTTTCGTAGTTTTTGTTGTTAGGGTGTTAATGTTGTTTGTTGTTAGGGGGTTAGTGTAGTTTGTTCTTACGGGGTTAGTGTTGTTTGTCGTTAGGGTGTTAGTGTTGTTTGTGGTTAGGGGGTGTGCGTTGTTGGTTGTTAGGGGGTTACGTTAGTTTCTTGTTAGGGGTTTAGTGTTGTTTGCTGTTAGGGGGTTAGTGTTTGTTGTTAGGGGTTTAGGGTTGTTTCTTGTTGGGGTTTCGTAGTTTTTGTTAGGGTGTTAGTGTTGTTTGTGGTTAGGGGGTTAGTGTTGTTGTTTGTTAGGGGGTTAGGGTTATTTGTTGTTAGGAGGTTAGGGTTGTTTGTTGTTACAGGGTTAGGTTAGTTTCTTGTTAGGGGTTTAGTGTTGTTTGTTGTTAGGGGGTTAGTGTTTGTTGTTAGGGGTTTAGTGTTGTTTCTTGTTGGGGTTTAGTGTTTTTGTTGGTAGTGTGTTAGTGTTGTTTGTTGTTAGGGGTTTACGGTTGTTTGTTGTTAGGGGTTTAAGGTTGTTTGTTGTTAGGAGGTTAGGGTTGTTTGTTGTTACGGGGTTAGGTTAGTTTCTTGTTAGGGGATTAGTGTTGTTTGTTGTTAGGGGGTTAGTGTTTGTTGTTAGGGGTTTAGGGTTGTTTCTTGTTGGGGTTTAGTAGTTTTTGTTGTTAGGGTGTTAGTGTTGTTTGTGGTTAGGGTGTTAGTGTTGTTTGTGGTTAGGGGTTAGTGTTGTTTGTTCTTACGGGGTTAGTGTTGTTTGTGGTTAGGGTGTTAGTGTTGTTTGTGGTTAGGGTGTTAGTGTTGTTTTTGGTTAGGGGGTGTGCGTTGTTGGTTGTTACGGGGTTAGGATTGTTTGTTGTTAGGGGTTTAGGGTTGTTTGTTGTTAGGGGGTTAAGGTTGTTTGTTGTTAGGAGGTTAGGGTTGTTTGTTGTTACAGGTTTAGGTTAGTTTCTTGTTAGGGGTTTAGTGTTGTTTGTTGTTAGGGGGTTAGTGTTTGTTGTTAGGGGTTTAGTGTTGTTTCTTGTTGGGGTTTAGTGGTTTTTGTTGTTAGGGTGTTAGTGTTCTTTTTTGTTAGGAGTTTAGGGTTGTTTGTTGTTAGGGGTTTAAGATTGTTTGTTGTTAGGAGGTTAGGGTTGTTTGTTGTTACGGGGTTAGGTTAGTTTCTTGTTAGGGGTTTAGTGTTGTTTGTTGTTAGGGGGTTAGTGTTTGTTGTTAGGGGTTTAGGGCTGTTTCTTGTTGGGGTTTAGTAGTTTTTGTTGTTAGGGTGTTAGTGTTGTTTGTGGTTAGGGTGTTAGTGTTGTTGTTTGTTAGGGGGATAAGGTTGTTTTTTGTTAGGAGGTTAGGGTTGTTTGTTGTTACAGGGTTAGGTTAGTTTCTTGTTAGGGGTTTAGTGTTGTTTGTTGTTAGGGGGTTAGTGTTTGTTGTTAGGGGTTTAGAGTTGTTTCTTGTTGGGGTTTAGTGGTTTTTGTTGTTAGGGTGTTAGTGTTGTTTGTTCTTAGGGGTTTAGGGTTGTTTGTTGTTAGGGGTTTAAAGTTGTTTGTTGTTAGGAGGTTAGGGTTGTTTGTTGTTACGGGGTTAGGTTAGTTTCTTGTTAGGGGTTTAGTGTTGTTTGCTGTTAGGGGGTTAGTGTTTTTGTTAGGGGTTTAGGGTTGTTTCTTGTTGGGGTTTAGTAGTTTTTGTTGTTAGGGTGTTAGTGTTGTTTGTGGTTAGGGGGTTAGTGTTGTTTGTTCTTACGGGGTTAGTGTTGTTTGTGGTTAGGGTGTTAGTGTTGTTTGTGGTTAGGGGGTGAGAGTTGTTGGTTGTTAGGTGGTAAGGATTGTTTTTTGTTAGGGGTTTAGGGTTGTTTGTTGTTAGGGGGTTAAGGTTGTTTGTTGTTAGGAGGTTAGGGCTGTTTGTTGTTACAGGGTTAGGTTAGTTTCTTGTTAGGGGTTTAGTGTTGTTTGTTGTTAGGGGGTTAGTGTTTGTTGTTAGGGGTTTAGTGTTATTTCTTGTTGGGGTTAAGTGGTTTTTGTTGTTAGGGTGTTAGTGTTGTTTGTTGTTAGGGGTTTAGGGTTGTTTGTTGTTAGGGGTTTAAGGTTGTTGTTAGGAGGTTAGGGTTGTTTGTTGTTACGGGGTTAGGTAAGTTTCTTGTTAGGGGTTTAGTGTTGTTTGTTGTTATGGGGTTAGTGTTTTTTGTTAGGGGTTTAGGGTTGTTTCTTGTTGGGGTTTAGTAGTTTTTGTTGTTAGGGTGTTAGTGTTGTTTGTTGTTAGGGGGTTAGAGTTGTTTGTTCTTACGGGGTTAGTGGTGTTTGTGGTTAGGGTGTTAGTGTTGTTTGTGGTTAGGGGGTGTGCGTTGTTGGTTGTTAGGGGGTTAGGATTGTTTGTTGTTAGGGGTTTAGGGTTGTTTGTTGTTAGGGGGTTAAGGTTGTTTGTTGTTAGGAGGTTAGGGTTGTCTGTTGTTACAGGGTTAGGTTAGTTTCTTGTTAGGGGTTTAGTGTTGTTTGTTGTTAGGAGGTTAGTGTTCGTTGTTAGGGGTTTAGTGTTGTTTCTTTTTGGGGTTTAGTGGTTTTTGTTGTTAGGGTGTTAGTGTTGTTTGTTGTTAGGGGTTTAGGGTTGTTTGTTGTTAGGGGTTTAAGGTTGTTTGTTGTTAGGAGGTTAGGGTTGTTTGTTGTTACAGGGTTAGGTTAGTTTCTTCTTAGGGGTTTAGTGTTGTTTGTTGTTAGGGGGTTAGTGTTTGTTGTTAGGGGTTTAGGGTTGTTTCTTGTTGGGGTTTAGTAGTTTTACTTGTTAGGGTTTTAGTGTTGTTTGTGGTTAGAGGCTTAGTGTTGTTGTTTGTTAGGGGGTTAGGGTTTGTTGTTAGGAGGTTAGGGTTGTTTGTTGTTACAGGGTTAGGTTAGTTTCTTGTAAGGGGTTTAGTGTTGTTTGTTGTTAGGGGGTTAGTGTTTGCTGTTAGGGGTTTAGGGTTGTTTCTTTTTGAGGTTTAGTAGTTTTTCTTGTTAGGGTGTTAGTGTTGTTTGTGGTTAGGGGGTTAGTGTTGTTTGTTCTTACGGGGTTAGTGTTGTTTGTGGTTAGGGTGTTAGTGTTGTTTGTGGTTAGGGGGTGAGAGTTGTTGGTTGTTAGGGGGTTAGGATTGTTTGTTGTTAGGGGTTTAGGGTTGTTTGTTGTTAGGGGGTTAAGGTGGTTTGTTGTTAGGAGGTTAGGGCTGTTTGTTGTTACAGGGTTAGGTTAGTTTCTTGTTAGGGGTTTAGTGTTGTTTGTTGTCAGGGGGTTAGTGTTTGTTGTTAGGGGTTTAGTGTTGTTTCTTGTTGGGGTTTAGTGGTTTTTGTTGTTAGGGTGTTAGTGTTGTTTGTTGTTAGGGGTATAGTGTTGTTTGTTGTTAGGGGTTTAAGGTTGTTTGCTGTTAGGAGGTTAGGGTTGTTTGTTGTTACGGGGTTAGGTTAGTTTCTTGTTAGGGGTTTAGTGTTGTTTGTTGTTAGGGGGTTAGTGTTTGTTGTTAGGGGTTTAGTGTTGTTTCTTGTTGGGGTTTAGTGGTTTTTGTTGTTAGGGTGTTAGTGTTGTTTGTTGTTAGGGGTATAGTGTTGTTTGTTGTTAGGGGTTTAAGGTTGTTTGCTGTTAGGAGGTTAGGGTTGTTTGTTGTTACGGGGTTAGGTTAGTTTCTTGTTAGGGGTTTAGTGTTGTTTGTTGTTAGGGGGTTAGTGTTTGTTGTTAGGGGTTTAGGGTTGTTTCTTGTTGGGGTTTAGTAGTTTTTGTTGTTAGGGTGTTAGCGTTGTTTGTGGTTAGGGGGTTAGTGTTGTTGTTTGTTAGGGGGTTAGGGTTGTTTGTTGTTAGGAGGTTAGGTTTGTTTGTTTTTACAGGGTTAGGTTAGTTTCTTGTTAGGGGTTTAGTGATGTTTGTTGTTAGGGGGTTAGTGTTTGTTGTTAGGGGTTTAGTGTTGTTTCTTGTTGGAGTTTAGTGGTTTTTGTTGTTAGGGTGTTAGTGTTGTTTGTTGTTAGGGGTTTAGGGTTGTTTCTTGTTGGGTTTAGTAGTTTTTGTTGTTAGGGTGTTAGTGTTGTTTGTTGTTAGGGGGTTAGTGTAGTTTGTTCTTACGGGGTTAGTGTTGTTTGTGGTTAGGGTGTTAGTGTTGTTTGTGGTTAGGGGGTATGCGTTGTTGGTTGTTAGGGAGTTAGGTTAGTTTCTTGTTAGGGGTTTAGTGTTGTTTGCTGTTAGGGGGTTAGTGTTTGTTGTTAGGGGTTTAGGGTTGTTTCTTCTTGGGGTTTAGTAGTTTTTGTTGTTAGGGTGTTAGTGTTGTTTGTGGTTAGGGGGTTAGTGTTGTTGTTTGTTAGGGGGTTAGGGTTATTTGTTGTTAGGAGGTTAGGGTTGTTTGTTGTTACAGGGTTAGGATAGTTTCTTGTTAGGGGTTTAGTGTTGTTTGTTGTTAGGGGGTTAGTGTTTGTTGTTAGGGGTTTAGGGTTGTTTCTTGTTGGGGTTTAGTAGTTTTTGTTGTTAGGGTGTTAGTGTTGTTTGTGGTTAGGGTGTTAGTGTTGTTTGTTCTTACGGGGTTAGTGTTGTTTGTGGTTAGGGTGTTAGTGTTGTTTGTGGTTAGGGGGTGAGAGTTGTTGGTTGTTAGGGGGTTAGGATTGTTTGTTGTTAGGGGTTTAGGGTTGTTTGTTGTTAGGGGGTTAAGGTTGTTTGTTGTTAGGAGGTTAGGGCTGTTTGTTGTTACAGGGTTAGTTTAGTTTCTTGTTAGGGGTTTAGTGTTGTTTGTTGTTAGGGGGTTAGTGTTTGTTGTTAGGGGTTTAGTGTTATTTCTTGTTGGGATTAAGTGGTTTTTGTTGTTAGGGTGTTAGTGTTGTTTGTTGTTAGGGGTTTAGGGTTGTTTGTTGTTAGGGGTTTAAGGTTGTTGTTAGGAGGTTAGGGTTGTTTGTTGTTACGGGGTTAGGTTAGTTTCTTGTTAGGGGTTTAGTGTTGTTTGTTGTTAGGGGGTTAGTGTTTTTTGTTAGGGGTTTAGGGTTGTTTCTTGTTGGGGTTTAGTAGTTTTTGTTGTTAGAGTGTTAGTGTTGTTTGTTGTTAGGGGGTTAGAGTTGTTTGTTCTTACGGGGTTAGTGTTGTTTGTGGTTAGGGTGTTAGTGTTGGTTGTGGTTAGGGTGTGTGCGTTGTTGGTTGTTAGGGGGTTAGGATTGTTTGTTGTTAGGGGTTTAGGGTTGTTTGTTGTTAGGGGGTTAAGGTTGTTTGTTGTTAGGAGGTTAGGGTTGTTTGTTGTTACAGGGTTAGGTTAGTTTCTTGTTAGGGGTTTAGTGTTGTTTGTTGTTAGGAGGTTAGTGTTTGTTGTTAGGGGTTTAGTGTTGTTTCTTTTTGGGGTTTAGTGGTTTTTGTTCTTAGGGTGTTAGTGTTGTTTGTTGTTAGGGGTTTAGGGTTGTTTGTTGTTAGGGGTTTAAGGTTGTTTGTTGTTAGGAGGTTAGGTTTATTTGTTGTTACAGGGTTAGGTTAGTTTCTTGTTAGGGGTTTAGTGTTGTTTGTTGTTAGGGGGTTAGTGTTTGTTGTTAGGGGTTTAGGGTTGTTTCTTGTTGGGGTTTAGTAGTTTTAGTTGTTAGGGTGTTAGTGTTGTTTGTGGTTAGGGGCTTAGTGTTGTTGTTTGTTAGGGGGTTAGGGTTTGTTGTTAGGAGGTTAGGGTTGTTTGTTGTTACAGGGTTAGGTTAGTTTATTGTTCGGGGTTTAGTGTTGTTTGTTGTTAGGGGGTTAGTGTTTGTTGTTAGGGGTTTATTGTTGTTTCTCGTTGGGGTTTAGTGGTTTTTGTTGTTAGGGTGTCAGTGTTGTTTGTTGTTAGGGGTTATGGTTGTTTGTTGTTAGGAGTTTAAGGTTGTTTGTTGTTAGGAGGTTAGGGTTGTTTGTTGTTACGGGTTAGGTTAGTTTCTTGTTAGCGGTTTAGTGTTGTTTGTTGTTAGGGGGTTAGTGTTTGTTGTTAGAGGTTTAGGGTTGTTTCTTGTTGGAGTTTAGTAGTTTTTGTTGTTAGGGTGTTAGTGTTGTTTGTTGTTAGGGGGTTAGTGTTGTTTGTTCTTACGGGGTTAGTGTTGTTTGTGGTTAGGGTGTTAGTGTTGTTTGTGGTTAGGGGGTGAGCGTTGTTGGTTGTTAGGGGGTTAGGATTGTTTGTTGTTAGGGGTTTAAGGTTGTTTTTTGTTAGGAGGTTAGGGTTGTTTGTTGTTACGGGGTTAGGTTAGTTTCTTGTTAGGGGTTTAGTGTTGTTTGTTGTTAGGGGGTTAGTGTTTGTTGCTAGGGGTTTAGGATTGTTTCTTGTTGGGGTTTAGTAGTTTTTGTTGTTAGGGTGTTAGTGTTGTTTGTTGTTAGGGCATTAGTGTAGTTTGTTCTTACGGGGTTAGTGTTGTTTGTGGTTAGGGTGTTAGTGTTCTTTGTGGTTAGGAGGTGTGCGTTGTTGGTTGTTGGGGGTTAGGATTGTTTGTTGTTAGGGGTTTAGGGTTGTTTGTTGTTAGGGGGTTAAGGATGTTTGTTGTTAGGATGTTAGGATTGTTTGTTGTTAGGGGGTTAGTGTTGTTTGTTAGGGGGTTAGGGTTGTTTGTTGTTAGGAGGTTAGGTTTGTTTGTTTTTACAGGGTTAGGTTAGTTTCTTGTTAAGGGTTTAGTGATGTTTGTTGTTAGGGGGTTAGTGTTTGTTGTTAGGGGTTTAGTGTTGTTTCTTGTTGGAGTTTAGTGGTTTTATTTGTTAGGGTGTTAGTGTTGTTTGTTGTTAGGGGTTTAGGGTTGTTTGTTGTTAGGGGTTTAAGGTTGTTTGTTGTTAGGAGGTTAGGGTTGTTTGTTGTTACGGGGTTAGGTAAGTTTCTTGTTAGGGGTTTAGTGTTGTTTGTTGTTAGGGGGTTAGTGTTTGTTGTTAGGGGTTTAGGGTTGTTTCTTGTTGGGTTTAGTAGTTTTTGTTGTTAGGGTGTTAGTGTTGTTTGTTGTTAGGGGGTTAGTGTAGTTTGTTCTTACGGGGTTAGTGTTGTTTGTGGTTAGGGTGTTAGTGTTGTTTGTGGTTGGGGGTGTGCGTTGTTGGTTGTTAGGGAGTTAGGTTAGTTTCTTGTTAGGGGTTTAGTGTTGTTTGCTATTAGGGGGTTAGTGTTTGTTGTTAGGGGTTTAGGGTTGTTTCTTCTTGGGGTTTAGTAGTTTTTGTTGTTAGGGTGTTAGTGTTGTTTGTTTTTAGGGGGTTAGTGTTGTTGTTTGTTAGGGGGTTAGGGTTATTTGTTGTTAGGAGGTTAGGGTTGTTTGTTGTTACAGGGTTAGGTTAGTTTCTTGTTAGCGGTTTAGTGTTGTTTGTTGTTAGGGGGTTAGTGTTTGTTGTTAGGGGTTTAGTGTTGTTTCTTGTTGGGGTTTAGTGTTTTTGTTGGTAGTGTGTTAGTGTTGTTTGTTGTTAGGGGTTTAGGGTTGTTTGTTGTTAGGGGTTTAAGGTTGTTTTTTGTTAGGAGGTTAGGGTTGTTTGTTGTTACAGGGTTAGGTTAGTTTCTTGTTAGGGGTTTAGTGTTGTTTGTTGTTAGGTGGTTAGTGTTTGTTGTTAGGGGTTTAGTGTTGTTTCTTGTTGGGGTTTAGTGGTTTTTGTTGTTAGGGTGTTAGTGTTGTTTGTTGTTAGGGGTTTAGGGTTGTTTGTTGTTAGGGGTTTAAGGTTGTTTGTTGTTAGGAGGTTAGGGTTGTTTGTTGTTACGGGGTTATTTTAGTTTCTTGTTAGGGTTTTAGTGTTGTTTGCTGTTAGGGGGTTAGTGTTTGTTTTTAGGGGTTTAGGGTTGTTTCTTGTTGGGGTTTAGTAGTTTTTGTTGTTAGGGTGTTAGTGTTGTTTGTGGTTAGGGGGTTAGTGTTGTTTGTTCTTACGGGGTTAGTGTTGTTTGTGGTTAGGGTGTTAGTGTTGTTTGTGGTTAGGGGGTGAGAGTTGTTGGTTGTTAGGGGGTTAGGATTGTTTGTTGTTAGGGGTTTAGGGTTGTTTGTTGTTAGGGGGTTAAGGTTTTTTGTTGTTAGGAGGTTAGGGCTGTTTGTTGTTACAGGGTTAGGTTAGTTTTTTGTTAGGGGTTTAGTGTTGTTTGTTGTTAGGGGGTTAGTGTTTGTTGTTAGGGGTTTAGTGTTGTTTCTTGTTGGGGTTTAGTGGTTTTTGTTGTTAGGGTGTTAGTGTTGTTTGTTGTTAGGGGTTTAGGGTTGTTTGTTGTTAGGGGTTTAAGGTTGTTTGTTGTTAGGAGGTTAGTGTTGTTTGTTGTTACGGGTTTAGGTTAGTTTCTTGTTAGGGGTTTAGTGTTGTTTGTTGTTAGGGGGTTAGTGTTTGTTGTTAGGGGTTTAGGGTTGTTTCTTGTTGGGGTTTAGTAGTTTCTGTTGTTAGGGTGTTAGTGTTGTTTGTTGTTAGGGGGTTAGTGTTGTTTCTTCCTACGGGGTTAGTGTTGTTTGTGGTTAGGGTGTTAGTGTTGTTTGTCGCTAGGGGGTGTGCGTTGTTGGTTGTTAGGGGGTTAGGATTGCTTGTTGTTAGGGGTTTAGGGTTGTTTGTTGTTAGGGAGTTAAGATTGTTTGTTGTTAGGAGGTTAGGGTTGTTTGTTGTTACAGGGGTAGGTTAGTTTCTTGTTAGGGGTTTAGTGTTGTTTGTTGTTAGGGGGTTAATGTTTGTTGTTAGGGGTTTAGTGTTGTTTCTTGTTGGGGTTTAGTGTTTTTTGTTGTTAGGGTGTTAGTGTTTTTTGTTGTTAGGGGTTTAGGGTTGTTTGTTGTTAGGGGTTTCAGGTTGTTTGTTGTTAGGAGGTTAGGGTTGTTTGTTGTTACAGGGTTAGGTTAGTTTCTTGTTAGGGGTTTAGTGTTGTTTGTTGTTAGGGGGTTAGTGTTTGTTGTTAGGGGTTTAGGGTTGTTTCTTGTTGGCGTTTAGTAGTTTTTGTTGTTAGGGTGTTAGTGTTGTTTGTTGTTAGGGGGTTAGTATTGTTTGTTCTTAGGGAGTTACTGTTGTTTGTGGTTAGGGTGTTAGTGTTTGTGGATAGGGGGTGTGCGTTGTTGGTTGTTAGGGGGTTAGGATTGTTTGTTGTTAGGGGTTTAGGGTTGTTTGTTGTTAGGGGCTTAAGGTTGTTTGTTGTTAGGAGGTTAGGGTTGTTTTTTGTTACGGGTTTAGGTTAGTTTCTTGTTAGGGGTTTAGTGTTGTTTGTTGTTAGGGGGTTAGTGTTTGTTGTTACGGGTTTAGTGTTGTTTCTTGTTGGGGTTTAGTGTTTTTTGTTGTTAGGGGTTTAGGGTTGTTTGTTGTTAGGGGTATAAGGTTGTTTGTTGTTAGGAGGTTAGGGTTGTTTGTTGTTACAGGGCTAGGTTATTTTCTTGTAAGGGGTTTAGTGTTGTTTGTTGTTAGGGGGCTAGTGTTTTTTGTTAGGGGTTTAGGGTTGTTTCTTGTTGGGGTTTAGTGGTTTTTGTTGTTAGGGTGTTAGTGTTGTTTGTTGTTAGGGGTTTAGGGTTGTTTGTTGTTAGGGGTTTAAGGTTGTTTGCTGTTAGGAGGTTAGGGTTGTTTGTTGTTACGGGGTTAGGTTAGTTTCTTGTTAGGGGTTTAGTGTTGTTTGTTGTTAGGGGGTTAGTGTTTGTTGTTAGGGGTTTAGGGTTGTTTCTTGTTGGGGTTTAGTAGTTTTTGTTGTTAGGGTGTTAGTGTTGTTTGTGGTTAGGGGGTTAGTGTTGTTGTTTGTTAGGGGGTTAGGGTTGTTTGTTGTTAGGAGGTTAGGGTTGTTTGTTGTTACAGGGTTAGGTTAGTTTCTTGTTAGGGGTTTAGTGATGTTTGTTGTTAGGGGTTAGTGTTTGTTGTTAGGGGTTTAGTGTTGTTTCTTGTTGGGGTTTATTGGTTTTTGTTGTTAGGGCGTTAGTGTTGTTTGTTGTTAGGGGTTTAGGGTTGTTTGTTGTTAGGGGTTTAAGGTTGTTTGTTGTTAGGAGGTTAGGGTTGTTTGTTGTTACGGGGTTAGGTAAGTTGCTTGTTAGGGGTTTAGTGTTGTTTGTTGTTAGGGGGTTAGTGTTTGTTGTTAGGGGTTTAGGGTTGTTTCTTGTTGGGTTTAGTAGTTTTTGTTGTTAGGGTGTTAATGTTGTTTGTTGTTAGGGGGTTAGTGTAGTTTGTTCTTACGGGGTTAGTGTTGTTTGTGGTTAGGGTGTTAGTGTTGTTTGTGGTTAGGGGGTGTGCGTTGTTGGTTGTTAGGGGGTTACGTTAGTTTCTTGTTAGGGGTTTAGTGTTGTTTGCTGTTAGGGGGTTAGTGTTTGTTGTTAGGGGTTTAGGGTTGTTTCTTGTTGGGGTTTAGTAGTTTTTGTTAGGGTGTTAGTGTTGTTTGTGGTTAGGGGGTTAGTGTTGTTGTTTGTTAGGGGGTTAGGGTTATTTGTTGTTAGGAGGTTAGGGTTGTTTGTTGTTACAGGGTTAGGTTAGTTTCTTGTTAGGGGTTTAGTGTTGTTTGTTGTTAGGGGGTTAGTGTTTGTTGTTAGGGGTTTAGTGTTGTTTCTTGTTGGGGTTTAGTGTTTTTGTTGGTAGTGTGTTAGTGTTGTTTGTTGTTAGGGGTTTAGGGTTGTTTGTTGTTAGGGGTTTAAGGTTGTTTGTTGTTAGGAGGTTAGGGTTGTTTGTTTTTACAGGGTTAGGTTAGTTTCTTGTTAGGGGTTTAGTGATGTTTGTTGTTAGGGGTTAGTGTTTGTTGTTAGGGGTTTAGTGTTGTTTCTTGTTGGGGTTTAGTGGTTTTTGTTCTTAGGGCGTTAGTGTTGTTTGTTGTTAGGGGTTTAGGGTTGTTTGTTGTTAGGGGTTTAAGGTTGTTTGTTGTTAGGAGGTTAGGGTTGTTTGTTGTTACGGGGTTAGGTAAGTTGCTTGTTAGGGGTTTAGTGTTGTTTGTTGTTAGGGGGTTAGTGTTTGTTGTTAGGGGTTTAGGGTTGTTTCTTGTTGGGTTTCGTAGTTTTTGTTGTTAGGGTGTTAATGTTGTTTGTTGTTAGGGGGTTAGTGTAGTTTGTTCTTACGGGGTTAGTGTTGTTTGTCGTTAGGGTGTTAGTGTTGTTTGTGGTTAGGGGGTGTGCGTTGTTGGTTGTTAGGGGGTTACGTTAGTTTCTTGTTAGGGGTTTAGTGTTGTTTGCTGTTAGGGGGTTAGTGTTTGTTGTTAGGGGTTTAGGGTTGTTTCTTGTTGGGGTTTAGTAGTTTTTGTTAGGGTGTTAGTGTTGTTTGTGGTTAGGGGGTTAGTGTTGTTGTTTGTTAGGGGGTTAGGGTTATTTGTTGTTAGGAGGTTAGGGTTGTTTGTTGTTACAGGGTTAGGTTAGTTTCTTGTTAGGGGTTTAGTGTTGTTTGTTGTTAGGGGGTTAGTGTTTGTTGTTAGGGGTTTAGTGTTGTTTCTTGTTGGGGTTTAGTGTTTTTGTTGGTAGTGTGTTAGTGTTGTTTGTTGTTAGGGGTTTACGGTTGTTTGTTGTTAGGGGTTTAAGGTTGTTTGTTGTTAGGAGGTTAGGGTTGTTTGTTGTTACGGGGTTAGGTTAGTTTCTTGTTAGGGGATTAGTGTTGTTTGTTGTTAGGGGGTTAGTGTTTGTTGTTAGGGGTTTAGGGTTGTTTCTTGTTGGGGTTTAGTAGTTTTTGTTGTTAGGGTGTTAGTGTTGTTTGTGGTTAGGGTGTTAGTGTTGTTTGTGGTTAGGGGTTAGTGTTGTTTGTTCTTACGGGGTTAGTGTTGTTTGTGGTTAGGGTGTTAGTGTTGTTTGTGGTTAGGGTGTTAGTGTTGTTTTTGGTTAGGGGGTGTGCGTTGTTGGTTGTTACGGGGTTAGGATTGTTTGTTGTTAGGGGTTTAGGGTTGTTTGTTGTTAGGGGGTTAAGGTTGTTTGTTGTTAGGAGGTTAGGGTTGTTTGTTGTTACAGGTTTAGGTTAGTTTCTTGTTAGGGGTTTAGTGTTGTTTGTTGTTAGGGGGTTAGTGTTTGTTGTTAGGGGTTTAGTGTTGTTTCTTGTTGGGGTTTAGTGGTTTTTGTTGTTAGGGTGTTAGTGTTCTTTGTTGTTAGGGGTTTAGGGTTGTTTGTTGTTAGGGGTTTAAGATTGTTTGTTGTTAGGAGGTTAGGGTTGTTTGTTGTTACGGGGTTAGGTTAGTTTCTTGTTAGGGGTTTAGTGTTGTTTGTTGTTAGGGGGTTAGTGTTTGTTGTTAGGGGTTTAGGGCTGTTTCTTGTTGGGGTTTAGTAGTTTTTGTTGTTAGGGTGTTAGTGTTGTTTGTGGTTAGGGTGTTAGTGTTGTTGTTTGTTAGGGGGATAAGGTTGTTTTTTGTTAGGAGGTTAGGGTTGTTTGTTGTTACAGGGTTAGGTTAGTTTCTTGTTAGGGGTTTAGTGTTGTTTGTTGTTAGGGGGTTAGTGTTTGTTGTTAGGGGTTTAGAGTTGTTTCTTGTTGGGGTTTAGTGGTTTTTGTTGTTAGGGTGTTAGTGTTGTTTGTTGTTAGGGGTTTAGGGTTGTTTGTTGTTAGGGGTTTAAAGTTGTTTGTTGTTAGGAGGTTAGGGTTGTTTGTTGTTACGGGGTTAGGTTAGTTTCTTGTTAGGGGTTTAGTGTTGTTTGCTGTTAGGGGGTTAGTGTTTTTGTTAGGGGTTTAGGGTTGTTTCTTGTTGGGGTTTAGTAGTTTTTGTTGTTAGGGTGTTAGTGTTGTTTGTGGTTAGGGGGTTAGTGTTGTTTGTTCTTACGGGGTTAGTGTTGTTTGTGGTTAGGGTGTTAGTGTTGTTTGTGGTTAGGGGGTGAGAGTTGTTGGTTGTTAGGTGGTAAGGATTGTTTTTTGTTAGGGGTTTAGGGTTGTTTGTTGTTAGGGGGTTAAGGTTGTTTGTTGTTAGGAGGTTAGGGTTGTTTGTTGTTACAGGGTTAGGTTAGTTTCTTCTTAGGGGTTTAGTGTTGTTTGTTGTTAGGGGGTTAGTGTTTGTTGTTAGGGGTTTAGGGTTGTTTCTTGTTGGGGTTTAGTGGTTTTTGTTGTTAGGGTGTTAGTGTTGTTTCTTGTTAGGGGTTTAGGGTTGTTTGTTGTTAGGGGTTTAAGGTTGTTTGTTGTTAGGGGGTTAGGGTTGTTTGTTGTTACGGGGTTAGGTTAGTTTCTTGTTAGGGGTTTAGTGTTGTTTGTTGTTAGGGGGTTAGTGTTTGTTGTTAGGGGTTTAGGGTTGTTTCTTGTTGGGGTTTAGTAGTTTTAGTTGTTAGGGTGTTAGTGTTGTTTGTGGTTAGGGGCTTAGTGTTGATGTTTGTTAGGGGGTTAGGGTTGTTTGTTGTTAGGAGGTTAGGGTTGTTTGTTGTTACAGGGTTAGGTTAGTTTCTTGTTAGGGGTTTAGTGTTGTTTGTTGTTAGGGGGTTAGTGTTTGTTGTTAGGGGTTTAGGGTTGCTTCTTGTTGGGGTTTAGTGGTTTTTGTTGTTAGGGTGTTAGTGTTGTTTGTTGTTAGGGGTTTAGGGTTGTTTGTTGTTAGGGGTTTAAGGTTGTTTGTTGTTAGGAGGTTAGGGTTGTTTGTTGTTACGGGTTTAGGTTAGTTTCTTGTTAGGGGTTTAGTGTTGTTTGTTGTTAGGGGGTTAGTGTTTGTTGTTAGGGGTTTAGGGTTGTTTCTTGTTGGCGTTTAGTAGTTTTTGTTGTTAGGGTGTTAGTGTTGTTTGTTGTTAGGGGGTTAGTATTGTTTGTTCTTAGGGAGTTACTGTTGTTTGTGGTTAGGGTGTTAGTGTTTGTGGATAGGGGGTGTGCGTTGTTGGTTGTTAGGGGGTTAGGATTGTTTGTTGTTAGGGGTTTAGGGTTGTTTGTTGTTAGGGGCTTAAGGTTGTTTGTTGTTAGGAGGTTAGGGTTGTTTTTTGTTACGGGTTTAGGTTAGTTTCTTGTTAGGGGTTTAGTGTTGTTTGTTGTTAGGGGGTTAGTGTTTGTTGTTACGGGTTTAGTGTTGTTTCTTGTTGGGGTTTAGTGTTTTTTGTTGTTAGGGGTTTAGGGTTGTTTGTTGTTAGGGGTATAAGGTTGTTTGTTGTTAGGAGGTTAGGGTTGTTTGTTGTTACAGGGTTAGGTTATTTTCTTGTAAGGGGTTTAGTGTTGTTTGTTGTTAGGGGGCTAGTGTTTTTTGTTAGGGGTTTAGGGTTGTTTCTTGTTGGGGTTTAGTGGTTTTTGTTGTTAGGGTGTTAGTGTTGTTTGTTGTTAGGGGTTTAGGGTTGTTTGTTGTTAGGGGTTTAAGGTTGTTTGCTGTTAGGAGGTTAGGGTTGTTTGTTGTTACGGGGTTAGGTTAGTTTCTTGTTAGGGGTTTAGTGTTGTTTGTTGTTAGGGGGTTAGTGTTTGTTGTTAGGGGTTTAGGGTTGTTTCTTGTTGGGGTTTAGTAGTTTTTGTTGTTAGGGTGTTAGTGTTGTTTGTGGTTAGGGGGTTAGTGTTGTTGTTTGTTAGGGGGTTAGGGTTGTTTGTTGTTAGGAGGTTAGGGTTGTTTGTTGTTACAGGGTTAGGTTAGTTTCTTGTTAGGGGTTTAGTGATGTTTGTTGTTAGGGGTTAGTGTTTGTTGTTAGGGGTTTAGTGTTGTTTCTTGTTGGGGTTTATTGGTTTTTGTTGTTAGGGCGTTAGTGTTGTTTGTTGTTAGGGGTTTAGGGTTGTTTGTTGTTAGGGGTTTAAGGTTGTTTGTTGTTAGGAGGTTAGGGTTGTTTGTTGTTACGGGGTTAGGTAAGTTGCTTGTTAGGGGTTTAGTGTTGTTTGTTGTTAGGGGGTTAGTGTTTGTTGTTAGGGGTTTAGGGTTGTTTCTTGTTGGGTTTAGTAGTTTTTGTTGTTAGGGTGTTAATGTTGTTTGTTGTTAGGGGGTTAGTGTAGTTTGTTCTTACGGGGTTAGTGTTGTTTGTGGTTAGGGTGTTAGTGTTGTTTGTGGTTAGGGGGTGTGCGTTGTTGGTTGTTAGGGGGTTACGTTAGTTTCTTGTTAGGGGTTTAGTGTTGTTTGCTGTTAGGGGGTTAGTGTTTGTTGTTAGGGGTTTAGGGTTGTTTCTTGTTGGGGTTTAGTAGTTTTTGTTAGGGTGTTAGTGTTGTTTGTGGTTAGGGGGTTAGTGTTGTTGTTTGTTAGGGGGTTAGGGTTATTTGTTGTTAGGAGGTTAGGGTTGTTTGTTGTTACAGGGTTAGGTTAGTTTCTTGTTAGGGGTTTAGTGTTGTTTGTTGTTAGGGGGTTAGTGTTTGTTGTTAGGGGTTTAGTGTTGTTTCTTGTTGGGGTTTAGTGTTTTTGTTGGTAGTGTGTTAGTGTTGTTTGTTGTTAGGGGTTTAGGGTTGTTTGTTGTTAGGGGTTTAAGGTTGTTTGTTGTTAGGAGGTTAGGGTTGTTTGTTTTTACAGGGTTAGGTTAGTTTCTTGTTAGGGGTTTAGTGATGTTTGTTGTTAGGGGTTAGTGTTTGTTGTTAGGGGTTTAGTGTTGTTTCTTGTTGGGGTTTAGTGGTTTTTGTTCTTAGGGCGTTAGTGTTGTTTGTTGTTAGGGGTTTAGGGTTGTTTGTTGTTAGGGGTTTAATGTTGTTTGTTGTTAGGAGGTTAGGGTTGTTTGTTGTTACGGGGTTAGGTAAGTTGCTTGTTAGGGGTTTAGTGTTGTTTGTTGTTAGGGGGTTAGTGTTTGTTGTTAGGGGTTTAGGGTTGTTTCTTGTTGGGTTTCGTAGTTTTTGTTGTTAGGGTGTTAATGTTGTTTGTTGTTAGGGGTTAGTGTAGTTTGTTCTTACGGGGTTAGTGTTGTTTGTCGTTAGGGTGTTAGTGTTGTTTGTGGTTAGGGGGTGTGCGTTGTTGGTTGTTAGGGGGTTACGTTAGTTTCTTGTTAGGGGTTTAGTGTTGTTTGCTGTTAGGGGGTTAGTGTTTGTTGTTAGGGGTTTAGGGTTGTTTCTTGTTGGGGTTTCGTAGTTTTTGTTAGGGTGTTAGTGTTGTTTGTGGTTAGGGGGTTAGTGTTGTTGTTTGTTAGGGGGTTAGGGTTATTTGTTGTTAGGAGGTTAGGGTTGTTTGTTGTTACAGGGTTAGGTTAGTTTCTTGTTAGGGGTTTAGTGTTGTTTGTTGTTAGGGGGTTAGTGTTTGTTGTTAGGGGTTTAGTGTTGTTTCTTGTTGGGGTTTAGTGTTTTTGTTGGTAGTGTGTTAGTGTTGTTTGTTGTTAGGGGTTTACGGTTGTTTGTTGTTAGGGGTTTAAGGTTGTTTGTTGTTAGGAGGTTAGGGTTGTTTGTTGTTACGGGGTTAGGTTAGTTTCTTGTTAGGGGATTAGTGTTGTTTGTTGTTAGGGGGTTAGTGTTTGTTGTTAGGGGTTTAGGGTTGTTTCTTGTTGGGTTTAGTAGTTTTTGTTGTTAGGGTGTTAATGTTGTTTGTTGTTAGGGGGTTAGTGTAGTTTGTTCTTACGGGGTTAGTGTTGTTTGTGGTTAGGGTGTTAGTGTTGTTTGTGGTTAGGGGGTGTGCGTTGTTGGTTGTTAGGGGGTTACGTTAGTTTCTTGTTAGGGGTTTAGTGTTGTTTGCTGTTAGGGGGTTAGTGTTTGTTGTTAGGGGTTTAGGGTTGTTTCTTGTTGGGGTTTAGTAGTTTTTGTTAGGGTGTTAGTGTTGTTTGTGGTTAGGGGGTTAGTGTTGTTGTTTGTTAGGGGGTTAGGGTTATTTGTTGTTAGGAGGTTAGGGTTGTTTGTTGTTACAGGGTTAGGTTAGTTTCTTGTTAGGGGTTTAGTGTTGTTTGTTGTTAGGGGGTTAGTGTTTGTTGTTAGGGGTTTAGTGTTGTTTCTTGTTGGGGTTTAGTGTTTTTGTTGGTAGTGTGTTAGTGTTGTTTGTTGTTAGGGGTTTAGGGTTGTTTGTTGTTAGGGGTTTAAGGTTGTTTGTTGTTAGGAGGTTAGGGTTGTTTGTTTTTACAGGGTTAGGTTAGTTTCTTGTTAGGGGTTTAGTGATGTTTGTTGTTAGGGGTTAGTGTTTGTTGTTAGGGGTTTAGTGTTGTTTCTTGTTGGGGTTTAGTGGTTTTTGTTCTTAGGGCGTTAGTGTTGTTTGTTGTTAGGGGTTTAGGGTTGTTTGTTGTTAGGGGTTTAAGGTTGTTTGTTGTTAGGAGGTTAGGGTTGTTTGTTGTTACGGGGTTAGGTAAGTTGCTTGTTAGGGGTTTAGTGTTGTTTGTTGTTAGGGGGTTAGTGTTTGTTGTTAGGGGTTTAGGGTTGTTTCTTGTTGGGTTTCGTAGTTTTTGTTGTTAGGGTGTTAATGTTGTTTGTTGTTAGGGGTTAGTGTAGTTTGTTCTTACGGGGTTAGTGTTGTTTGTCGTTAGGGTGTTAGTGTTGTTTGTGGTTAGGGGGTGTGCGTTGTTGGTTGTTAGGGGGTTAGGTTAGTTTCTTGTTAGGGGATTAGTGTTGTTTGTTGTTAGGGGGTTAGTGTTTGTTGTTAGGGGTTTAGGGTTGTTTCTTGTTGGGGTTTAGTAGTTTTTGTTGTTAGGGTGTTAGTGTTGTTTGTGGTTAGGGTGTTAGTGTTGTTTGTGGTTAGGGGTTAGTGTTGTTTGTTCTTACGGGGTTAGTGTTGTTTGTGGTTAGGGTGTTAGTGTTGTTTGTGGTTAGGGTGTTAGTGTTGTTTTTGGTTAGGGGGTGTGCGTTGTTGGTTGTTACGGGGTTAGGATTGTTTGTTGTTAGGGGTTTAGGGTTGTTTGTTGTTAGGGGGTTAAGGTTGTTTGTTGTTAGGAGGTTAGGGTTGTTTGTTGTTACAGGTTTAGGTTAGTTTCTTGTTAGGGGTTTAGTGTTGTTTGTTGTTAGGGGGTTAGTGTTTGTTGTTAGGGGTTTAGTGTTGTTTCTTGTTGGGGTTTAGTGGTTTTTGTTGTTAGGGTGTTAGTGTTCTTTGTTGTTAGGGGTTTAGGGTTGTTTGTTGTTAGGGGTTTAAGATTGTTTCTTGTTAGGAGGTTAGGGTTGTTTGTTGTTACGGGGTTAGGTTAGTTTCTTGTTAGGGGTTTAGTGTTGTTTGTTGTTAGGGGGTTAGTGTTTGTTGTTAGGGGTTTAGGGCTGTTTCTTGTTGGGATTTAGTAGTTTTTGTTGTTAGGGTGTTAGTGTTGTTTGTGGTTAGGGTGTTAGTGTTGTTGTTTGTTAGGGGGATAAGGTTGTTTTTTGTTAGGAGGTTAGGGTTGTTTGTTGTTACAGGGTTAGGTTAGTTTCTTGTTAGGGGTTTAGTGTTGTTTGTTGTTAGGGGGTTAGTGTTTGTTGTTAGGGGTTTAGAGTTGTTTCTTGTTGGGGTTTAGTGGTTTTTGTTGTTAGGGTGTTAGTGTTGTTTGTTGTTAGGGGTTTAGGGTTGTTTGTTGTTAGGGGTTTAAAGTTGTTTGTTGTTAGGAGGTTAGGGTTGTTTGTTGTTACGGGGTTAGGTTAGTTTCTTGTTAGGGGTTTAGTGTTGTTTGCTGTTAGGGGGTTAGTGTTTTTGTTAGGGGTTTAGGGTTGTTTCTTGTTGGGGTTTAGTAGTTTTTGTTGTTAGGGTGTTAGTGTTGTTTGTGGTTAGGGGGTTAGTGTTGTTTGTTCTTACGGGGTTAGTGTTGTTTGTGGTTAGGGTGTTAGTGTTGTTTGTGGTTAGGGGGTGAGAGTTGTTGGTTGTTAGGTGGTAAGGATTGTTTGTTGTTAGGGGTTTAGGGTTGTTTGTTGTTAGGGGGTTAAGGTTGTTTGTTGTTAGGAGGTTAGGGCTGTTTGTTGTTACAGGGTTAGGTTAGTTTCTTGTTAGGGGTTTAGTGTTGTTTGTTGTTAGGGGGTTAGTGTTTGTTGTTAGGGGTTTAGTGTTATTTCTTGTTGGGGTTAAGTGGTTTTTGTTGTTAGGGTGTTAGTGTTGTTTGTTGTTAGGGGTTTAGGGTTGTTTGTTGTTAGGGGTTTAAGGTTGTTGTTAGGAGGTTAGGGTTGTTTGTTGTTACGGGGTTAGGTAAGTTTCTTGTTAGGGGTTTAGTGTTGTTTGTTGTTATGGGGTTAGTGTTTTTTGTTAGGGGTTTAGGGTTGTTTCTTGTTGGGGTTTAGTAGTTTTTGTTGTTAGGGTGTTAGTGTTGTTTGTTGTTAGGGGGTTAGAGTTGTTTGTTCTTACGGGGTTAGTGGTGTTTGTGGTTAGGGTGTTAGTGTTGTTTGTGGTTAGGGGGTGTGCGTTGTTGGTTGTTAGGGGGTTAGGATTGTTTGTTGTTAGGGGTTTAGGGTTGTTTGTTGTTAGGGGGTTAAGGTTGTTTGTTGTTAGGAGGTTAGGGTTGTCTGTTGTTACAGGGTTAGGTTAGTTTCTTGTTAGGGGTTTAGTGTTGTTTGTTGTTAGGAGGTTAGTGTTCGTTGTTAGGGGTTTAGTGTTGTTTCTTTTTGGGGTTTAGTGGTTTTTGTTGTTAGGGTGTTAGTGTTGTTTGTTGTTAGGGGTTTAGGGTTGTTTGTTGTTAGGGGTTTAAGGTTGTTTGTTGTTAGGAGGTTAGGGTTGTTTGTTGTTACAGGGTTAGGTTAGTTTCTTCTTAGGGGTTTAGTGTTGTTTGTTGTTAGGGGGTTAGTGTTTGTTGTTAGGGGTTTAGGGTTGTTTCTTGTTGGGGTTTAGTAGTTTTACTTGTTAGGGTTTTAGTGTTGTTTGTGGTTAGAGGCTTAGTGTTGTTGTTTGTTAGGGGGTTAGGGTTTCTTGTTAGGAGGTTAGGGTTGTTTGTTGTTACAGGGTTAGGTTAGTTTCTTGTAAGGGGTTTAGTGTTGTTTGTTGTTAGGGGGTTAGTGTTTGCTGTTAGGGGTTTAGGGTTGTTTCTTTTTGAGGTTTAGTAGTTTTTCTTGTTAGGGTGTTAGTGTTGTTTGTGGTTAGGGGGTTAGTGTTGTTTGTTCTTACGGGGTTAGTGTTGTTTGTGGTTAGGGTGTTAGTGTTGTTTGTGGTTAGGGGGTGAGAGTTGTTGGTTGTTAGGGGGTTAGGATTGTTTGTTGTTAGGGGTTTAGGGTTGTTTGTTGTTAGGGGGTTAAGGTGGTTTGTTGTTAGGAGGTTAGGGCTGTTTGTTGTTACAGGGTTAGGTTAGTTTCTTGTTAGGGGTTTAGTGTTGTTTGTTGTCAGGGGGTTAGTGTTTGTTGTTAGGGGTTTAGTGTTGTTTCTTGTTGGGGTTTAGTGGTTTTTGTTGTTAGGGTGTTAGTGTTGTTTGTTGTTAGGGGTATAGTGTTGTTTGTTGTTAGGGGTTTAAGGTTGTTTGCTGTTAGGAGGTTAGGGTTGTTTGTTGTTACGGGGTTAGGTTAGTTTCTTGTTAGGGGTTTAGTGTTGTTTGTTGTTAGGGGGTTAGTGT
Organism: Loxodonta africana; assembly: GCF_030014295.1. Taxonomy (NCBI): domain Eukaryota; kingdom Metazoa; phylum Chordata; class Mammalia; order Proboscidea; family Elephantidae; genus Loxodonta; species Loxodonta africana. The sequence continues at coordinate 273,023 of NW_026974835.1, read as the reverse complement.
TTGTTGTTAGGGGTTTAGTGTTGTTTCTTGTTGGGGTTTAGTGGTTTTTGTTGTTAGGGTGTTAGTGTTGTTTGTTGTTAGGGGTATAGTGTTGTTTGTTGTTAGGGGTTTAAGGTTGTTTGCTGTTAGGAGGTTAGGGTTGTTTGTTGTTACGGGGTTAGGTTAGTTTCTTGTTAGGGGTTTAGTGTTGTTTGTTGTTAGGGGGTTAGTGTTTGTTGTTAGGGGTTTAGGGTTGTTTCTTGTTGGGGTTTAGTAGTTTTTGTTGTTAGGGTGTTAGCGTTGTTTGTGGTTAGGGGGTTAGTGTTGTTGTTTGTTAGGGGGTTAGGGTTGTTTGTTGTTAGGAGGTTAGGTTTGTTTGTTTTTACAGGGTTAGGTTAGTTTCTTGTTAGGGGTTTAGTGATGTTTGTTGTTAGGGGGTTAGTGTTTGTTGTTAGGGGTTTAGTGTTGTTTCTTGTTGGAGTTTAGTGGTTTTTGTTGTTAGGGTGTTAGTGTTGTTTGTTGTTAGGGGTTTAGGGTTGTTTCTTGTTGGGTTTAGTAGTTTTTGTTGTTAGGGTGTTAGTGTTGTTTGTTGTTAGGGGGTTAGTGTAGTTTGTTCTTATGGGGTTAGTGTTGTTTGTGGTTAGGGTGTTAGTGTTGTTTGTGGTTAGGGGGTATGCGTTGTTGGTTGTTAGGGAGTTAGGTTAGTTTCTTGTTAGGGGTTTAGTGTTGTTTGCTGTTAGGGGGTTAGTGTTTGTTGTTAGGGGTTTAGGGTTGTTTCTTCTTGGGGTTTAGTAGTTTTTGTTGTTAGGGTGTTAGTGTTGTTTGTGGTTAGGGGGTTAGTGTTGTTGTTTGTTAGGGGGTTAGGGTTATTTGTTTTTAGGAGGTTAGGGTTGTTTGTTGTTACAGGGTTAGGTTAGTTTCTTGTTAGGGGTTTAGTGTTGTTTGTTGTTAGGGGGTTAGTGTTTGTTGTTAGGGGTTTAGGGTTGTTTCTTGTTGGGGTTTAGTAGTTTTTGTTGTTAGGGTGTTAGTGTTGTTTGTGGTTAGGGTGTTAGTGTTGTTTGTTCTTACGGGGTTAGTGTTGTTTGTGGTTAGGGTGTTAGTGTTGTTTGTGGTTAGGGGGTGAGAGTTGTTGGTTGTTAGGGGGTTAGGATTGTTTGTTGTTAGGGGTTTAGGGTTGTTTGTTGTTAGGGGGTTAAGGTTGTTTGTTGTTAGGAGGTTAGGGCTGTTTGTTGTTACAGGGTTAGTTTAGTTTCTTGTTAGGGGTTTAGTGTTGTTTGTTGTTAGGGGGTTAGTGTTTGTTGTTAGGGGTTTAGTGTTATTTCTTGTTGGGATTAAGTGGTTTTTGTTGTTAGGGTGTTAGTGTTGTTTGTTGTTAGGGGTTTAGGGTTGTTTGTTGTTAGGGGTTTAAGGTTGTTGTTAGGAGGTTAGGGTTGTTTGTTGTTACGGGGTTAGGTTAGTTTCTTGTTAGGGGTTTAGTGTTGTTTGTTGTTAGGGGGTTAGTGTTTTTTGTTAGGGGTTTAGGGTTGTTTCTTGTTGGGGTTTAGTAGTTTTTGTTGTTAGAGTGTTAGTGTTGTTTGTTGTTAGGGGGTTAGAGTTGTTTGTTCTTACGGGGTTAGTGTTGTTTGTGGTTAGGGTGTTAGTGTTGGTTGTGGTTAGGGTGTGTGCGTTGTTGGTTGTTAGGGGGTTAGGATTGTTTGTTGTTAGGGGTTTAGGGTTGTTTGTTGTTAGGGGGTTAAGGTTGTTTGTTGTTAGGAGGTTAGGGTTGTTTGTTGTTACAGGGTTAGGTTAGTTTCTTGTTAGGGGTTTAGTGTTGTTTGTTGTTAGGAGGTTAGTGTTTGTTGTTAGGGGTTTAGTGTTGTTTCTTTTTGGGGTTTAGTGGTTTTTGTTCTTAGGGTGTTAGTGTTGTTTGTTGTTAGGGGTTTAGGGTTGTTTGTTGTTAGGGGTTTAAGGTTGTTTGTTGTTAGGAGGTTAGGTTTATTTGTTGTTACAGGGTTAGGTTAGTTTCTTGTTAGGGGTTTAGTGTTGTTTGTTGTTAGGGGGTTAGTGTTTGTTGTTAGGGGTTTAGGGTTGTTTCTTGTTGGGGTTTAGTAGTTTTAGTTGTTAGGGTGTTAGTGTTGTTTGTGGTTAGGGGCTTAGTGTTGTTGTTTGTTAGGGGGTTAGGGTTTGTTGTTAGGAGGTTAGGGTTGTTTGTTGTTACAGGGTTAGGTTAGTTTATTGTTCGGGGTTTAGTGTTGTTTGTTGTTAGGGGGTTAGTGTTTGTTGTTAGGGGTTTATTGTTGTTTCTCGTTGGGGTTTAGTGGTTTTTGTTGTTAGGGTGTCAGTGTTGTTTGTTGTTAGGGGTTATGGTTGTTTGTTGTTAGGAGTTTAAGGTTGTTTGTTGTTAGGAGGTTAGGGTTGTTTGTTGTTACGGGTTAGGTTAGTTTCTTGTTAGCGGTTTAGTGTTGTTTGTTGTTAGGGGGTTAGTGTTTGTTGTTAGAGGTTTAGGGTTGTTTCTTGTTGGAGTTTAGTAGTTTTTGTTGTTAGGGTGTTAGTGTTGTTTGTTGTTAGGGGGTTAGTGTTGTTTGTTCTTACGGGGTTAGTGTTGTTTGTGGTTAGGGTGTTAGTGTTGTTTGTGGTTAGGGGGTGAGCGTTGTTGGTTGTTAGGGGGTTAGGATTGTTTGTTGTTAGGGGTTTAAGGTTGTTTGTTGTTAGGAGGTTAGGGTTGTTTGTTGTTACGGGGTTAGGTTAGTTTCTTGTTAGGGGTTTAGTGTTGTTTGTTGTTAGGGGGTTAGTGTTTGTTGCTAGGGGTTTAGGATTGTTTCTTGTTGGGGTTTAGTAGTTTTTGTTGTTAGGGTGTTAGTGTTGTTTGTTGTTAGGGCATTAGTGTAGTTTGTTCTTACGGGGTTAGTGTTGTTTGTGGTTAGGGTGTTAGTGTTCTTTGTGGTTAGGAGGTGTGCGTTGTTGGTTGTTGGGGGTTAGGATTGTTTGTTGTTAGGGGTTTAGGGTTGTTTGTTGTTAGGGGGTTAAGGATGTTTGTTGTTAGGATGTTAGGATTGTTTGTTGTTAGGGGGTTAGTGTTGTTTGTTAGGGGGTTAGGGTTGTTTGTTGTTAGGAGGTTAGGTTTGTTTGTTTTTACAGGGTTAGGTTAGTTTCTTGTTAAGGGTTTAGTGATGTTTGTTGTTAGGGGGTTAGTGTTTGTTGTTAGGGGTTTAGTGTTGTTTCTTGTTGGAGTTTAGTGGTTTTATTTGTTAGGGTGTTAGTGTTGTTTGTTGTTAGGGGTTTAGGGTTGTTTGTTGTTAGGGGTTTAAGGTTGTTTGTTGTTAGGAGGTTAGGGTTGTTTGTTGTTACGGGGTTAGGTAAGTTTCTTGTTAGGGGTTTAGTGTTGTTTGTTGTTAGGGGGTTAGTGTTTGTTGTTAGGGGTTTAGGGTTGTTTCTTGTTGGGTTTAGTAGTTTTTGTTGTTAGGGTGTTAGTGTTGTTTGTTGTTAGGGGGTTAGTGTAGTTTGTTCTTACGGGGTTAGTGTTGTTTGTGGTTAGGGTGTTAGTGTTGTTTGTGGTTAGGGGGTGTGCGTTGTTGGTTGTTAGGGAGTTAGGTTAGTTTCTTGTTAGGGGTTTAGTGTTGTTTGCTATTAGGGGGTTAGTGTTTGTTGTTAGGGGTTTAGGGTTGTTTCTTCTTGGGGTTTAGTAGTTTTTGATGTTAGGGTGTTAGTGTTGTTTGTTTTTAGGGGGTTAGTGTTGATGTTTGTTAGGGGGTTAGGGTTATTTGTTGTTAGGAGGTTAGGGTTGTTTGTTGTTACAGGGTTAGGTTAGTTTCTTGTTAGCGGTTTAGTGTTGTTTGTTGTTAGGGGGTTAGTGTTTGTTGTTAGGGGTTTAGTGTTGTTTCTTGTTGGGGTTTAGTGTTTTTGTTGGTAGTGTGTTAGTGTTGTTTGTTGTTAGGGGTTTAGGGTTGTTTGTTGTTAGGGGTTTAAGGTTGTTTTTTGTTAGGAGGTTAGGGTTGTTTGTTGTTACAGGGTTAGGTTAGTTTCTTGTTAGGGGTTTAGTGTTGTTTGTTGTTAGGTGGTTAGTGTTTGTTGTTAGGGGTTTAGTGTTGTTTCTTGTTGGGGTTTAGTGGTTTTTGTTGTTAGGGTGTTAGTGTTGTTTGTTGTTAGGGGTTTAGGGTTGTTTGTTGTTAGGGGTTTAAGGTTGTTTGTTGTTAGGAGGTTAGGGTTGTTTGTTGTTACGGGGTTAGGTTAGTTTCTTGTTAGGGTTTTAGTGTTGTTTGCTGTTAGGGGGTTAGTGTTTGTTTTTAGGGGTTTAGGGTTGTTTCTTGTTGGGGTTTAGTAGTTTTTGTTGTTAGGGTGTTAGTGTTGTTTGTGGTTAGGGGGTTAGTGTTGTTTGTTCTTACGGGGTTAGTGTTGTTTGTGGTTAGGGTGTTAGTGTTGTTTGTGGTTAGGGGGTGAGAGTTGTTGGTTGTTAGGGGGTTAGGATTGTTTGTTGTTAGGGGTTTAGGGTTGTTTGTTGTTAGGGGGTTAAGGTTTTTTGTTGTTAGGAGGTTAGGGCTGTTTGTTGTTACAGGGTTAGGTTAGTTTTTTGTTAGGGGTTTAGTGTTGTTTGTTGTTAGGGGGTTAGTGTTTGTTGTTAGGGGTTTAGTGTTGTTTCTTGTTGGGGTTTAGTGGTTTTTGTTGTTAGGGTGTTAGTGTTGTTTGTTGTTAGGGGTTTAGGGTTGTTTGTTGTTAGGGGTTTAAGGTTGTTTGTTGTTAGGAGGTTAGTGTTGTTTGTTGTTACGGGTTTAGGTTAGTTTCTTGTTAGGGGTTTAGTGTTGTTTGTTGTTAGGGGGTTAGTGTTTGTTGTTAGGGGTTTAGGGTTGTTTCTTGTTGGGGTTTAGTAGTTTCTGTTGTTAGGGTGTTAGTGTTGTTTGTTGTTAGGGGGTTAGTGTTGTTTCTTCCTACGGGGTTAGTGTTGTTTGTGGTTAGGGTGTTAGTGTTGTTTGTCGCTAGGGGGTGTGCGTTGTTGGTTGTTAGGGGGTTAGGATTGCTTGTTGTTAGGGGTTTAGGGTTGTTTGTTGTTAGGGAGTTAAGATTGTTTGTTGTTAGGAGGTTAGGGTTGTTTGTTGTTACAGGGGTAGGTTAGTTTCTTGTTAGGGGTTTAGTGTTGTTTGTTGTTAGGGGGTTAATGTTTGTTGTTAGGGGTTTAGTGTTGTTTCTTGTTGGGGTTTAGTGTTTTTTGTTGTTAGGGTGTTAGTGTTTTTTGTTGTTAGGGGTTTAGGGTTGTTTGTTGTTAGGGGTTTCAGGTTGTTTGTTGTTAGGAGGTTAGGGTTGTTTGTTGTTACAGGGTTAGGTTAGTTTCTTGTTAGGGGTTTAGTGTTGTTTGTTGTTAGGGGGTTAGTATTGTTTGTTCTTAGGGAGTTACTGTTGTTTGTGGTTAGGGTGTTAGTGTTTGTGGATAGGGGGTGTGCGTTGTTGGTTGTTAGGGGGTTAGGATTGTTTGTTGTTAGGGGTTTAGGGTTGTTTGTTGTTAGGGGCTTAAGGTTGTTTGTTGTTAGGAGGTTAGTGTTGTTTTTTGTTACGGGTTTAGGTTAGTTTCTTGTTAGGGGTTTAGTGTTGTTTGTTGTTAGGGGGTTAGTGTTTGTTGTTACGGGTTTAGTGTTGTTTCTTGTTGGGGTTTAGTGTTTTTTGTTGTTAGGGGTTTAGGGTTGTTTGTTGTTAGGGGTTTAAGGTTGTTTGCTGTTAGGAGGTTAGGGTTGTTTGTTGTTACGGGGTTAGGTTAGTTTCTTGTTAGGGGTTTAGTGTTGTTTGTTGTTAGGGGGTTAGTGTTTGTTGTTAGGGGTTTAGGGTTGTTTCTTGTTGGGGTTTAGTAGTTTTTGTTGTTAGGGTGTTAGTGTTGTTTGTGGTTAGGGGGTTAGTGTTGTTGTTTGTTAGGGGGTTAGGGTTGTTTGTTGTTAGGAGGTTAGGGTTGTTTGTTGTTACAGGGTTAGGTTAGTTTCTTGTTAGGGGTTTAGTGATGTTTGTTGTTAGGGGTTAGTGTTTGTTGTTAGGGGTTTAGTGTTGTTTCTTGTTGGGGTTTATTGGTTTTTGTTGTTAGGGCGTTAGTGTTGTTTGTTGTTAGGGGTTTAGGGTTGTTTGTTGTTAGGGGTTTAAGGTTGTTTGTTGTTAGGAGGTTAGGGTTGTTTGTTGTTACGGGGTTAGGTAAGTTGCTTGTTAGGGGTTTAGTGTTGTTTGTTGTTAGGGGGTTAGTGTTTGTTGTTAGGGGTTTAGGGTTGTTTCTTGTTGGGTTTAGTAGTTTTTGTTGTTAGGGTGTTAATGTTGTTTGTTGTTAGGGGGTTAGTGTAGTTTGTTCTTACGGGGTTAGTGTTGTTTGTGGTTAGGGTGTTAGTGTTGTTTGTGGTTAGGGGGTGTGCGTTGTTGGTTGTTAGGGGGTTACGTTAGTTTCTTGTTAGGGGTTTAGTGTTGTTTGCTGTTAGGGGGTTAGTGTTTGTTGTTAGGGGTTTAGGGTTGTTTCTTGTTGGGGTTTAGTAGTTTTTGTTAGGGTGTTAGTGTTGTTTGTGGTTAGGGGGTTAGTGTTGTTGTTTGTTAGGGGGTTAGGGTTATTTGTTGTTAGGAGGTTAGGGTTGTTTGTTGTTACAGGGTTAGGTTAGTTTCTTGTTAGGGGTTTAGTGTTGTTTGTTGTTAGGGGGTTAGTGTTTGTTGTTAGGGGTTTAGTGTTGTTTCTTGTTGGGGTTTAGTGTTTTTGTTGGTAGTGTGTTAGTGTTGTTTGTTGTTAGGGGTTTAGGGTTGTTTGTTGTTAGGGGTTTAAGGTTGTTTGTTGTTAGGAGGTTAGGGTTGTTTGTTTTTACAGGGTTAGGTTAGTTTCTTGTTAGGGGTTTAGTGATGTTTGTTGTTAGGGGTTAGTGTTTGTTGTTAGGGGTTTAGTGTTGTTTCTTGTTGGGGTTTAGTGGTTTTTGTTCTTAGGGCGTTAGTGTTGTTTGTTGTTAGGGGTTTAGGGTTGTTTGTTGTTAGGGGTTTAAGGTTGTTTGTTGTTAGGAGGTTAGGGTTGTTTGTTGTTACGGGGTTAGGTAAGTTGCTTGTTAGGGGTTTAGTGTTGTTTGTTGTTAGGGGGTTAGTGTTTGTTGTTAGGGGTTTAGGGTTGTTTCTTGTTGGGTTTCGTAGTTTTTGTTGTTAGGGTGTTAATGTTGTTTGTTGTTAGGGGGTTAGTGTAGTTTGTTCTTACGGGGTTAGTGTTGTTTGTCGTTAGGGTGTTAGTGTTGTTTGTGGTTAGGGGGTGTGCGTTGTTGGTTGTTAGGGGGTTACGTTAGTTTCTTGTTAGGGGTTTAGTGTTGTTTGCTGTTAGGGGGTTAGTGTTTGTTGTTAGGGGTTTAGGGTTGTTTCTTGTTGGGGTTTAGTAGTTTTTGTTAGGGTGTTAGTGTTGTTTGTGGTTAGGGGGTTAGTGTTGTTGTTTGTTAGGGGGTTAGGGTTATTTGTTGTTAGGAGGTTAGGGTTGTTTGTTGTTACAGGGTTAGGTTAGTTTCTTGTTAGGGGTTTAGTGTTGTTTGTTGTTAGGGGGTTAGTGTTTGTTGTTAGGGGTTTAGTGTTGTTTCTTGTTGGGGTTTAGTGTTTTTGTTGGTAGTGTGTTAGTGTTGTTTGTTGTTAGGGGTTTACGGTTGTTTGTTGTTAGGGGTTTAAGGTTGTTTGTTGTTAGGAGGTTAGGGTTGTTTGTTGTTACGGGGTTAGGTTAGTTTCTTGTTAGGGGATTAGTGTTGTTTGTTGTTAGGGGGTTAGTGTTTGTTGTTAGGGGTTTAGGGTTGTTTCTTGTTGGGGTTTAGTAGTTTTTGTTGTTAGGGTGTTAGTGTTGTTTGTGGTTAGGGTGTTAGTGTTGTTTGTGGTTAGGGGTTAGTGTTGTTTGTTCTTACGGGGTTAGTGTTGTTTGTGGTTAGGGTGTTAGTGTTGTTTGTGGTTAGGGTGTTAGTGTTGTTTTTGGTTAGGGGGTGTGCGTTGTTGGTTGTTACGGGGTTAGGATTGTTTGTTGTTAGGGGTTTAGGGTTGTTTGTTGTTAGGGGGTTAAGGTTGTTTGTTGTTAGGAGGTTAGGGTTGTTTGTTGTTACAGGTTTAGGTTAGTTTCTTGTTAGGGGTTTAGTGTTGTTTGTTGTTAGGGGGTTAGTGTTTGTTGTTAGGGGTTTAGTGTTGTTTCTTGTTGGGGTTTAGTGGTTTTTGTTGTTAGGGTGTTAGTGTTCTTTGTTGTTAGGGGTTTAGGGTTGTTTGTTGTTAGGGGTTTAAGATTGTTTGTTGTTAGGAGGTTAGGGTTGTTTGTTGTTACGGGGTTAGGTTAGTTTCTTGTTAGGGGTTTAGTGTTGTTTGTTGTTAGGGGGTTAGTGTTTGTTGTTAGGGGTTTAGGGCTGTTTCTTGTTGGGGTTTAGTAGTTTTTGTTGTTAGGGTGTTAGTGTTGTTTGTGGTTAGGGTGTTAGTGTTGTTGTTTGTTAGGGGGATAAGGTTGTTTTTTGTTAGGAGGTTAGGGTTGTTTGTTGTTACAGGGTTAGGTTAGTTTCTTGTTAGGGGTTTAGTGTTGTTTGTTGTTAGGGGGTTAGTGTTTGTTGTTAGGGGTTTAGTGTTGTTTCTTGTTGGGGTTTAGTGGTTTTTGTTGTTAGGGTGTTAGTGTTGTTTGTTGTTAGGGGTTTAGGGTTGTTTGTTGTTAGGGGTTTAAAGTTGTTTGTTGTTAGGAGGTTAGGGTTGTTTGTTGTTACGGGGTTAGGTTAGTTTCTTGTTAGGGGTTTAGTGTTGTTTGCTGTTAGGGGGTTAGTGTTTTTGTTAGGGGTTTAGGGTTGTTTCTTGTTGGGGTTTAGTAGTTTTTGTTGTTAGGGTGTTAGTGTTGTTTGTGGTTAGGGGGTTAGTGTTGTTTGTTCTTACGGGGTTAGTGTTGTTTGTGGTTAGGGTGTTAGTGTTGTTTGTGGTTAGGGGGTGAGAGTTGTTGGTTGTTAGGTGGTAAGGATTGTTTGTTGTTAGGGGTTTAGGGTTGTTTGTTGTTAGGGGGTTAAGGTTGTTTGTTGTTAGGAGGTTAGGGCTGTTTGTTGTTACAGGGTTAGGTTAGTTTCTTGTTAGGGGTTTAGTGTTGTTTGTTGTTAGGGGGTTAGTGTTTGTTGTTAGGGGTTTAGTGTTATTTCTTGTTGGGGTTAAGTGGTTTTTGTTGTTAGGGTGTTAGTGTTGTTTGTTGTTAGGGGTTTAGGGTTGTTTGTTGTTAGGGGTTTAAGGTTGTTGTTAGGAGGTTAGGGTTGTTTGTTGTTACGGGGTTAGGTAAGTTTCTTGTTAGGGGTTTAGTGTTGTTTGTTGTTATGGGGTTAGTGTTTTTTGTTAGGGGTTTAGGGTTGTTTTTTGTTGGGGTTTAGTAGTTTTTGTTGTTAGGGTGTTAGTGTTGTTTGTTGTTAGGGGGTTAGAGTTGTTTGTTCTTACGGGGTTAGTGGTGTTTGTGGTTAGGGTGTTAGTGTTGTTTGTGGTTAGGGGGTGTGCGTTGTTGGTTGTTAGGGGGTTAGGATTGTTTGTTGTTAGGGGTTTAGGGTTGTTTGTTGTTAGGGGGTTAAGGTTGTTTGTTGTTAGGAGGTTAGGGTTGTCTGTTGTTACAGGGTTAGGTTAGTTTCTTGTTAGGGGTTTAGTGTTGTTTGTTGTTAGGAGGTTAGTGTTCGTTGTTAGGGGTTTAGTGTTGTTTCTTTTTGGGGTTTAGTGGTTTTTGTTGTTAGGGTGTTAGTGTTGTTTGTTGTTAGGGGTTTAGGGTTGTTTGTTGTTAGGGGTTTAAGGTTGTTTGTTGTTAGGAGGTTAGGGTTGTTTGTTGTTACAGGGTTAGGTTAGTTTCTTCTTAGGGGTTTAGTGTTGTTTGTTGTTAGGGGGTTAGTGTTTGTTGTTAGGGGTTTAGGGTTGTTTCTTGTTGGGGTTTAGTAGTTTTACTTGTTAGGGTTTTAGTGTTGTTTGTGGTTAGAGGCTTAGTGTTGTTGTTTGTTAGGGGGTTAGGGTTTGTTGTTAGGAGGTTAGGGTTGTTTGTTGTTACAGGGTTAGGTTAGTTTCTTGTAAGGGGTTTAGTGTTGTTTGTTGTTAGGGGGTTAGTGTTTGCTGTTAGGGGTTTAGGGTTGTTTCTTTTTGAGGTTTAGTAGTTTTTCTTGTTAGGGTGTTAGTGTTGTTTGTGGTTAGGGGGTTAGTGTTGTTTGTTCTTACGGGGTTAGTGTTGTTTGTGGTTAGGGTGTTAGTGTTGTTTGTGGTTAGGGGGTGAGAGTTGTTGGTTGTTAGGGGGTTAGGATTGTTTGTTGTTAGGGGTTTAGGGTTGTTTGTTGTTAGGGGGTTAAGGTGGTTTGTTGTTAGGAGGTTAGGGCTGTTTGTTGTTACAGGGTTAGGTTAGTTTCTTGTTAGGGGTTTAGTGTTGTTTGTTGTCAGGGGGTTAGTGTTTGTTGTTAGGGGTTTAGTGTTGTTTCTTGTTGGGGTTTAGTGGTTTTTGTTGTTAGGGTGTTAGTGTTGTTTGTTGTTAGGGGTATAGTGTTGTTTGTTGTTAGGGGTTTAAGGTTGTTTGCTGTTAGGAGGTTAGGGTTGTTTGTTGTTACGGGGTTAGGTTAGTTTCTTGTTAGGGGTTTAGTGTTGTTTGTTGTTAGGGGGTTAGTGTTTGTTGTTAGGGGTTTAGTGTTGTTTCTTGTTGGGGTTTAGTGGTTTTTGTTGTTAGGGTGTTAGTGTTGTTTGTTGTTAGGGGTATAGTGTTGTTTGTTGTTAGGGGTTTAAGGTTGTTTGCTGTTAGGAGGTTAGGGTTGTTTGTTGTTACGGGGTTAGGTTAGTTTCTTGTTAGGGGTTTAGTGTTGTTTGTTGTTAGGGGGTTAGTGTTTGTTGTTAGGGGTTTAGGGTTGTTTCTTGTTGGGGTTTAGTAGTTTTTGTTGTTAGGGTGTTAGCGTTGTTTGTGGTTAGGGGGTTAGTGTTGTTGTTTGTTAGGGGGTTAGGGTTGTTTGTTGTTAGGAGGTTAGGTTTGTTTGTTGTTACAGGGTTAGGTTAGTTTCTTGTTAAGGGTTTAGTGATGTTTGTTGTTAGGGGGTTAGTGTTTGTTGTTAGGGGTTTAGTGTTGTTTCTTGTTGGAGTTTAGTGGTTTTTGTTGTTAGGGTGTTAGTGTTGTTTGTTGTTAGGGGTTTAGGGTTGTTTCTTGTTGGGTTTAGTAGTTTTTGTTGTTAGGGTGTTAGTGTTGTTTGTTGTTAGGGGGTTAGTGTAGTTTGTTCTTACGGGGTTAGTGTTGTTTGTGGTTAGGGTGTTAGTGTTGTTTGTGGTTAGGGGGTATGCGTTGTTGGTTGTTAGGGAGTTAGGTTAGTTTCTTGTTAGGGGTTTAGTGTTGTTTGCTGTAAGGGGGTTAGTGTTTGTTGTTAGGGGTTTAGGGTTGTTTCTTCTTGGGGTTTAGTAGTTTTTGTTGTTAGGGTGTTAGTGTTGTTTGTGGTTAGGGGGTTAGTGTTGTTGTTTGTTAGGGGGTTAGGGTTATTTGTTGTTAGGAGGTTAGGGTTGTTTGTTGTTACAGGGTTAGGTTAGTTTCTTGTTAGGGGTTTAGTGTTGTTTGTTGTTAGGGGGTTAGTGTTTGTTGTTAGGGGTTTAGGGTTGTTTCTTGTTGGGGTTTAGTAGTTTTTGTTGTTAGGGTGTTAGTGTTGTTTGTGGTTAGGGTGTTAGTGTTGTTTGTTCTTACGGGGTTAGTGTTGTTTGTGGTTAGGGTGTTAGTGTTGTTTGTGGTTAGGGGGTGAGAGTTGTTGGTTGTTAGGGGGTTAGGATTGTTTGTTGTTAGGGGTTTAGGGTTGTTTGTTGTTAGGGGGTTAAGGTTGTTTGTTGTTAGGAGGTTAGGGCTGTTTGTTGTTACAGGGTTAGTTTAGTTTCTTGTTAGGGGTTTAGTGTTGTTTGTTGTTAGGGGGTTAGTGTTTGTTGTTAGGGGTTTAGTGTTATTTCTTGTTGGGATTAAGTGGTTTTTGTTGTTAGGGTGTTAGTGTTGTTTGTTGTTAGGGGTTTAGGGTTGTTTGTTGTTAGGGGTTTAAGGTTGTTGTTAGGAGGTTAGGGTTGTTTGTTGTTACGGGGTTAGGTTAGTTTCTTGTTAGGGGTTTAGTGTTGTTTGTTGTTAGGGGGTTAGTGTTTTTTGTTAGGGGTTTAGGGTTGTTTCTTGTTGGGGTTTAGTAGTTTTTGTTGTTAGAGTGTTAGTGTTGTTTGTTGTTAGGGGGTTAGAGTTGTTTGTTCTTACGGGGTTAGTGTTGTTTGTGGTTAGGGTGTTAGTGTTGGTTGTGGTTAGGGTGTGTGCGTTGTTGGTTGTTAGGGGGTTAGGATTGTTTGTTGTTAGGGGTTTAGGGTTGTTTGTTGTTAGGGGGTTAAGGTTGTTTGTTGTTAGGAGGTTAGGGTTGTTTGTTGTTACAGGGTTAGGTTAGTTTCTTGTTAGGGGTTTAGTGTTGTTTGTTGTTAGGAGGTTAGTGTTTGTTGTTAGGGGTTTAGTGTTGTTTCTTTTTGGGGTTTAGTGGTTTTTGTTCTTAGGGTGTTAGTGTTGTTTGTTGTTAGGGGTTTAGGGTTGTTTGTTGTTAGGGGTTTAAGGTTGTTTGTTGTTAGGAGGTTAGGTTTATTTGTTGTTACAGGGTTAGGTTAGTTTCTTGTTAGGGGTTTAGTGTTGTTTGTTGTTAGGGGGTTAGTGTTTGTTGTTAGGGGTTTAGGGTTGTTTCTTGTTGGGGTTTAGTAGTTTTAGTTGTTAGGGTGTTAGTGTTGTTTGTGGTTAGGGGCTTAGTGTTGTTGTTTGTTAGGGGGTTAGGGTTTGTTGTTAGGAGGTTAGGGTTGTTTGTTGTTACAGGGTTAGGTTAGTTTATTGTTCGGGGTTTAGTGTTGTTTGTTGTTAGGGGGTTAGTGTTTGTTGTTAGGGGTTTATTGTTGTTTCTCGTTGGGGTTTAGTGGTTTTTGTTGTTAGGGTGTCAGTGTTGTTTGTTGTTAGGGGTTATGGTTGTTTGTTGTTAGGAGTTTAAGGTTGTTTGTTGTTAGGAGGTTAGGGTTGTTTGTTGTTACGGGTTAGGTTAGTTTCTTGTTAGCGGTTTAGTGTTGTTTGTTGTTAGGGGGTTAGTGTTTGTTGTTAGAGGTTTAGGGTTGTTTCTTGTTGGAGTTTAGTAGTTTTTGTTGTTAGGGTGTTAGTGTTGTTTGTTGTTAGGGGGTTAGTGTTGTTTGTTCTTACGGGGTTAGTGTTGTTTGTGGTTAGGGTGTTAGTGTTGTTTGTGGTTAGGGGGTGAGCGTTGTTGGTTGTTAGGGGGTTAGGATTGTTTGTTGTTAGGGGTTTAAGGTTGTTTGTTGTTAGGAGGTTAGGGTTGTTTGTTGTTACGGGGTTAGGTTAGTTTCTTGTTAGGGGTTTAGTGTTGTTTGTTGTTAGGGGGTTAGTGTTTGTTGCTAGGGGTTTAGGATTGTTTCTTGTTGGGGTTTAGTAGTTTTTGTTGTTAGGGTGTTAGTGTTGTTTGTTGTTAGGGCATTAGTGTAGTTTGTTCTTACGGGGTTAGTGTTGTTTGTGGTTAGGGTGTTAGTGTTCTTTGTGGTTAGGAGGTGTGCGTTGTTGGTTGTTGGGGGTTAGGATTGTTTGTTGTTAGGGGTTTAGGGTTGTTTGTTGTTAGGGGGTTAAGGATGTTTGTTGTTAGGATGTTAGGATTGTTTGTTGTTAGGGGGTTAGTGTTGTTTGTTAGGGGGTTAGGGTTGTTTGTTGTTAGGAGGTTAGGTTTGTTTGTTTTTACAGGGTTAGGTTAGTTTCTTGTTAAGGGTTTAGTGATGTTTGTTGTTAGGGGGTTAGTGTTTGTTGTTAGGGGTTTAGTGTTGTTTCTTGTTGGAGTTTAGTGGTTTTATTTGTTAGGGTGTTAGTGTTGTTTGTTGTTAGGGGTTTAGGGTTGTTTGTTGTTAGGGGTTTAAGGTTGTTTGTTGTTAGGAGGTTAGGGTTGTTTGTTGTTACGGGGTTAGGTAAGTTTCTTGTTAGGGGTTTAGTGTTGTTTGTTGTTAGGGGGTTAGTGTTTGTTGTTAGGGGTTTAGGGTTGTTTCTTGTTGGGTTTAGTAGTTTTTGTTGTTAGGGTGTTAGTGTTGTTTGTTGTTAGGGGGTTAGTGTAGTTTGTTCTTACGGGGTTAGTGTTGTTTGTGGTTAGGGTGTTAGTGTTGTTTGTGGTTAGGGGGTGTGCGTTGTTGGTTGTTAGGGAGTTAGGTTAGTTTCTTGTTAGGGGTTTAGTGTTGTTTGCTATTAGGGGGTTAGTGTTTGTTGTTAGGGGTTTAGGGTTGTTTCTTCTTGGGGTTTAGTAGTTTTTGTTGTTAGGGTGTTAGTGTTGTTTGTTTTTAGGGGGTTAGTGTTGTTGTTTGTTAGGGGGTTAGGGTTATTTGTTGTTAGGAGGTTAGGGTTGTTTGTTGTTACAGGGTTAGGTTAGTTTCTTGTTAGCGGTTTAGTGTTGTTTGTTGTTAGGGGGTTAGTGTTTGTTGTTAGGGGTTTAGTGTTGTTTCTTGTTGGGGTTTAGTGTTTTTGTTGGTAGTGTGTTAGTGTTGTTTGTTGTTAGGGGTTTAGGGTTGTTTGTTGTTAGGGGTTTAAGGTTGTTTTTTGTTAGGAGGTTAGGGTTGTTTGTTGTTACAGGGTTAGGTTAGTTTCTTGTTAGGGGTTTAGTGTTGTTTGTTGTTAGGTGGTTAGTGTTTGTTGTTAGGGGTTTAGTGTTGTTTCTTGTTGGGGTTTAGTGGTTTTTGTTGTTAGGGTGTTAGTGTTGTTTGTTGTTAGGGGTTTAGGGTTGTTTGTTGTTAGGGGTTTAAGGTTGTTTGTTGTTAGGAGGTTAGGGTTGTTTGTTGTTACGGGGTTAGGTTAGTTTCTTGTTAGGGTTTTAGAGTTGTTTGCTGTTAGGGGGTTAGTGTTTGTTTTTAGGGGTTTAGGGTTGTTTCTTGTTGGGGTTTAGTAGTTTTTGTTGTTAGGGTGTTAGTGTTGTTTGTGGTTAGAGGGTTAGTGTTGTTTGTTCTTACGGGGTTAGTGTTGTTTGTGGTTAGGGTGTTAGTGTTGTTTGTGGTTAGGGGGTGAGAGTTGTTGGTTGTTAGGGGGTTAGGATTGTTTGTTGTTAGGGGTTTAAGGTTGTTTGTTGTTAGGGGGTTAAGGTTTTTTGTTGTTAGGAGGTTAGGGCTGTTTGTTGTTACAGGGTTAGGTTAGTTTTTTGTTAGGGGTTTAGTGTTGTTTGTTGTTAGGGGGTTAGTGTTTGTTGTTAGGGGTTTAGTGTTGTTTCTTGTTGGGGTTTAGTGGTTTTTGTTGTTAGGGTGTTAGTGTTGTTTGTTGTTAGGGGTTTAGGGTTGTTTGTTGTTAGGGGTTTAAGGTTGTTTGTTGTTAGGAGGTTAGTGTTGTTTGTTGTTACGGGTTTAGGTTAGTTTCTTGTTAGGGGTTTAGTGTTGTTTGTTGTTAGGGGGTTAGTGTTTGTTGTTAGGGGTTTAGGGTTGTTTCTTGTTGGGGTTTAGTAGTTTCTGTTGTTAGGGTGTTAGTGTTGTTTGTTGTTAGGGGGTTAGTGTTGTTTCTTCCTACGGGGTTAGTGTTGTTTGTGGTTAGGGTGTTAGTGTTGTTTGTCGCTAGGGGGTGTGCGTTGTTGGTTGTTAGGGGTTTAGGATTGCTTGTTGTTAGGGGTTTAGGTTTGTTTGTTGTTAGGGAGTTAAGATTGTTTGTTGTTAGGAGGTTAGGGTTGTTTGTTGTTACAGGGGTAGGTTAGTTTCTTGTTAGGGGTTTAGTGTTGTTTGTTGTTAGGGGGTTAATGTTTGTTGTTAGGGGTTTAGTGTTGTTTCTTGTTGGGGTTTAGTGTTTTTTGTTGTTAGGGTGTTAGTGTTTTTTGTTGTTAGGGGTTTAGGGTTGTTTGTTGTTAGGGGTTTCAGGTTGTTTGTTGTTAGGAGGTTAGGGTTGTTTGTTGTTACAGGGTTAGGTTAGTTTCTTGTTAGGGGTTTAGTGTTGTTTGTTGTTAGGGGGTTAGTGTTTGTTGTTAGGGGTTTAGGGTTGTTTCTTTTTGGGGTTTAGTGGTTTTTGTTGTTAGGGTGTTAGTGTTGTTTGTGCTTAGGGGGTTAGTGTTGTTTGTTCTTACGGGGTTAGTGTTGGTTCTGGTTAGGGTGTTAGTGTTGTTTGTGGTTAGGGGGTGAGAGTTGTTGGTTGTTAGGGGGTTAGGATTGTTTGTTGTTAGGGGTTTAGGGTTGTTTGTTGTTAGGGGGTTAAGGTGGTTTGTTGTTAGGAGGTTAGGGCTGTTTGTTGTTACAGGGTTAGGTTAGTTTCTTGTTAGCGGTTTAGTGTTGTTTGTTGTTAGGGGGTTAGTGTTTGTTGTTAGGGGTTTAGTGTTGTTTCTTGTTGGGGTTTAGTGTTTTTGTTGGTAGTGTGTTAGTGTTGTTTGTTGTTAGGGGTTTAGGGTTGTTTGTTGTTAGGGGTTTAAGGTTGTTTTTTGTTAGAAGGTTAGGGTTGTTTGTTGTTACAGGGTTAGGTTAGTTTCTTGTTAGGGGTTTAGTGTTGTTTGTTGTTAGGTGGTTAGTGTTTGTTGTTAGGGGTTTAGTGTTGTTTCTTGTTGGGGTTTAGTGGTTTTTGTTGTTAGGGTGTTAGTGTTGTTTGTTGTTAGGGGTTTAGGGTTGTTTGTTGTTAGGGGTTTAAGGTTGTTTGTTGTTAGGAGGTTAGGGTTGTTTGTTGTTACGGGGTTAGGTTAGTTTCTTGTTAGGGTTTTAGAGTTGTTTGCTGTTAGGGGGTTAGTGTTTGTTTTTAGGGGTTTAGGGTTGTTTCTTGTTGGGGTTTAGTAGTTTTTGTTGTTAGGGTGTTAGTGTTGTTTGTGGTTAGAGGGTTAGTGTTGTTTGTTCTTACGGGGTTAGTGTTGTTTGTGGTTAGGGTGTTAGTGTTGTTTGTGGTTAGGGGGTGAGAGTTGTTGGTTGTTAGGGGGTTAGGATTGTTTGTTGTTAGGGGTTTAGGGTTGTTTGTTGTTAGGGGGTTAAGGTTTTTTGTTGTTAGGAGGTTAGGGCTGTTTGTTGTTACAGGGTTAGGTTAGTTTTTTGTTAGGGGTTTAGTGTTGTTTGTTGTTAGGGGGTTAGTGTTTGTTGTTAGGGGTTTAGTGTTGTTTCTTGTTGGGGTTTAGTGGTTTTTGTTGTTAGGGTGTTAGTGTTGTTTGTTGTTAGGGGTTTAGGGTTGTTTGTTGTTAGGGGTTTAAGGTTGTTTGTTGTTAGGAGGTTAGTGTTGTTTGTTGTTACGGGTTTAGGTTAGTTTCTTGTTAGGGGTTTAGTGTTGTTTGTTGTTAGGGGGTTAGTGTTTGTTGTTAGGGGTTTAGGGTTGTTTCTTGTTGGGGTTTAGTAGTTTCTGTTGTTAGGGTGTTAGTGTTGTTTGTTGTTAGGGGGTTAGTGTTGTTTCTTCCTACGGGGTTAGTGTTGTTTGTGGTTAGGGTGTTAGTGTTGTTTGTCGCTATGGGGTGTGCGTTGTTGGTTGTTAGGGGTTTAGGATTGTTTGTTGTTAGGGGTTTAGGTTTGTTTGTTGTTAGGGAGTTAAGATTGTTTGTTGTTAGGAGGTTAGGGTTGTTTGTTGTTACAGGGGTAGGTTAGTTTCTTGTTAGGGGTTTAGTGTTGTTTGTTGTTAGGGGGTTAATGTTTGTTGTTAGGGGTTTAGTGTTGTTTCTTGTTGGGGTTTAGTGTTTTTTGTTGTTAGGGTGTTAGTGTTTTTTGTTGTTAGGGGTTTAGGGTTGTTTGTTGTTAGGGGTTTCAGGTTGTTTGTTGTTAGGAGGTTAGGGTTGTTTGTTGTTACAGGGTTAGGTTAGTTTCTTGTTAGGGGTTTAGTGTTGTTTGTTGTTAGGGGGTTAGTGTTTGTTGTTAGGGGTTTAGGGTTGTTTCTTTTTGGGGTTTAGTGGTTTTTGTTGTTAGGGTGTTAGTGTTGTTTGTGCTTAGGGGGTTAGTGTTGTTTGTTCTTACGGGGTTAGTGTTGGTTCTGGTTAGGGTGTTAGTGTTGTTTGTGGTTAGGGGGTGAGAGTTGTTGGTTGTTAGGGGGTTAGGATTGTTTGTTGTTAGGGGTTTAGGGTTGTTTGTTGTTAGGGGGTTAAGGTGGTTTGTTGTTAGGAGGTTAGGGCTGTTTGTTGTTACAGGGTTAGGTTAGTTTCTTGTTAGGGGTTTAGTGTTGTTTGTTGTTAGGGGGTTAGTGTTTGTTGTTAGGGGTTTAGTGTTGTTTGTTGTTAGGGGTTTAGGGTTGTTTGTTGTTAGGGTTTTAAGGTTGTTTGCTGTTAGGAGGTTAGGGTTGTTTGTTGTTACGGGGTTAGGTTAGTTTCTTGTTAGGGGTTTAGTGTTGTTTGTTGTTAGGGGGTTAGTGTTTGTTGTTAGGGGTTTAGGGTTGTTTCTTGTTGGGGTTTAGTAGTTTTTGTTGTTAGGGTGTTAGTGTTGTTTGTTGTTAGGGGGTTAGTGTTGTTTGTTCTTACGGGGTTAGTGTTGTTTGTGGTTAGGGTGTTAGTGTTGTTTGTGGTTAGGGGGTGTGCGTTGTTGGTTGTTAGGGGGTTAGGATGGTTTGTTGTTAGGGGTTTAGGGTTGTTTGTTGTTAGGGGGTTAAGGTTGTTTGTTGTTAGGAGGTTAGGGTTGTTTGTTGTTACAGGGTTAGGTTAGTTTCTTGTTAGGGGTTTAGTGTTTTTTGTTGTTAGGGGGTTAGTGTTTGTTGTTAGGGGTTTAGGGCTGTTTCTTGTTGGGGTTTAGTAGTTTTTGTTGTTAGGGTGTTAGTGTTGTTTCTGGTTAGGGGGTTAGTGTTGTTGTTTGTTAGGGGGTTAAGGTTGTTTTTTGTTAGGAGGTTAGGGTTGTTTGTTGTTACAGGGTTAGGTTAGTTTCTTGTTAGGGGTTTAGTGTTGTTTGTTGTTAGGGGGTTAGTGTTTGTTGTTAGGGGTTTAGTGTTGTTTCTTGTTGGGGTTTAGTGGTTTTTGTTGTTAGGGTGTTAGTGTTGTTTGTTGTTAGGGGTTTAGGGTTGTTTGTTGTTAGGGGTTTAAGGTTGTTTGTTGTTAGGAGGTTAGGGTTGTTTGTTGTTACGGGGTTAGGTTAGTTTCTTGTTAGGGGTTTAGTGTTGTTTGTTGTTAGGGGGTTAGTGTTTGTTGTTAGGGGTTTAGGGTTGTTTCTTGTTGGGGTTTAGTAGTTTTTGTTGTTAGGGTGTTAGTTTTGTTTGTTGTTAGGGCGTTAGTGTAGTTTGTTCTTACGGGGTTAGTGTTGTTTGTGGTTAGGGTGTTAGTGTTGTTTGTGGTTAGGGGGTGTGCGTTGTTGGTTGTTAGGGGGTTAGGATTGTTTGTTGTTAGGGGTTTAGGGTTTGTTGTTAGGGGGTTAAGGATGTTTGTTGTTACGATGTTAGGGTTGTTTGTTGTTACATTGTTAGGTTAGTTTCTTGTTAGGGGTTTAGTGTTGTTTGTTGTTAGGGGGTTAGTGTTTGTTGTTACGGGTTTAGTGTTGTTTCTTGTTGGGGTTTAGTGGTTTTTATTGTTAGGGTGTTAGTGTTGTTTGTTGTTAGGTGTTTAAGGTTGTTTGTTGTTAGGGGGTTAGTGTTTGTTGTTAGGGGTTTAAGGTTGTTTCTTGTTGGAGTTTAGTAGTTTTTCTTGTTAGGGTGTTAGTGTTGTTTGTGGTTAGGGGGTTAGTGTTGTTCTTTGTTAGGGGGTTAGGGTTGTTTGTTGTTGGGGTTTAGTGGTTTTTTTTGTTAGGGTGTTAGTGTAGTTTGTTGTTAGGGGTTTAGGGTTTTTTGTTGTTAGGGGTTTAAGGTTGTTTGTTGTTAGGAGGTTAGGGTTGTTTGTTGTTACGGGGTTAGGTAAGTTGCTTGTTAGGGGTTTAGTGTTGTTTGTTGTTAGGGGGTTAGTGTTTGTTGTTAGGGGTTTAGGGTTGTTTCTTGTTGGGTTTAGTAGTTTTTGTTGTTAGGGTGTTAATGTTGTTTGTTGTTAGGGGGTTAGTGTAGTTTGTTCTTACGGGGTTAGTGTTGTTTGTGGTTAGGGTGTTAGTGTTGTTTGTGGTTAGGGGGTGTGCGTTGTTGGTTGTTAGGGGGTTACGTTAGTTTCTTGTTAGGGGTTTAGTGTTGTTTGCTGTTAGGGGGTTAGTGTTTGTTGTTAGGGGTTTAGGGTTGTTTCTTGTTGGGGTTTAGTAGTTTTTGTTAGGGTGTTAGTGTTGTTTGTGGTTAGGGGGTTAGTGTTGTTGTTTGTTAGGGGGTTAGGGTTATTTGTTGTTAGGAGGTTAGGGTTGTTTGTTGTTACAGGGTTAGGTTAGTTTCTTGTTAGGGGTTTAGTGTTGTTTGTTGTTAGGGGGTTAGTGTTTGTTGTTAGGGGTTTAGTGTTGTTTCTTGTTGGGGTTTAGTGTTTTTGTTGGTAGTGTGTTAGTGTTGTTTGTTGTTAGGGGTTTAGGGTTGTTTGTTGTTAGGGGTTTAAGGTTGTTTGTTGTTAGGAGGTTAGGGTTGTTTGTTTTTACAGGGTTAGGTTAGTTTCTTGTTAGGGGTTTAGTGATGTTTGTTGTTAGGGGTTAGTGTTTGTTGTTAGGGGTTTAGTGTTGTTTCTTGTTGGGGTTTAGTGGTTTTTGTTCTTAGGGCGTTAGTGTTGTTTGTTGTTAGGGGTTTAGGGTTGTTTGTTGTTAGGGGTTTAAGGTTGTTTGTTGTTAGGAGGTTAGGGTTGTTTGTTGTTACGGGGTTAGGTAAGTTGCTTGTTAGGGGTTTAGTGTTGTTTGTTGTTAGGGGGTTAGTGTTTGTTGTTAGGGGTTTAGGGTTGTTTCTTGTTGGGTTTCGTAGTTTTTGTTGTTAGGGTGTTAATGTTGTTTGTTGTTAGGGGGTTAGTGTAGTTTGTTCTTACGGGGTTAGTGTTGTTTGTCGTTAGGGTGTTAGTGTTGTTTGTGGTTAGGGGGTGTGCGTTGTTGGTTGTTAGGGGGTTACGTTAGTTTCTTGTTAGGGGTTTAGTGTTGTTTGCTGTTAGGGGGTTAGTGTTTGTTGTTAGGGGTTTAGGGTTGTTTCTTGTTGGGGTTTAGTAGTTTTTGTTAGGGTGTTAGTGTTGTTTGTGGTTAGGGGGTTAGTGTTGTTGTTTGTTAGGGGGTTAGGGTTATTTGTTGTTAGGAGGTTAGGGTTGTTTGTTGTTACAGGGTTAGGTTAGTTTCTTGTTAGGGGTTTAGTGTTGTTTGTTGTTAGGGGGTTAGTGTTTGTTGTTAGGGGTTTAGTGTTGTTTCTTGTTGGGGTTTAGTGTTTTTGTTGGTAGTGTGTTAGTGTTGTTTGTTGTTAGGGGTTTACGGTTGTTTGTTGTTAGGGGTTTAAGGTTGTTTGTTGTTAGGAGGTTAGGGTTGTTTGTTGTTACGGGGTTAGGTTAGTTTCTTGTTAGGGGATTAGTGTTGTTTGTTGTTAGGGGGTTAGTGTTTGTTGTTAGGGGTTTAGGGTTGTTTCTTGTTGGGGTTTAGTAGTTTTTGTTGTTAGGGTGTTAGTGTTGTTTGTGGTTAGGGTGTTAGTGTTGTTTGTGGTTAGGGGTTAGTGTTGTTTGTTCTTACGGGGTTAGTGTTGTTTGTGGTTAGGGTGTTAGTGTTGTTTGTGGTTAGGGTGTTAGTGTTGTTTTTGGTTAGGGGGTGTGCGTTGTTGGTTGTTACGGGGTTAGGATTGTTTGTTGTTAGGGGTTTAGGGTTGTTTGTTGTTAGGGGGTTAAGGTTGTTTGTTGTTAGGAGGTTAGGGTTGTTTGTTGTTACAGGTTTAGGTTAGTTTCTTTTTAGGGGTTTAGTGTTGTTTGTTGTTAGGGGGTTAGTGTTTGTTGTTAGGGGTTTAGTGTTGTTTCTTGTTGGGGTTTAGTGGTTTTTGTTGTTAGGGTGTTAGTGTTCTTTGTTGTTAGGGGTTTAGGGTTGTTTGTTGTTAGGGGTTTAAGATTGTTTGTTGTTAGGAGGTTAGGGTTGTTTGTTGTTACGGGGTTAGGTTAGTTTCTTGTTAGGGGTTTAGTGTTGTTTGTTGTTAGGGGGTTAGTGTTTGTTGTTAGGGGTTTAGGGCTGTTTCTTGTTGGGGTTTAGTAGTTTTTGTTGTTAGGGTGTTAGTGTTGTTTGTGGTTAGGGTGTTAGTGTTGTTGTTTGTTAGGGGGATAAGGTTGTTTTTTGTTAGGAGGTTAGGGTTGTTTGTTGTTACAGGGTTAGGTTAGTTTCTTGTTAGGGGTTTAGTGTTGTTTGTTGTTAGGGGGTTAGTGTTTGTTGTTAGGGGTTTAGTGTTGTTTCTTGTTGGGGTTTAGTGGTTTTTGTTGTTAGGGTGTTAGTGTTGTTTGTTGTTAGGGGTTTAGGGTTGTTTGTTGTTAGGGGTTTAAAGTTGTTTGTTGTTAGGAGGTTAGGGTTGTTTGTTGTTACGGGGTTAGGTTAGTTTCTTGTTAGGGGTTTAGTGTTGTTTGCTGTTAGGGGGTTAGTGTTTTTGTTAGGGGTTTAGGGTTGTTTCTTGTTGGGGTTTAGTAGTTTTTGTTGTTAGGGTGTTAGTGTTGTTTGTGGTTAGGGGGTTAGTGTTGTTTGTTCTTACGGGGTTAGTGTTGTTTGTGGTTAGGGTGGTAGTGTTGTTTGTGGTTAGGGGGTGAGAGTTGTTGGTTGTTAGGTGGTAAGGATTGTTTGTTGTTAGGGGTTTAGGGTTGTTTGTTGTTAGGGGGTTAAGGTTGTTTGTTGTTAGGAGGTTAGGGCTGTTTGTTGTTACAGGGTTAGGTTAGTTTCTTGTTAGGGGTTTAGTGTTGTTTGTTGTTAGGGGGTTAGTGTTTGTTGTTAGGGGTTTAGTGTTATTTCTTGTTGGGGTTAAGTGGTTTTTGTTGTTAGGGTGTTAGTGTTGTTTGTTGTTAGGGGTTTAGGGTTGTTTGTTGTTAGGGGTTTAAGGTTGTTGTTAGGAGGTTAGGGTTGTTTGTTGTTACGGGGTTAGGTAAGTTTCTTGTTAGGGGTTTAGTGTTGTTTGTTGTTATGGGGTTAGTGTTTTTTGTTAGGGGTTTAGGGTTGTTTTTTGTTGGGGTTTAGTAGTTTTTGTTGTTAGGGTGTTAGTGTTGTTTGTTGTTAGGGGGTTAGAGTTGTTTGTTCTTACGGGGTTAGTGGTGTTTGTGGTTAGGGTGTTAGTGTTGTTTGTGGTTAGGGGGTGTGCGTTGTTGGTTGTTAGGGGGTTAGGATTGTTTGTTGTTAGGGGTTTAGGGTTGTTTGTTGTTAGGGGGTTAAGGTTGTTTGTTGTTAGGAGGTTAGGGTTGTCTGTTGTTACAGGGTTAGGTTAGTTTCTTGTTAGGGGTTTAGTGTTGTTTGTTGTTAGGAGGTTAGTGTTCGTTGTTAGGGGTTTAGTGTTGTTTCTTTTTGGGGTTTAGTGGTTTTTGTTGTTAGGGTGTTAGTGTTGTTTGTTGTTAGGGGTTTAGGGTTGTTTGTTGTTAGGGGTTTAAGGTTGTTTGTTGTTAGGAGGTTAGGGTTGTTTGTTGTTACAGGGTTAGGTTAGTTTCTTCTTAGGGGTTTAGTGTTGTTTGTTGTTAGGGGGTTAGTGTTTGTTGTTAGGGGTTTAGGGTTGTTTCTTGTTGGGGTTTAGTAGTTTTACTTGTTAGGGTTTTAGTGTTGTTTGTGGTTAGAGGCTTAGTGTTGTTGTTTGTTAGGGGGTTAGGGTTTGTTGTTAGGAGGTTAGGGTTGTTTGTTGTTACAGGGTTAGGTTAGTTTCTTGTAAGGGGTTTAGTGTTGTTTGTTGTTAGGGGGTTAGTGTTTGCTGTTAGGGGTTTAGGGTTGTTTCTTTTTGAGGTTTAGTAGTTTTTCTTGTTAGGGTGTTAGTGTTGTTTGTGGTTAGGGGGTTAGTGTTGTTTGTTCTTACGGGGTTAGTGTTGTTTGTGGTTAGGGTGTTAGTGTTGTTTGTGGTTAGGGGGTGAGAGTTGTTGGTTGTTAGGGGGTTAGGATTGTTTGTTGTTAGGGGTTTAGGGTTGTTTGTTGTTAGGGGGTTAAGGTGGTTTGTTGTTAGGAGGTTAGGGCTGTTTGTTGTTACAGGGTTAGGTTAGTTTCTTGTTAGGGGTTTAGTGTTGTTTGTTGTCAGGGGGTTAGTGTTTGTTGTTAGGGGTTTAGTGTTGTTTCTTGTTGGGGTTTAGTGGTTTTTGTTGTTAGGGTGTTAGTGTTGTTTGTTGTTAGGGGTATAGTGTTGTTTGTTGTTAGGGGTTTAAGGTTGTTTGCTGTTAGGAGGTTAGGGTTGTTTGTTGTTACGGGGTTAGGTTAGTTTCTTGTTAGGGGTTTAGTGTTGTTTGTTGTTAGGGGGTTAGTGTTTGTTGTTAGGGGTTTAGTGTTGTTTCTTGTTGGGGTTTAGTGGTTTTTGTTGTTAGGGTGTTAGTGTTGTTTGTTGTTAGGGGTATAGTGTTGTTTGTTGTTAGGGGTTTAAGGTTGTTTGCTGTTAGGAGGTTAGGGTTGTTTGTTGTTACGGGGTTAGGTTAGTTTCTTGTTAGGGGTTTAGTGTTGTTTGTTGTTAGGGGGTTAGTGTTTGTTGTTAGGGGTTTAGGGTTGTTTCTTGTTGGGGTTTAGTAGTTTTTGTTGTTAGGGTGTTAGCGTTGTTTGTGGTTAGGGGGTTAGTGTTGTTGTTTGTTAGGGGGTTAGGGTTGTTTGTTGTTAGGAGGTTAGGTTTGTTTGTTGTTACAGGGTTAGGTTAGTTTCTTGTTAGGGGTTTAGTGATGTTTGTTGTTAGGGGGTTAGTGTTTGTTGTTAGGGGTTTAGTGTTGTTTCTTGTTGGAGTTTAGTGGTTTTTGTTGTTAGGGTGTTAGTGTTGTTTGTTGTTAGGGGTTTAGGGTTGTTTCTTGTTGGGTTTAGTAGTTTTTGTTGTTAGGGTGTTAGTGTTGTTTGTTGTTAGGGGGTTAGTGTAGTTTGTTCTTACGGGGTTAGTGTTGTTTGTGGTTAGGGTGTTAGTGTTGTTTGTGGTTAGGGGGTATGCGTTGTTGGTTGTTAGGGAGTTAGGTTAGTTTCTTGTTAGGGGTTTAGTGTTGTTTGCTGTTAGGGGGTTAGTGTTTGTTGTTAGGGGTTTAGGGTTGTTTCTTCTTGGGGTTTAGTAGTTTTTGTTGTTAGGGTGTTAGTGTTGTTTGTGGTTAGGGGGTTAGTGTTGTTGTTTGTTAGGGGGTTAGGGTTATTTGTTGTTAGGAGGTTAGGGTTGTTTGTTGTTACAGGGTTAGGTTAGTTTCTTGTTAGGGGTTTAGTGTTGTTTGTTGTTAGGGGGTTAGTGTTTGTTGTTAGGGGTTTAGGGTTGTTTCTTGTTGGGGTTTAGTAGTTTTTGTTGTTAGGGTGTTAGTGTTGTTTGTGGTTAGGGTGTTAGTGTTGTTTGTTCTTACGGGGTTAGTGTTGTTTGTGGTTAGGGTGTTAGTGTTGTTTGTGGTTAGGGGGTGAGAGTTGTTGGTTGT
This sequence comes from Loxodonta africana, assembly GCF_030014295.1. Lineage (NCBI taxonomy): Eukaryota > Metazoa > Chordata > Mammalia > Proboscidea > Elephantidae > Loxodonta > Loxodonta africana. The sequence continues at coordinate 247,821 of NW_026974835.1, read as the reverse complement.
TAGGGGGTTAGGATTGTTTGTTGTTAGGGGTTTAGGGTTGTTTGTTGTTAGGGGGTTAAGGTTGTTTGTTGTTAGGAGGTTAGGGCTGTTTGTTGTTACAGGGTTAGTTTAGTTTCTTGTTAGGGGTTTAGTGTTGTTTGTTGTTAGGGGGTTAGTGTTTGTTGTTAGGGGTTTAGTGTTATTTCTTGTTGGGATTAAGTGGTTTTTGTTGTTAGGGTGTTAGTGTTGTTTGTTGTTAGGGGTTTAAGGTTGTTGTTAGGAGGTTAGGGTTGTTTGTTGTTACGGGGTTAGGTTAGTTTCTTGTTAGGGGTTTAGTGTTGTTTGTTGTTAGGGGGTTAGTGTTTTTTGTTAGGGGTTTAGGGTTGTTTCTTGTTGGGGTTTAGTAGTTTTTGTTGTTAGAGTGTTAGTGTTGTTTGTTGTTAGGGGGTTAGAGTTGTTTGTTCTTACGGGGTTAGTGTTGTTTGTGGTTAGGGTGTTAGTGTTGGTTGTGGTTAGGGTGTGTGCGTTGTTGGTTGTTAGGGGGTTAGGATTGTTTGTTGTTAGGGGTTTAGGGTTGTTTGTTGTTAGGGGGTTAAGGTTGTTTGTTGTTAGGAGGTTAGGGTTGTTTGTTGTTACAGGGTTAGGTTAGTTTCTTGTTAGGGGTTTAGTGTTGTTCGTTGTTAGGAGGTTAGTGTTTGTTGTTAGGGGTTTAGTGTTGTTTCTTTTTGGGGTTTAGTGGTTTTTGTTCTTAGGGTGTTAGTGTTGTTTGTTGTTAGGGGTTTAGGGTTGTTTGTTGTTAGGGGTTTAAGGTTGTTTGTTGTTAGGAGGTTAGGTTTATTTGTTGTTACAGGGTTAGGTTAGTTTCTTGTTAGGGGTTTAGTGTTGTTTGTTGTTAGGGGGTTAGTGTTTGTTGTTAGGGGTTTAGGGTTGTTTCTTGTTGGGGTTTAGTAGTTTTAGTTGTTAGGGTGTTAGTGTTGTTTGTGGTTAGGGGCTTAGTGTTGTTGTTTGTTAGGGGGTTAGGGTTTGTTGTTAGGAGGTTAGGGTTGTTTGTTGTTACAGGGTTAGGTTAGTTTATTGTTCGGGGTTTAGTGTTGTTTGTTGTTAGGGGGTTAGTGTTTGTTGTTAGGGGTTTATTGTTGTTTCTCGTTGGGGTTTAGTGGTTTTTGTTGTTAGGGTGTCAGTGTTGTTTGTTGTTAGGGGTTATGGTTGTTTGTTGTTAGGAGTTTAAGGTTGTTTGTTGTTAGGAGGTTAGGGTTGTTTGTTGTTACGGGTTAGGTTAGTTTCTTGTTAGCGGTTTAGTGTTGTTTGTTGTTAGGGGGTTAGTGTTTGTTGTTAGAGGTTTAGGGTTGTTTCTTGTTGGAGTTTAGTAGTTTTTGTTGTTAGGGTGTTAGTGTTGTTTGTTGTTAGGGGGTTAGTGTTGTTTGTTCTTACGGGGTTAGTGTTGTTTGTGGTTAGGGTGTTAGTGTTGTTTGTGGTTAGGGGGTGAGCGTTGTTGGTTGTTAGGGGGTTAGGATTGTTTGTTGTTAGGGGTTTAAGGTTGTTTGTTGTTAGGAGGTTAGGGTTGTTTGTTGTTACGGGGTTAGGTTAGTTTCTTGTTAGGGGTTTAGTGTTGTTTGTTGTTAGGGGGTTAGTGTTTGTTGCTAGGGGTTTAGGATTGTTTCTTGTTGGGGTTTAGTAGTTTTTGTTGTTAGGGTGTTAGTGTTGTTTGTTGTTAGGGCATTAGTGTAGTTTGTTCTTACGGGGTTAGTGTTGTTTGTGGTTAGGGTGTTAGTGTTCTTTGTGGTTAGGAGGTGTGCGTTGTTGGTTGTTGGGGGTTAGGATTGTTTGTTGTTAGGGGTTTAGGGTTGTTTGTTGTTAGGGGGTTAAGGATGTTTGTTGTTAGGATGTTAGGATTGTTTGTTGTTAGGGGGTTAGTGTTGTTTGTTAGGGGGTTAGGGTTGTTTGTTGTTAGGAGGTTAGGTTTGTTTGTTTTTACAGGGTTAGGTTAGTTTCTTGTTAAGGGTTTAGTGATGTTTGTTGTTAGGGGGTTAGTGTTTGTTGTTAGGGGTTTAGTGTTGTTTCTTGTTGGAGTTTAGTGGTTTTATTTGTTAGGGTGTTAGTGTTGTTTGTTGTTAGGGGTTTAGGGTTGTTTGTTGTTAGGGGTTTAAGGTTGTTTGTTGTTAGGAGGTTAGGGTTGTTTGTTGTTACGGGGTTAGGTAAGTTTCTTGTTAGGGGTTTAGTGTTGTTTGTTGTTAGGGGGTTAGTGTTTGTTGTTAGGGGTTTAGGGTTGTTTCTTGTTGGGTTTAGTAGTTTTTGTTGTTAGGGTGTTAGTGTTGTTTGTTGTTAGGGGGTTAGTGTAGTTTGTTCTTACGGGGTTAGTGTTGTTTGTGGTTAGGGTGTTAGTGTTGTTTGTGGTTAGGGGGTGTGCGTTGTTGGTTGTTAGGGAGTTAGGTTAGTTTCTTGTTAGGGGTTTAGTGTTGTTTGCTATTAGGGGGTTAGTGTTTGTTGTTAGGGGTTTAGGGTTGTTTCTTCTTGGGGTTTAGTAGTTTTTGTTGTTAGGGTGTTAGTGTTGTTTGTTTTTAGGGGGTTAGTGTTGTTGTTTGTTAGGGGGTTAGGGTTATTTGTTGTTAGGAGGTTAGGGTTGTTTGTTGTTACAGGGTTAGGTTAGTTTCTTGTTAGCGGTTTAGTGTTGTTTGTTGTTAGGGGGTTAGTGTTTGTTGTTAGGGGTTTAGTGTTGTTTCTTGTTGGGGTTTAGTGTTTTTGTTGGTAGTGTGTTAGTGTTGTTTGTTGTTAGGGGTTTAGGGTTGTTTGTTGTTAGGGGTTTAAGGTTGTTTTTTGTTAGGAGGTTAGGGTTGTTTGTTGTTACAGGGTTAGGTTAGTTTCTTGTTAGGGGTTTAGTGTTGTTTGTTGTTAGGTGGTTAGTGTTTGTTGTTAGGGGTTTAGTGTTGTTTCTTGTTGGGGTTTAGTGGTTTTTGTTGTTAGGGTGTTAGTGTTGTTTGTTGTTAGGGGTTTAGGGTTGTTTGTTGTTAGGGGTTTAAGGTTGTTTGTTGTTAGGAGGTTAGGGTTGTTTGTTGTTACGGGGTTAGGTTAGTTTCTTGTTAGGGTTTTAGAGTTGTTTGCTGTTAGGGGGTTAGTGTTTGTTTTTAGGGGTTTAGGGTTGTTTCTTGTTGGGGTTTAGTAGTTTTTGTTGTTAGGGTGTTAGTGTTGTTTGTGGTTAGAGGGTTAGTGTTGTTTGTTCTTACGGGGTTAGTGTTGTTTGTGGTTAGGGTGTTAGTGTTGTTTGTGGTTAGGGGGTGAGAGTTGTTGGTTGTTAGGGGGTTAGGATTGTTTGTTGTTAGGGGTTTAGGGTTGTTTGTTGTTAGGGGGTTAAGGTTTTTTGTTGTTAGGAGGTTAGGGCTGTTTGTTGTTACAGGGTTAGGTTAGTTTTTTGTTAGGGGTTTAGTGTTGTTTGTTGTTAGGGGGTTAGTGTTTGTTGTTAGGGGTTTAGTGTTGTTTCTTGTTGGGGTTTAGTGGTTTTTGTTGTTAGGGTGTTAGTGTTCTTTGTTGTTAGGGGTTTAGGGTTGTTTGTTGTTAGGGGTTTAAGGTTGTTTGTTGTTAGGAGGTTAGTGTTGTTTGTTGTTACGGGTTTAGGTTAGTTTCTTGTTAGGGGTTTAGTGTTGTTTGTTGTTAGGGGGTTAGTGTTTGTTGTTAGGGGTTTAGGGTTGTTTCTTGTTGGGGTTTAGTAGTTTCTGTTGTTAGGGTGTTAGTGTTGTTTGTTGTTAGGGGGTTAGTGTTGTTTCTTCCTACGGGGTTAGTGTTGTTTGTGGTTAGGGTGTTAGTGTTGTTTGTCGCTAGGGGGTGTGCGTTGTTGGTTGTTAGGGGTTTAGGATTGCTTGTTGTTAGGGGTTTAGGTTTGTTTGTTGTTAGGGAGTTAAGATTGTTTGTTGTTAGGAGGTTAGGGTTGTTTGTTGTTACAGGGGTAGGTTAGTTTCTTGTTAGGGGTTTAGTGTTGTTTGTTGTTAGGGGGTTAATGTTTGTTGTTAGGGGTTTAGTGTTGTTTCTTGTTGGGGTTTAGTGTTTTTTGTTGTTAGGGTGTTAGTGTTTTTTGTTGTTAGGGGTTTAGGGTTGTTTGTTGTTAGGGGTTTCAGGTTGTTTGTTGTTAGGAGGTTAGGGTTGTTTGTTGTTACAGGGTTAGGTTAGTTTCTTGTTAGGGGTTTAGTGTTGTTTGTTGTTAGGGGGTTAGTGTTTGTTGTTAGGGGTTTAGGGTTGTTTCTTTTTGGGGTTTAGTGGTTTTTGTTGTTAGGGTGTTAGTGTTGTTTGTGCTTAGGGGGTTAGTGTTGTTTGTTCTTACGGGGTTAGTGTTGGTTCTGGTTAGGGTGTTAGTGTTGTTTGTGGTTAGGGGGTGAGAGTTGTTGGTTGTTAGGGGGTTAGGATTGTTTGTTGTTAGGGGTTTAGGGTTGTTTGTTGTTAGGGGGTTAAGGTGGTTTGTTGTTAGGAGGTTAGGGCTGTTTGTTGTTACAGGGTTAGGTTAGTTTCTTGTTAGGGGTTTAGTGTTGTTTGTTGTTAGGGGGTTAGTGTTTGTTGTTAGGGGTTTAGTGTTGTTTGTTGTTAGGGGTTTAGGGTTGTTTGTTGTTAGGGTTTTAAGGTTGTTTGCTGTTAGGAGGTTAGGGTTGTTTGTTGTTACGGGGTTAGGTTAGTTTCTTGTTAGGGGTTTAGTGTTGTTTGTTGTTAGGGGGTTAGTGTTTGTTGTTAGGGGTTTAGGGTTGTTTCTTGTTGGGGTTTAGTAGTTTTTGTTGTTAGGGTGTTAGTGTTGTTTGTTGTTAGGGGGTTAGTGTTGTTTGTTCTTACGGGGTTAGTGTTGTTTGTGGTTAGGGTGTTAGTGTTGTTTGTGGTTAGGGGGTGTGCGTTGTTGGTTGTTAGGGGGTTAGGATGGTTTGTTGTTAGGGGTTTAGGGTTGTTTGTTGTTAGGGGGTTAAGGTTGTTTGTTGTTAGGAGGTTAGGGTTGTTTGTTGTTACAGGGTTAGGTTAGTTTCTTGTTAGGGGTTTAGTGTTTTTTGTTGTTAGGGGGTTAGTGTTTGTTGTTAGGGGTTTAGGGCTGTTTCTTGTTGGGGTTTAGTAGTTTTTGTTGTTAGGGTGTTAGTGTTGTTTCTGGTTAGGGGGTTAGTGTTGTTGTTTGTTAGGGGGTTAAGGTTGTTTTTTGTTAGGAGGTTAGGGTTGTTTGTTGTTACAGGGTTAGGTTAGTTTCTTGTTAGGGGTTTAGTGTTGTTTGTTGTTAGGGGGTTAGTGTTTGTTGTTAGGGGTTTAGTGTTGTTTCTTGTTGGGGTTTAGTGGTTTTTGTTGTTAGGGTGTTAGTGTTGTTTGTTGTTAGGGGTTTAGGGTTGTTTGTTGTTAGGGGTTTAAGGTTGTTTGTTGTTAGGAGGTTAGGGTTGTTTGTTGTTACGGGGTTAGGTTAGTTTCTTGTTAGGGGTTTAGTGTTGTTTGTTGTTAGGGGGTTAGTGTTTGTTGTTAGGGGTTTAGGGTTGTTTCTTGTTGGGGTTTAGTAGTTTTTGTTGTTAGGGTGTTAGTTTTGTTTGTTGTTAGGGCGTTAGTGTAGTTTGTTCTTACGGGGTTAGTGTTGTTTGTGGTTAGGGTGTTAGTGTTGTTTGTGGTTAGGGGGTGTGCGTTGTTGGTTGTTAGGGGGTTAGGATTGTTTGTTGTTAGGGGTTTAGGGTTTGTTGTTAGGGGGTTAAGGATGTTTGTTGTTACGATGTTAGGGTTGTTTGTTGTTACATTGTTAGGTTAGTTTCTTGTTAGGGGTTTAGTGTTGTTTGTTGTTAGGGGGTTAGTGTTTGTTGTTACGGGTTTAGTGTTGTTTCTTGTTGGGGTTTAGTGGTTTTTATTGTTAGGGTGTTAGTGTTGTTTGTTGTTAGGTGTTTAAGGTTGTTTGTTGTTAGGGGGTTAGTGTTTGTTGTTAGGGGTTTAAGGTTGTTTCTTGTTGGAGTTTAGTAGTTTTTCTTGTTAGGGTGTTAGTGTTGTTTGTGGTTAGGGGGTTAGTGTTGTTCTTTGTTAGGGGGTTAGGGTTGTTTGTTGTTGGGGTTTAGTGGTTTTTTTTGTTAGGGTGTTAGTGTAGTTTGTTGTTAGGGGTTTAGGGTTTTTTGTTGTTAGGGGTTTAAGGTTGTTTGTTGTTAGGAGGTTAGGGTTGTTTGTTGTTACGGGGTTAGGTTAGTTTCTTGTTAGGGGATTAGTGTTGTTTGTTGTTAGGGGGTTAGTGTTTGTTGTTAGGGGTTTAGGGTTGTTTCTTGTTGGGGTTTAGTAGTTTTAGTTGTTAGGGTGGTAGTGTTGTTTGTTGTTAGGGGGTTAGTGTTGTTTGTTCTTACGGGGTTAGTGTTGTTTGTGGTTAGGGTGTTAGTGTTCTTTGTTCTTACGGGGTTAGTGTTGTTTGTGGTTAGGGTGTTAGTGTTGTTTGTGGTTAGGGGGTGTGCGTTGTTGGTTGTTAGGGGGTTAGGATTGTTTGTTGTTAGGGGTTTAGTGTTGTTTGTTGTTAGGGGTTAAGGTTGTTTGTTGTTAGGAGGTTAGGGATCTTTGTTGTTACAGGGTTAGGTTAGTTTCTTGTTAGCGGTTTAGTGTTGTTTGTTGTTAGGGGGTTAGTGTTTGTTGTTAGGGGTTTAGTGTTGTTTCTTGTTGGGGTTTAGTGGTTTTTGTTGTTAGGGTGTTAGTGTTCTTTGTTGTTAGGGGTTTAGGATTGTTTGTTGTTAGGGGTTTAAGATTGTTTGTTGTTAGGAGGTTAGGGTTGTTTGTTGTTACAGGGTTAGGTTAGTTTCTTGTTAGGGGTTTAGTGTTGTTTGTTGTTAGGGGGTTAGTGTTTGTTGTTAGGGGTTTAGTGTTGTTTCTTGTTGGGGTTTAGTGTTTTTGTTGGTAGTGTGTTAGTGTTGTTTGTTGTTAGGGGTTTAGGGTTGTTTGTTGTTAGGGGTTTAAGGTTGTTTGTTGTTAGGAGGTTAGGGTTGTTTGTTTTTACAGGGTTAGGTTAGTTTCTTGTTAGGGGTTTAGTGATGTTTGTTGTTAGGGGTTAGTGTTTGTTGTTAGGGGTTTAGTGTTGTTTCTTGTTGGGGTTTAGTGGTTTTTGTTGTTAGGGCGTTAGTGTTGTTTGTTGTTAGGGGTTTAGGGTTGTTTGTTGTTAGGGGTTTAAGGTTGTTTGTTGTTAGGAGGTTAGGGTTGTTTGTTGTTACGGGGTTAGGTAAGTTGCTTGTTAGGGGTTTAGTGTTGTTTGTTGTTAGGGGGTTAGTGTTTGTTGTTAGGGGTTTAGGGTTGTTTCTTGTTGGGTTTAGTAGTTTTTGTTGTTAGGGTGTTAATGTTGTTTGTTGTTAGGGGGTTAGTGTAGTTTGTTCTTACGGGGTTAGTGTTGTTTGTCGTTAGGGTGTTAGTGTTGTTTGTGGTTAGGGGGTGTGCGTTGTTGGTTGTTAGGGGGTTACGTTAGTTTCTTGTTAGGGGTTTAGTGTTGTTTGCTGTTAGGGGGTTAGTGTTTGTTGTTAGGGGTTTAGGGTTGTTTCTTGTTGGGGTTTAGTAGTTTTTGTTAGGGTGTTAGTGTTGTTTGTGGTTAGGGGGTTAGTGTTGTTGTTTGTTAGGGGGTTAGGGTTATTTGTTGTTAGGAGGTTAGGGTTGTTTGTTGTTACAGGGTTAGGTTAGTTTCTTGTTAGGGGTTTAGTGTTGTTTGTTGTTAGGGGGTTAGTGTTTGTTGTTAGGGGTTTAGTGTTGTTTCTTGTTGGGGTTTAGTGTTTTTGTTGGTAGTGTGTTAGTGTTGTTTGTTGTTAGGGGTTTACGGTTGTTTGTTGTTAGGGGTTTAAGGTTGTTTGTTGTTAGGAGGTTAGGGTTGTTTGTTGTTACGGGGTTAGGTTAGTTTCTTGTTAGGGGATTAGTGTTGTTTGTTGTTAGGGGGTTAGTGTTGTTTGTGGTTAGGGTGTTAGTGTTGTTTGTGGTTAGGGGTTAGTGTTGTTTGTTCTTACGGGGTTAGTGTTGTTTGTGGTTAGGGTGTTAGTGTTGTTTTTGGTTAGGGGTGTGCGTTGTTGGTTGTTACGGGGTTAGGATTGTTTGTTGTTAGGGGTTTAGGGTTGTTTGTTGTTAGGGGGTTAAGGTTGTTTGTTGTTAGGAGGTTAGGGTTGTTTGTTGTTACAGGTTTAGGTTAGTTTCTTGTTAGGGGTTTAGTGTTGTTTGTTGTTAGGGGGTTAGTGTTTGTTGTTAGGGGTTTAGTGTTGTTTCTTGTTGGGGTTTAGTGGTTTTTGTTGTTAGGGTGTTAGTGTTCTTTGTTGTTAGGGGTTTAGGGTTGTTTGTTGTTAGGGGTTTAAGATTGTTTGTTGTTAGGAGGTTAGGGTTGTTTGTTGTTACAGGGTTAGGTTAGTTTCTTGTTAGGGGTTTAGTGTTGTTTGTTGTTAGGGGGTTAGTGTTTGTTGTTAGGGGTTTAGGGCTGTTTCTTGTTGGGGTTTAGTAGTTTTTGTTGTTAGGGTGTTAGTGTTGTTTGTGGTTAGGGTGTTAGTGTTGTTGTTTGTTAGGGGGATAAGGTTGTTTTTTGTTAGGAGGTTAGGGTTGTTTGTTGTTACAGGGTTAGGTTAGTTTCTTGTTAGGGGTTTAGTGTTGTTTGTTGTTAGGGGGTTAGTGTTTGTTGTTAGGGGTTTAGAGTTGTTTCTTGTTGGGGTTTAGTGGTTTTTGTTGTTAGGGTGTTAGTGTTGTTTGTTGTTAGGGGTTTAGGGTTGTTTGTTGTTAGGGGTTTAAAGTTGTTTGTTGTTAGGAGGTTAGGGTTGTTTGTTGTTACGGGGTTAGGTTAGTTTCTTGTTAGGGGTTTAGTGTTGTTTGCTGTTAGGGGGTTAGTGTTTTTGTTAGGGGTTTAGGGTTGTTTCTTGTTGGGGTTTAGTAGTTTTTGTTGTTAGGGTGTTAGTGTTGTTTGTGTTTAGGGGGTTAGTGTTGTTTGTTCTTACGGGGTTAGTGTTGTTTGTGGTTAGGGTGTTAGTGTTGTTTGTGGTTAGGGGGTGAGAGTTGTTGGTTGTTAGGTGGTAAGGATTGTTTGTTGTTAGGGGTTTAGGGTTGTTTGTTGTTAGGGGGTTAAGGTTGTTTGTTGTTAGGAGGTTAGGGCTGTTTGTTGTTACAGGGTTAGGTTAGTTTCTTGTTAGGGGATTAGTGTTGTTTGTTGTTAGGGGGTTAGTGTTTGTTGTTAGGGGTTTAGTGTTATTTCTTGTTGGGGTTAAGTGGTTTTTGTTGTTAGGGTGTTAGTGTTGTTTGTTGTTAGGGGTTTAGGGTTGTTTGTTGTTAGGGGTTTAAGGTTGTTGTTAGGAGGTTAGGGTTGTTTGTTGTTACGGGGTTAGGTAAGTTTCTTGTTAGGGGTTTGGTGTTGTTTGTTGTTATGGGGTTAGTGTTTTTTGTTAGGGGTTTAGGGTTGTTTCTTGTTGGGGTTTAGTAGTTTTTGTTGTTAGGGTGTTAGTGTTGTTTGTTGTTAGGGGGTTAGAGTTGTTTGTTCTTACGGGGTTAGTGGTGTTTGTGGTTAGGGTGTTAGTGTTGTTTGTGGTTAGGGGGTGTGCCTTGTTGGTTGTTAGAGGGTTAGGATTGTTTGTTGTTAGGGGTTTAGGGTTGTTTGTTGTTAGGGGGTTAAGGTTGTTTGTTGTTAGGAGGTTAGGGTTGTTTGTTGTTACAGGGTTAGGTTAGTTTCTTGTTAGGGGTTTAGTGTTGTTTGTTGTTAGGAGGTTAGTGTTTGTTGTTAGGGGTTTAGTGTTGTTTCTTTTTGGGGTTTAGTGATTTTTGTTGTTAGGGTGTTAGTGTTGTTTGGTGTTAGGGGTTTAGGGTTGTTTGTTGTTAGGGGTTTAAGGTTGTTTGTTGTTAGGAGGTTAGGGTTGTTTGTTGTTACAGGGTTAGGTTAGTTTCTTGTTAGGGGTTTAGTGTTGTTTGTTGTTAGGGGGTTAGTGTTTGTTGTTAGGGGTTTAGAGTTGTTTCTTGTTGGGGTTTAGTAGTTTTAGTTGTTAGGGTGTTAGTGTTGTTTGTGGTTAGGGGCTTACTGTTGTTGTTTGTTAGGGGGTTATGGTTTGTTGTTAGGAGGTTAGGGTTGTTTGTTGTTACAGGGTTAGGTTAGTTTCTTGTAAGGGGTTTAGTGTTGTTTGTTGTTAGGGGGTTAGTGTTTGCTGTTAGGGGTTTAGGGTTGTTTCTTTTTGGGGTTTAGTAGTTTTTGTTGTTAGGGTGTTAGTGTTGTTTGTGGTTAGGGGGTTAGTGTTGTTTGTTCTTACGGGGTTAGTGTTGTTTGTGGTTAGGGTGTTAGTGTTGTTTGTGGTTAGGGGGTGAGAGTTGTTGGTTGTTAGGGGGTTAGGATTGTTTGTTGTTAGGGGTTTAGTGTTGTTTGTTGTTAGGGGGTTAAGGTGGTTTGTTGTTAGGAGGTTAGGGCTGTTTGTTGTTACAGGGTTAGGTTAGTTTCTTGTTAGGGGTTTAGTGTTGTTTGTTGTTAGGGGGTTAGTGTTTGTTGTTAGGGGTTTAGTGTTGTTTCTTGTTGGGGTTTAGTGGTTTTTGTTGTTAGGGTGTTAGTGTTGTTTGTTGTTAGGGGTTTAGTGTTGTTTGTTGTTAGGGGTTTAAGGTTGTTTGCTGTTAGGAGGTTAGGGTTGTTTCTTCTAACGGGGTTAGGTTAGTTTCTTGTTAGGGGTTTAGTGTTGTTTGTTGTTAGGGGGTTAGTGTTTGTTGTTAGGGGTTTAGGGTTGTTTCTTGTTGGGGTTTAGTAGTTTTTGTTGTTAGGGTGTTAGTATTGTTTGTGGTTAGGGGGTTAGTGTTGTTTGTTAGGGGGTTAGGGTTGTTTGTTGTTAGGAGGTTAGGTTTGTTTGTTTTTACAGGGTTAGGTTAGTTTCTTGTTAAGGGTTTAGTGATGTTTGTTGTTAGGGGGTTAGTGTTTGTTGTTAGGGGTTTAGTGTTGTTTCTTGTTGGAGTTTAGTGGTTTTATTTGTTAGGGTGTTAGTGTTGTTTGTTGTTAGGGGTTTAGGGTTGTTTGTTGTTAGGGTGTTAGTGTTGTTTGTTGTTAGGGGTTTAGGGTTGTTTGTTGTTAGGGGGTTAGTTTTTGTTGTTAGGGGTTTAAGGTTGTTTCTTGTTGGAGTTTAGTAGTTTTTGTTGTTAGGGTGTTAGTGTTGTTTGTGGTTAGGGGGTTAGTGTTGTTGTTTGTTAGGGGGTTAGGGTTGTTTGTTGTTAGAAGGTTAGGGTTGTTTGTTGTTAGGGGTTTATGGTTGTTTGTTGTTAGGTGGTTAGGGTTGTTTGTTGTTTCAGGGTTAGGTTAGTTTCTTGTTAGGGGTTTAGTGTTTTTTGTTGTTAGGGGGTTAGTGTTTGTTGTTAGGGGTTTAGAGTTGTTTCTTGTTGGGGTATAGTAGTTTTTGTTGTTAGGGTGTTAGTGTTGTTTGTGGTTAGGGGGTTAGTGTTGTTTGTGCTTAGGGGGTGAGAGTTGTTGGTTGTTAAGGGGTTAGGATTGTTTGTTGTTAGGGGTTTAGGGTTGTTTGCTGTTAGGGGATTAAGGTTGTTTGTTGTTAGGAGGTTAGGGTTGTTTGTTGTTACGGGTTTAGGTTAGTTTCTTGTTAGGGGTTTAGTGTTGTTTGCTGTTAGGGGGTTAGTGTTTGTTGTTAGGGGTTTAGGATTGTTTCTTGTTGGGGTTTAGTAGTTTTTGTTGTTAGGGTGTTAGTGTTGTTTGTGGTTACGGGGTTAGTGTTGTTGTTTGTTAGGGGGTTAGGATTGTTTTTTGTTAGGAGGTTAGGGTTGTTTGTTGTTACAGGGTTAGGTTAGTTTCTTGTTAGGGGTTTAGTGTTGTTTGTTGTTAGGGGGTTAGTGTTTGTTGTTAGGGGTTTAGTGTTGTTTCCTGTTGGGGTTTAGTGGTTTTTGTTGTTAGGGTGTTAGTGTTGTTTGTTGTTAGGGGTTTAAGGTTGTTTGTTGTTAGGGGTTTAAGGTTGATTGTTGTTAGGAGGTTAGGGATGTTTGTTGTTACGGGGTTAGGTTAGTTTCTTGTTAGGGGTTTAGTGTTGTTTGCTGTTAGGGGGTTAGTGTTTGTTGTTAGGGGTTTAGGGTTGTTTCCTGTTGGGGTTTAGTAGTTTTTGTTCTTAGGGTTTTAGTGTTGTTTGTGGTTAGGGGGTTAGTGTTGTTTGTTCTTACGGGGTTAGTGTTGTTTGTGGTTAGGGTGTTAGTGTTGTTTGTGGTTAGGGGGTGAGAGTTGTTGGTTGTTAGGGGGTTAGGATTGTTTGTTGTTAGGGGTTTAGGGTTGTTTGTTGTTAGGGGGTTAAGGTTGTTTGTTGTTAGTAGGTTAGGGCTGTTTGTTGTTACAGGGTTAGGTTAGTTTCTTGTTAGGGGTTTAGTGTTGTTTGTTGTTAGGGGGTTAGTGTTTGTTGTTAGGGGTTTAGTGTTATTTCTTGTTGGGGTTAAGTGGTTTTTGTTGTTAGGGTGTTAGTGTTGTTTGTTGTTAGGGGTTTAGGGTTGTTTGTTGTTAGGGGTTTAAGGTTGTTGTTAGGAGGTTAGGGTTTGTTGTTACGGGGTTAGGTTAGTTTCTTGTTAGGGGTTTAGTGTTGTTTGTTGTTAGGGGGTTAGTGTTTTTTGTTAGGGGTTTAGGGTTGTTTCTTGTTGGGGTTTAGTAGTTTTTGTTGTTAGAGTGTTAGTGTTGTTTGTTGTTAGGGGGTTAGAGTCGTTTGTTCTTACGGGGTTAGTGTTGTTTGTGGTTAGGGTGTTAATGTTGGTTGTGGTTAGGGGGTGTGCGTTGTTGGTTGTTAGGGGGTTAGGATTGTTTGTTGTTAGGGGTTTAGGGTTGTTTGTTGTTAGGGGGTTAAGGTTGTTTGTTGTTAGGAGGTTAGGGTTGTTTGTTGTTATGGGGTTAGATTAGTTTCTTGTTAGGGGTTTAGTGTTGTTTGTTGTTAGGGGGTTAGTGTTTGTTGTTAGGGGTTTAGGGTTGTTTCTTGTTGGGGTTTAGTAGTTTTTGTTGTTAGGGTGTTAGTGTTGTTTGTTGTTAGGGGGTTAGTGTTGTTTGTTCTTACGGGGTTAGTGTTGTTTGTGGTTAGGGTATTAGTGTTGTTTGTGGTTAGGGGGTGTGCGTTGCTGGTTGTTAGGGGGTTAGGATTGTTTGTTGTTAGGGGTTTAGGGTTGTTTGTTGTTAGGGGGTTAATGTTGTTTGTTGTTAGGAGGTTAGGGCTGTTTGTTGTTACAGGGTTAGGTTAGTTTCTTGTTAGGGGTTTAGTGTTGTTTGTTGTTAGGAGGTTAGTGTTTGTTGTTAGGGGTTTAGTGTTGTTTCTTGTTGGGGTTTAGTGGTTTTTGTTGTTAGGGTGTTAGTGTTGTTTGTTGTTAGGGGTTTAGGGTTGTTTGTTGTTAGGGGGTTAAGGTTGTTTGTTGTTAGGAGGTTAGGTTTATTTGTTGTTACAGGGTTAGGTTAGTTTCTTGTTAGGGGTTTAGTGTTGTTTGTTGTTAGGGGGTTAGTGTTTGTTGTTAGGGGTTTAGGGTTGTTTCTTGTTGGGGTTTAGTAGTTTTAGTTGTTAGGGTGTTAGTGTTGTTTGTGGTTAGGGGCTTAGTGTTGTTTTTTCTTAGGGGGTTAGGGTTTGTTGTTAGGAGGTTAGGGTTGTTTGTTGTTACAGGGTTAGGTTAGTTTATTGTTCGGGGTTTAGTGTTGTTTGTTGTTAGGGGGTTAGTGTTTGTTGTTAGGGGTTTATTGTTGTTTCTTGTTGGGGTTTAGTGGTTTTTGTTGTTAGGGTGTCAGTGTTGTTTGTTGTTAGGGGTTTAGGGTTGTTTGTTGTTAGGAGTTTAAGGTTGTTTGTTGTTAGGAGGTTAGGGTTGTTTGTTGTTACGGGGTTAGGTTAGTTTCTTGTTAGCGGTTTAGTGTTGTTTGTTGTTAGGGGGTTAGTGTTTGTTGTTAGAGGTTTAGGGTTGTTTCTTGTTGGGGTTTAGTAGTTTTTGTTGTTAGGGTGTTAGTGTTGTTTGTTGTTAGGGGTTTAGGGTTGTTTGTTGTTAGGGGGTTAAGGTTGTTTCTTGTTAGGAGGTTAGGGTTGTTTGTTGTTACGGGGTTAGGTTAGTTTCTTGTTAGGGGTTTAGTGTTGTTTGCTGTTAGGGAGTTAGTGTTTGTTGTTAGGGGTTTAGGATTGTTTCTTGTTGGGGTTTAGTAGTTTTTGTTGTTAGGGTGTTAGTGTTGTTTGTGGTTAGGGGGTTAGTGTTGTTGTTTGTTAGGGGGTTGGTGTTGTTTGTTGTTAGGAGGTTAGGGTTGTTTGTTGTTACAGGGTTAGGTTAGTTTCTTGTTAGGGGTTTAGTGTTGTTTGTTGTTAGGGGGTTAGTGTTTGTTGTTAGGGGTTTAGTGTTGTTTCCTGTTGGGGTTTAGTGGTTTTTGTTGTTAGGGTGTTAGTGTTGTTTGTTGTTAGGGGTTTAGGGTTGTTTGTTGTTAGGGGTTTAAGGTTGTTTGTTGTTAGGAGGTTAGGGTTGTTTGTTGTTACGGGGTTAGGTTAGTTTCTTGTTAGGGGTTTAGTGTTGTTTGTTGTTAGGGGTTAGTGTTTGTTGTTAGGGCTTTAGGGTTGTTTCTTGTTGGGGTTTAGTAGTTTTTGTTGTTAGGGTGTTAGTGTTGTTTGTTGTTAGGGGGTTAGTGTTGTTTGTTCTTACGGGGTTAGTGTTGTTTGTGGTTAGGGTGTTAGTGTTGTTTGTGGTTAGGGGGTGAGCGTTGTTGGTTGTTAGGGGGTTAGGATTGTTTGTTGTTAGGGGTTTAGGGTTGTTTGTTGTTAGGGGGTTAAGGTTGTTTGTTGTTAGGAGGTTAGGGATCTTTGTTGTTACAGGGTTAGGTTAGTTTCTTGTTAGGGGTTTAGTGTTGTTTGTTGTTAGGGGGTTAGTGTTTGTTGTTAGGGGTTTAGTGTTGTTTCTTGTTGGGGTTTAGTGGTTTTTGTTGTTAGGGTGTTAGTGTTCTTTGTTGTTAGGGGTTTAGGGTTGTTTGTTGTTAGGGGTTTAAGGTTGTTTGTTGTTAGGAGGTTAGGGTTGTTTGTTGTTACGGGGTTAGGTTAGTTTCTTGTTAGGGGTTTAGTGTTTTTTGTTGTTAGGGGGTTAGTGTTTGTTGTTAGGGGATTAGGGCTGTTTCTTGTTGGGGTTTAGTAGTTTTTGTTGTTAGGGTGTTAGTGTTGTTTTTGGTTAGGGTGTTAGTGTTGTTGTTTGTTAGGGGGATAAGGTTGTTTTTTGTTAGGAGGTTAGGGTTGTTTGTTGTTACAGGGTTAGGTTAGTTTCTTGTTAGGGGTTTAGTGTTGTTTGTTGTTGGGGGTTAGTGTTTCTTGTTAGGGGTTTAGTGTTGTTTCTTGTTGGGGTTTAGTGGTTTTTGTTGTTAGGGTGTTAGTGTTGTTTGTTGTTAGGGGTTTAGGGTTGTTTGTTGTTAGGGGTTTAAGGTTGTTTGCTGTTAGCAGGTTAGGGTTGTTTGTTGTTACGGGGTTAGGTTAGTTTCTTGTTAGGGGTTTAGTGTTGTTTGTTGTTAGGGGGTTAGTGTTTGTTGTTAGGGGTTTAGTGTTGTTTCTTGTTGGGGTTTAGTAGTTTTTGTTGTTAGGGTGTTAGTGTTGTTTGTGGTTAGGGGGATTAGTGTTCTTTGTTCTTACGGGGTTAGTGTTGTTTGTGGTTAGGGTGTTAGTGTTGTTTGTGGTTAGGGGGTGAGCGTTGTTGGTTGTTAGGGGGTTAGGATTGTTTGTTGTTAGGGGTTTAGGGTTGTTTGTTGTTAGGGGGTTAAGGTTGTTTTTTCTTAGGAGGTTAGGGTTGTTTGTTGTTACAGGGTTGGGTTAGTTTCTTGTTAGGGGTTTAGTGTTGTTTGTTGTTAGGGGGTTAGTGTTTGTTGTTAGGGGTTTTGTGTTGTTTCTTGTTGGGGGTAATGTTTTTTGTTGTTAGGGTGTTAGTGTTCTTTGTTGTTAGGTGTTTAGGTTTGTTTGTTGTTAGGGGTTTAAGGTTGTTTGTTGTTAGGAGGTTAGGGTTGTTTGTTGTTACGGGGTTAGGTTAGTTTCTTGTTAGGGGTTTAGTGTTGTTTGTTGTTAGGGGGTTAGTGTTTGTTGTTAGGGGTTTAGGGTTGTTTCTTGTTGGGGTTTAGTAGTTTTTGTTGTTAGGGTGTTAGTGTTGTTTGTGATTAGGGGGTTAGTGTTGTTTGTTCTTACGGGGTTAGTGTTGTTTGTGGTTAGGGTGTTAGTGTTGTTTGTGGTTAGGGGGTGAGCGTTGTTGGTTGTTAGTGGGTTAGGATTGTTTGTTGTTAGGGGTTTAGGGTTGTTTGTTCTTACAGGGTTAGGTAAGTTTCTTGTTAGGGGTTTAGTGTTCTTTGTTGGTAGGGGGTTAGTGTTTGTTGTTAGGGGTTTAGGGTTGTTTCTTGTTGGGGTTTAGTAGTTTTTGTTGTTAGGGTGCTAGTGTTGTTCGTTGTTAGGGGGTTAGTGTTGTTTGTTCTTACGGGGTTAGTGTTGTTAGTGGTTAGGGGGTGAGCGTTGTTGGTTGTTAGGGTGTTAGGATTGTTTGTTGTTAGGGGGTTAAGGTTGTTTGTTGTTAGAAGGTTAGGGTTGTTTGTTGTTACAGGGTTAGGTTAGTTTCTTGTTAGGGGCTTAGTGTTGTTTGTTGTTAGGGGTTTAGTGTTTGTTGTTAGGGGTTTAGTGTTGTTTCTTGTTGGGTTTTAGTGGTTTTTGTTGTTAGGGTGTTAGTATTGTTTGTTGTTAGGGGTTTAGGGTTGTTTGTTGATAGGGGTTTAAGTTTGTTTGTTGTTAGGAGGTTAGGGTTGTTTGTTGTTACGGGGTTAGGATAGTTTCTTTATGGGGTTTAGTGTTGTTTGTTGTTAGGGGGTTAGTGTTTGTTGTTAGGGGTTTAGGGTTGTTTCTTGTTGGGGTTTAGTAGTTTTTGTTGTTAGGGTGTTAGTGTTGTTTGTTGTTAGGGGGTTAGTGTTGTTTGTTCTTACGGGGTTAGTGTTGTTTGTGGTTAGGGTGTTAGTGTTGTTTGTGGATACGGGGTGTGCGTTGTTGGTTGTTAGGGGGTTAGGATTGTTTGTTGTTAGGGGTTTAGGGTTGTTTGTTGTTAGGGGGTTAAGGTTGTTTGTTGTTAGGAGGTTAGGGTTGTTTGTTGTTACAGGGTTAGGTTAGTTTCTTGTTAGGGGTTTAGTGTTGTTTGTTGTTAGGGGGTTAGTGTTTGTTGTTAGGGGTTTAGTGCTGTTTCTTGTTGAGGTTTAGTGTTTTTTGTTGTTAGGGTGTTAGTGTTTTTTGTTGTTAGGGGTTTAGGGTTGTTTGTTGTTAGGGGTTTAAGGTTGTTTGTTGTTAGGAGGTTAGGGTTGTTTGTTGTTACAGGGTTAGGTTAGTTTCTTGTTAGGGGTTTAGTGTTGTTTGTTGTTAGGGGGTTAGTGTTTGTTGTTAGGGGTTTAGGGTTGTTTCTTTTTGGGGTTTAGTAGTTTTTGTTGTTAGGGTGTTAGTGTTGTTTGTGGTTAGGGGGTTAGTGTTGTTTGTTCTTACGGGGTTAGTGTTGTTTGTGGTTAGGGTGTTAGTGTTGTTTGTGGTTAGGGGGTGAGAGTTGTTGGTTGTTAGGGGGTTAGGATTGTTTGTTGTTAGGGGTTTAGGGTTGTTTGTTGTTAGGGGGTTAAGGTGGTTTGTTGTTAGGAGGTTAGGGCTGTTTGTTGTTACAGGGTTAGGTTAGTTTCTTGTTAGGGGTTTAGTGTTGTTTGTTGTTAGGGTGTTAGTGTTTGTTGTTAGGGGTTTAGTGTTGTTTCTTGTTGGGGTTTAGTGGTTTTTGTTGTTAAGGTGTTAGTGTTGTTTGTTGTTAGGGGTTTAGGGTTGTTTGTTGTTAGGGGTTTAAGGTTGTTTGCTGTTAGGAGGTTAGGGTTGTTTGTTTTTACGGGGTTAGGTTAGTTTCTTGTTAGGGGTTTAGTGTTGTTTGTTGTTAGGGGGTTAGTGTTTGTTGTTAGGGGTTTAGGGTTGTTTCTTGTTGGGGTTTAGTAGTTTTTGTTGTTAGGGTGTTAGTGTTGTTTGTGGTTAGGGGGTTAGTGTTGTTGTTTGTTAGGGGGTTAGGGTTGTTTGTTGTTAGGAGGTTAGGGTTGTTTGTTTTTACAGGGTTAGGTTAGTTTCTTGTTAGGGGTTTAGTGTTGTTTGTTGTTAGGGTGTTAGTGTTTCTTGTTAGGCGTTATTGGTGTTTCTTGTTGGGGTTTAGTGGTTTTTGTTGTTAGGGTGTTAGTGTTGTTTGTTGTTAGGGGTTTAGGGTTGTATGTTGTTAGGGGTTTAAAGGTTGTTTGTTGTTAGGACGTTAGGGTTGTTTGTTGTTACAGGGTTAGGTTAGTTTCTTGTTAGGGGTTTAGTGTTGTTTGTTGTTGGGGGTTAGTATTTGTTGTTAGGGGTTTAGTGTTGTTTCTTGTTGGGGTTTAGTGGTTTTTGTTGTTAGGGTGTTAGTGTTGTTTGTTGTTAGGGGTTTAGGGTTGTTTGTTGTTAGGAGTTTAAGGTTGTTTGTTGTTAGGAGGTTAGGGTTGTTTGTTGTTATGGGGTTAGGTTAGTTTCTTGTTAGGGGTTTAGTGTTGTTTGTTGTTAGGGGGTTAGTGTTTGTTGTTAGGGGTTTAGGGTTGTTTCTTGTTGGGTTTAGTGGTTTTTCTTGTTAGGATGTTAGTGTTGTTTGTTGTTAGGGTTTTAGGGTTGTTTCTTGTTGGGTTTAGTGGTTTTTCTTGTTAGGATGTTAGTGTTGTTTGTTGTTAGGGGGTTAGTGTTGTTTGTTCTTACGGGGTTAGTGTTGTTTGTGGTTAGGGTGTTAGTGTTGTTTGTGGTTAGGGGGTGTGCGTTGTTGGTTGTTAGGAGGTTAGGATTGTTTGTTGTTAGGGGTTTAGGGTTGTTTGTTGTTAGGGGGTTAAGGGTGTTTATTGTTAGGAGGTTAGGGTTGTTTGTTGTTACGGGGTTAGGTTAGTTTCTTGTTAGGGGTTTAGTGTTGTTTGTTGTTAGGGGGTTTGTGTTTGTTGTTAGGGGTTTAGGGTTGTTTCTTTTTGGGGTTTAGTAGTTTTTGTTGTTAGGGTGTTAGTGTTGTTTGTGGTTAGGGGGTTAGTGTTGTTTGTTCTTACGGGGTTAGTGTTGTTTGTGGTTAGGGTGTTAGTGTTGTTTGTGGTTAGGGGGTGAGAGTTGTTGGTTGTTAGGGGGTTAGGATTGTTTGTTGTTAGGGGTTTAGGGTTGTTTGTTGTTAGGGGGTTAAGGTGGTTTGTTGTTAGGAGGTTAGGGCTGTTTGTTGTTACAGGGTTAGGTTAGTTTCTTGTTAGGGGTTTAGTGTTGTTTGTTGTTAGGGTGTTAGTGTTTGTTGTTAGGGGTTTAGTGTTGTTTCTTGTTGGGGTTTAGTGGTTTTTGTTGTTAAGGTGTTAGTGTTGTTTGTTGTTAGGGGTTTAGGGTTGTTTGTTGTTAGGGGTTTAAGGTTGTTTGCTGTTAGGAGGTTAGGGTTGTTTGTTTTTACGGGGTTAGGTTAGTTTCTTGTTAGGGGTTTAGTGTTGTTTGTTGTTAGGGGGTTAGTGTTTGTTGTTAGGGGTTTAGGGTTGTTTCTTGTTGGGGTTTAGTAGTTTTTGTTGTTAGGGTGTTAGTGTTGTTTGTGGTTAGGGGGTTAGTGTTGTTGTTTGTTAGGGGGTTAGGGTTGTTTGTTGTTAGGAGGTTAGGGTTGTTTGTTTTTACAGGGTTAGGTTAGTTTCTTGTTAGGGGTTTAGTGTTGTTTGTTGTTAGGGTGTTAGTGTTTCTTGTTAGGCGTTATTGGTGTTTCTTGTTGGGGTTTAGTGGTTTTTGTTGTTAGGGTGTTAGTGTTGTTTGTTGTTAGGGGTTTAGGGTTGTATGTTGTTAGGGGTTTAAAGGTTGTTTGTTGTTAGGAGGTTAGGGTTGTTTGTTGTTACAGGGTTAGGTTAGTTTCTTGTTAGGGGTTTAGTGTTGTTTGTTGTTGGGGGTTAGTATTTGTTGTTAGGGGTTTAGTGTTGTTTCTTGTTGGGGTTTAGTGGTTTTTGTTGTTAGGGTGTTAGTGTTGTTTGTTGTTAGGGGTTTAGGGTTGTTTGTTGTTAGGAGTTTAAGGTTGTTTGTTGTTAGGAGGTTAGGGTTGTTTGTTGTTATGGGGTTAGGTTAGTTTCTTGTTAGGGGTTTAGTGTTGTTTGTTGTTAGGGGGTTAGTGTTTGTTGTTAGGGGTTTAGGGTTGTTTCTTGTTGGGTTTAGTGGTTTTTCTTGTTAGGATGTTAGTGTTGTTTGTTGTTAGGGTTTTAGGGTTGTTTCTTGTTGGGTTTAGTGGTTTTTCTTGTTAGGATGTTAGTGTTGTTTGTTGTTAGGGGGTTAGTGTTGTTTGTTCTTACGGGGTTAGTGTTGTTTGTGGTTAGGGTGTTAGTGTTGTTTGTGGTTAGGGGGTGTGCGTTGTTGGTTGTTAGGAGGTTAGGATTGTTTGTTGTTAGGGGTTTAGGGTTGTTTGTTGTTAGGGGGTTAAGGGTGTTTATTGTTAGGAGGTTAGGGTTGTTTGTTGTTACGGGGTTAGGTTAGTTTCTTGTTAGGGGTTTAGTGTTGTTTGTTGTTAGGGGGTTTGTGTTCGTTGTTAGGGGTTTAGGGTTGTTTCTTGTTGGGGTTTATTAGTTTTTGTTGTTAGGGTGTTAGTGTTGTTTGTTGTTAGGGGGTTAGTGTTGTTTGTTCTTACGGGGTTAGTGTTGTTTGTGGTTAGGGTGTTAGTGTTGTTTGTGGTTAGCGGGTGAGCGTTGTTGGTTGTTAGGGGGTTAGGATTGTTTGTTGTTAGGGGTTTAGGGTTGTTTGCTGTTAGGGGGTTAAGGTTGTTTGTTGTTAGGAGGTTAGGGTTGTTTGTTGTTACAGGGTTAGGTTAGTTTCTTGTTAGAGGTTTAGTGTTGTTTGTTGTTAGGGGGTTAGTGTTTGTTGTTAGGGGTTTAGTGTTGTTTCTTGTTGGGGTTTAGTGTTTTTTGTTGTTAGGGTGTTAGTGTTGTTTGTTGTTAGGGGTTTAGGGTTGTTTGTTGTTAGGGGTTTAAGGTTGTTTGTTGTTAGGAGGTTAGGGTTGTTTGTTGTTACGGGGTTAGGTTAGTTTCTTGATAGGGGTTTAGTGTTGTTTGTTGTTAGGGGGTTAGTGTTTGTTGTTAGGGTTTTAGGGTTGTTTCTTGTTGGGGTTTAGTAGTTTTTGTTGTTAGGGTGTTAGTGTTGTTTGTGGTTAGGGGGTTAGTGTTGTTTGTTCTTACGGGGTTAGTGTTGTTTGTGGTTAGGTTGTTAGTGGTGTTTGTGGTTAGGGGGTGAAAATTGTTGGTTGTTAGGGGGTTAGGATTGTTTGTTGTTAGGGGTTTAGGGTTGTTTGTTGTTAGGGGTTTAAGGTTGTTTGTTGTTAGGAGGTTAGGGTTGTTTGTTGTTACAGGGTTAGGTTAGTTTCTTGTTAGGGGTTTAGTGTTGTTTGTTGTTAGGGGGTTAGTGTTTGTTGTTAGGGGTTTAGCGTTGTTTCTTGATGGGGTTTAGTGGTTTTTGTTGTTAGGGTGTTAGTGTTGTTTGTTGTTAGGGGTTTAGGGTTGTTTGTTGTTAGGGGGTTAAGGTTGTTTGTTGTTAGGAGGTTAGGGTTGTTTGTTGTTACAGGGTTAGGTTAGTTTCTTGTTAGGGGTTTAGTGTTGTTTGTTGTTGGGGGTTAGTGTTTCTTGTTAGGGGTTTAGTGTTGTTTCTTGTTGGGGTTTAGTGGTTTTTGTTGTTAGGGTGTTAGTCTTGTTTGTTGTTAGGGGTTTAGGGTTGTTTGTTGTTAGGGGTTTAAGGTTGTTTGCTGTTAGCAGGTTAGGGTTGTTTGTTGTTACGGGGTTAGGTTAGTTTCTTGTTAGGGGTTTAGTGTTGTTTGTTGTTAGGGGGTTAGGGTTGTTTGTTGTTAGAGTGTTAGTGTTTGTTGTTAGGGGTTTAGTGTTGTTTCTTGTTGGGGTTCAGTGGTTTTTGTTGTTAGGGTGTTAGTGTTGTTTGTTGTTAGGGGTTTAGTGTTGTTTGTTGTTAAGGGTTTAAGGTTGTTTTTTGTTAGGGGGTTAGTGTTGTTTGTTCTTACGGGGTTAGTGTTTTTGTGGTTAGGGTGTTAGTGTTGTTTGTGGTTAGGGGGTGAGCATTGTTGGTTGTTAAGGGTTTAGAATTGTTTGTTGTTAGGGGGTTAGTGTTGTTGTTTGTTAGGTGGTTAGGGTTATTTGTTGTTAGGAGGTTAGGGTTGTTTGTTGTTACAGGGTTAGGTTAGTTTCTTGTTAGGGGTTTAGTGTTGTTTGTTGTTAGGGGGTTAGTGTTGTTTCTTGTTGGGGTTTAGTGTTTTTTGTTGTTAGTGTGTTAGTGTTGTTTGTTGTTAGGGGTTTAGGGTTTTTTGTTGTTAGGGGTTTAAGGTTGTTTGTTGTTAGGAGGTTAGGGTTGTTTGTTGTTACGGGGTTAGGTTAGTTTCTTGTTAGGGGTTTAGTGTTGTTTGTTGTTAGGGGGTTAGTGTTTGTTGTTAGGGGTTTAGTGTTGTTTCTTGTTGGGGTTTAGTAGTTTTTGTTGTTAGGGTGTTAGTGTTGTTTGTGGTTAGGGGGATTAGTGTTCTTTGTTCTTACGGGGTTAGTGTTGTTTGTGGTTAGGGTGTTAGTGTTGTTTGTGGTAAGGGGGTGAGCGTTGTTGGTTGTTAGCGGGTTAGGATTCTTTGTTGTTAGGGGTTTAGGGTTGTTTGTTGTTAGGGGGTTAAGGTTGTTTTTTCTTAGGAGGTTAGGGTTGTTTGTTGTTACAGGGTTGGGTTAGTTTCTTGTTAGGGGTTTAGTGTTGTTTGTTGTTAGGGGGTTAGTGTTTGTTGTTAGGGGTTTAGTGTTGTTTCTTGTTGGGGGTAATGTTTTTTGTTGTTAGGGTGTTAGTGTTCTTTGTTGTTAGGTGTTTAGGTTTGTTTGTTGTTAGGGGTTTAAGGTTGTTTGTTGTTAGGAGGTTAGGGTTGTTTGTTGTTACGGGGTTAGGTTAGTTTCTTGTTAGGGGTTTAGTGTTGTTTGTTGTTAGGGGGTTAGTGTTTGTTGTTAGGGGTTTTGGGTTGTTTCTTGTTGGGGTTTAGTAGTTTTTGTTGTTAGGGTGTTAGTGTTGTTTGTGATTAGGGGGTTAGTGTTGTTTGTTCTTACGGGGTTAGTGTTGTTTGTGGTTAGGGTGTTAGTGTTGTTTGTGGTTAGGGGGTGAGCGTTGTTGGTTGTTAGGGGGTTAGGATTGTTTGTTGTTAGGGGTTTAGGGTTGTTTGTTCTTACAGGGTTAGGTAAGTTTCTTGTTAGGGGTTTAGTGTTCTTTGTTGGTAGGGGGTTAGTGTTTGTTGTTAGCGGTTTAGGGTTCTTTCTTGTTGGGGTTTAGTAGTTTTTGTTGTTAGGGTGTTAGTGTTGTTTGTTGATAGCGGTTTAGGGTTGTTTGTTGTTAGGGGTTTAAGGTTGTTTGTTGTTAGGAGGTTAGGGTTGTTTGTTGTTACAGGGTTAGGTTAGTTTCTTGTTAGGGGTTTAGTGTTGTTTGTTGTTAGCGGGTTAGTGTTTGTTGTTAGGGGTTTAGTGTTGTTTGTTGTTAGGGGGTCAGTGTTTGTTGTTAGGCGTTTAGTGTTGTTTCTTGTTGGGGTTTAGTGGTTTTTGTTGTTAGGGTGTTAGTGTTTGTTGTTAGGGGTTTAGGGTTGTTTGTTGTTAGGAGTTTAAGGTTGTTTGTTGTTAGGAGGTTAGGGTTGTTTGTTGTTATGGGGTTAGGTTAGTTTCTTGTTAGGGGTTTAGTGTTGTTTGTTGTTAGGGGGTTAGTGTTTGTTGTTAGGGGTTTAGGGTTGTTTCTTGTTGGGTTTAGTGGTTTTTCTTGTTAGGGTGTTAGTGTTGTTTGTTGTTAGGGGGTTAGTGTTGTTTGTTCTTACGGGGTTAGTGTTGTTTGTGGTTAGGGTGTTAGTATTGTTTGTGGTTAGGGGGTGTGCGTTGTTGGTTGTTAGGAGGTTAGGATTGTTTGTTGTTAGGGGTTTAGGCTTGTTTGTTGTTAGGGGGTTAAGGTTGTTTATTGTTAGGAGGTTAGGGTTGTTTGTTGTTACAGGGTTAGGTTAGTTTCTTGTTAGGGGTTTAGTGTTGTTTTTTGTTAGGGGGTTAGTGTTTGTTGTTAGGGGTTTAGTGTTGTTTCTTGTTGGGGTTTAGTGGTTTTTGTTGTTAGGGTGTTAGTGTTGTTTGTTGTTAGGGGTTTAGGGTTGTTTGTTGTTAGGAGTTTAAGGTTGTTTGCTGTTAGGAGGTTAGGTTTGTTTGTTGTTACGGGGTTAGGTTAGTTTCTTGTTAGGGGTTTAGTGTTGTTTGTTGTTAGGGGGTTAGTGTTTGTTGTTAGGGGTTTAGGGTTGTTTCTTGTTGGGGTTTAGTAGTTTTTGTTGTTAGGGTGTTAGTGTTGTTTGTGGTTAGGGGGATAGTGTTGTTTGTTAGGGGGTTACTTTTGTTTGTTGTTAGGAGGTTAGGGTTGTTTGTTTTTACAGGGTTAGGTTAGTTTCTTGTTAGGGGTTTAGTGTTGTTTCTTGTTAGGGGGTTAGTGTTTGTTGTTAGGGGTTTAGTGTTGTTTCTTGTTGGGGTTTAGTGGTTTTTGTTGTTAGGGGGTTAGTGTTGTTTCTTTTTAGAGTGTTAGGGTTCTTTGTTGTTTGGGGCTTAGGGTTGTTTGTTGTTAGTGGGTTAGAGTAGTTTGTTGTTGGGGGTTAGGGTTGTTTCTTTTTAGGGGGTTCGGGTTGTTGTTAGGTGGTTAGTGCTGTTTCTATTTAGGGGTTTCGTGTTGTTTCTTGTTGACGTTTAGTGGTTTTTGTTGTTAGGGTGTTAGTGTTGTTAGTGGTTAGGGGGTTAGTGTTGTTTGTATTTAGGGGTTTAGGGTTGTTTCTTGTGGGGCTTTAGTGTTGTTTGTTGTTAGGGGGTTAGTGTTGTTTGTTCTTACGGGGTTAGTGTTGTTTGTGGTTAGGGTGTTAGTGTTGTTTGTGGATGGGGGTGTGCGTTGTTGGTTGTTAGGGGGTTAGGATTGTTTGTTGTTAGGGGTTAAGGGTTGTTTGTTGTTAGGGGGTTAAGGTTGTTTGTTGTTAGGAGGTTAGGGTTGTTTGTTGTTACAGGGTTAGGTTAGTTTCTTGTTAGGGGTTTAGTGTTGTTTGTTGTTAGGGGGTTAGTGTTTGTTGTTAGGGGTTTAGTGCTGTTTCTTGTTGAGGTTTAGTGTTTTTTGTTGTTAGGGTGTTAGTGTTTTTTGTTGTTAGGGGTTTAGGGTTGTTTGTTGTTAGGGGTTTAAGGTTGTTTGTTCTTAGGAGGTTAGGGTTGTTTGTTGTTACGGGGTTAGGTTAGTTTCTTGTTAGGGGTTTAGTGTTGTTTGTTGTTAGGGGGTTAGTGTTTGTTGTTAGGGGTTTAGGGTTGTTTCTTGTTGGGGTTATTAGTTTTTGTTGTTAGGGTGTTAGTGTTGTTTGTTGTTAGGAGGTTAGTGTTGTTTGTTCTTACGGGGTTAGTGTTGTTTGTGGTTAGGGTGTTAGTGTTGTTTGTGGTTAGGGGGTGTGCTTTGTTGGTTGTTGGGGGTTAGGATTGTTTGTTGTTAGGGGTTTAAGGTTGTGTGTTGTTAGGAGGTTAGGGTTGTTTGTTGTTACGGGGTTATATTAGTTTCTTGTTAGGGGTTTAGTGTTGTTTGTTGTTAGGGGGTTAGTGTTTGTTCTTAGGGGTTTAGGGTTGTTTCTTGTTGAAGTTTAGTAGTTTTTGTTGTTAGGGTGTTAGTGTTGTTTGTGGTTAGGGGGTTAGTGTTGTTGTTTGTTAGGGGGTTAGGGTTGTTTGTTGTTAGAATTTTAGGGTTGTTTGTTGTTAGGGTTTAGGGTTGTTTGTTGTTAGGGGGTTAGGGTTGTTTGTTGTTAGGGGTTTAGGGTTGTTTGTTGTTAGGGGGTTAACGTTGTTTGTTGTTAGGAGTTTAGGGTTGTTTGTTGTTACAGGGTTAGGTTACTTTCTTGTTAGGGGTGTAGTGGTGTTTGTTGTTAGGGGTTAGTGTTTGTTGTTAGGGGTTTAAGGTTATTTCTTGTTGCGTTTACTGGTTTTTGTTGTTAGGGTGTTAGTGTTGTTTGTTGTTAGGGGTTTAGGGTTGTTTGTTGTTAGGGGTTTAAGGTTGTTTGTTGTTAGGAGGTTAGGGTTGTTTTTTGTTACGGGGTTAGGTTAGTTTCTTGTTAGGGGTTTAGTGTTGTTTGTTGTTAGGGGGTTAGTGTTTGTTGTTACGGGTTTAGTGTTGTTTCTTGTTTGGGTTTAGTAGTTTTTGTTGTTAGGGTGTTAGTCTTGTTTGTTGTTAGGGGGTTAGTGTTGTTTGTGGTTAGGGTTTTAGTGCTGTTTGTGGTTAGGGGGTGAGCGTTGTTGGTTGTTAGGGGGTTAGGATTGTTTGTTGGTAGGGATTTAGGGTTGTTTGCTGCTAGGGGGTTAAGGTTCCTTGTTGTTAGGAGGTTAGGGTTGTTTGTTGTTACAGGGTTAGGTTAGTTTCTTGTTACGGGTTTAGTGTTGTTTGTTGTTAGGGAGTTAGTGTTTGTTGTTAGGGGTTTAGTGTTGTTTCTTGTTGGGGTTTAGTGGTTTTTGTTGTTAGTTTGTTAGTGTTGTTTGTTGTTAGGGGGTTAAGGTTGTTTGTTGTTAGGAGGTTAGGGTTCTTTGTTGTTACACGGTTAGGTTAGTTTCTTGTTAGGGGTTTAGTGTTGTTTGTTGTTAGGGGGTTAGTGTTTGTTGTTAGGGGTTTAGGGTTGTTTCTTGTTGGGGTTTAGTAGTTTTTGTTGTTATGGTGTTAGTGTTGTTTGTTGTTAGGGGTTTAGTGTTGTTTGTTCTTACGGGGTTAGTGTTGATTGTGGTTAGGGTGTTAGTGCTGTTTGTGGTTAGGGGGTGAGCGTTGTTGGTTGTTAGGGGGTTAGGATTGTTTGTTGTTAGGGGTTTAGGGTTGTTTGTTGTTAGGGGGTTAAGGTTGTTTGTTGTTAGGAGGTTAGGGTTGTTTGTTGTTACAGGGTTAGGTTAGTTTCTTGTTAGGGGTTTAGTGTTGTTTGTTGTTAGGGGGTTAGTGTTTGTTGTTAGGGGTTTAGTGTTGTTTCTTGTTGGGGTTTAGTGGTTTTTGTTGTTAGGGTGTTAGTGTTGTTTGTGGTTAGGGGGTGAGCGTTGTTGGTTGTTAGGGGGTTAGGATTGTTTGTTGTTAGGGGTTTAGGGTTGTTTGCTGTTAGGGGGTTAAGGTTGTTTGTTATTAGGAGGTTATTGCTGTTTGTTGTTACAGGGTTAGATTAGTTTCTTGTTAGGGGTTTAGTGTTGTTTGTTGTTAGGGGGTTAGTGTTTGTTGTTAGGGGTTTAGTGTTGTTTCTTGTTGGGGTTTAGTGGTTTTTGTTGTTACAGTGTTAGTGTTGTTTGTTGTTGGGGGGTTAAGGTTGTTTGTTGTTAGGAGGTTAGGGTTGTTTGTTGTTACAGGGTTAGGTTAGTTTGTTGTTAGGGGTTTAGTGGTGTTTGTTGTTAGGGGGTTAGTGTTTGTTGTTTGGGGTTTAGTGTTGTTTCCTGTTGGGGTTTAATGTTTTTTGTTGTTAGGGTGTTAGTGTTGTTTGTTGTTAGGGGTTTAGGGTTGTTTGTTGTTAGGGGTTTAAGTTTGTTTGTTGTTATTAGGTTAGGGTTGTTTGTTGTTACGGGGTTAGGTTAGTTTCTTGTTAGGGGTTTAGTGTTGTTTGTTGTTAGGGGGTTAGTGTTTGTTGTTAGGGGTTTAGGGTTGTTTCTTGTTGGGGTTTAGTAGTTTTTGTTCTTAGGGTGTTAGTGTTGTTTGTTGTTAGGGGTTTAGTGTTGTTTGTTCTTACGAGGTTAGTGTTGATTGTGGTTAGGGTGTTAGTGCTGTTTGTGGTTATGGGGTGAGCGTTGTTGGTTGTTAGGGGGTTAGGATTGTTTGTTGTTAGGGGTTTAAGGTTGTTTGTTGTGTAGGAGGTTAGGGTTGTTTGTTGTTACAGGGTTAGGTTAGTTTCTTGTTAGGGGTTTAGTGTTGTTTGTTGTTAGGGGGTTAGTGTTTGTTGTTAGGGGTTTAGGGCTGTTTCTTGTTGGGGTTTAGTGT
Organism: Loxodonta africana; assembly: GCF_030014295.1. Classification (NCBI taxonomy): domain Eukaryota; kingdom Metazoa; phylum Chordata; class Mammalia; order Proboscidea; family Elephantidae; genus Loxodonta; species Loxodonta africana. The sequence goes on along the minus strand of NW_026974835.1, from coordinate 219,952 downwards.
TTTTTGTTGTTAGGGTGTTAGTGTTGTTTGTTGTTAGGGGTTTAGGGTTGTTTGTTGTTAGGGGTTTAAGGTTGTTTGTTGTTAGGAGGTTAGGGTTGTTTGTTGTTACGGGGTTAGGTTAGTTTCTTGTTAGGGGTTTAGTGTTGTTTGTTGTTAGGGGGTTAGTGTTTGTTGTTAGGGCTTTAGGGTTGTTTCTTGTTGGAGTTTAGTAGTTTTTGTTGTTAGGGTGTTAGTGTTGTTTGTGGTTAGGGGGTTAGTGTTGTTGTTTGTTAGGGGGTTAGAGTTGTTTGTTGTTAGGAGGTTAGGGTTGTTTGTTCTTACAGGGTTAGGTAAGTTTCTTGTTAGGGGTTTACTGTTGTTTGTTGGTAGGGGGTTAGTGTTTGTTGTTAGGGGTTCAGTGTTGTTTCCTGTTGGAGTTTAGTGGTTTTTGTTGTTAGGGTGTTAGTGTTGTTTGTTGTTAGGGGTTTAGGGTTGTTTGTTGTTAGGGGTTTAAGGTTGTTTGTTGTTAGGATGTTAGGGTTGTTTGTTGTTACGGGGTTAGGTTAGTTTCTTGTTAGGGGATTAGTGTTGTTTGCTGTTAGGGGGTTAGTGTTTGTTGTTAGGGGTTTAGGGTTGTTTCTTGTTGGGGTTTAGTAGTTTTTGTTGTTAGGGTGTTAGTGTTGTGTGTTGTTAGGGGTTAGTGTTGTTTGTTCTTACGGGGTTAGTGTTGTTTGTGGTTAGGGTGTTAGTGCTAATTGTGGTTAGGGGGTGAGCGTTGTTGGTTGTTAGGGGGTTAGGATTGTTTGTTGTTAGGGATTTAGGGTTGTTTGCTGTTAGGGGGTTAAGGTTGTTTGTTGTTAGGAGGTTAGGGTTGTTTGTTGTTACAGGGTTAGATTAGTTTCTTGTTAGGGGTTTAGTGTTGTTTGTTGTTAGGGGGTTAGTGTTTGTTGTTAGGGGTTTAGTGTTGTTTCTTGTTGGGTTTTAGTGGTTTTTGTTGTTAGGGTGTTAGTGTTGTTTGTTGTTAGGGGTTTAGGGTTGCTTGTTGATAGGGGTTTAAGTTTGTTTGTTGTTAGGAGGTTAGGGTTGTTTGTTGTTACGGGGTTAGGTTAGTTTCTTTTTAGGGGTTTAGTGTTGTTTGTTGTTAGGGGGTTAGTGTTTGTTGTTAGGGGTTTAGGGTTGTTTCTTGTTGGGGTTTAGTAGTTTTTGTTGTTAGGGTGTTAGTGTTGTTTGTGGTTAGGGGCTTAGTGTTGTTTGTTCTTACGGGGTTAGTGTTGTGTGTGGTTAGGGTGTTAGTGTTGTTTGTGGTTAGGGGGTGTGCTTTGTTGGTTGTTAGGGGGTTAGGATTGTTTGTTGTTAGGGGTTTAGGGTTGTTTGTTGTTAGGTGGTTAAGGTTGTTTGTTGTTAGGAGGTTAGGTTTGTTTGTTGTTACAGGGTTAGGTTAGTTTCTTGTTAGGGTTTTAGTGTTGTTTGTTGTTAGGGGTTAGTGTTTGTTGTTAGGGGTTTAGTGTTGTTTCTTGTTGGGGTTTACTGGTTTTTGTTGTTAGGGTGTTAATGTTTGTTGTTAGGGGTTTAGGGTTGTTTGTTGTTAGGGGTTTAAGGTTGTTTGTTGTTAGGAGGTTAGGGTTGTTTGTTTTTACGGGGTTAGGTTAGTTTCTTGTTAGGGGTTTAGTGTTGTTTGTTGTTAGGGGGTTAGTGTTTGTTGTTAGGGGTTTAGGGTTGTTTCTTGTTGGGGTTTAGTAGTTTTTGTTGTTAGGGTGTTAGTGTTGTTTGTTGTTAGGGGGTTAGTGTTGTTTGTTCTTACGGGGTTAGTGTTGTTTGTGGTTAGGGTGTTAGTGTTGTTTGTGGTTAGGGGGTGAGCTTTGTTGGTTGTTGGGGGTTAGGATTGTTTGTTGTTAGGGGTTTAAGGTTGTGTGTTGTTAGCAGGTTAGGGTTGTTTGTTGTTACGGGGTTACATTAGTTTCTTGTTAGGGGTTTAGTGTTGTTTGTTGTTAGGGGGTTAGTGTTTGTTCTTAGGGGTTTAGGGTTGTTTCTTGTTGAGGTTTAGTAGTTTTTGTTGTTAGGGTGTTAGTGTTGTTTGTGGTTAGGGGGTTAGTGTTGTTGTTTTTTAGGGGGTTAGGGTTGTTTGTTGTTAGGGTGTTAGGGTTGTTTGTGGTTAGGGGTGAGCGTTGTTGGTTGTTAGGGGGTTAGGGTTGTTTGTTGTTAGGGGTTTAGGGTTGTTTGTTGTTAGGAGGTTAGGGTTGTTTGTTGTTACGGGGTTAGGTTAGTTTCTTGTTAGGGGTTTAGTGCTGTTTGTTGTTAGGGGGTTAGTGTTTGTTGTTAGGGGTTTAGGGTTGTTTCTTGTTGGGCTTTAGTAGTTTTTGTTGTTAGGGTGTTAGTGTTGCTTGTGGTTAGGGGGTTAGTGTTGTTGTTTGTTAGGGGGTTAGGGTTGTGTGTTGTTATAAGGTTAGGGTTGTTTGTTGTTAGGGGTTTAGGGTTGTTTGTTGTTAGGGGGTTAGGGTTGTTTGTTGTTAGGTTGTTAGGATTGTTGTTAGGGAGTTAGTGGTGTTTGTTGTGAGGGGGTTAGTGTTTTTTGTTGTTAGGGTGTTAGTGTTGTTTGTGGTTTGGGTGTTAGTGCTGTTTGTGGTTAGGGGGTGAGCGTTGTTGGTTGTTAGGGGTTTAAGGTTGTTTGTTGTTAGGGGGTTAAGGTTGTTTGTTCTTAGGAGGTTAGGGTTGTTTGTTGTTACGAGGTTAGGTTAGTTTCTTGTTAGGGGTTTAGTGTTGTTTGTTTTTAATTCGTTAGTGCTTGTTGTTAGGGGTTTAGGATAGTATCTTGTTGGGGTTTAGTAGTTTTTGCTGTTAGGGTGTTAGTGTTGTTTGTGGTTAGGGGGTTAGTGTTGTTGTTTGTTAGGGGGTTAGGGTTGTTTGTTGTTAGGGGGTTAGTGTTGTTTGTTGTTACGGGGTTAGGTTAGTTTCTTGTTAGGGGTTTAGTGTTGTTTGTTGTTAGGGGGTTAGTGTTTGTTGTTAGGGGTTTAGGGCTGTTTCTTGTTGGGGTTTAGTGGTTTTTGTTGTTAGGGTGTTAGTGTTGTTTGTTGTTAGGGGTTTAGTGTTGTTTGTTTTTAGGGGTTTAGGGTTGTTTATTGTTAGGAGGTTAGGGTTGTTTGTTGTTACGGGGTTAGGTTAGTTTCTTGTTAGGGGTTTAGTGTTGTTTGTTGTTAGGGGGTTAGTGTTTGTTGTTAGGGGTTTAGGGTTGTTTCTTGTTGGGGTTTAGTAGTTTTTGTTGTTAGGGTGTTGGTGTTGTTTGTGGTTAGGGGGTTAGTGTTGTTGTTTGTTAGTGGGTTAGGGTTGTTTGTTGTTAGGAGGTAAGGGTTGTTTGTTGTTACAGGGTTAGGTTAGTTTCTTGTTCGGGGTTTAGTGTTGTTTGTTGTTAGGGGGTTAGTGTTTGTTGTTAGGGTTTTAGTGATGTTTCTTGTTGGGGTTTAGTGGTTTTTGTTGTTAAGGTGTTAGTGTTGTTTGTTGTTAGGGGTTTAGGGTTGTTTGTTGTTAGGGGTTTAAGGTTGTTTGTTGTTAGGAGGTTAGGGTTGTTTGTTGTTACAGGGTTAGGTTAGTTTCTTGTTAGGGGTTTAGTGTTGTTTGTTGTTAGGGGGTTAGTGTTTGTTGTTAGGGGTTTAGGGTTGTTTCTTCTTGGGGTTTCGTAGTTTTTGTTGTTAGGGTGTCAGTGTTGTTTGTGGTTAGGGTTTTAGTGTTGTTGTTTGTTGGGGGTTAGGGTTGTTTGTTGTTAGAAGGTTAGGGTTGTTTGTTGTTAGGGGTTTAGGGTTGTTTGTTGTTGGGGGTTAGGGTTGTTTGTTGTTAGGGGTTTAGAGTAGTTTATTTTTAGGGGGTTAGTGTTGTTTGTTGTTAGGTTGTTAAGATTGTTGTTAGGGGGTTAGTGGTGTTTGTTGTTAGGGGGTTAGTGTTTGTTGTTAGGGGTTTAGGGTTGTTTCTTGTTGGGGTTTAGTAGTTTTTGTTGTTAGGGTGTTAGTGTTGTTTGTGGTTAGGGGGTTAGTGTTGTTGTTTATTAGGGGGTTAGGATTGTTTGTTGTTAGGAGGTTAGTGTTGTTTGTTGTTACAGGGTTAGGTTAGTTTCTTGTTAGGGGTTTCGTGTTGTTTGTTGTTAGGGGGTTAGTGCTTGTTGTTAGGGGTTTTGGGTTATTTCTTGTTAGGGTTTAGTAGTTTTTGTTGTTAGGATGTTAGTGTTGTTTGTTGTTAGGGGGTTAGTGTTGTTTGTTCTTACGGGGTTAGTGTTGTTTGTGGTTAGGGTGTTAGTGTTGTTTGTGGTTAGGGTGTTAGTGCTGTTTGTGGTTGCGGGTTAGGGTTGTTTGTTTTTTGGGGGTTAGGGTAGTTTGTTGTTATTTTGTTAGGGTTGTTTGTTGTTAGGTGGTTAGGTTTGTTTGTTGTTACGGGGTTAGGGCTGTTTGTTGTTAGGGGGTTAGTGTTGTTTGTTGTTAGGGGTTTATTGTTGTTTGTTGTTTGTGGGTTAGTGTTGTTTGTTGTTAGGGGTTTAGGTTTGTTGTTCTTAGGGCGTTAGTGTTGCTTGTTGTTAGGCTGTTAGGAGTGTTTGTCAGTGTGTTAGAGTTTTTTGTTGTTCGGGGCTTAGTGTTGTTTTATGTTAGGGAGTTAGTGTTGTTTGTTGTTGGAGGTTAGTGTTGTTTGTTAGGGGATCAATTTTGTTTGTTTTTAGTGGGTTAGGGTTGTTTGTTGTTAGGGGATTAGTGTTGTTTGTTATCAGGGGTTCAGTGTTGTTTGTTTTTAGCTGTTTAGAGTTGTTTGTTTTTAGGGTATTAGTGTTTTTTGTTGTTAGGGGGTTAGGATTGTGTGTTTTTAGTTGGTTATTGTTGTTTGTTTTTGGGGGTTAGTGTTGTTTGTTGTTAGGGGCTGAGTGTTGCTTGTTGTTAGGGTGTTAGGGTTGTTTGTTGTTAGGGGTTAGGTTTGTTTGTTATTAGGGGTTAATTTGGTTTTTTGTTAGGGGTTCAGTGTTGTTTGTTGTTAGGGGGTGAGTGTTGTTTGTTGTCAGGGCGTTAGGGTTGTTTCTTGTTAGGAGATTAGGGTCGATGGTTGTTAGGTGTTTAGTGTTGTTTGTTGTTAGGTGTTAGTGTTGCTTGTCATTAGGGCGTTAGTGTTTTTTGTTGTTAGTGGGTTAGTGCTGTGTGTTGTTAGTGGCTTAGTGTTGTTTGTTTTTAGGGGTTCAGTGTTGTTTGTTTTTAGGGTTTTAGGGTTGTTTGTTTTTAGGGGGTTTGCATTGTTTGTTTTTAGGGTGTTAGGATTGTTTGTTGTTAGGGGTTAAGTGTTGTTTGTTGTTAGGGGGTTAGTGTTGTTGGTTTTTAGGGGGTTAGGGTTGTTTTTTTTGGGGGGTTAAGGTTGTTTGTTGTTAGTGGGTTAGGGTTGTTTGTTGTTAGGGGATTAGTGTTGTTGTTGTTAGGGGGTTTGTGCTTTTTTTTGTTGGGGGTTAATGTTTCTTGTTCGGGGTCAGCGTTTGTTATTAAGGGTTTTGGGTTTGTTGTTGTTAGGGTGTTAGTGTTGTTTGTTGTTAGGGGGTTGGTGTTGTTTGTTCTTAGGGTGTTAGTGTTTTTTGTGGTTAGAGCGTTAGTGTTGTTTGTTGTTACGGGGTTAATGTTTCTTTTTAGGGGTTTAGGGTTGTTTCTTGTTGGGGGATAGTGGTGTTTGCTGTTGGGGGTTTAGGGATGGTTGTTGTTAGGGTGTTAGTGATAGTTGTTGTTAGGAGGTTAGTGTTGTTTATTGTTAGCTGTTTAGGGTTGTTTCTTGTTGGGGTTTTGTGGTTTTTGTTCTTAGGGTATTAGTGTTTGTGGTTGGGGGTTAGTGTTGCTGGTTATTAGGGGGTCAGGGTTCTTTGTTGTTAGGGGGTTAGGGTTGTTTGTTGTTAGTGGGTTAGTGTTGTTTGTTGTTAGGGGTTCAGAGTTTTTTGCTGTTAGGGGGTTAGAGTTGTTTGCTGTTAAAGGTTTTGGGTTCTTTCTTGTTGGGGGTTAGTGTTGTTTGTTTTTAGGGGATAAGTGTTGGTTGTTGCTAGGGGGTTAGTTTTTTTTGTTTTTACTGGCTTAGTGGTGTTGGTGGTTAGGGGGTTAGTGTTGCTGGTTGTTTAGGGGGTTAGGGTTGTTTGTTGTTAGGGGGTTAGTGTTGTTTGTTTTTAGGGGGAAAGTGTTGGTTGTTGTTAGGCGGTTAGGGTTATTGGTTGTTAGGGGGTTAGGGTTGTTTGCTGTTAGGGGGTTAGGGTTGTTTGTTGTTACGGGGTTAGTGTTCTTTGTTATTACGGGGATAGGATTTTTTGTTGTTACGGGGTTAGTGTAGTTTCTTGTTATAGAGTTAGTGTTGTTTGTTGTTAGTGGGTTAGGGTTCTTTGTTGTTTGGTTACGGTTGTTTGTTGTTAGGGGGTTAGGGTTGTTTGTTGTTAGGGGGTTAGTGTTGTTTGTTCTTAGGGCGTTAGTGTTGGTTGTTGTTAGTAGGTTAGTGTTTTTTGTTCTTAGTGGGTTAGTGCTGTTTGGGGTTAGGGAGTTAGTGTTGCTGGTTGTTAGGGGTTAGTGTTGTTTGTTGTTAGGGGTTTAGGTTTGTTTCTTGTTGGGGTTTAGTGTTGTTTGTTGTTAGGGTGTTAGTGTAGTTTGTGGTTAGGGGGTTAGTGTTGTTGGTTGTTAGGGGGTTAGTGTTGTTTGTGGTTAGGGGTTTAGTGTTGTTTGTTGTTCGGTGTTTAGAGTTTTTTGTTCTTAGGGGCTTAGGGTTGTTTGTTGTTAGGGGATTAGGGTTGTTTCCTGTTAGGGGGTTAGTGTTGTTTGTTTTTAGGGGGTAAGTGTTGGTTGCTGTTAGGGGGTTAGTGTTCTTTGTTTTTACTGGGTTATTGCTGTTTGTGGTTAGGAGGTTAGTGTAGTTGGTTGTTAGGGAGTTAGGGTTGTTTGTTGTTAGGGGGTTAGTGTTTGTTGTTACAGTGTTGGTGTTGATAGTTGTTAGGGGGTTAGTTTTGTTTGCTTTTAGAGGTTTAGGGTTGTTGGTTGTTAGTGTGTTAGTGTTGTTTGTTGTTAGGGGCTTAGGGGTGTTTGTTCTTACGGGGTTAGGATATTTTTGGTTACGAGGTTAGGGTAGTTTCCTGTTAGGGGGTTAGTGTTGTTTGTTTTTAGTGGCTTAGGGTTGTTTGTTGTTAGGGGGTTAGGTTAGTTTGATGTTAGGGGGTTAGTGTTGTTTGTTGTTAGGGGTTTAGTGTTGTTTGTTGTTAGGGGCTTAGGGTGGTTTGTTGTTAGGGGATTAGGGTTCTTTCTTGTTAGGGGGTTAGTGTTGGTTCTTGCTAGGGGGTTAGTGTTGTTTGTTGTTACGGGGAAAGTGTTGGTTGTTGTTAGGGGGTTAGTGTTTTTTGTTTTGATTGGGTTAGTGCTGTTTGTGGTTGGGGGTTAGTGTTGTTGGTTTTTAGCGTGTTAGGGTTGTTTGTTGTTAGTGTATTAGGGTTTTTTGTTGTTAGGGGTTAGTGTTGTTTGTTATTAGGGATTTAGGGTTATTAGTTGTTAGGGGGTTAGTGTTGTTTGTTGTTAGCTGGTTAATGTTGTTTGTTGTTAGTAAGTTAGGGTTGTTTGTTGTTACGGGGTTAGGGTAGTTTGTTGTTACGGGGTTAGTGTTTGTTCTTAGTGGGTTAGTGTTGTTTGCTGTTTGGTTATGTTGTTCGTTGTTAAGGCGTTAGGGATGTTTCTTGTTCGGGGTTAGGGTTGTTTGTTGTTAAGGGCTTAGTGTTGTCTGTTGTTAGGGGGTTAGTGTTGTTTGTTGTTCCGGGGTTAGTTTTGTTTGTTATTAATGGTTTAGGGTTGTTTGTTGTTAGGGGGTTAGGGTTCTTGTTCTAAGGGGGTTACTGTTGTTTTTTGTTGCGGGTTAGTGTTGTTTGTTCTTAGGGTGTTAGTGTTCTTTGTTGTTATGATGTTAGGGTTGGTTGTGGTTAGGGTGTTAGTGTTATTTGTTGTTAAGTGTTTAGTATTCTTTGTTTTTAGGCTTTTAGAGTTGTTTCTTGGGGTTTAGTGGAGTTTGTTGTTAGGGTTTTCGTGTTGTTTGTTGTTAGGGGGTTAGTGTTGGTTGTTGTTAGGGGGTTAGTGTTGCTTTTATTCAGGAGGTTAGTGTTTGTTGTTGTTAGAGGGTTAGTGTTGTTTGTTGTTAGGGGTTTAAAACACACTGCCTAGAGAAATCCTAGCAAAGCCCTATGTTTCCCCAAAGAAATGTATGTCCATTTCAGTTCTTCGCCAGCAACGGAGCAAAGAGGCAACGTCAGATTGTGTGTATCTCAGTGAGAGAAAGAACACTGTGACTTCCCCCGTTCCTCTGACGAAAGCAGTTAGAGGGAGAAAAGCGTCCTTTGCTTTCGCTTTCCCGCAATGAGCTCCACAGATCTGCCCTTCGCGAAGGGCCGTTTTCCCCCGGAGAACTGCCTGGCAGTAGCCCTGTTCTGGAAGTGGAACGAGTATGCAGTGTTAGCGTTCAGCTAATGTGAAGGCTCGCTTTGGCCCAGGGCAAACGAAGCGCCGGGGGAAATCTTAGCAGAGCCCGGCGCCTTTCCACGGTTCAAAGCGTGGAACTGCAGACTCTTTTGCAAAGAAGAGAGCGCACAGGCAACAGCAGCCCGCACGTTTCTCAGTGAAAGGGAGAACTCCCTGACTTCATCCAGTCCTCTGAGCAAAGCAGGCAGAAGGAGAGAAACTTTCTTTCCTTCCTCTTTCCTGCAACGAATTCCTCATTTGCTCTTGCAAACGCAGGGCTTCTTCTGAAAACCTGCGTCGCGGTGCAGGGATCTTTCCAGAGGAGCAACGACATAGTTTTAGCTGGAAGGGCTTGGGAAAGCAGCCGGGGAGAAAAGGCCTATTGCTATTCTCTTTTCTTTCTGCCTCACTGCGGTCAGTTGGCACTTGCCAAAGCAAGGTTTCCCAGCACAAACTACAAAGCAGCAGCTCTCTCCTGGCAGAGGAAATTCCATGCAGTGCTGCCCTTGCGAGATAGTGTTGGTACAGTGAGGCCCAGGGAAAACACACTGCCTAGAGAAATCCTAGCAAAGCCCTGTGTTTCCCCACAGGAATGTATGTCCGTTTCAGTTCTTTGCCAGCAACGGAGCTCAGAGGCAACGTCAGATTGTGTGTATCTCAGTGAGAGAAAGAACACTGTGACTTCCCCCGTTCCTCTGACGAAAGCGCTTAGAGGGAGAAAAGCGTCCTTTGCTTTCGCTTTCCCGCAATGTTCTCCACAGATCTGCCCTTCGCGAAGGGCCGTTTTTCCCCGGAGAACTGCCTCGCGGTAGCCCTGTTCTGGAAGTGGAACGAGTATGCAGTGTTAGCGTTCGGCTAATGTGAAGGCTCGCTTTGGCCCATGCAAACGAAGCGCCGGGGGAAATCTTAGCAGAGCCCGGCGCCTTTCCACGGTTCAAAACGTGGAACTGCAGACTCTTTTGCAAGGAAGAGAGCGCACAGGCAACAGCAGCCCGCACGTTTCTCAGTGAAAGGGAGAACTCCCTGACTTCATCCAGTCCTCTGAGCAAAGCAGGCAGAAGGAGAGAAACTTTCTTTCCTTCCTCTTTCCTGCAACGAATTCCTCATTTGCTCTTGCAAACGTAAGGCTTCTTCTAAAAAACTACGTCACGGTGCAGAGATCCTTCCAGAGGAGCAACGAAATAGTTTTAGCTGGAAGGGCTTGGCAGAGCAGCCGGGGAGAAAAGGCCGCTTGCTGTTCTCTTTTCTTTCTGCCCGAATGCGGTCAATTGGCACTTGCCAAAGCAAGGTTTCCCAGCACAAACTAGAAAGCAGCAGCTCTCTCCTGGCAGAGGAAATCCCATGCAGTGTTGCCCTGGCGAGATAGTGGTGGTACAGTGAGGCCCAGGGAAAACACACTGCCTAGAGAAATCCTAGCAAAGCCCTGTGTTTCCCCACAGGAATGTATGTCCGTTTCAGTTCTTCGCCACCAACGGAGCAAAGAGGCAACGTCAGATTGTGTGTATCTCAGTGAGAGAAAGAACACTGTGACTTCCCCCGTTCCTCTGACGAAAGCAGTTAGAGGGAGAAAAGCGTCCTTTGCTTTCGCTTTCCCGCAATGAGCTCCACAGATCTGCCCTTCGCGAAGGGCCGTTTTCCCCCGGAGAACTGCCTGGCAGTAGCCCTGTTCTGGAAGTGGAACGAGTATGCAGTGTTAGCGTTCAGCTAATGTGAAGGCTCGCTTTGGCCCAGGGCAAACGAAGCGCCGGGGGAAATCTTAGCAGAGCCCGGCGCCTTTCCACGGTTCAAAGCGTGGAACTGCAGACTCTTTTGCAAAGAAGAGAGCGCACAGGCAACAGCAGCCCGCACGTTTCTCAGTGAAAGGGAGAACTCCCTGACTTCATCCAGTCCTCTGAGCAAAGCAGGCAGAAGGAGAGAAACTTTCTTTCCTTCCTCTTTCCTGCAACGAATTTCTCATTTGCTCTTGCAAACGCAAGGCTTCTTCTGAAAAACTACGTCACGGTGCAGGGATCCTTCCAGAGGAGCAACGACATAGTTTTAGCTGGAAGGGCTTGGCTGAGCAGCCGGGGAGAAAAGGCCTCTTGCTATTTTCTTTTCTTTCTGCCCGAATGCGGTCAATTGGCACCTGCCAAGGCAAGGTTTCCCAGCACAAACTACAAAGCAGCAGCTCTCTCATGAAGAGGAAATCCCATTCAGTGTTGCCCTTGCGAGATAGTGTTGCTACAGTGAGGCCCAGGGAAAACACACTGCCTAGAGAAATCCTAGCAAAGCCCTGTGTTTCCCCACAGGAATGTATGTCCGTTTCAGTTCTTTGCCAGCAACGGAGCAAAGAGGCAACGTCAGATTGTGTGTATCTCAGTGAGAGAAAGAACACTGTGACTTCCCCCGTTCCTCTGACGAAAGCGGTTAGAGGGAGAAAAGCGTCCTTTGCTTTCGCTTTCCCGCAATGAGCTCCACAGATCTGCCCTTCGCGAAGGGCCGTTTTCCCCCGGAGAACTGCCTCGCGGTAGCCCTGTTCTGGAAGTGGAACGAGTATGCAGTGTTAGCGTTCAGCTAATGTGAAGGCTCGCTTTGGCCCAGGGCAAACGAAGCGCCGGGGGAAATCTTAGGAGAGCCCGGCGCCTTTCCACGGTTCAAAGCGTGGAACTGCAGACTCTTTTGCAAAGAAGAGAGCGCACAGGCAACAGCAGCCCGCACGTTTCTCAGTGAAAGGGAGAACTCCCTGACTTCATCCAGTCCTCTGAGCAAAGCAGGCAGAAGGAGAGAAACTTTCTTTCCTTCCTATTTCCTGCAACGAATTTCTCATTTGCTCTTGCAAACGCAAGGCTTCTTCTGAAAAACTACGTCACGGTGCAGGGATCCTTCCAGAGGAGCAACGACATAGTTTTAGCTGGAAGGGCTTGGCTGAGCAGCCGGGGAGAAAAGGCCTCTTGCTATTTTCTTTTCTTTCTGCCCGAATGCGGTCAATTGGCACCTGCCAAGGCAAGGTTTCCCAGCACAAACTACAAAGCAGCAGCTCTCTCATGAAGAGGAAATCCCATTCAGTGTTGCCCTTGCGAGATAGTGTTGCTACAGTGAGGCCCAGGGAAAACACACTGCCTAGAGAAATCCTAGCAAAGCCCTGTGTTTCCCCACAGGAATGTATGTCCGTTTCAGTTCTTTGCCAGCAACGGAGCTCAGAGGCAACGTCAGATTGTGTGTATCTCAGTGAGAGAAAGAACACTGTGACTTCCCCCGTTCCTCTGACGAAAGCAGTTAGAGGGAGAAAAGCGTCCTTTGCTTTCGCTTTCCCGCAATGTTCTCCACAGATCTGCCCTTCGCGAAGGGCCGTTTTTCCCCGGAGAACTGCCTCGCGGTAGCCCTGTTCTGGAAGTGGAACGAGTATGCAGTGTTAGCGTTCGGCTAATGTGAAGGCTCGCTTTGGCCCATGCAAACGAAGCGCCGGGGGAAATCTTAGCAGAGCCCGGCGCCTTTCCACGGTTCAAAACGTGGAACTGCAGACTCTTTTGCAAGGAAGAGAGCGCACAGGCAACAGCAGCCCGCACGTTTCTCAGTGAAAGGGAGAACTCCCTGACTTCATCCAGTCCTCTGAGCAAAGCAGGCAGAAGGAGAGAAACTTTCTTTCCTTCCTCTTTCCTGCAACGAATTCCTCATTTGCTCTTGCAAACGTAAGGCTTCTTCTAAAAAACTACGTCACGGTGCAGAGATCCTTCCAGAGGAGCAACGAAATAGTTTTAGCTGGAAGGGCTTGGCAGAGCAGCCGGGGAGAAAAGGCCGCTTGCTGTTCTCTTTTCTTTCTGCCCGAATGCGGTCAATTGGCACTTGCCAAAGCAAGGTTTCCCAGCACAAACTAGAAAGCAGCAGCTCTCTCCTGGCAGAGGAAATCCCATGCAGTGTTGCCCTGGCGAGATAGTGGTGGTACAGTGAGGCCCAGGGAAAACACACTGCCTAGAGAAATCCTAGCAAAGCCCTGTGTTTCCCCACAGGAATGTATGTCTGTTTCAGTTCTACACCACCAACGGAGCAAAGAGGCAACGTCAGATTGTGTGTATCTCAGTGAGAGAAAGAACACTGTGACTTCCCCCGTTCCTCTGACGAAAGCAGTTAGAGGGAGAAAAGCGTCCTTTGCTTTCGCTTTCCCGCAATGAGCTCCACAGATCTGCCCTTCGCGAAGGGCCGTTTTCCCCCGGAGAACTGCCTGGCAGTAGCCCTGTTCTGGAAGTGGAACGAGTATGCAGTGTTAGCGTTCAGCTAATGTGAAGGCTCGCTTTGGCCCATGCAAACGAAGCGCCGGGGGAAATCTTAGCAGAGCCCGGCGCCTTTCCACGGTTCAAAACGTGGAACTGCAGACTCTTTTGCAAGGAAGAGAGCGCACAGGCAACAGCAGCCCGCACGTTTCTCAGTGAAAGGGAGAACTCCCTGACTTCATCCAGTCCTCTGAGCAAAGCAGGCAGAGGGAGAGAAACTTTCTTTCCTTCCTCTTTCCTGCAACGAATTCCTCATTTGCTCTTTCAAACGCAGGGCTTCTTCTGAGAAACTACGTCGCGGTGCAGGGATCCCTCCAGAGGAGCAACGACATAGTTTTAGCTGGAAGGGCTTGGGAAAGCAGCCGGGGAGAAAAGGCCTCTTGCTATTTTCTTTTCTTTCTGCCCGAATGCGGTCAATTGGCACCTGCCAAGGCAAGGTTTCCCAGCACAAACTACAAAGCAGCAGCTCTCTCATGAAGAGGAAATCCCATTCAGTGTTGCCCTTGCGAGATAGTGTTGATAGAGTGAGACCCAGGGAAAGCACACTGCCTAGAGAAATCCTAGCAAAGCCCTGTGTTTCCCCACAGGAATGTATGTCCGTTTCAGTTCTTTGCCAGCAACGGAGCTCAGAGGCAACGTCAGATTGTGTGTATCTCAGTGAGAGAAAGAACACTGTGACTTCCCCCGTTCCTCTGACGAAAGCAGTTAGAGGGAGAAAAGCGTCCTTTGCTTTCGCTTTCCCGCAATGTTCTCCACAGATCTGCCCTTCGCGAAGGGCCGTTTTTCCCCGGAGAACTGCCTCGCGGTAGCCCTGTTCTGGAAGTGGAACGAGTATGCAGTGTTAGCGTTCGGCTAATGTGAAGGCTCGCTTTGGCCCATGCAAACGAAGCGCCGGGGGAAATCTTAGCAGAGCCCGGCGCCTTTCCACGGTTCAAAACGTGGAACTGCAGACTCTTTTGCAAGGAAGAGAGCGCACAGGCAACAGCAGCCCGCACGTTTGTCAGTGAAAGGGAGAACTCCCTGACTTCATCCAGTCCTCTGAGCAAAGCAGGCAGAAGGAGAGAAACTTTCTTTCCTTCCTCTTTCCTGCAACGAATTCCTCATTTGCTCTTGCAAACGTAAGGCTTCTTCTAAAAAACTACGTCACGGTGCAGAGATCCTTCCAGAGGAGCAACGAAATAGTTTTAGCTGGAAGGGCTTGGCAGAGCAGCCGGGGAGAAAAGGCCGCTTGCTGTTCTCTTTTCTTTCTGCCCGAATGCGGTCAATTGGCACTTGCCAAAGCAAGGTTTCCCAGCACAAACTAGAAAGCAGCAGCTCTCTCCTGGCAGAGGAAATCCCATGCAGTGTTGCCCTGGCGAGATAGTGTTGGTACAGTGAGGCCCAGGGAAAACACACTGCCTAGAGAAATCCTAGCAAAGCCCTGTGTTTCCCCACAGGAATGTATGTCCGTTTCAGTTCTTCGCCACCAACGGAGCAAAGAGGCAACGTCAGATTGTGTGTATCTCAGTGAGAGAAAGAACACTGTGACTTCCCCCGTTCCTCTGACGAAAGCAGTTAGAGGGAGAAAAGCGTCCTTTGCTTTCGCTTTCCCGCAATGAGCTCCACAGATCTGCCCTTCGCGAAGGGCCGTTTTCCCCCGGAGAACTGCCTGGCAGTAGCCCTGTTCTGGAAGTGGAACGAGTATGCAGTGTTAGCGTTCAGCTAATGTGAAGGCTCGCTTTGGCCCAGGGCAAACGAAGCGCCGGGGGAAATCTTAGCAGAGCCCGGCGCCTTTCCACGGTTCAAAGCGTGGAACTGCAGACTCTTTTGCAAAGAAGAGAGCGCACAGGCAACAGCACCCGGCAATTTCTCAGTGAAAGGGAGAACTCCCTGACTTCATCCAGTCCTCTGAGCAAAGCAGGCAGAGGGAGAGAAACTTTCTTTCCTTCCTCTTTCCTGCAACGAATTCCTCATTTGCTCTTTCAAACGCAGGGCTTCTTCTGAGAAACTACGTCGCGGTGCAGGGATCCCTCCAGAGGAGCAACGACATAGTTTTAGCTGGAAGGGCTTGGGAAAGCAGCCGGGGAGAAAAGGCCTCTTGCTATTCTCTTTTCTTTCTGCCTGAATGCAGTCAATTCGCACTTGCCAAAGCAAGGTTTCCCAGCACAAGCTACAAAGCAGCAGCTCTCTCCTGGCAGAGGAAATCCCATGCAGTGCTGCCCTTGCGAGATAGTGTTGATAGAGTGAGACCCAGGGAAAGCACACTGCCTAGAGAAATCGTAGCAAAGCCCTGTGTTTCCCCACAGAAATGTATGTCAGTTTCAGTTCTTTGCCAGCAACGGAGCTCAGAGGCAACGTCAGATTGTGTGTATCTCAGTGAGAGAAAGAACACTGTGACTTCCCCCGTTCCTCTGACGAAAGCGGTTAGAGGGAGAAAAGCGTCCTTTGCTTTCGCTTTCCCGCAATGAGCTCCACAGATCTGCCCTTCGCGAAGGGCCGTTTTCCCCCAGAGAACTGCCTCGCGGTAGCCCTGTTCTGGAAGTGGAACGAGTATGCAGTGTTAGCGTTCAGCTAATGTGAAGGCTCGCTTTGGCCCAGGGCAAACGAAGCGCCGGGGGAAATCTTAGCAGAGCCCAGCGCCTTTCCACGGTTCAAAGCGTGGAACTGCAGACTCTTTTGCAAAGAAGAGAGCGCACAGGCAACAGCAGCCCGCACGTTTCTCAGTGAAAGGGAGAACTCCCTGACTTCATCCAGTCCTCTGAGCAAAGCAGGCAGAAGGAGAGAAACTTTCTTTCCTTCCTCTTTCCTGCAACGAATTTCTCATTTGCTCTTTCAAACGCAGGGCTTCTTCTGAGAAACTACGTCGCGGTGCAGGGATCCCTCCAGAGGAGCAACGACATAGTTTTAGCTGGAAGGGCTTGGGAAAGCAGCCGGGGAGAAAAGGCCTCTTGCTATTTTCTTTTCTTTCTGCCCGAATGCGGTCAATTGGCACCTGCCAAGGCAAGGTTTCCCAGCACAAACTACAAAGCAGCAGCTCTCTCATGAAGAGGAAATCCCATTCAGTGTTGCCCTTGCGAGATAGTGTTGCTACAGTGAGGCCCAGGGAAAACACACTGCCTAGAGAAATCCTAGCAAAGCCCTGTGTTTCCCCACAGGAATGTATGTCCGTTTCAGTTCTTTGCCAGCAACGGAGCTCAGAGGCAACGTCAGATTGTGTGTATCTCAGTGAGAGAAAGAACACTGTGACTTCCCCCGTTCCTCTGACGAAAGCAGTTAGAGGGAGAAAAGCGTCCTTTGCTTTCGCTTTCCCGCAATGTTCTCCACAGATCTGCCCTTCGCGAAGGGCCGTTTTTCCCCGGAGAACTGCCTCGCGGTAGCCCTGTTCTGGAAGTGGAACGAGTATGCAGTGTTAGCGTTCGGCTAATGTGAAGGCTCGCTTTGGCCCATGCAAACGAAGCGCCGGGGGAAATCTTAGCAGAGCCCGGCGCCTTTCCACGGTTCAAAACGTGGAACTGCAGACTCTTTTGCAAGGAAGAGAGCGCACAGGCAACAGCAGCCCACACGTTTCTCAGTGAAAGGGAGAACTCCCTGACTTCATCCAGTCCTCTGAGCAAAGCAGGCAGAAGGAGAGAAACTTTCTTTCCTTCCTCTTTCCTGCAACGAATTCCTCATTTGCTCTTGCAAACGTAAGGCTTCTTCTAAAAAACTACGTCACGGTGCAGAGATCCTTCCAGAGGAGCAACGAAATAGTTTTAGCTGGAAGGGCTTGGCAGAGCAGCCGGGGAGAAAAGGCCGCTTGCTGTTCTCTTTTCTTTCTGCCCGAATGCGGTCAATTGGCACTTGCCAAAGCAAGGTTTCCCAGCACAAACTAGAAAGCAGCAGCTCTCTCCTGGCAGAGGAAATCCCATGCAGTGTTGCCCTGGCGAGATAGTGGTGGTACAGTGAGGCCCAGGGAAAACACACTGCCTAGAGAAATCCTAGCAAAGCCCTGTGTTTCCCCACAGGAATGTATGTCTGTTTCAGTTCTACACCACCAACGGAGCAAAGAGGCAACGTCAGATTGTGTGTATCTCAGTGAGAGAAAGAACACTGTGACTTCCCCCGTTCCTCTGACGAAAGCAGTTAGAGGGAGAAAAGCGTCCTTTGCTTTCGCTTTCCCGCAATGAGCTCCACAGATCTGCCCTTCGCGAAGGGCCGTTTTCCCCCGGAGAACTGCCTGGCAGTAGCCCTGTTCTGGAAGTGGAACGAGTATGCAGTGTTAGCGTTCAGCTAATGTGAAGGCTCGCTTTGGCCCATGCAAACGAAGCGCCGGGGGAAATCTTAGCAGAGCCCGGCGCCTTTCCACGGTTCAAAACGTGGAACTGCAGACTCTTTTGCAAGGAAGAGAGCGCACAGGCAACAGCAGCCCGCACGTTTCTCAGTGAAAGGGAGAACTCCCTGACTTCATCCAGTCCTCTGAGCAAAGCAGGCAGAGGGAGAGAAACTTTCTTTCCTTCCTCTTTCCTGCAACGAATTCCTCATTTGCTCTTTCAAACGCAGGGCTTCTTCTGAGAAACTACGTCGCGGTGCAGGGATCCCTCCAGAGGAGCAACGACATAGTTTTAGCTGGAAGGGCTTGGGAAAGCAGCCGGGGAGAAAAGGCCTCTTGCTATTTTCTTTTCTTTCTGCCCGAATGCGGTCAATTGGCACCTGCCAAGGCAAGGTTTCCCAGCACAAACTACAAAGCAGCAGCTCTCTCATGAAGAGGAAATCCCATTCAGTGTTGCCCTTGCGAGATAGTGTTGATAGAGTGAGACCCAGGGAAAGCACACTGCCTAGAGAAATCCTAGCAAAGCCCTGTGTTTCCCCACAGGAATGTATGTCCGTTTCAGTTCTTTGCCAGCAACGGAGCTCAGAGGCAACGTCAGATTGTGTGTATCTCAGTGAGAGAAAGAACACTGTGACTTCCCCCGTTCCTCTGACGAAAGCAGTTAGAGGGAGAAAAGCGTCCTTTGCTTTCGCTTTCCCGCAATGTTCTCCACAGATCTGCCCTTCGCGAAGGGCCGTTTTTCCCCGGAGAACTGCCTCGCGGTAGCCCTGTTCTGGAAGTGGAACGAGTATGCAGTGTTAGCGTTCGGCTAATGTGAAGGCTCGCTTTGGCCCAGGGCAAACGAAGTGCCGGGGGAAATCTTAGCAGAGCCCGGCGCCTTTCCACGGTTCAAAACGTGGAACTGCAGACTCTTTTGCAAGGAAGAGAGCGCACAGGCAACAGCAGCCCGCACGTTTGTCAGTGAAAGGGAGAACTCCCTGACTTCATCCAGTCCTCTGAGCAAAGCAGGCAGAAGGAGAGAAACTTTCTTTCCTTCCTCTTTCCTGCAACGAATTCCTCATTTGCTCTTGCAAACGTAAGGCTTCTTCTAAAAAACTACGTCACGGTGCAGAGATCCTTCCAGAGGAGCAACGAAATAGTTTTAGCTGGAAGGGCTTGGCAGAGCAGCCGGGGAGAAAAGGCCGCTTGCTGTTCTCTTTTCTTTCTGCCCGAATGCGGTCAATTGGCACTTGCCAAAGCAAGGTTTCCCAGCACAAACTAGAAAGCAGCAGCTCTCTCCTGGCAGAGGAAATCCCATGCAGTGTTGCCCTGGCGAGATAGTGTTGGTACAGTGAGGCCCAGGGAAAACACACTGCCTAGAGAAATCCTAGCAAAGCCCTGTGTTTCCCCACAGGAATGTATGTCCGTTTCAGTTCTTCGCCACCAACGGAGCAAAGAGGCAACGTCAGATTGTGTGTATCTCAGTGAGAGAAAGAACACTGTGACTTCCCCCGTTCCTCTGACGAAAGCAGTTAGAGGGAGAAAAGCGTCCTTTGCTTTCGCTTTCCCGCAATGAGCTCCACAGATCTGCCCTTCGCGAAGGGCCGTTTTCCCCCGGAGAACTGCCTGGCAGTAGCCCTGTTCTGGAAGTGGAACGAGTATGCAGTGTTAGCGTTCAGCTAATGTGAAGGCTCGCTTTGGCCCAGGGCAAACGAAGCGCCGGGGGAAATCTTAGCAGAGCCCGGCGCCTTTCCACGGTTCAAAGCGTGGAACTGCAGACTCTTTTGCAAAGAAGAGAGCGCACAGGCAACAGCACCCGGCAATTTCTCAGTGAAAGGGAGAACTCCCTGACTTCATCCAGTCCTCTGAGCAAAGCAGGCAGAGGGAGAGAAACTTTCTTTCCTTCCTCTTTCCTGCAACGAATTCCTCATTTGCTCTTTCAAACGCAGGGCTTCTTCTGAGAAACTACGTCGCGGTGCAGGGATCCCTCCAGAGGAGCAACGACATAGTTTTAGCTGGAAGGGCTTGGGAAAGCAGCCGGGGAGAAAAGGCCTCTTGCTATTCTCTTTTCTTTCTGCCTGAATGCAGTCAATTCGCACTTGCCAAAGCAAGGTTTCCCAGCACAAGCTACAAAGCAGCAGCTCTCTCCTGGCAGAGGAAATCCCATGCAGTGCTGCCCTTGCGAGATAGTGTTGATAGAGTGAGACCCAGGGAAAGCACACTGCCTAGAGAAATCGTAGCAAAGCCCTGTGTTTCCCCACAGAAATGTATGTCAGTTTCAGTTCTTTGCCAGCAACGGAGCTCAGAGGCAACGTCAGATTGTGTGTATCTCAGTGAGAGAAAGAACACTGTGACTTCCCCCGTTCCTCTGACGAAAGCGGTTAGAGGGAGAAAAGCGTCCTTTGCTTTCGCTTTCCCGCAATGAGCTCCACAGATCTGCCCTTCGCGAAGGGCCGTTTTCCCCCGGAGAACTGCCTCGCGGTAGCCCTGTTCTGGAAGTGGAACGAGTATGCAGTGTTAGCGTTCAGCTAATGTGAAGGCTCGCTTTGGCCCAGGGCAAACGAAGCGCCGGGGGAAATCTTAGCAGAGCCCGGCGCCTTTCCACGGTTCAAAGCGTGGAACTGCAGACTCTTTTGCAAAGAAGAGAGCGCACAGGCAACAGCAGCCCGCACGTTTCTCAGTGAAAGGGAGAACTCCCTGACTTCATCCAGTCCTCTGAGCAAAGCAGGCAGAAGGAGAGAAACTTTCTTTCCTTCCTCTTTCCTGCAACGAATTTCTCATTTGCTCTTTCAAACGCAGGGCTTCTTCTGAGAAACTACGTCGCGGTGCAGGGATCCCTCCAGAGGAGCAACGACATAGTTTTAGCTGGAAGGGCTTGGGAAAGCAGCCGGGGAGAAAAGGCCTCTTGCTATTTTCTTTTCTTTCTGCCCGAATGCGGTCAATTGGCACCTGCCAAGGCAAGGTTTCCCAGCACAAACTACAAAGCAGCAGCTCTCTCATGAAGAGGAAATCCCATTCAGTGTTGCCCTTGCGAGATAGTGTTGCTACAGTGAGGCCCAGGGAAAACACACTGCCTAGAGAAATCCTAGCAAAGCCCTGTGTTTCCCCACAGGAATGTATGTCCGTTTCAGTTCTTTGCCAGCAACGGAGCTCAGAGGCAACGTCAGATTGTGTGTATCTCAGTGAGAGAAAGAACACTGTGACTTCCCCCGTTCCTCTGACGAAAGCAGTTAGAGGGAGAAAAGCGTCCTTTGCTTTCGCTTTCCCGCAATGTTCTCCACAGATCTGCCCTTCGCGAAGGGCCGTTTTTCCCCGGAGAACTGCCTCGCGGTAGCCCTGTTCTGGAAGTGGAACGAGTATGCAGTGTTAGCGTTCGGCTAATGTGAAGGCTCGCTTTGGCCCATGCAAACGAAGCGCCGGGGGAAATCTTAGCAGAGCCCGGCGCCTTTCCACGGTTCAAAACGTGGAACTGCAGACTCTTTTGCAAGGAAGAGAGCGCACAGGCAACAGCAGCCCGCACGTTTGTCAGTGAAAGGGAGAACTCCCTGACTTCATCCAGTCCTCTGAGCAAAGCAGGCAGAAGGAG
Source organism: Loxodonta africana (assembly GCF_030014295.1). NCBI lineage: Eukaryota > Metazoa > Chordata > Mammalia > Proboscidea > Elephantidae > Loxodonta > Loxodonta africana. Next base: position 199,405 of record NW_026974835.1, on the reverse strand, counting down.
AGAAACTTTCTTTCCTTCCTCTTTCCTGCAACGAATTCCTCATTTGCTCTTGCAAACGTAAGGCTTCTTCTAAAAAACTACGTCACGGTGCAGAGATCCTTCCAGAGGAGCAACGAAATAGTTTTAGCTGGAAGGGCTTGGCAGAGCAGCCGGGGAGAAAAGGCCGCTTGCTGTTCTCTTTTCTTTCTGCCCGAATGCGGTCAATTGGCACTTGCCAAAGCAAGGTTTCCCAGCACAAACTAGAAAGCAGCAGCTCTCTCCTGGCAGAGGAAATCCCATGCAGTGTTGCCCTGGCGAGATAGTGTTGGTACAGTGAGGCCCAGGGAAAACACACTGCCTAGAGAAATCCTAGCAAAGCCCTGTGTTTCCCCACAGGAATGTATGTCCGTTTCAGTTCTTCGCCACCAACGGAGCAAAGAGGCAACGTCAGATTGTGTGTATCTCAGTGAGAGAAAGAACACTGTGACTTCCCCCGTTCCTCTGACGAAAGCAGTTAGAGGGAGAAAAGCGTCCTTTGCTTTCGCTTTCCCGCAATGAGCTCCACAGATCTGCCCTTCGCGAAGGGCCGTTTTCCCCCGGAGAACTGCCTGGCAGTAGCCCTGTTCTGGAAGTGGAACGAGTATGCAGTGTTAGCGTTCAGCTAATGTGAAGGCTCGCTTTGGCCCAGGGCAAACGAAGCGCCGGGGGAAATCTTAGCAGAGCCCGGCGCCTTTCCACGGTTCAAAGCGTGGAACTGCAGACTCTTTTGCAAAGAAGAGAGCGCACAGGCAACAGCACCCGGCAATTTCTCAGTGAAAGGGAGAACTCCCTGACTTCATCCAGTCCTCTGAGCAAAGCAGGCAGAGGGAGAGAAACTTTCTTTCCTTCCTCTTTCCTGCAACGAATTCCTCATTTGCTCTTTCAAACGCAGGGCTTCTTCTGAGAAACTACGTCGCGGTGCAGGGATCCCTCCAGAGGAGCAACGACATAGTTTTAGCTGGAAGGGCTTGGGAAAGCAGCCGGGGAGAAAAGGCCTCTTGCTATTCTCTTTTCTTTCTGCCTGAATGCAGTCAATTCGCACTTGCCAAAGCAAGGTTTCCCAGCACAAGCTACAAAGCAGCAGCTCTCTCCTGGCAGAGGAAATCCCATGCAGTGCTGCCCTTGCGAGATAGTGTTGATAGAGTGAGACCCAGGGAAAGCACACTGCCTAGAGAAATCGTAGCAAAGCCCTGAGTTTCCCCACAGAAATGTATGTCAGTTTCAGTTCTTTGCCAGCAACGGAGCTCAGAGGCAACGTCAGATTGTGTGTATCTCAGTGAGAGAAAGAACACTGTGACTTCCCCCGTTCCTCTGACGAAAGCGGTTAGAGGGAGAAAAGCGTCCTTTGCTTTCGCTTTCCCGCAATGAGCTCCACAGATCTGCCCTTCGCGAAGGGCCGTTTTCCCCCGGAGAACTGCCTCGCGGTAGCCCTGTTCTGGAAGTGGAACGAGTATGCAGTGTTAGCGTTCAGCTAATGTGAAGGCTCGCTTTGGCCCAGGGCAAACGAAGCGCCGGGGGAAATCTTAGCAGAGCCCGGCGCCTTTCCACGGTTCAAAGCGTGGAACTGCAGACTCTTTTGCAAAGAAGAGAGCGCACAGGCAACAGCAGCCCGCACGTTTCTCAGTGAAAGGGAGAACTCCCTGACTTCATCCAGTCCTCTGAGCAAAGCAGGCAGAAGGAGAGAAACTTTCTTTCCTTCCTCTTTCCTGCAACGAATTTCTCATTTGCTCTTTCAAACGCAGGGCTTCTTCTGAGAAACTACGTCGCGGTGCAGGGATCCCTCCAGAGGAGCAACGACATAGTTTTAGCTGGAAGGGCTTGGGAAAGCAGCCGGGGAGAAAAGGCCTCTTGCTATTTTCTTTTCTTTCTGCCCGAATGCGGTCAATTGGCACCTGCCAAGGCAAGGTTTCCCAGCACAAACTACAAAGCAGCAGCTCTCTCATGAAGAGGAAATCCCATTCAGTGTTGCCCTTGCGAGATAGTGTTGCTACAGTGAGGCCCAGGGAAAACACACTGCCTAGAGAAATCCTAGCAAAGCCCTGTGTTTCCCCACAGGAATGTATGTCCGTTTCAGTTCTTTGCCAGCAACGGAGCTCAGAGGCAACGTCAGATTGTGTGTATCTCAGTGAGAGAAAGAACACTGTGACTTCCCCCGTTCCTCTGACGAAAGCAGTTAGAGGGAGAAAAGCGTCCTTTGCTTTCGCTTTCCCGCAATGTTCTCCACAGATCTGCCCTTCGCGAAGGGCCGTTTTTCCCCGGAGAACTGCCTCGCGGTAGCCCTGTTCTGGAAGTGGAACGAGTATGCAGTGTTAGCGTTCGGCTAATGTGAAGGCTCGCTTTGGCCCATGCAAACGAAGCGCCGGGGGAAATCTTAGCAGAGCCCGGCGCCTTTCCACGGTTCAAAACGTGGAACTGCAGACTCTTTTGCAAGGAAGAGAGCGCACAGGCAACAGCAGCCCGCACGTTTGTCAGTGAAAGGGAGAACTCCCTGACTTCATCCAGTCCTCTGAGCAAAGCAGGCAGAAGGAGAGAAACTTTCTTTCCTTCCTCTTTCCTGCAACGAATTCCTCATTTGCTCTTGCAAACGTAAGGCTTCTTCTAAAAAACTACGTCACGGTGCAGAGATCCTTCCAGAGGAGCAACGAAATAGTTTTAGCTGGAAGGGCTTGGCAGAGCAGCCGGGGAGAAAAGGCCGCTTGCTGTTCTCTTTTCTTTCTGCCCGAATGCGGTCAATTGGCACTTGCCAAAGCAAGGTTTCCCAGCACAAACTAGAAAGCAGCAGCTCTCTCCTGGCAGAGGAAATCCCATGCAGTGTTGCCCTGGCGAGATAGTGTTGGTACAGTGAGGCCCAGGGAAAACACACTGCCTAGAGAAATCCTAGCAAAGCCCTGTGTTTCCCCACAGGAATGTATGTCCGTTTCAGTTCTTCGCCACCAACGGAGCAAAGAGGCAACGTCAGATTGTGTGTATCTCAGTGAGAGAAAGAACACTGTGACTTCCCCCGTTCCTCTGACGAAAGCAGTTAGAGGGAGAAAAGCGTCCTTTGCTTTCGCTTTCCCGCAATGAGCTCCACAGATCTGCCCTTCGCGAAGGGCCGTTTTCCCCCGGAGAACTGCCTGGCAGTAGCCCTGTTCTGGAAGTGGAACGAGTATGCAGTGTTAGCGTTCAGCTAATGTGAAGGCTCGCTTTGGCCCAGGGCAAACGAAGCGCCGGGGGAAATCTTAGCAGAGCCCGGCGCCTTTCCACGGTTCAAAGCGTGGAACTGCAGACTCTTTTGCAAAGAAGAGAGCGCACAGGCAACAGCACCCGGCAATTTCTCAGTGAAAGGGAGAACTCCCTGACTTCATCCAGTCCTCTGAGCAAAGCAGGCAGAGGGAGAGAAACTTTCTTTCCTTCCTCTTTCCTGCAACGAATTCCTCATTTGCTCTTTCAAACGCAGGGCTTCTTCTGAGAAACTACGTCGCGGTGCAGGGATCCCTCCAGAGGAGCAACGACATAGTTTTAGCTGGAAGGGCTTGGGAAAGCAGCCGGGGAGAAAAGGCCTCTTGCTATTCTCTTTTCTTTCTGCCTGAATGCAGTCAATTCGCACTTGCCAAAGCAAGGTTTCCCAGCACAAGCTACAAAGCAGCAGCTCTCTCCTGGCAGAGGAAATCCCATGCAGTGCTGCCCTTGCGAGATAGTGTTGATAGAGTGAGACCCAGGGAAAGCACACTGCCTAGAGAAATCGTAGCAAAGCCCTGAGTTTCCCCACAGAAATGTATGTCAGTTTCAGTTCTTTGCCAGCAACGGAGCTCAGAGGCAACGTCAGATTGTGTGTATCTCAGTGAGAGAAAGAACACTGTGACTTCCCCCGTTCCTCTGACGAAAGCGGTTAGAGGGAGAAAAGCGTCCTTTGCTTTCGCTTTCCCGCAATGAGCTCCACAGATCTGCCCTTCGCGAAGGGCCGTTTTCCCCCGGAGAACTGCCTCGCGGTAGCCCTGTTCTGGAAGTGGAACGAGTATGCAGTGTTAGCGTTCAGCTAATGTGAAGGCTCGCTTTGGCCCAGGGCAAACGAAGCGCCGGGGGAAATCTTAGCAGAGCCCGGCGCCTTTCCACGGTTCAAAGCGTGGAACTGCAGACTCTTTTGCAAAGAAGAGAGCGCACAGGCAACAGCAGCCCGCACGTTTCTCAGTGAAAGGGAGAACTCCCTGACTTCATCCAGTCCTCTGAGCAAAGCAGGCAGAAGGAGAGAAACTTTCTTTCCTTCCTCTTTCCTGCAACGAATTTCTCATTTGCTCTTTCAAACGCAGGGCTTCTTCTGAGAAACTACGTCGCGGTGCAGGGATCCCTCCAGAGGAGCAACGACATAGTTTTAGCTGGAAGGGCTTGGGAAAGCAGCCGGGGAGAAAAGGCCTCTTGCTATTTTCTTTTCTTTCTGCCCGAATGCGGTCAATTGGCACCTGCCAAGGCAAGGTTTCCCAGCACAAACTACAAAGCAGCAGCTCTCTCATGAAGAGGAAATCCCATTCAGTGTTGCCCTTGCGAGATAGTGTTGCTACAGTGAGGCCCAGGGAAAACACACTGCCTAGAGAAATCCTAGCAAAGCCCTGTGTTTCCCCACAGGAATGTATGTCCGTTTCAGTTCTTTGCCAGCAACGGAGCTCAGAGGCAACGTCAGATTGTGTGTATCTCAGTGAGAGAAAGAACACTGTGACTTCCCCCGTTCCTCTGACGAAAGCAGTTAGAGGGAGAAAAGCGTCCTTTGCTTTCGCTTTCCCGCAATGTTCTCCACAGATCTGCCCTTCGCGAAGGGCCGTTTTTCCCCGGAGAACTGCCTCGCGGTAGCCCTGTTCTGGAAGTGGAACGAGTATGCAGTGTTAGCGTTCGGCTAATGTGAAGGCTCGCTTTGGCCCATGCAAACGAAGCGCCGGGGGAAATCTTAGCAGAGCCCGGCGCCTTTCCACGGTTCAAAACGTGGAACTGCAGACTCTTTTGCAAGGAAGAGAGCGCACAGGCAACAGCAGCCCACACGTTTGTCAGTGAAAGGGAGAACTCCCTGACTTCATCCAGTCCTCTGAGCAAAGCAGGCAGAAGGAGAGAAACTTTCTTTCCTTCCTCTTTCCTGCAACGAATTCCTCATTTGCTCTTGCAAACGTAAGGCTTCTTCTAAAAAACTACGTCACGGTGCAGAGATCCTTCCAGAGGAGCAACGAAATAGTTTTAGCTGGAAGGGCTTGGCAGAGCAGCCGGGGAGAAAAGGCCGCTTGCTGTTCTCTTTTCTTTCTGCCCGAATGCGGTCAATTGGCACTTGCCAAAGCAAGGTTTCCCAGCACAAACTAGAAAGCAGCAGCTCTCTCCTGGCAGAGGAAATCCCATGCAGTGTTGCCCTGGCGAGATAGTGGTGGTACAGTGAGGCCCAGGGAAAACACACTGCCTAGAGAAATCCTAGCAAAGCCCTGTGTTTCCCCACAGGAATGTATGTCTGTTTCAGTTCTACACCACCAACGGAGCAAAGAGGCAACGTCAGATTGTGTGTATCTCAGTGAGAGAAAGAACACTGTGACTTCCCCCGTTCCTCTGACGAAAGCAGTTAGAGGGAGAAAAGCGTCCTTTGCTTTCGCTTTCCCGCAATGAGCTCCACAGATCTGCCCTTCGCGAAGGGCCGTTTTCCCCCGGAGAACTGCCTGGCAGTAGCCCTGTTCTGGAAGTGGAACGAGTATGCAGTGTTAGCGTTCAGCTAATGTGAAGGCTCGCTTTGGCCCATGCAAACGAAGCGCCGGGGGAAATCTTAGCAGAGCCCGGCGCCTTTCCACGGTTCAAAACGTGGAACTGCAGACTCTTTTGCAAGGAAGAGAGCGCACAGGCAACAGCAGCCCGCACGTTTCTCAGTGAAAGGGAGAACTCCCTGACTTCATCCAGTCCTCTGAGCAAAGCAGGCAGAGGGAGAGAAACTTTCTTTCCTTCCTCTTTCCTGCAACGAATTCCTCATTTGCTCTTTCAAACGCAGGGCTTCTTCTGAGAAACTACGTCGCGGTGCAGGGATCCCTCCAGAAGAGCAACGACATAGTTTTAGCTGGAAGGGCTTGGGAAAGCAGCCGGGGAGAAAAGGCCTCTTGCTATTTTCTTTTCTTTCTGCCCGAATGCGGTCAATTGGCACCTGCCAAGGCAAGGTTTCCCAGCACAAACTACAAAGCAGCAGCTCTCTCATGAAGAGGAAATCCCATTCAGTGTTGCCCTTGCGAGATAGTGTTGCTACAGTGAGGCCCAGGGAAAACACACTGCCTAGAGAAATCCTAGCAAAGCCCTGTGTTTCCCCACAGGAATGTATGTCCGTTTCAGTTCTTTGCCAGCAACGGAGCTCAGAGGCAACGTCAGATTGTGTGTATCTCAGTGAGAGAAAGAACACTGTGACTTCCCCCGTTCCTCTGACGAAAGCAGTTAGAGGGAGAAAAGCGTCCTTTGCTTTCGCTTTCCCGCAATGTTCTCCACAGATCTGCCCTTCGCGAAGGGCCGTTTTTCCCCGGAGAACTGCCTCGCGGTAGCCCTGTTCTGGAAGTGGAACGAGTATGCAGTGTTAGCGTTCGGCTAATGTGAAGGCTCGCTTTGGCCCATGCAAACGAAGCGCCGGGGGAAATCTTAGCAGAGCCCGGCGCCTTTCCACGGTTCAAAACGTGGAACTGCAGACTCTTTTGCAAGGAAGAGAGCGCACAGGCAACAGCAGCCCGCACGTTTCTCAGTGAAAGGGAGAACTCCCTGACTTCATCCAGTCCTCTGAGCAAAGCAGGCAGAGGGAGAGAAACTTTCTTTCCTTCCTCTTTCCTGCAACGAATTCCTCATTTGCTCTTTCAAACGCAGGGCTTCTTCTGAGAAACTACGTCGCGGTGCAGGGATCCCTCCAGAGGAGCAACGACATAGTTTTAGCTGGAAGGGCTTGGGAAAGCAGCTGGGGAGAAAAGGCCTCTTGCTATTTTCTTTTCTTTCTGCCCGAATGCGGTCAATTGGCACCTGCCAAGGCAAGGTTTCCCAGCACAAACTACAAAGCAGCAGCTCTCTCATGAAGAGGAAATCCCATTCAGTGTTGCCCTTGCGAGATAGTGTTGGTACAGTGAGGCCCAGGGAAAACACACTGCCTAGAGAAATCCTAGCAAAGCCCTGTGTTTCCCCACAGGAATGTATGTCCGTTTCAGTTCTTTGCCAGCAACGGAGCTCAGAGGCAACGTCAGATTGTGTGTATCTCAGTGAGAGAAAGAACACTGTGACTTCCCCCGTTCCTCTGACGAAAGCAGTTAGAGGGAGAAAAGCGTCCTTTGCTTTCGCTTTCCCGCAATGTTCTCCACAGATCTGCCCTTCGCGAAGGGCCGTTTTTCCCCGGAGAACTGCCTCGCGGTAGCCCTGTTCTGGAAGTGGAACGAGTATGCAGTGTTAGCGTTCGGCTAATGTGAAGGCTCGCTTTGGCCCATGCAAACGAAGCGCCGGGGGAAATCTTAGCAGAGCCCGGCGCCTTTCCACGGTTCAAAACGTGGAACTGCAGACTCTTTTGCAAGGAAGAGAGCGCACAGGCAACAGCAGCCCACACGTTTCTCAGTGAAAGGGAGAACTCCCTGACTTCATCCAGTCCTCTGAGCAAAGCAGGCAGAAGGAGAGAAACTTTCTTTCCTTCCTCTTTCCTGCAACGAATTCCTCATTTGCTCTTGCAAACGTAAGGCTTCTTCTAAAAAACTACGTCACGGTGCAGAGATCCTTCCAGAGGAGCAACGAAATAGTTTTAGCTGGAAGGGCTTGGCAGAGCAGCCGGGGAGAAAAGGCCGCTTGCTGTTCTCTTTTCTTTCTGCCCGAATGCGGTCAATTGGCACTTGCCAAAGCAAGGTTTCCCAGCACAAACTAGAAAGCAGCAGCTCTCTCCTGGCAGAGGAAATCCCATGCAGTGTTGCCCTGGCGAGATAGTGGTGGTACAGTGAGGCCCAGGGAAAACACACTGCCTAGAGAAATCCTAGCAAAGCCCTGTGTTTCCCCACAGGAATGTATGTCTGTTTCAGTTCTACACCACCAACGGAGCAAAGAGGCAACGTCAGATTGTGTGTATCTCAGTGAGAGAAAGAACACTGTGACTTCCCCCGTTCCTCTGACGAAAGCAGTTAGAGGGAGAAAAGCGTCCTTTGCTTTCGCTTTCCCGCAATGAGCTCCACAGATCTGCCCTTCGCGAAGGGCCGTTTTCCCCCGGAGAACTGCCTGGCAGTAGCCCTGTTCTGGAAGTGGAACGAGTATGCAGTGTTAGCGTTCAGCTAATGTGAAGGCTCGCTTTGGCCCATGCAAACGAAGCGCCGGGGGAAATCTTAGCAGAGCCCGGCGCCTTTCCACGGTTCAAAACGTGGAACTGCAGACTCTTTTGCAAGGAAGAGAGCGCACAGGCAACAGCAGCCCGCACGTTTCTCAGTGAAAGGGAGAACTCCCTGACTTCATCCAGTCCTCTGAGCAAAGCAGGCAGAGGGAGAGAAACTTTCTTTCCTTCCTCTTTCCTGCAACGAATTCCTCATTTGCTCTTTCAAACGCAGGGCTTCTTCTGAGAAACTACGTCGCGGTGCAGGGATCCCTCCAGAGGAGCAACGACATAGTTTTAGCTGGAAGGGCTTGGGAAAGCAGCCGGGGAGAAAAGGCCTCTTGCTATTTTCTTTTCTTTCTGCCCGAATGCGGTCAATTGGCACCTGCCAAGGCAAGGTTTCCCAGCACAAACTACAAAGCAGCAGCTCTCTCATGAAGAGGAAATCCCATTCAGTGTTGCCCTTGCGAGATAGTGTTGATAGAGTGAGACCCAGGGAAAGCACACTGCCTAGAGAAATCCTAGCAAAGCCCTGTGTTTCCCCACAGGAATGTATGTCCGTTTCAGTTCTTTGCCAGCAACGGAGCTCAGAGGCAACGTCAGATTGTGTGTATCTCAGTGAGAGAAAGAACACTGTGACTTCCCCCGTTCCTCTGACGAAAGCAGTTAGAGGGAGAAAAGCGTCCTTTGCTTTCGCTTTCCCGCAATGTTCTCCACAGATCTGCCCTTCGCGAAGGGCCGTTTTTCCCCGGAGAACTGCCTCGCGGTAGCCCTGTTCTGGAAGTGGAACGAGTATGCAGTGTTAGCGTTCGGCTAATGTGAAGGCTCGCTTTGGCCCAGGGCAAACGAAGTGCCGGGGGAAATCTTAGCAGAGCCCGGCGCCTTTCCACGGTTCAAAACGTGGAACTGCAGACTCTTTTGCAAGGAAGAGAGCGCACAGGCAACAGCAGCCCGCACGTTTGTCAGTGAAAGGGAGAACTCCCTGACTTCATCCAGTCCTCTGAGCAAAGCAGGCAGAAGGAGAGAAACTTTCTTTCCTTCCTCTTTCCTGCAACGAATTCCTCATTTGCTCTTGCAAACGTAAGGCTTCTTCTAAAAAACTACGTCACGGTGCAGAGATCCTTCCAGAGGAGCAACGAAATAGTTTTAGCTGGAAGGGCTTGGCAGAGCAGCCGGGGAGAAAAGGCCGCTTGCTGTTCTCTTTTCTTTCTGCCCGAATGCGGTCAATTGGCACTTGCCAAAGCAAGGTTTCCCAGCACAAACTAGAAAGCAGCAGCTCTCTCCTGGCAGAGGAAATCCCATGCAGTGTTGCCCTGGCGAGATAGTGTTGGTACAGTGAGGCCCAGGGAAAACACACTGCCTAGAGAAATCCTAGCAAAGCCCTGTGTTTCCCCACAGGAATGTATGTCCGTTTCAGTTCTTCGCCACCAACGGAGCAAAGAGGCAACGTCAGATTGTGTGTATCTCAGTGAGAGAAAGAACACTGTGACTTCCCCCGTTCCTCTGACGAAAGCAGTTAGAGGGAGAAAAGCGTCCTTTGCTTTCGCTTTCCCGCAATGAGCTCCACAGATCTGCCCTTCGCGAAGGGCCGTTTTCCCCCGGAGAACTGCCTGGCAGTAGCCCTGTTCTGGAAGTGGAACGAGTATGCAGTGTTAGCGTTCAGCTAATGTGAAGGCTCGCTTTGGCCCAGGGCAAACGAAGCGCCGGGGGAAATCTTAGCAGAGCCCGGCGCCTTTCCACGGTTCAAAGCGTGGAACTGCAGACTCTTTTGCAAAGAAGAGAGCGCACAGGCAACAGCACCCGGCAATTTCTCAGTGAAAGGGAGAACTCCCTGACTTCATCCAGTCCTCTGAGCAAAGCAGGCAGAGGGAGAGAAACTTTCTTTCCTTCCTCTTTCCTGCAACGAATTCCTCATTTGCTCTTTCAAACGCAGGGCTTCTTCTGAGAAACTACGTCGCGGTGCAGGGATCCCTCCAGAGGAGCAACGACATAGTTTTAGCTGGAAGGGCTTGGGAAAGCAGCCGGGGAGAAAAGGCCTCTTGCTATTCTCTTTTCTTTCTGCCTGAATGCAGTCAATTCGCACTTGCCAAAGCAAGGTTTCCCAGCACAAGCTACAAAGCAGCAGCTCTCTCCTGGCAGAGGAAATCCCATGCAGTGCTGCCCTTGCGAGATAGTGTTGATAGAGTGAGACCCAGGGAAAGCACACTGCCTAGAGAAATCGTAGCAAAGCCCTGTGTTTCCCCACAGAAATGTATGTCAGTTTCAGTTCTTTGCCAGCAACGGAGCTCAGAGGCAACGTCAGATTGTGTGTATCTCAGTGAGAGAAAGAACACTGTGACTTCCCCCGTTCCTCTGACGAAAGCGGTTAGAGGGAGAAAAGCGTCCTTTGCTTTCGCTTTCCCGCAATGAGCTCCACAGATCTGCCCTTCGCGAAGGGCCGTTTTCCCCCGGAGAACTGCCTCGCGGTAGCCCTGTTCTGGAAGTGGAACGAGTATGCAGTGTTAGCGTTCAGCTAATGTGAAGGCTCGCTTTGGCCCAGGGCAAACGAAGCGCCGGGGGAAATCTTAGCAGAGCCCGGCGCCTTTCCACGGTTCAAAGCGTGGAACTGCAGACTCTTTTGCAAAGAAGAGAGCGCACAGGCAACAGCAGCCCGCACGTTTCTCAGTGAAAGGGAGAACTCCCTGACTTCATCCAGTCCTCTGAGCAAAGCAGGCAGAAGGAGAGAAACTTTCTTTCCTTCCTCTTTCCTGCAACGAATTTCTCATTTGCTCTTTCAAACGCAGGGCTTCTTCTGAGAAACTACGTCGCGGTGCAGGGATCCCTCCAGAGGAGCAACGACATAGTTTTAGCTGGAAGGGCTTGGGAAAGCAGCCGGGGAGAAAAGGCCTCTTGCTATTTTCTTTTCTTTCTGCCCGAATGCGGTCAATTGGCACCTGCCAAGGCAAGGTTTCCCAGCACAAACTACAAAGCAGCAGCTCTCTCATGAAGAGGAAATCCCATTCAGTGTTGCCCTTGCGAGATAGTGTTGCTACAGTGAGGCCCAGGGAAAACACACTGCCTAGAGAAATCCTAGCAAAGCCCTGTGTTTCCCCACAGGAATGTATGTCCGTTTCAGTTCTTTGCCAGCAACGGAGCTCAGAGGCAACGTCAGATTGTGTGTATCTCAGTGAGAGAAAGAACACTGTGACTTCCCCCGTTCCTCTGACGAAAGCAGTTAGAGGGAGAAAAGCGTCCTTTGCTTTCGCTTTCCCGCAATGTTCTCCACAGATCTGCCCTTCGCGAAGGGCCGTTTTTCCCCGGAGAACTGCCTCGCGGTAGCCCTGTTCTGGAAGTGGAACGAGTATGCAGTGTTAGCGTTCGGCTAATGTGAAGGCTCGCTTTGGCCCATGCAAACGAAGCGCCGGGGGAAATCTTAGCAGAGCCCGGCGCCTTTCCACGGTTCAAAACGTGGAACTGCAGACTCTTTTGCAAGGAAGAGAGCGCACAGGCAACAGCAGCCCGCACGTTTGTCAGTGAAAGGGAGAACTCCCTGACTTCATCCAGTCCTCTGAGCAAAGCAGGCAGAAGGAGAGAAACTTTCTTTCCTTCCTCTTTCCTGCAACGAATTCCTCATTTGCTCTTGCAAACGTAAGGCTTCTTCTAAAAAACTACGTCACGGTGCAGAGATCCTTCCAGAGGAGCAACGAAATAGTTTTAGCTGGAAGGGCTTGGCAGAGCAGCCGGGGAGAAAAGGCCGCTTGCTGTTCTCTTTTCTTTCTGCCCGAATGCGGTCAATTGGCACTTGCCAAAGCAAGGTTTCCCAGCACAAACTAGAAAGCAGCAGCTCTCTCCTGGCAGAGGAAATCCCATGCAGTGTTGCCCTGGCGAGATAGTGTTGGTACAGTGAGGCCCAGGGAAAACACACTGCCTAGAGAAATCCTAGCAAAGCCCTGTGTTTCCCCACAGGAATGTATGTCCGTTTCAGTTCTTCGCCACCAACGGAGCAAAGAGGCAACGTCAGATTGTGTGTATCTCAGTGAGAGAAAGAACACTGTGACTTCCCCCGTTCCTCTGACGAAAGCAGTTAGAGGGAGAAAAGCGTCCTTTGCTTTCGCTTTCCCGCAATGAGCTCCACAGATCTGCCCTTCGCGAAGGGCCGTTTTCCCCCGGAGAACTGCCTGGCAGTAGCCCTGTTCTGGAAGTGGAACGAGTATGCAGTGTTAGCGTTCAGCTAATGTGAAGGCTCGCTTTGGCCCAGGGCAAACGAAGCGCCGGGGGAAATCTTAGCAGAGCCCGGCGCCTTTCCACGGTTCAAAGCGTGGAACTGCAGACTCTTTTGCAAAGAAGAGAGCGCACAGGCAACAGCACCCGGCAATTTCTCAGTGAAAGGGAGAACTCCCTGACTTCATCCAGTCCTCTGAGCAAAGCAGGCAGAGGGAGAGAAACTTTCTTTCCTTCCTCTTTCCTGCAACGAATTCCTCATTTGCTCTTTCAAACGCAGGGCTTCTTCTGAGAAACTACGTCGCGGTGCAGGGATCCCTCCAGAGGAGCAACGACATAGTTTTAGCTGGAAGGGCTTGGGAAAGCAGCCGGGGAGAAAAGGCCTCTTGCTATTCTCTTTTCTTTCTGCCTGAATGCAGTCAATTCGCACTTGCCAAAGCAAGGTTTCCCAGCACAAGCTACAAAGCAGCAGCTCTCTCCTGGCAGAGGAAATCCCATGCAGTGCTGCCCTTGCGAGATAGTGTTGATAGAGTGAGACCCAGGGAAAGCACACTGCCTAGAGAAATCCTAGCAAAGCCCTGAGTTTCCCCACAGAAATGTATGTCAGTTTCAGTTCTTTGCCAGCAACGGAGCTCAGAGGCAACGTCAGATTGTGTGTATCTCAGTGAGAGAAAGAACACTGTGACTTCCCCCGTTCCTCTGACGAAAGCGGTTAGAGGGAGAAAAGCGTCCTTTGCTTTCGCTTTCCCGCAATGAGCTCCACAGATCTGCCCTTCGCGAAGGGCCGTTTTCCCCCGGAGAACTGCCTCGCGGTAGCCCTGTTCTGGAAGTGGAACGAGTATGCAGTGTTAGCGTTCAGCTAATGTGAAGGCTCGCTTTGGCCCAGGGCAAACGAAGCGCCGGGGGAAATCTTAGCAGAGCCCGGCGCCTTTCCACGGTTCAAAGCGTGGAACTGCAGACTCTTTTGCAAAGAAGAGAGCGCACAGGCAACAGCAGCCCGCACGTTTCTCAGTGAAAGGGAGAACTCCCTGACTTCATCCAGTCCTCTGAGCAAAGCAGGCAGAAGGAGAGAAACTTTCTTTCCTTCCTCTTTCCTGCAACGAATTTCTCATTTGCTCTTTCAAACGCAGGGCTTCTTCTGAGAAACTACGTCGCGGTGCAGGGATCCCTCCAGAGGAGCAACGACATAGTTTTAGCTGGAAGGGCTTGGGAAAGCAGCCGGGGAGAAAAGGCCTCTTGCTATTTTCTTTTCTTTCTGCCCGAATGCGGTCAATTGGCACCTGCCAAGGCAAGGTTTCCCAGCACAAACTACAAAGCAGCAGCTCTCTCATGAAGAGGAAATCCCATTCAGTGTTGCCCTTGCGAGATAGTGTTGCTACAGTGAGGCCCAGGGAAAACACACTGCCTAGAGAAATCCTAGCAAAGCCCTGTGTTTCCCCACAGGAATGTATGTCCGTTTCAGTTCTTTGCCAGCAACGGAGCTCAGAGGCAACGTCAGATTGTGTGTATCTCAGTGAGAGAAAGAACACTGTGACTTCCCCCGTTCCTCTGACGAAAGCAGTTAGAGGGAGAAAAGCGTCCTTTGCTTTCGCTTTCCCGCAATGTTCTCCACAGATCTGCCCTTCGCGAAGGGCCGTTTTTCCCCGGAGAACTGCCTCGCGGTAGCCCTGTTCTGGAAGTGGAACGAGTATGCAGTGTTAGCGTTCGGCTAATGTGAAGGCTCGCTTTGGCCCATGCAAACGAAGCGCCGGGGGAAATCTTAGCAGAGCCCGGCGCCTTTCCACGGTTCAAAACGTGGAACTGCAGACTCTTTTGCAAGGAAGAGAGCGCACAGGCAACAGCAGCCCACACGTTTGTCAGTGAAAGGGAGAACTCCCTGACTTCATCCAGTCCTCTGAGCAAAGCAGGCAGAAGGAGAGAAACTTTCTTTCCTTCCTCTTTCCTGCAACGAATTCCTCATTTGCTCTTGCAAACGTAAGGCTTCTTCTAAAAAACTACGTCACGGTGCAGAGATCCTTCCAGAGGAGCAACGAAATAGTTTTAGCTGGAAGGGCTTGGCAGAGCAGCCGGGGAGAAAAGGCCGCTTGCTGTTCTCTTTTCTTTCTGCCCGAATGCGGTCAATTGGCACTTGCCAAAGCAAGGTTTCCCAGCACAAACTAGAAAGCAGCAGCTCTCTCCTGGCAGAGGAAATCCCATGCAGTGTTGCCCTGGCGAGATAGTGGTGGTACAGTGAGGCCCAGGGAAAACACACTGCCTAGAGAAATCCTAGCAAAGCCCTGTGTTTCCCCACAGGAATGTATGTCTGTTTCAGTTCTACACCACCAACGGAGCAAAGAGGCAACGTCAGATTGTGTGTATCTCAGTGAGAGAAAGAACACTGTGACTTCCCCCGTTCCTCTGACGAAAGCAGTTAGAGGGAGAAAAGCGTCCTTTGCTTTCGCTTTCCCGCAATGAGCTCCACAGATCTGCCCTTCGCGAAGGGCCGTTTTCCCCCGGAGAACTGCCTGGCAGTAGCCCTGTTCTGGAAGTGGAACGAGTATGCAGTGTTAGCGTTCAGCTAATGTGAAGGCTCGCTTTGGCCCATGCAAACGAAGCGCCGGGGGAAATCTTAGCAGAGCCCGGCGCCTTTCCACGGTTCAAAACGTGGAACTGCAGACTCTTTTGCAAGGAAGAGAGCGCACAGGCAACAGCAGCCCGCACGTTTCTCAGTGAAAGGGAGAACTCCCTGACTTCATCCAGTCCTCTGAGCAAAGCAGGCAGAGGGAGAGAAACTTTCTTTCCTTCCTCTTTCCTGCAACGAATTCCTCATTTGCTCTTTCAAACGCAGGGCTTCTTCTGAGAAACTACGTCGCGGTGCAGGGATCCCTCCAGAAGAGCAACGACATAGTTTTAGCTGGAAGGGCTTGGGAAAGCAGCCGGGGAGAAAAGGCCTCTTGCTATTTTCTTTTCTTTCTGCCCGAATGCGGTCAATTGGCACCTGCCAAGGCAAGGTTTCCCAGCACAAACTACAAAGCAGCAGCTCTCTCATGAAGAGGAAATCCCATTCAGTGTTGCCCTTGCGAGATAGTGTTGGTACAGTGAGGCCCAGGGAAAACACACTGCCTAGAGAAATCCTAGCAAAGCCCTGTGTTTCCCCACAGGAATGTATGTCCGTTTCAGTTCTTTGCCAGCAACGGAGCTCAGAGGCAACGTCAGATTGTGTGTATCTCAGTGAGAGAAAGAACACTGTGACTTCCCCCGTTCCTCTGACGAAAGCAGTTAGAGGGAGAAAAGCGTCCTTTGCTTTCGCTTTCCCGCAATGTTCTCCACAGATCTGCCCTTCGCGAAGGGCCGTTTTTCCCCGGAGAACTGCCTCGCGGTAGCCCTGTTCTGGAAGTGGAACGAGTATGCAGTGTTAGCGTTCGGCTAATGTGAAGGCTCGCTTTGGCCCATGCAAACGAAGCACCGGGGGAAATCTTAGCAGAGCCCGGCGCCTTTCCACGGTTCAAAACGTGGAACTGCAGACTCTTTTGCAAGGA
Organism: Loxodonta africana; assembly: GCF_030014295.1. Classification (NCBI taxonomy): domain Eukaryota; kingdom Metazoa; phylum Chordata; class Mammalia; order Proboscidea; family Elephantidae; genus Loxodonta; species Loxodonta africana. Next base: position 183,373 of record NW_026974835.1, on the reverse strand, counting down.
AGAGAGCGCACAGGCAACAGCAGCCCGCACGTTTCTCAGTGAAAGGGAGAACTCCCTGACTTCATCCAGTCCTCTGAGCAAAGCAGGCAGAGGGAGAGAAACTTTCTTTCCTTCCTCTTTCCTGCAACGAATTGCTCCTTTGCTCTTGCAAACGCAGGGATTCTTCTGTAAACCTACTTCGCAGTGCAGGGATCCTTCCAGAGGAGCAACGACATAGTTTTAGCTGGAAGGGCTTGGCAGAGCAGCCGGGGAGAAAAAGCCTGTTGCTTTTTTCTTTTCTTTCTGCCTGAAAGCAGTCAATTCGCCCTTGCCAAAGCAAGGTTTCCCAGCACAAACTACAAAGCAGCAGCTCTCTCCTGGCAGAGGAAATCCCATGCAGTGCTGCCCTTGCGAGATAGTGTTGATACAGTGAGACCCAGGGAAAACACACTGCCTAGAGGAATCCTAGCAAAGCCCTGTGTTTCCCCACAGAAATGTATGTCAGTTTCAGTTCTTTGCCAGCAACGGAGCTCAGAGGCAACGTCAGATTGTGTGTATCTCAGTGAGAGAAAGAACACTGTGACTTCCCCCGTTCCTCTGACGAAAGCGGTTAGAGGGAGAAAAGCGTCCTTTGCTTTCGCTTTTCCGCAATGACCTCGTCAGATCTGCCCTTCGCGAAGGGCCGTTTTCCCCCGGAGAACTGCCTCGCGGTAGCCCTGTTCTGGAAGTGGAACGAGTATGCAGTGTTAGCGTTCAGCTATTGTGAAGGCTCGCTTTGGCCCAGGGCAAACGAAGCGCTGTGGGAAGTCTTAGCAGAACCCAGGGCCTTTCCACGGTTCAAAGGGTGGAACTGCAGACCCTTTTGCAAAGAAGAGAGCACACAGGCAACAGCAGCCTGCACGTTTCTCAGTGAAAGGGAGAACTCCCTGACTTCATCCAGTCCTCTGAGCAAAGCAGGCAGAGGGAGAGAAACTTTCTTTCCTTCCTCTTTCCTGCAACGAATTCCTCATTTGCTCTTGGAAACGCAGGGCTTCTTCTGAGAAACTACGTCGCGGTGCAGGGATCCTTCCAGAGGAGCAACGACATAGTTTTAGCTGGAAGGGCTTGGGAAAGCAGCCGGGGAGAAAAGGCCTCTTGCGATTCTCTTTTCTTTCTGCCTGAATGCGGTCAATTGGCACTTGCCAAAGCAAGGTTTCCCAGCACAAACTACAAAGCAGCAGCTCTCTCCTGGCAGAGGAAATCCCACGCAGTGTTGCCCTGGCGAGATAGTGTTGCTACAGTGAGGCCCAGTGAAAACACACTGCCTAGAGAAATCCTAGCAAAGCCCTGTGTTTCTCCCCGGGAATGTATGTCAGTTTCAGTTCTTTGCCAGCAACGGAGCTCAGAGGCAACGTCAGATTGTGTGTATCTCAGTGAGAGAAAGAACACTGTGACTTCCCCCGTTCCTCTGACGAAGGCGGTTAGAGGGAGAAAAGCGTCCTTTGCTTTCGCTTTTCCGCAATGAGCTCGGCAGATCTGCCCTTCGCGAAGGGCCGTTTTCCCCCGGAGAACTGCCTCGCGGTAGTCCTGTTCTGGAAGTGGAACGAGTATGCAGTGTTAGCGTTCAGCTATTGTGAAGGCTCGCTTTGGCCCAGGGCAAACGAAGTGCCGGGGGAAGTCTTAGCAGAGCCCAGCGCCTTTCCACGGTTCAAAGCGTGGAACTGCAGACCCTTTTGCAAAGAAGAGAGCGCACAGGCAACAGCAGCCTACACGTTTCTCAGTGAAAGGGAGAACTCCCTGACTTCATCCAGTCCTCTGAGCAAAGCAGGCAGAAGGAGAGAAACTTTCTTTCCTTCCTCTTTCCTGCAACGAATTCCTCATTTGCTCTTGCAAACGCAGGGCTTCTTCTGAGAAACTACGTCACCATGCAGGGATCCCTCCAGAGGAGCAACGACATAGTTTTAGCTGGAAGGGCTTGTGAAAGCAGCCGGGGAGAAAAGGCCTCTTGCTATTCTCTTTTCTTTCTAACGCAAACCCTAACGCAAACCCTAACCCATAACACCAAAACCTAACCTAAACCTTAACACTATCCCTCACCCTAACTCTAACACTAACCCGAAACCTAATCATAAACCTAACCCTAACTCTGAACCAAACTTAACCATGACCAGAACCACAATGCCTAAGCGAAACCCTCACCCAAACCCTAACCCTAAACTACACCTCTAAACCCTAACACCTTACCATAACCATAATCCTAACTCTACCCAACCCTAACCATAAACCTAACACTCACCCCAACCACAATGCCTAACACAAATCGTAACCCTAACTGTTACACTTAACCCTAACCTAAAATCTAACCCTAACCCTAAAACTAAACAGAACCCATAAACTTAACGCTAACCCTAAACATAAACTTAACACTAACCTGAAAACGAACCCAAACCTTAGCCATATCCCTAACCCTCACCCTACTTTACTTCACCCTATCCCTAACCTAAAGCTAACCCTAACTTTAACCCTAATCCAACCCCTAAACCTAACCCTAACCTTAACCTTGGCCCCTCTGTAACCCTAAACCTAACCCTTATAATAACTCTGACACTAACCCTTGCCCAAAACCTAATTCTAATCCTAACCCTGACCCTAACCCTAACCTAACCTTAACCCTAACTTTAAGCCTACCATAAACTTAACCTAAACCTAACCCCTAACCCAACTCGAACCCTAAACCTAGCCCTAACCCTAACCGTAACAGTTACGCAAAACCCTCACCTTAACTGTAAACGTAAATCTAACTCTTACCGTAACCCTAAACTTAACCCTAATTATAACCCTATCCTAAACCTAACTGAAACACTAACCACTAACCCTAACTCTAACCCTAATGCTTAGCCTAAACCTAACCTTAACCCTAAACCTAACCTTAACCACTAACCCTAACTCTAATCCTAACCCGAAACCAAACCCTCACACTTAACCAAAATTTCAACCTAACCATAACCCTAAACCTACCCTAACTTCATTCAAACCCTAACCCTAAGCTAAACTAACACTAAACCTAACCCTAACCCTAAACCTAAATCTAACCCTAACCCTGAATCTAACCTGAACTCTAAACCAAAACCCTAAACCTGACCCTAACCTTAATCCAAACACCTACCCCAACCCTAACCCTCATCCTTAACCTAAATTCCACCCTAAACCTAAACCTAAAGCACTATCACCATACTCTAGCCCTAACTCTAAACCTAACCTAACTCTAACCCTAAACATTACTGTAACACCCAAAAACATCAGCTTAATGTAAACATAACACTAATCCTCACACGAAACCCTAACCCTTTCCCTAACCCTAACCCTATCCCTCATCCTAACCCTAAACCTGACATAAACCTAACTCTTACCCTAACCTTCAACTTAACCTGAACTCTACCCTAACCTTAACCGTAAACCTAACAATAACTCTAAACCTGACCTTAACCCTAACCCTAAACCCTAGCACTAACTCTAAACCTAACCCTAACCTAGCCTTACACTTTACCGTAAACCTAGTCTTAACCCTAACCTGACCGCTACCTTAACCCTAACCTAAACCTAACCCTAACACTAACCTTAACCCTAAATCTAACATTAACCCTGAACCCCACTATTAACTGAAACTTCACCATGACCCTAACTCTAACCCTAACCATAACAATTACCCTAAACCCTCACCTTAACTGTAAACCTAAACCTAACCCTCACCATATCCCCAACCCTCACCCTAACCCCTAACTATATTCCTAACCCTAAACCTAACGCTATCCCTAACCCTAACTGTACCCCTAACACGAACAGTAACCCTAATCTAACACTAACCCTAACATTAACCCTAAACTTAAACCTACCCTAACCATAAACCTAAAACTAGCAGCCTAAACCTAACGTCTAACACTAACCCTAATCCTAACCCTAACCGTAACCCTAACTCTCACCCTTAACCTAAACTTCACACTAACCCTAAACCTAAAACTAACCCTAACACTAAACATAACCCCTAACCCTAAACTGGACCCTAAATCTAACCATAACACTAACCTGAACACAAACCCAAACTCTAGCCCTAACCCTAAAAGTAACCCTCAGCCTATGCTAAACTTCAACCAAATCCTAACCCTAACCATAACCGTAAACGTAAACCTAGCCCAAACCCTAACCTTAAACCTAACTCTAACCGTAAAGCTAGTCCATCTGTAACCCTAAACCTAAGCCTTACAATAGTTCTGAACCTAACCCTAATCCTAAGCCCAACAATAGACCTAATCCTAAACCTAACCCGAACTCTAAACTTGACCCTAAAGAGAACACTAACTCTAACCCTAAACCAGGACTTAAACCTAAAACTTACCCTGCACCTAACCCTAAACCTAACCCTAACTCTAACTCTAACCCTAATCCTAACACTTGTCCTAAAACCTAACCTTAACTGCAATACTAACTGTAACCCTCATCTAACCCCTAACCGTACCCCCAAAAGCTAACCCTAATGCTATCCCTAACCCTAACCCTAACACTCACCTGAAAACCTAAGCCCTAACGATAACCCTAACCCTAACCCAAAACCTAACCCCTAGCACCAAAGCCTAACCCTAACTCTAACACTAACCCGAAACCTAATCATAAAACTAACCCTAACCCTAAACCAAACCTAACCATGACCAGAACCACAATGCCTAACCGGAACCCTCACCCAAGCCCTAACCCAAAACTACTCCTCTAATCCCTAACACCTTACCATAACCATAATCCTAACCCTACCCAACCCTAATCCTAAACCTAATCCTCACACCAACCACAATGCCTAACACAAACCGTAAACCTAACCCTAAACTGAACCCTCACTCTTAACCAAAATTCACCCTAACCATGACCCTAAACCTCCCCTAACTTCATCCAAACCCTAACCTTAACCAAAAATAAAACTAAACTTAAACCTAACCCTAAATGTAAACCTAACCCTAACCCGGACCATAACCTGAACCCTAACCCCTAACCCTAACCCTCACGCTTAACATAAACTTCACCCTAACTCTAACCCTAAAACTAAATATAACACTAAATCTCCGCCTAACCCTGACCCTAACCCTAATCCTAACCATAAACCTAACCCAAACCTGAACCTAACTCTAACCCTAACCCTAATCCTAACCCTAAAACTTACCCTACACACTCAGCTTAAATGGAAACCTAGAACTAACCCTCACCCTAACATCTAAACCTAACCCCAACCCTTAACCTAACCCTATCTCTAACCTTAACCTAGCCCTAAACCTAACAATGACTTAACCCTAACATGTACTCTAAACCTAAGCATAAACCTAAACTTAACCCTAAACCTAATCCTAACCTTAACCCTAACCCTAACACCTAACGCTAACCTGAGCTCAACACTCGCCCTTAACTTTAAATGCACCCTAACACTAACCCTAAACTGAACCCTAACCCTAACCCTAAACCTAAGCCTAAACCTGACCCTAGCATTAACCCAAACACGTAAACCTGACCCTAATACTAACCCTAAATCTAACCCTAACCTTAACGCAAACACGTAACGCTAACACTAGTCCTAACCCTCATCCTTAAAGTATGCTTCACCCTAAACGTAAGCCTAAGCCTAACCTGAAACTAAACCTAACCCTAAACTATCCCCTCAGTCTAGCCCTAACCCTAAACCTAACCCTAACCCTAACTCTAACCATACCCCTAACCATAACACTCTAAAACATCAGCTAAACTGTAAACCTAACACTAACCGTCACATGAATCGCTAACCCTTTCCCTAATCCTACCCCTATCCCTAATGCTAACCTTAACCTTGACCTAATCCTAACCCTTACCCTAACCCTAAACTTAACACTAACCTTAACTCGAACTTAACCCTAACCCTCACAATAACTCTAAACCTGACCCTAACCCTAAGCCTAAACCCTAGCACTAACTCTAACTCTAACCCTAACCCTAACCCTAACCTAGCCCTACCCTTTACCGTAAACCTAGCCTAAACCCTAACCTTACCCCTACCTTCAACCTAACCCTGACACTAACCTTAAGCATAACTCTAACCTTAACCCTAACCCTGACTATTAACTGAAACTTCACCCTAACCATAAGCCTAACTCTAACTCTAACCCTAACCATAACAATTACCCTAAACCTTCACCTTCAATGTAAACCTAAACCTAACCCTTAACCGTATCCCCAACCCTAAACCTAATGCTATCTATCCCTCACATTATCCCTAACCCTAACCCGAAGACGAACAGTAACCCTAATCTAACGCTAACCCTAACGTTAACCCTAAACTTAACCCTTCCCTAACCATAAACCTAACCCTAACACCCTAAACCGAAACTCTAACCCTAACTAGAATCCAAACCCTAATGCAAACCCTTATCCTAACCCTCACCCTTAACCTAAACTTCACACTAACCCTAAACCTAAACCTAATCTGAACATAACCACTAACCCTAACCTGAACCCTAAACCTAACCTTAGCACTAACATGAACACAAACCCAAAGTCTAGCCCTAACCCTAAAAATAACCCTCACCCTATCCTAAACTTCATCCAAACCCTAACGCTAACCTTAGTCCTAAACCTAAACCTAAACCTAACCCAACCCCTAACATTAAATCTAACTCTAACCATAATGCTAGTCCACCTGTAACCCTAAACCTAACCCTTAAAATACCCCTCAACCTAACCCTAAACCTAATCCTAACCCTAGACCTAATCCTAACCCTAACCCGAACTCTAACCTTGACCCTAAATAGAACACTAACTCTACCCCTAAACCTGAAACTAAAGCTAAATCTTACCCTACACCTAACCCTAAACGTAAACCTACCCCTAACTCTATGTCTAACGATAATCGGGACACTTATCCTAAACCCTCGCCTTAAATGTAAAACTAACCGTAACACTCACTCTAACCCCTAACGGTATCCCACAACCCTTACCCTAATGCTACCCCTAACCCTAACACTAACCTGAACACCTAAGCCCTAATGATAACCCTAACCCTAACCCCAAACCTAACCCATAACACCAAAACCTAACCCTAACCTTAAAGGTAGCTCTCACCCTAACTCTAACTCTAACACTAACCCGAAACCTAATCATAAACCTAACCCTAACCCTAAACCAATCCTAACCATCACCAGAACCACAATGCCTAACCGGAACCCTCACCCAAACCCTAACCCTAAACTACACCTCTAACACCTAACACCTTACCGTAACCATAATCCTAACCCTACCCAACCCTAACCCTAAACCTAAACCTCACCCCAACCACAACGCCTAACACAAAACGTAACCCTAACCCTAACTGTAACACTAAACTTAACCCTAACCTTAAACATAACCCTAACCCTAAAACTAAACAGAACCCGTAAACTTAACCCTAACACGAAACACAACCTTAACACGAACCTGAAAACTAACCCAAACCTTAGCCATAACCTTAACCCTAACCCTCACCCTAACTTAAACTTCACCCTATCCCTAACCTAAAGCTCACCCTAATTCTAATTATGTTTAGTTTTAGGGCTAGGGTTAGGGTGAAGTTTATGTTAACCTAATTCTAAACCTATCCCTATCCCTACCCCTAAACCTAACCCTAACCTTAACCTTGGCCCACCTGTAACCCTAAAACTAACCCTTACAATAACTCGGACCCTAACCCTCACCCTAAACCTAATCCTAATCTTAACCCTGACCATAACCCTAACCTAACCTTAACCCTAACTTTAACCCTACGATAAACTCAAACCTAACCCTAACCCCGAACAATAACTCTAACCAAAATTTCACCCTACCCATAACCCTAAACCTACCCTAACTTCATTCAAATCCTAACCCTAACCAAAACTAAAGCTAACCCTAAACCTAACGCAAACCCTAACCCTGACCCTAACCTGAACCCTTACCCCTAACCCTAACCCTAACCCTCACGCTTAACATAAACTTCACCCTAACCCTAGCCCTAAAACTAAACATAATACTAAATCTCCCCAACCCTGACCCTAACCCTAATCCTAACCATATACCTAACCCTAACCTTAAACATAATCCTAACCCTGACCCTAAATCTATCTCTAACCCTAATCCTAACCCTAAAACTTACCCTACACACTCAGCTTAAATGGAAACCTAGCACTAACCCTCACACTAACATCTAAACCTAAACCCTACCCTTAACCTAATCTTATCTCTAACCTTTACCTAGCCCTAAACCTAACCATGACTTAACCGTAACACTTACCCTAACCCTAAAACTAATCTTAACCCTAATCCTAATCCTAACCTTAACCCTAACCCTAACCCCTAACACTAACCCTAAGCTCAACCCTCACACTTAACTTAAACTGCACCCTGACCCTAACCTTAAACTAAACCCTAACCCTAAAGCTAACCCTAACATTAACCCAAACACCAAAACCTAACCCTGACACTAACACTAACCCTAAACTTAACCCTAACCTGATCCTAACCTTAACCCAAACACCTAACTCTAATATTTACCCTAACGCTAATCTTAACTTAACTTTCACCCTATACATAAGCAGAACCCTAAAATTAAACCTAACCCTAAATATCCCCTCAGTCTAGCCCTAACCCTAACTCTAACTCTAACCCTGACCCTAACCGTAACACTGTAAAACATCAGCTTAACTGTAAATCTAACACTAACCCTCACACGAACCCTAACCCTTTCCCTAAACCTAACGCTATCCCTAACCCTAACCCTAACCCTGACCTAAACATAACCCTTACCCTAACCCTAAACTTAACCCTAACCTTAACTCTACCCTAACCCTAACACTAACAAAAACTCTAAACCTGACCCGAACCCTACCCCTAAACCCTAGCACTAACTCTAACTCTACACCTAATCCTAACCCTAACCTAGACGTACCCTTGACCGTAAACCTAGCCTTAACCCTAACCTTACCCCTATCCTATCCCTAACCCTAAACCTAACCCTAACACTAATCTTAATCCTAACTCTAACCTTAACCCTAACCCTTACCTAACCCTCACTATTAACTGAAAATTCACCCTAACCCTAACCCTAACTCTAACTCTAACCCTAACCATAACACTTACCCTAAACCCTCACCTTAACTGTAAACCTAACACTAAACCTCACCCGAACCCCTAACCGAATCCCCAACCCTAAACCTGCCGCTATCCCTAAACTTATCCCTAACCCTAACCCAAACACGAACAGTAACACTAATCTAATACTAACCGTTACATTAACCCTAAACTTAACCCTACCCTAACCATAAACCTAACCCTAACACCCTAAACGTAAACTCTAACACTAAGTATAATCCTCACCGTAATCCTAACCCTTACCTTGACCCTCACTATGAACCTAAACATCACTCTAACCCTGAACCTAAACCTAACACTAACCCTAAACGTAACTCCTAACACTAACCCGAACCCTAAAACTAACCTTAACACTAACCTGAACACAAAATCAAACTTCAGCCCTAATCATAAGAATAACCCTCACCCCGTCCTAAGGTTCATCCAACACTAACCCTAACCTTCACCCTAAACCTAAACCTAACCCAAACCCTAACCTTAAACCAAACTCTAACCATAACACTACTCCACCTGTAACCCTAAAACTAAGCCTTACATTAGCCCTGAACCTAACCCTAGACCTAACCCTAATCCTAACCCTAACCCTAACTCTAAGCTTGATCCTAAATAGAACACTAACTCTAATTCTAAACCTGAACCTAAACCGAAATCTTACCCTACACCTAACCCTAACCCTGAACCTAACCCTAACTCTAACCCTAAGAATAACACTTACCCTAAACCCTCACCTTAACTGTAAAACTAACCGCAACCCTCACCCTAACCCCTAACCGTATCCCCCAACCCTAACCCTAATGCTATTCCTAACCCTAACACTAACCTGAACCCCTAAGCCCTAACGATAACCCTAACCCCTAACCCAAACCCTAACCCCTAACACCAAAGCCTAACCCAAACCTTAACCCTAAGTCTCACCCTAACTCTAACTCTAACATTAACCTGAAACCTAATAATAAACCTAACCCTAACCCTAAACCAAACCTAACCATGACCAGAACCACAATGACTAACCGGAACCCTCACCCAAACCCTAACCCTAAACTAAAACTCTAACCCTTAACACCTTACCATAACCAGAATCCTAACCCTACCCAACCCGAACCCTAAACCTAACCCTCACCCAAACGACAAAGACTAACACAAACCGTGACCCTAATCCTAACCATAACACTAAACTTAACCCTAACCTAAAATTTAACCCTAACCCTAAAACTAAAAAGAACCCGTAAACTTAACCCTAACCCTAAACATAACCTTAACACTAACCTGAAACCAAACTCAAACCTTAACCATAACCCTAAAACTAACCCTCAGCCTATCTTAAACTTCACCCTATCCCTAAGCTAAAGCTCACCCTAACTTTAACCCTAACCCTACCCCTAAATCAAACCCTAAACTTAACCTTGGCCCACCTGTAGTACCCTAAACCTAACCCTTACAATAACTCTGACCCTAACCCTCACCCTTACCCTAACCCTAACTGTAACCCTCACCCTTAACCTAAACTTCACACTAACCCTAAATCTAAACATAACCCTACCCCCAAACATAACCCCTAACCCTAATCCAAACGCTAAACCTAACCTTAACACTAACCTGAACACGAACCCAAACTCTAGACCTAACCTTAAAAATAACACTCACCATATCGTAAACTTCATCCAAACCCTAACCCTAAATCTAAACCTAACCCAAACCCTAAACTTAAACTTTAATCATAACGCTAGTCCACCTGTAACCCTAAACCTAACCCTTACAATAGCCCTGAACCTAACAATAACCCTTACCCAAAACCCTAACCCAAATCCTAAACCAAAGCCTAACGTGAACCCAAACCCGAACCCTAAACACAAACCATATCACTAGCCCTAGCCCTAGGCCCTAGCCCAAGTCCTAGCCCTAGCCCTAGCCCTAACCCTAACACTAACTCGAACCCTAAAACCTAACCCTAAACATTAACCCTAACCCTGAACACTAACCCTAACACTAACCGCTAACCCTAAACCCAAACCCTAACCCTGAACACTAACCCTAACACTAACTGCTAACCCTAAACCCTAACCCTAACCCTAAACCCTAACACTAACCCTAGCACTAACCATGAACCCTAACCCTAAACTCTAACCATCAGCCTAACCCAAAACCCTAACCCTAACCCTAAACTCTAGCCCTAAAACCCTAGCCCTAGCCCTAGCCCTAACCCTAACCCTAACCTCTAACCTCTAAAACTAACCCTAGCCCTAACCCTAAACCCTAAATCCTAACCCTAAACCCAAACCCTAAACCTAACCCTGACTCTAACCCCTAACCCTGACCCAGACCCTGACCCTAAACCGTGACAATGACCCTAAACCCTGACCATGACCCTAACCCTGACCGTGACCCTAACCCTGACCCTAAACTCTGACCCTGACACTAAACACTGACTCTGACCCTGACCCTAAACTCTATCACTAAACACTAAACCCTAACCCCTAGCCCTAACACATAGCCCTAACCTTACCCCAACCCTAATCCTAAACCCTAAACCCTAACCATAAAAACAAACCCTAAACCTAACCCTGACCCTAACCCCTAACCCTGACCCTGACCCTGACCCTAAACCCTGACCATAAACCCTGACCCTGACACTAAAAACTGACCCTGACCCTAAACTCGAACACTAAACCCTAAAACCTAACCTTAACCCCTAAACCCGATCCCGAACCATAACCCTAACACTAAACTAAACCCTAAACCCTAACCTGTGTAGGGAGTGAGGAGGTGGGAGGGACTAGGCTGGGCACTGTGAAGGGAGTCAGGAGGTGGGAGAGACCATGCAGGGCCCTGTATAGAGAGTGAGAGACCAGGCAGGGCACTGTATAGGGAGTAAGATGGTGGGACAAAAGAGACAGAAACCTGTGTAGGGAGTGAAGAGCTGAGAGACCAGACAGAGACCTTTGTAGGGAGTGAGGAGGTGGGTGAGACCAGGCAGGGCCCTGAGTAGGGAGAGAGGAGATGGAAGAGACCAGGCAGGGACAGGTGTAGGAAGTGAGGAGGTGGGAGGGACCAGGAAGGGCCCTGTGTAAGGAGTGAGGATGTGGAAGAGAACAGGCAGAGAACTCTGTAGGGAGTAAGGAGGTGGGACAGAGCAGGCAGAGACCTTTACAGGGATGGAGGAGGTGGGAGAGAAAAGGCGGGGCCCTGAGTAGGGAGTGAGGGGCTGGGAGCAACCAGGCACGGCCATGTCTAGGGAGTGAGGAGGTGGGAGAGGTCAGGCAGGGACCTGAGTAGGGAGTTAGGCCTTAGGAGAGACCAGGCAGAGACCTGCATAGGGAGTGAGGAGGTGAGAGAGACCAGGTAGGATGCTGTGTAAAGAGTGAGAATGTAGGAGAGACCAGGCAGGGCCCTGTGTAAGGAGTGATGAGGTGGGAGAGACGAAGCAGGGACCTGTGTAGGGAGTGAGGAAGTGGGAGAGGCCAGGCAGAGACCTGTGTAGGGAGTGAGGAGGTGGGAGAGAATAGGCAGAAACCTGTGTAGGGATTGAGAAGATGGTAGAGAGCAGGCAGGGCCCTGTGTAGGGAGTGAAGAGGTGGGAGAACCATTCAGAGACCTGCATAGGGAGTGAGGAGATGGGAGAGACCAGGAAGGGCCCTCTGTAGGGAGTGAGTTGGCCAGAGATCAGGCATGTCCCTGTATGGAGTAAGGATATGGGAGAGACCAGGCAGGGCCCTGTGCAGGGAGTTAGGAGGTGGGAGAGAACAGGCAGAGAAGAGTGTAGGGAGTGAGGAGGTGGGACAGACCAGGCAGGGCTCTGTGCATAGAGAAGATGGGAGACACCAGACAGGGCCCTGTGTAGGGAGTGAAGAAGAGGGAGACCCAGGCAGAGTCCTGCTTAGGGAGTGAGGAGATGGGAGAGACCAGGCAGAGCCAAGTATAGGGAGTGAGGAGATGGGAGAGACCAGGCAGGCCCTGTGTAAGGAGTGATGAGGTGGGAGAGACCAAGCAGGACCCTGTGCAGGGTGTGAGGGGGAGGGAGCATCCAGGCAGGGCCCTGTGGAGGGAGTGAGGTGTTGGGAGAGACCACACAGGTCCTGTGTAGGGAGTGAGAATGTGCCAGAGATCAGGCAGGGCCCTGTGTAGAGAGTGAGGAGGTGGCAGAGAAGAGACAGAGACATATGTAGGGAGTAAGCAGAAGGGAGACACCAGGCAGGGCCCTCTGTAGGGAGTGAGGAGGAGGGACATACCAGGCAGGGCCCTGTGTAAGGAGTGAGGAGGTGGGAGAATCCAGGCAGACACCTGTGTAGGGAGTGAGGAGCTGGAAGAGACCAGGCAGGGACCTGTGTAGGTCCTGAGGAGGTGGGAGAGGCCAGGCAGCGTCCTGTGTAGGGAGTGAGAAGGTGGGAGAGACCAGGCAGGGCCCTATGTTGGGAGTGAGGATGCAGGAGAGAAGAGGCAGAGATGTGGGAGAGACCAGGCAAAGACCTGTGAAGGGACTGAGGAGGTGGGAGAGACCTGGCAGGGCCCAGTGTAGGGAGTGAGTATCTTGGAGAGAAGAGGCAGAGACCTGTGTAGGGATTGAGAAGAAGGAGAGACCAGGCCGGGCCCTGTGTAGGGAGTGAGGAGGTGGGAGAGGCCAGGCAGAGCCCTGTGTAGGGAGTGAGGTGTTAGGAGAGACCAGGCAGGGCCCTGTGTAGGGAGTGATGAGGTGAGAGAGACCAGGTAGGACCCTGTGTACAGAGTGAGGATGTGGAAGAGAACAGGCAAGGCTGTGTGTAGGAAGTAAGGTGGTGGAGATACCAGTCAGGGACCTGTGTAGGGATTGAGGAAGTGGGAGAGACCAGGCAGGACCCTGTGTAGGGAGTGAGGAGGTGGGAGAGACCATCAGGGCCCTGTGTAGGGAGTGAGGAGGTGATAGAGAACAGGTAAGGCCCTGCATACACAGTGAGGAGTTGGGAGAGACCACCCAGATACCTGAGTAGGGAGTCAGGATGTGGGAGAGATCAGGCAGAGCCCTGTGTAGGAAGTGAGGTGTTAGGAGAGACCAGGCAGGGCCCTGTGTAGGGAGTGAGGAGGTGGGAGAGACCAGGTAGGACCCTGTGTACAGAGTGAGGATGTGGAAGAGAACAGGCAAGGCTGTGTGTAGGAAGTAAGGTGGTGGAGATACCAGTCAGGGACCTGTGTAGGGATTGAGGAAGTGGGAGAGACCAGGCAGGACCCTGTGTAGGGAGTGAGGAGGTGGGAGAGACCATCAGGGCCCTGTGTAGGGAGTGAGGAGGTGATAGAGAACAGGTAAGGCCCTGCATACACAGTGAGGAGTTGGGAGAGACCACCCAGATACCTGAGTAGGGAGTCAGGATGTGGGAGAGATCAGGCAGAGCCCTGTGTAGGAAGTGAGGTGTTAGGAGAGACCAGGCAGGGCCCTGTGTAGGGAGTGAGGAGGTGGGAGAGACCAGGTAGGACCCTGTGTACAGAGTGAGGATGTGGAAGAGACCAGGCAGGTCTGTGTGTAGGGAGTAAGGAGGTGGAGATGCCAGGCAGGGCCCTGTGTAGGGAGTGAGGATGTAGGAGAGATCATCAGGGCCCTGTGCAGGAAGTGAGCAGATGGGATACACCAGGCAGGGCCCTGTATAGGGAGTGAGGAGATGGGAGAGAACAAGCACAGCCCTGTGTAGGGAGTGAGAAGAAGGGAGATAACAGCCAGAAACACAGTGCAGGGACTGAGGAGGTGGGAGAGGTAAGGCAGGACCCTGTGTAGGGAGTGAGGGGGTGATAGAGACCAGGCAGAGCCCTGTGTAGGGAGTGAGGAGGTGGGAGAGGCCAGGCATGGCCCTGTGTAGGGAGTGAGGAGGTGAGAGAGACCAGGCAGGGCCCTGTGGAGGGAGTAAGGAGGTGGAGAGACCAGGCAGTGGCTTGTTTAGGGAGTGAGCAGGTGCGAGAGAACATCAGGGCCCTGTGTAGGGAGTGAGGAGGAGGGAGAAAACAGGCTAACACCTGTGTATGTAGTAAGGAGGTGGGAAAGACCACCCAGAGACCTGTGTAGGGATTGAGGAATGGGAGGGAACAGGCAGAGAACTGTGTAGGGAGTGAGGAGGTAGGAGAGACCAGGCAAGGCCCTGTGTAGGGAGCGAAGAGGTGGAGAACCAGGCAGAGTCCTGCGTAGGGAGTGAGAAGGCGAGAGAGGACAGGCAGAGCCCTGCGTAGGGAGTGAGGAGGTGGGATTGACTAGGCAGGACCCTGGGTAGGGTGTGAGGAGGTGGGAGATTCCAGGCAGGGCCCTTTGTAGGGAGTGAGGTGTTGGGAGAGACCAGGCAGAGTCCTGTGTAGGGAGTGAGGATTTGGGAGAGACCAGGCAGGGCCCTGTGTATGGCCTGAGGAGGTTAGAAATACCAGGCAGGGCCCTGAGTAGGGAGTGAGGAAGTGGGAGAGAAGAGGCAGGGCCCTGTCTAGGGATTGAAGAGGTGGGAGAGAACAGGCAGAGACCCTTGTAGGGAATGGGGAGGTGGGAGAACCATGCAGAGACCTGTGTAGGGATGGAGAAGGTGGGAGGGACCAGTTAGGGCCCTGTGTGTGCAGTCAGGATGTGAGAGAGAGGAGGCAGGGCCCTGTGTGAATTGAGGATGTGGGAGAGGCCAGGCAGGGCCCTGTTTAGGGAGTGAGGAGGTGGGAGAGATCATCAGGGCCCTGTAAAGGGAGTGAGGAGGTGAGAGAGGCCAGTCAGGGACCTGTGTAGGGAGTGAGGAGGTGGGAGAGACCAGGCAGAGACCTGCATAGGGAGTGAGGAGGTGAGAGAGACCAGGTAGGATGCTGTATAAAGAGTGAGGATGTAGGAGAGACTAGCCAGAGCCCTGTGCAGGGAGTAAGGAGGTGGAGAGACCAGGCAGGGTCCTGTTTAGGGAGTGAGGAGGTGGGAGAGATCATCAGGGCCCTGTAAAGGGAGTGAGGAGGTGGGAGAGACCACCCAGATACCTGTGTAGGGACTGAGGAGGTGGGAGAGAAAAGACAGAGCCCTGTGTAGGGAGTGAGGAGGTGGGAGATACCAGGCAGGGCCCTGTGTAGGGAGTGAGGAGGTGGCAGGGAGCAGTCAGAGACCTGTGTAGGGAGTGAGGAGGTGGCAGAGACCAGGCAGGGCCCTGTCTAGGGAGTGAGGAGTTGGAAGAGACCAGGCAGAGACCTGTGTACTGAGTCAGGAGGTGGGAAAGAACAGGCAGGACTGTGTTTAGCAAGTGAGGGGGTGAGAGAGAATAGGCAGAAACTTGTGTAGGGAGTGAGAAGATGGAAGA
Source organism: Loxodonta africana (assembly GCF_030014295.1). Classification (NCBI taxonomy): domain Eukaryota; kingdom Metazoa; phylum Chordata; class Mammalia; order Proboscidea; family Elephantidae; genus Loxodonta; species Loxodonta africana. The sequence continues at coordinate 166,985 of NW_026974835.1, read as the reverse complement.
CAGCAGGCAGGGCCCTGTGTAGGGAGTGAAGAGGTGGGAGAAACATTCAGAGACCTGAATAGGGAGTGAGGAGTTGGGAGAGACCAGGCAGGGCTCTGTGCAGGGAGTGAGGAGGCCAGAGATCAGGCAAGTCCCTTTGTATGGAGTAAGGATGTGGGAGAGACCAGGCAGGGCCCTGTGCAGGGAGTGAGGAGGTAGGAGAGATCAGGCAGGGACTGGTGTAGGGAGTGAGGAGGTGGGAGAGACCAGGCAGGGCTCCGTGTAGGAAGTGAGGAAGTGGGAAAGAACAGGCAGAAAGCTGTGTATGGAGTGAGAAGATGGGAGACACTAGCCAGGGCCCTGTGTAGGGAGTGAAGAGGTGGGAGAACAAGGCAGAGTCCTGCATAGAGAGTGAGGAGGTGGGAGAGGACAGGCAGAGCCCTGCTTAGGGAGTGAGGATGTGGGAGAGACAAAGCAGGGCTCTTTGTAAGGAGTGATGAGGTGGGAGAGACTAGGCAGGACCCTGCTAGGGGTTATTGATATTGTAAGGGTTAGGTTTAGGGTTAGGGTAGGGGTAAGGTTAGGGTTAAGGCTAGCTTTACTGTAAAGGGTGGGGCCAGGTTAGGGTTAGGGTTAGGTTTAGAGTTCGAGTTAGATCTAGGGTTTAGGGTTAGGGTTAGGGTCCGGTTTAGAGTTATTGTTAGGTTTAGGGTAGAGTTAAGGTTAGCGTTAAGTTTAGGGTTAGGGTAAGGATTAAGTTTAGGTCAGGGTTAGGGTTAGGATGAGTGATAGGGTTAGGGAAAGGGTTAGGGGTTTGTGTGAGGCTTAGTGTTACATTTACAGTTAAGCTGATGTTTTAGGGTGTTACTACCAGGGTTTACCAGGGTTAGGGTTAGAGTTAGGGTTAGGGCGAGAGTTAGAGGATAGTTTAGGGTTAGGTGTAATTTTAGGGTTAGGGTTAGGCTTAGGTTTAGGGTGAAGTTTAGGTTAAGGATGAGGGTTAGGATTAGGCTTTGGTGTTTAGGTTAAGGTTAGGGTTATGTTTAGGGTTAGGCTTAGTGTTAGGTTTAGCGTTAAGTGTTTGGGTTAATGTTAGGGTCAGGTTTAAGGTTAGGTTTAGGGTTAGGGTTAGTGTTTGGTTTAGGGTTAGGGTTAGGGTGAAGTTTAAGTTAAGGGTGAGTGTTGAGCTTAGGGTTAGTGTTGGGGTTAGGGTTAGGGTTAAGGTTAGAATTAAGTTTAGGGTTAAGGTCAGGTTTAGAGTTAGGGTAAGTGTTAGGGTTAAGTCATAGTTAGGTTTAGGACTAGTTTTTAGTTAGAGATAGGGTTGGGTTCAGGGTTGGGGTTAGGTTTAGATGTTAGGGTGAGGGATAGTGCTAGGTTTCCATTCAAACTGCGTGTGTAGGGTAAGTTTTAGGGTTAAAGTTAGAGTTAGAGTCAGGGTTAGGTTTAAGTTTAGTGTTGGGATTATGTTTATGGTTAGGGTCAGGGTTGGAGAGATTTAGTGTTTAGGGTTACAGTGAATTTATGTTCTGCGAGAGGGTTAGGGTTAGGGGTTTGGGTTCAGGTTAGAGTCAGGGTTAGGGTTAGGTTTAGGGTTAGGGTTAGGTTTAGTGTTAGTGTTAGTTTTGCTTAGGGTTAGGGTTTGAATGAAGTTAGGGTAGGCTTAGTGTTATGCTTAGGGTGAAATTTTGGTTAAGGGTTCGGGTTCGGCTTAGGCTTAGGGTTAGAGTTAGGGTCAGTGGTTAGGGTTAGGTTTAGGGTTAAGGTTAGGTTTAGGCTAAGGATTAGCGTTAGAGTTACGGTTAAGGGTTAGCATTTCAGTTAGGTTTAGGTTAGGGTTATAATTAGGGTTAAGTTTAGGGTTAGGGTAAGAGTTAGAGTTACATTTACAGTTAAGATGAGGATTTTGGGAAAGTGTTACAGTTAAGATTAGGGTTAGGGCTAGGGTTAGGGTTAGAGTTAGAGTTAAGGGTTAGGGTTAGGTTTAAGATTATGGTAGGCTTAAAGATAGGGTTAAGGTTAGGTTAGGGTTAGGGTCAGGGTTAGGATTAGAATTAGGTTTAGGGCGAGGATTAGGGTCAGAGTTATTGTAAGGGTTAGGTTTAGGGTTACAGGTGGGCCAAGGTTAAGGTGAGGGTTAGGTTTAGGGGTAGGGTTAGGGTTAAAGTCAGGGTGAGTTTTAGGTTAGGGATAGGGTGAAGTTTAAGACAGGGTGAGGGTTAGGGTTATGGCTAAGGTTTGGGCTTGTTTTCAGGTTAGTGTTAAGGTTATGTTCAGGGTTAGGGTTAAGTTCATGGGTTGTGTTTAGTTTTAGGGTTAGGGTTAGATTTAAGGTTAGGGTTAAGTTTAGTGTTACGGTTAGGGTAAGGGTTATGGTTGTGTTAGGCGTTGTGGTTGGGGTGAGGGTTAGGTTTAGGGTTAGGGTTGGGTAGGGTTTGGATTATGGTTATGGTAAAGTGTTAGAGTTAGAGGTGTAGTTTAGGATTAGGTTTTGGGTGAGGGTTCCGGTTAGACCTTGTGTTTCTGGTCATGGTTAGGTTTGGTTTAGGGTTAGGGTTAGGTTCATGATTAGGTTTCGGGTTAGTGTTAGAGTTAGGGTGAGAGTTAGGGTTAAGGTTTTTGCTAGGCTTTGGTGTTAGGGTTAGGGTTTGTGTTAGGGTTAGGTTTATCATTAGGGCCCAGGGGTTTCAGGTTAGTGTTAGGGTTAGGGTTAGGGATAGCATTAGGGTTAGCGTTGTGGGATACGGTTAGGGGTTAGGGTGAGGGTTACGGTTAGTTTTACAGTTAAGGTGAGGGTTTAGGGTAAGTGTTATGATTAGGGTTAGAGTTAGAGTGAGGGTTAGGTTTAGGGTTAGGGTTAAGTGTAGGGTAAGATTTAGGTTTAGGTCCAAGTTGAGGGTTAGACTTAGTGTTCTATTTAGGGTCAAGGTTAGAGTTAGGGTTAGGGTTAGGATTAGGTCTAGGTTTAGGATTAGGATTAAGTTTAGGGTTAGGTTCAGGGCTATTGTAAGTGTTCAGTTTAGGGTTACAGATGGACTAGCGTTATTCTTAGAGTTAGGTTTGAGGTTAGGGTTTGGGTTAGGTCTAGGTTTAGGGTTAAGGTTATGGTTAGTGTTTGGATGAAGTTCAGGATAGGGTGAGGGTTATTTTTCTGGTGAGGGCTAGGGTTTGGGTTTGTGTTCAGGTTAGTGTTAAGGATAGGTTTAGGGTTCGGTTAGGGTTAGGCGTTATGTCTAGGGTCAGCGTTAGGTTAGGTTTAGGGTTAGTGTGAAGTTTAGGTTAAGGGTGAGGGTTATGATAAGGGTTAGGATTATAGACGGTGTTAGACGTTAGGTTTAGGGTGTTAGGGTTAGGTTTATGGTTAGGGTAGATTTAAGTTTAGGTTTAATATTAGGGTTAGGGTTAGATTTGGGTTACTGTTCGTATTAGGGTTAGGGTTAGGGATAAGTTTGGGGATAGCGTCAGGTTTAGGGTTGGGGATACGGTTAAGGATTAGGGTGAGGGTTAGGGTTAGGTTTACAGTTAAGGCGAGGGTTTAGGGTAATTGTTATGGTTAGGGCTCGAGTTAGATTTAGGCGTAGGGTTAGGGTGATGTTTCAGTTAATAGTCACGTTAGAGTTAAAGTTAGAGTAGGGTCAAGTTTAGTGTTCGGGTTAGGTATGGAGTTAGGGTTCGGGTAGGGGTAAGGTTAGGGTTAAAGCTAGGTTTACGATAAAGGGCAGGGCTAAGTTAGTGTTAGGTTTAGAGTTAGAGTTAGTGCTAGGGTTTGGGGTTATGCTTATGGTCAGGTTTAAAGTTATTGTTAGGCTTTGTTAGGGGGTTAGGGTTGTGTTTGTTACGGGGTTACGATTGTATTTTCGGGGTTTAGAGTTGTGCTTGTTAGGGGCTTAGGGTTGTTTTCGTGAGGGGGTTAGGGTTGTTCGTTGTTTGGGGGTTAGGGTTGTTTGTTGTTTGGGGGCTAGGTTTGATTGTTGTTAGGGGGTTAAGGTTGTTTGTTGTTAAGGGTATAGTGTTGTTTGTTGTTAGGGGTTCAGGGTTGTTTGTTGTTAGGGGGTTAGTGTTGTTTGTTGTTAGGGTGTTAGGGTTGTTTGTTGTTAGTGGGTTAGGGTTGTTTGTTGTTAGGGAGTTAGGGTTGATTTTTGTTAGGGGGTTGTGTTGTTTCTGGTCGGGGGTTAATGTTTGTTAGGGCGTTAGTTTTGTTTGTTGTTAGTGGGTTAGGGATGTTTGTTGTTAAGGGGTTAGTGTTGTTTGTTGTTAGGGGGTTAGGATTTTTTTTGTAAGAGGGTTAGTGTTGTGTGTTGTTAGGGGGTTAGTGTTGTTTGTGGATGGGGGTTAGTGTTGTTGGTTGTTATGGGGTTAGGGTTGTTTGTTGATAGGTGGTTACTTTTGTTGTTAGGGGTTTTGGGTTGTTGGATTTTAGGGGTTGAAGGTTGTTTGTTGTTAGAGACTTAGGGTTGTTTGTTGTTAGGGGGTTAGTGTTGTTTGTTTTTAGTGGGTTAGTGTTGTTTGTTGTTAGGGGTTCAGAGTTTTTTGTTGTTAGGGGGTTAGAGTTGTTTGTTGTTAGAGGATTTGGGTTCTTTCTTGTTGGGGGTTAGTGTTGTTTGTTTTTAGGGGATAAGTGTTGGTTGTTGTTAGGGGGTTAGTATTTTTTTTTATTTTTACTGGGTTAGTGCTGTTGGTGGTTACGGGGTTAGTGTTGTTGGTTGTATAGGGGGTTAGGGTTGTTTGTTGTTAGGGGGTTAGGGTTGTTTCTTGTTGTACTTTAGTGGTTTTTGTTGTTAGGATGTTAGTGTTGTTTGTGGTTAGGGGTTTACTGTTGTTGGTTGTTAGGGGGTTAGGGTTGTTTGTTGTTAGGGGTTTAGGGTAGTTTGTTTTAAGGGGTTAGTGTTGTTTGTTGTTAGGTTGTTAGGATTGTTGTTAGGGTGTTAGTGGTGTTTGTTGTTAGGGGGTTAGTGTTTTTTGTTGTTAGGGGGTTAGTGTTGTTTCTTGTTAGAGAGTTAGTTTTCTTTGTTGTTAGGGGATTAGGGTTGTATGTAGTTAGTGGGTTAGAGTTGTTTGTTGTTGGGGGTTAGGGTTGTTTGTTGTTAGGGGGTTAGGGTTGTTGTTAGGGGGTTAGTGCTTTTTGTATTTAGGGGTTTCGGGTTGTTTCTTGTTGGGGTTTAGTGGTTTTTGTTGTTAGGGTGTTAGTGTTGTTTGTTGTTAGGGGGTTAGTGTTGTTTGTTCTTACGGGGTTAGTGTTGTTTGTGGTTAGGGTGTTAGTGTTGTTTGTGGTTAGGGGGTTAGTGTTGTTGGTTGTCAGGGGGTTAGGATTGTTTGTTGTTAGGCGTTTAGGGGTGTTTGTTGTTAGGGGGTTAAGGTTGTTTGTTGTTAGGAGGTCAGGGTTGTTTGTTGTTACGGGGTTAGGTTAGTTTCTTGTTAGGGGTTTAGTGTTGTTTGTTGTTAGGGGGTTAGTGTTTGTTGTTTGGGGGTTAGGGTTGTTTGTTGTTACGGGGTTAGTGTTGTTTGATGTTAGGGGTTAGGGTTTTTTGTTGTTAGGGGGTTAGTGTTGTTTGCTGTTAGGGTGTTAGGGTTGTTTGTTGTTAGTGGGTTAGGGTTGTTTGTTGTTAGTGGGTTAGTGTTTTTGGTTTTTAGGGGTTAGGGTTGTTTGTTGTTTGGGGGTTAGTGTTGTTTGTTGTTAGGGGGTTAGGGTCGTTTGTTGTTAGGGTGTTAGTGTTCTTTGATGTTAGGGGTTTAGGGTTGTTTGTTGTTGGGGGTTAGGGTTGTTTGTTGTTAGGGGTTAGGGTTTTTTGTTGTTACGGGGTTAGGGTTGGTTCTTGTTAGGGGGTTAGTGTTGTTTGTTGTTGGTGGGTTAGGGTTGTTTGTTGTTTGGTTAGGGTTGTGTGTTGTTAGGGGGTTAGTGTTGTTTGTTGTTAGGGGTTTAGGGTTGTTTCTTGTTGGGGTTTAGTGGTTTTTGTTGTTAGGGTGTTAGTGTTGTTTGTGGTTAGGGGGTTAGTGTTGTTGGTTGTTAGGGGGATAGGAATGTTTGTTGTTAGGGGGTTAGGGTTGTTTGTTGTTACTGGGTTAGTGTTGTTTGATGTTAGGGGTTAGGGTTGTTTGTTGTTAGGGGGTTAGTGTTGTTTGTTGTTAGGGTGTGAGGGTTGTTTGTTGTTAGTTGGTTAGTTTAGTTTGCTGTTAGTGGGTTAGTATTTTTGGTTTTTAGGGGTTAGGGTTGTTTGTTGTTTGGGGGCTAGTGTTGTTTGTTGTTAGGGTGTTAGGGTTGTTTGTTGTTAGGGTGTTAGTGTTCTTTGATGTTAGGGGTTTAGGTTTGTTTGTTGTTAGGGGGTTAGGGTTGTTTGTTGTTAGGGGTTAGGGTTGTTTGTTGTTACGGGGTTAGGGTAGGTTCTTGTTAGGGGGTTTGTGTTGTTTGTTGTTGGTGGGTTAGGGTTGTTTGCTGTTTGGTTAGAGTTGTGTGTTGTTAGGGGGTTAGTGTTGTTTGTTGTTAGCAGTTTAGGGTTGTTTCTTGTTGGGGTTTAGTGGTTTTTGTTGTTAGGGTGTTAGTGTTGTTTGCAGTTAGGGGGTTAGTGTTGTTGGTTGTTAGGGGGATAGGATTGTTTGTTCTTAGGGGGTTAGGGTTGTTTGTTGTTTGGGGGTTAGGGTTGTTTGTTGTTACGGGGTTAGTGTTGTTTGTTGTTAGGGTGTTAGGGTTGTTTGTTGTTAGTGGGTTAGGGTTCTTTGTTGTTAGTGGGTTAGTGTTTTTGGTTTTTAGGGGTTAGGGTTGATTGTTGTTTGGGGGTTAGTGTTGTTTGTTGTTAGGGGGTTAGGGTTGTTTGTTGTTAGGGGGTTAGTGTTGTTTGTTTTTAGGGGTTAGGGTTGTTTGTTGTTACGGGGTTAGGGTAGGTTCTTGTTAGGGGGTTAGTGTTGTTTGTTGTTGGTGGGTTTGGGTAGTTTGTTGTTTGGATAGGGTTGTGTGTTGTTAGGGGGTTAGTGTTGTTTGTTGTTAGGGGTTTAGGGTTGTTTCTTGTTGGGGTTTAGTGGTTTTTGTTGTTAGGGTGTTAGTGCTGTTTGTGGTTAGGGGGTTATTGTTGTTGGTTGTTAGGGGGAGAGGAATGTTTGTTGTTAGTGGGTTAGGGTTGTTTGTTGTTATGGGGTTAGTGTTGTTTGATGTTAGGGGTTTGGGTTGTTTGTTGTTTGGGGGTTAGGGTTGTTTCTTGTTGCAGGTTTAGTTTTGTTTGTTGTTACGGGGTTAGGGTAGTTTCTTGTTAGGGGTTTAGTGGTTTTTGTTGTTAGGGTATTATTGTTGTTGTTAGCGGTTTAGTGTTGTTTCTTGTTGGGGTTTAGATGTTTTTGTTGTTAGGGTGTTAGTGTTGTTTGTGGTTAGGGGGTTAGTGTTGTTGTTTGTTAGGGGGTTAGGGTTGTTTGTTGTTAGAAGGATAGGGTTGTTTGTTGTTATGGGTTTAGTGTTGTTTGTTGTTAGGGGTTTAAGGTTGTTTATTGTTAGGGGTTTAGTGTAGTTTATTTTTAGGGGGTTAGTGTTGTTTGTTGTTAGGTTGTTAGGATTGTTGTTAGGGGGTTAGTGGTGTTTGTTGTTAGGGGGTTAGTGTTTTTTGTTGTTGGGGTAAGTGCTGTTTCTTGTTACAGAGTTAGGGATCTATGTTGTTAGGGGGTTAGTGGTGTTTGTTGTTTGGGGGTTAGGGTTGTTTTTTGTTACGGGGTTAGTGTTGTTTGATGTTAGGGGTTTAGTGTTGTTTGTTGTTAGGGTGTTAGGGTTGTTTGTTGTTAGTGGATTAGGGTTGTTTGTTGTTTGGTTAGGGTTGTGTGTTGTTAGGGGGTTAGTGTTGTTTGTTGTTAGGGGTTTAGGGTTATTTCTTGTAGGGGTTTAGTGGTTTTTGTTTTTAGGGTGTTAGTGTTGTTTGTGGTTAGGGGGTTAGTGTTGTTGGTTGTTGGGGGATAGGATTGTTTGTTGTTAGGGGGTTAGGGTTGTTTGTTGCTTGGGGGTTAGGGTTGTTTGCTGTTACGGGGTTAGTGCTGTTTGATGTTAGGGGTTAGGGTTGTTTGTTGTTAGGGTGTTAGGTTTGTTTGTTGATAGTGGGTTAGGGTTGTTTGTTGTTAGTGGGTTTGTGTTTATGGTTTTTAGGGGTTAGGGTTGTTTGTTGTTTGGGGGTTAGTGTTGTTTGTTGTTAGGGGTTAGGGGTGTTTGTTGTTAGGGTGTTAGTGTTCTTTGATTTTAGGGGTTTAGGGTTGTTTGTTGTTAGGGGGTTACGGTTGTTTGTTGTTAGGGGTTAGGGTTGTTTGTTGTTACGGGGTTAGGGTAGGTTCTTGTTAGGGGGTTAGTGTTGTTTGTTGTTGGTGGGTTAGGGTTGTTTGTTGTTTGGTTAGGGGTGTGTGTTGTTCGGGGGTTAGTGTTGTTTGTTGTTAGGGGTTTAGGGTTGTTTCTTGTTGGGGTTTAGTGGTTTTTGTTTTTCGGGTGTTAGTGTTGTTTGTGGTTAGGGTGTTAGTGTTGTTGGTTCTTAGAGGGTTAGGATTGTTTGTTGTTAGGGGTTTAGGGTTGTTTGTTTTTTGGGGGTTAGGGTTGTTTGTTGTTACGGGGTTAGTGTTGTTTGTTGTTACGGGGTTACGTTAGTTTCTTGTTAGGGGTTTCGTTTTGTTTGTTGTTAGAGGGTTATTGTTGTTTGTTGTTAGGGGTTTAGAGTTGTTTCTTGTCGAGGTTTAGATGTTTTTGTTGTTAGGGTGTTAGTGTTGTTTGTGGTTAGGGGGTTAGTGTTGTTGGTTGTTAGGGGGTTAGGGTTGTTTGTTGTTAGAAGGTTAGTGTTGTTTGTTGTTAGGAGTTTAGGGTTGTTTGTTTTTAGGGGGTTAGTGTTGTTTGTTTTTAGGGGTTAGGTTTGTTTGTTGTTACGGGGTTAGGGTAGGTCCTTGTTAGGGGGTTAGTGTTGTTTGTTGTTGGTGGGTTAGTGTAGTTTGTTGTTTGGTTAGGGTTGTGTGTTGTTAGGGGGTTAGTGTGGTTTGTTGTTAGGGGTTTAGGGTTGTTTCTTGTTGGGGTTTAGTGGTTTTTGTTGTTAGGGTGTTAGTGTTGTTTGTGGTTAGGGGGTTAGTGTTGTTGGTTGTTAGAGGGATAGGAATGTTTGTTGTTAGGGGGTTAGGGTTGTTTGTTGTTAGTGGGTTAGGGTTGTTTGTTGTTTGGTTAGGGTTGTGTGTTGTTAGGGTGTTAGTGTTGTTTGTTGTTACGGTTTTAGGGTTATTTCTTGTTGGGGTTTAGTGATATTTGTTGTTAGGGTGTTAGTGTTTTTTGTGGTTAGGGGGTTGGTGTTGTTGGTTGTTAGGGGGATAGGATTGTTTGTTGTTAGGGGGTTAGGGTTGTTTGTTGTTTGGGGGTTAGGGTTGTTTGTTGTTAAGGGGTTAGTGTTGTTTGATGTTAGGGGTTAGGGTTTTTTATTGTTAGGGGATTAGAGTAGTTTGTTGTTGGAGGTTAGGGTTGTTTGTTGTTAGCGGGTTAGGGTTGTTGTTAGGTGGTTAGTGTTGTTTCTATTTAGGGGTTTGGGGTTGTTTCTTGTTGAGGTTTAGTGGTTTATGTTGTTAGGCTGTTAGTGTTGTTTGTGGTTAGGGGGTTAGTGTTGTTTGATGTTAGGGGTTTAGTGTTGTTTGTTGTTAGGGTGTTAGGGTTGTTTGTTGTTAGTGGGTTAGTGTTGTTTGTTGTTAGTGGGTTAGTGTTTTTGGTTTTTAGGGGTTAGAGTTGTTTGTTGTTAGTGGTTTAGTGGTGTTTGTTGTCAGGGGTTCAGAGTTGTTTGTTCTTAGTGGGTTAGAGTTGTTTGTTGTTAGAGGATTTGGGTTCTTTCTTGTTAGGGTGTTAGTGTTGTTTGCTGTTAGGTTTTTAGGATTGTTGTTAGGGGGTTAGTGGTGTTTGTTGTTAGGGGGTTAGTGTTTTTTGTTGTTAGGCGGTTAGTGTTGTTTCTTGTTAGAGAGTTAGGGTTCTTTGTTGTTAGGGCCTTAGGGTTGTTTGTTGTTAGTGGGTTAGAGTAGTTTGTTGTTGAGGGTTAGGGTTGTTTGTTGTTAGGGGGTTAGGGTTGTTGTTAGGTGGTTAGTGTTGTTTCTATTTAGGGGTTTCGGATTGTTTCTTGTTGAGGTTTAGTGGTTTTTGTTGTTAGGGTGTTAGTGTTGTTTGTGGTTAGGGGTTAGTGTTGTTTGTATTTAGGGGTTTAGGGTTGTTTCTTGTTGGGCTTTAGTGGTTTTTGTTGTTAGGGTGTTAGTGTTGTTTGTGGTTAGGGGGTTAGTTTTGTTTGTTCTTACGGGGTTAGTGTTGTTTGTGGTTAGGGTGTTAGTGTTCTTTGTGGTTAGGGGGTGAGTGTTGTTGGTTGTTAGGGGGATAGGATTGTTTGTTGTTAGGGGTTTAGGGTTGTTTGTTGTTAGGGGGTTAAGGTTGTTTCTTGTTAGGAGGTTAGGGTTGTTTGTTGTTACAGGGTTAGGTTAGTTTCTTGTTAGGGGTTTAGTGTTGTTTGTTGTTAGGGGGTTAGTGTTTGTTGTTAGGGGTTTAGTGTTGTTTCTTGTTGGGGTTTAGTGGTTTTTGTTGTTAGGGTGTTAGTGTTGTTTGTTGATAGGGGTTTAGGGTTGTTTGTTGTTAGGTGGTTAGTGTTTGTTGTCAGGGGTTTAGGGTTGTTTCTTGTTGGGGTTTAGTAGTTTTTGTTGTTAGGGTGTTAGTGTTGTTTGTGGTTAGGGGGTTAGTGTTGTTGTTTGTTAGGGGGTTAGGGTTGTTTGTTGTTAGGAGTTTATGTTTGTTTGTTGTTACAGGGTTAGGTTAGTTTCTTGTTAGGGGTTTAGTGTTGTTTGTTGTTAGGGGGTTAGTGTTTGTTGTTAGGGGTTTAGTGTTGTTTCTTGTTCGGGTTTAGTGGTTTTTGTTGTTAGGGTGTTAGTGTTGTTTGTTGATAGGGGTTTAGGGTTGTTTGTTGTTAGGGGTTTAAGGTTGTTTGTTGTTAGGAGGTTAGGGTTGTTTGTTGTTACCGGGTTATGTAAGTTTCTTTTTAGAGGTTTAGTGTTGTTTGTTGTTAGGGGGTTAGTGTTGTTTGTTCTTACGGGGTTAGTGTTGTTTGTGGTTAGGGTGTTAGTGTTGTTTGTGGTTAGGGGGTGAGAGTTGTTGGTTGTTAGGGGGTTAGGATTGTTTGTTGTTAGGGATTTAGGGTTGTTTGCTGTTAGGGGGTTAAGGTTGTTTGTTTTTAGGAGATTAGGGTTGATTGTTTTTACAGGGTTAGGTTAGTTTCCTGTTAGGGGTTTAGTGTTGTTTGTTGTTAGGGGGTTAGTGTTTGTTGTTAGGGGTTTAGTGTTGTTTCTTGTTGGGGTTTAGTGGTTTTTGTTGTTAGGGTGTTAGTGTTGTTTGTTGTTAGGTGGTTAAGGTTGTTTGTTGTTAGGAGGTTAGGGTTGTTTGTTGTTACAGGGATAGGTTAGTTTCTTGTTAGGGATTTAGTGTTGTTTGTTGTTAGGGGGTTAGTGTTTGTTGTTAGGGGTTTAGTGTGGTTTCTTGTTGAGGTTTAGTGTTTTTTGTTGTTAGGGTGTTAGTGCTGTTTGTTGTTAGGGGTTTAGGGTTGTTTGTTGTTAGGGTTTTAAGGTTGTTTGTTGTTAGGAGGTTAGGGTTTTTTGTTGTTACGGGGTAAGGTTAGTTTCTTGTTAGGGGTTTAGTGTTGTTTGTTGTTAGGGGGTTAGTGTTTGTTGTTAGGGGTTTAGTGCTGTTTCTTGTTGGGGTTTAGTGGTTTTTGTTGTTAGGGTGTTAGTGTTGTTTGTTGTTAGGGGTTTAGGGTTGTTTGTTGTTAGGGGTTTAAGGTTGTTTGTTGTTAGGAGGTCAGGGTTGTTTGTTGTTACGGGGTTAGGTTAGTTTCTTTTTAGGGGTTTAGTGTTGTTTCTTGTTAGGGGGTTAGTGTTTGTTGTTAGGGGTTTAGGGTTGTTTCTTGTTGGGGTTTAGTAGTTTTTGTTGTTAGGGTGTTAGTGTTGTTTGTGGTTAGGGGCTTAGTGTTGTTTGTTCTTACGGGGTTAGTGTTGTGTGTGGTTAGGGTGTTAGTGTTGTTTGTGGTTAGGGGGTGTGCGTTGTTGGTTGTTAGGGGGTTAGGATTGTTTGTTGTTAGGGGTTTAGGGTTGTTTGTTGTTAGGGGGTTAAGGTTGTTTGTTGTTAGGAGGTTAGGTTTGTTTGTTGTTACAGGGTTAGGTTAGTTTCTTGTTAGGGGTTTAGTGTTGTTTGTTGTTAGGGGTTAGTGTTTGTTGTTAGGGGTTTAGGGTTGTTTCTTGTTGGGGTTTACTGGTTTTTGTTGTTAGGGTGTTAATGTTTGTTGTTAGGGGTTTAGGGTTGTTTGTTGTTAGGGGTTTAAGATTGTTTGTTGTTAGGAGGTTAGGGTTGTTTGTTATTACGGGGTTAGGTTAGTTTCTTGTTAGGGGTTTAGTGTTGTTTGTTGTTAGGGGGTTAGTGTTTGTTGTTAGGGGTTTAGGGTTGTTTCTTGTTGGGGTTTAGTAGTTTTTGTTGTTAGGGTGTTAGTGTTGTTTGTTGTTAGGGGGTTAGTGTTGTTTGTTCTTACGGGGTTAGTGTTGTTTTTGGTTAGGGGGTGAGCGTTGTTTGTTGTTAGGAGGTTAGGGTTGTTTGTTGTTACGGGGTTAGGTTAGTTTCTTGTTAGGGACTTAGTGTTGTTTGTTGTTAGGGGGTTAGTGTTTGTTGTTAGGGGTTTAGGGTTGTTTCTTGTTGGGGTTTAGTAGTTTTTCTTGTTAGGGTGTTAGTGTTGTTTGTTGTTAGCGGGTTAGTGTTGTTTGTTCTTACGGGGTTAGTGTTGTTTGTGGTTAGGGTGTTAGTGCTGTTTGTGGTTAGGGGGTGAGCGTTGTTGGTTGTTAGGGGGTTAGGATTCTTTGTTGTTAGGGGTTAAGGTTGATTGTTGTTAGGAGGTTAGGGTTGTTTGTTGTTACAGGGTAAGGTTAGTTTCTTGTTAGGAGTTTAGTGTTGTTTGTTGTTAGGGGGTTAGTGTTTGTTGTTAGGGGTTTAGTGTTGTTTCTTGTTGGGGTTTAGTGCTTTTTGTTGTTAGCGTGTTAGTGTTCTTTGTTGTTAGGGGTTTAGGGTTGTTTGTTGTTAGGGGTTTAAGGTTGTTTGTTGTTAGGAGGTTAGGGTTGTTTGTTGTTACAGGGTTAGGTTAGTTTCTTGTTAGGGGTTTAGTGTTGTTTGTTGTTAGGGGGTTAGTGTTTGTTGTGAGGGGTTTAGTGTTGTTTCTTGTTGGGGTTTAGTGGTTTTTGTTGTTAGGGTGTTAGTGTTGTTTGTGGTTAGGGGGTTAGTGTTGTTGTTTGTTAGGGGGTTAGGGTTGTTTGTTGTTAGAAGGTTAGGGTTGTTTGTTGTTAGGGGTTTAGGGTTGTTTGTTGTTAGGGGGTTAGGGTTGTTTGTTGTTAGGGGTTTAGAGTAGTTTATTTTTAGGGGGTTAGTGTTGTTTGTTGTTAGGTTGTTAGGATTGTTGTTAGGGGGTTAGTGGTGTTTGTTGTTAGGGGGTTAGTGTTTTTTGTTGTTAGGGGGTTAGAGTAGTTTGTTGTTGGGGGTTAGGGTTGTTTTTTGTTAGGGGATTAGGCTTGTTTGTTGCTAGTGGGTTAGAGTAGTTTCTTGTTGGGAGTTAGTGTTGTTTGTTGTTAGGGGATTAGGATTGTTGTTAGGTGGTTAGTATTGTTTCTATTTAGGGGTTTCGGGTTGTTTCTTGTTGAGGTTTAGTGGTTTTTGTTGTTAGGGTGTTAGTGTTGTTTGTGGTTAGGGGATTAGTGTTGTTTGTATTTAGGGGTTTAGGGTTGCTCCTTGTTGGGCTTTAGTGATTTTTGTTGTTAGGGTGTTAGTGTTGTTTGTTCTTAGGGGGTTAGTGTTGTTTGTTCTTACGGGGTTAGTGTTGTTTGTGGTTAGGGTGTTAGTGTTGTTTGTGGTTAGGGGGTGTGCGTTGTTTGTTGTTACGGGGTTAGGTTAGTTTCTTGTTAGGGGTTTAGTGTTGTTTGTTGTTAGAGGGTTAGTGTTTGTTGTTAGGGGTTTAGGGTTGTTTCTTGTTGGGGTTTAGTAGTTTTTGTTGTTAGGGTGTTAGTGTTGTTTGTTGTTAGGGGGTTAGTGTTGTTTGTTCTTACGGGGTTAGTGTTGTTTGTGGTTATGGTGTTAGTGTTGTTTGTGGTTAGCGGGTGAGCGTTGTTGGTTGTTACGGGGTTAGGATTGTTTGCTGTTAGGGGTTTAGTGTTGTTTGTTGTTAGGGGGTTAGTGTTTGTTGTTAGGGGTTTAGTGTTGTTTCTTGTTGGGGTTTACTGGTTTTTGTTGTTAGGGTGTTAATTTTTGTTGTTAGGGGTTTAGGGTTGTTTGTTGTTAGGGGTTTAAGGTTGTTTGTTGTTAGGAGGTTAGGGTTGTTTGTTGTTACGGGGTTAGATTAGTTTCTTGTTAGGGGTTTAGTGTTGTTTGTTGTTAGGGGGTTAGTGTTTGTTGTTAGGGGTTTAGTGCTGTTTCTTGTTGGGGTTTAGTGGTTTTTGTTGTTAGGGTGTTAGTGTTGTTTGTTGTTAGGGGTTTAGGGTTGTTTGTTGTTAGGGGTTTAAGGTTGTTTGTTGTTAGGAGGTCAGGGTTGTTTGTTGTTATGGGTTTAAGGTTGTTTGTTGTTAGGAGGTCAGGGTTGTTTGTTGTTACGGGGTTAGGTTAGTTTCTTGTCAGGTGTTTAGTGTTGTTTGTTGTTAGGGGGTTAGTGTTTGATGTTAGGGGTTTAGGGTTGTTTCTTGTTGGGGTTTATTAGTTTTTGTTGTTAGGGTGTTAGTGTTGTTTGTTGTTAGGGGGTTAGTGTTGTTTGTTCTTACGGGGTTAGTGTTGTTTGTGGTTAGGGGGTGAGCGTTGTTGGTTGTTAGGGGGTTAGGATTGTTTGTTGTTAGGGGTTTAAGGTTGTTTGTTGTTAGGGGGTCAAGGTTGTTTGTTGTTAGGACGTTAGGGTTGTTTGTTGTTACAGGGTTAGGTTAGTTTCTTGTTAGGGGTTTAGTGTTGTTTGTTGTTAGGGGTTTAGTGTTTGTTGTTAGGGGTTTAGTGTTGTTTCTTGTTGGGGTTTAGTGGTTTTTGTTGTTAGGGTGTTAGTGTTGATTGTTGTTAGGCGTTTAGGGTTGTTTGTTGTTAGGGGTTTCAGGTTGTTTGTTGTTAGGAGGTTAGGGTTGTTTGTTGTTACGGGGTTAGGTTAGTTTCTTGTTAGGGGTTTAGTGTTGTTTGTTGTTAGGGGGTTAGTGTTTGTTGTTAGGGGTTTAGGATTGTTTCTTGTTGGGGTTTAGTAGTTTTTGTTGTTAGGGTGTTAGTGTTGTTTGTTGTTAGGGGGTTAGTGTTGTTTGTTCTTACGGGGTTAGTGTTGATTGTGGTTAGGGTGTTAGTGCTGTTTGCAGTTAGGGGGTCAGCGTTGTTGGTTGTTAGGGGGTTAGGATTGTTTGTTGTTAGGGGTTTAAGGTTGTTTGTTGTTAGGGGGTTAAGGTTGTTTGTTGTTAGGAGGTTAGGGTTGTTTGTTCTTACAGGGTTAGGTAAGTTCCTTGTTAGGGGTTTAGTGTTGTTTGTTGGTAGGGGGTTAGTGTTTGTTGTTAGGGGTTTAGGGTTGTTTCTTGTTGGGGTTTAGTAGTTTTTGTTGTTAGGGTGTTAGTGTTGTTTGTTGTTAGGGGGTTAGTGTTGTTTGTTCTTACGGGGTTAGTGTTGTTTGTGGTTAGGGGGTGAGCGTTGTTGGTTGTTAGGGTGTTAGGATTGTTTGTTGTTAGGGTTTTAAGGTTGTTTGTTGTTAGGGGGTAAAGGTTGTTTGTTGTTAGGAGGTTAGGATTGTTTGTTGTTACAGGGTTAGGTTAGTTTCTTGTTAGGGTGTTAGTGTTGTTTGTTGTTAGGGGTTTAGTGTTTGTTGTTAGGGGTTTAGTGTTGTTTCTTGTTGGGTTTTAGTGGTTTTTGTTGTTAGGGTGTTAGTGTTGTTTGTTGTTAGGGGTTTATGGTTGTTTGTTGATAGGGGTTTAAGTTTGTTTGTTGTTAGGAGGTTAGGGTTGTTTGTTGTTACGGGGTTAGGTTAGTTTCTTTTTAGGGGTTTAGTGTTGTTTGTTGTTAGGGGGTTAGTGTTTGTTGTTAGGGGTTTGGGGTTGTTTCTTGTTGGGGTTTAGTAGTTTTTGTTGTTAGGGTGTTAGTGTTGTTTGTGGTTAGGGGCTTAGTGTTGTTTGTTCTTACGGGGTTAGTGTTGTTTGTGGTTAGGGTGTTAGTGTTGTTTGGGGTTAGGGGGTGTGCGTTGTTGGTTGTTAGGCTGTTAGGATTGTTTGTTGTTAGGGGTTTAGGGTTGTTTGTTGTTAGGGGGTTAAGGTTGTTTGTTGTTAGGTGGTTAGGTGTGTTTGTTGTTACAGAGTTAGGTTAGTTTCTTGTTAGGGGTTTAGTTTTGTTTGTTGTTAGGGGTTAGTGTTTGTTGTTAGGGGTTTAGTGTTGTTTCTTGTTGGGGTTTACTGGTTTTTGTTGTTAGGGTGTTAATGTTTGTTGTTAGGGGTTTAGGGTTCTTTGTTGTTAGGGGTTTAAGATTGTTGTTAGGAGGTTAGGGTTGTTTGTTGTTACGGGGTTAGGTTAGTTTCTTGATAGGGGTTTAGTGTTGTTTGTTGTTAGGGGGTTAGTGTTTGTTGTTAGGGGTTTAGGGTTGTTTCTTGTTGGGGTTTAGTAGTTTTTGTTGTTAGGGTGTTAGTGTTGTTTGTTGTTAGGGGGTTAGTGTTGTTTGTTCTTACGGGGTTAGTGTTGTTTGTGGTTAGGGTGTTAGGTTGTTTGTGGTTAGGGGGTGAGCTTTGTTGGTTGTTGGGGGTTAGGATTGTTTGTTGTTAGGGGTTTAAGGTTGTGTGTTGTTAGGAGGTTAGGGTTGTTTGTTGTTACGGGGTTACATTAGTTTCTTGTTAGGGGTTTAGTGTTGTTTGTTGTTAGGGGGTTAGTGTTTGTTGTTAGGGGTTTAGTGTTGTTTCTTGTTGGGGTTTAGTGGTTTTTGTTGTTAGGGTGTTTGTGTTGATTGTTGTTAGGGGTTTAGGGTGGTTTGTTGTTAGGGGTTTAAGGTTGTTTGTTGTTAGGAGGTTAGGGTTGTTTGTTGTTACGGGGTTAGGTTAGTTTCTTGTTAGGGGTTTAGTGTTGTTTGTTGTTAGGGGGTTAGTGTTTGTTGTTAGGGGTTTAGGATTGTTTCTTGTTGGGGTTTAGTAGTTTTTGTTGTTAGGGTGTTAGTGTTGTTTGTTGTTAGGGGGTTAGTGTTGTTTGTTCTTACGGGGTTAGTGTTGTTTGTTCTTACGGGGTTAGTGTTGTTTGTGGTTAGGGGGTGAGCGTTGTTGGTTGTTAGGGTGTTAGGATTGTTTGTTGTTAGGGTTTTAAGGTTGTTTGTTGTTAGGGGGTTAAGGTTGTTTGTTGTTAGGAGGTTAGGGTTGTTTGTTCTTACAGGGTTAGGTAAGTTCCTTGTTAGGGGTTTAGTGTTGTTTGTTGGTAGGGGGTTAGTGTTTGTTGTTAGGGGTTTAGTGTTGTTTCCTGTTGGGGTTTAGTGGTTTTTGTTGTTAGGGTGTTAGTGTTGTTTGTTGTTAGGGGTTTAGGGTTGTTTGTTGTTAGGGGTTTAAGGTTGTTTGTTGTTAGGAGGTTAAGGTTGTTTGTTGTTAGGAGGTTAGGGTTGTTTGTTCTTACAGGGTTAGGTAAGTTCCTTGTTAGGGGTTTAGTGTTGTTTGTTGGTAGGGGGTTAGTGTTTGTTGTTAGGGGTTTAGGGTTGTTTCTTGTTGGGGTTTAGTAGTTTTTGTTGTTAGGGTGTTAGTGTTGTTTGTTGTTAGGGGGTTAGTGTTGTTTGTTCTTACGGGGTTAGTGTTGTTTGTGGTTAGGGGGTGAGCGTTGTTGGTTGTTAGGGTGTTAGGATTGTTTGTTGTTAGGGTTTTAAGGTTGTTTGTTGTTAGGGGGTAAAGGTTGTTTGTTGTTAGGAGGTTAGGGTTGTTTGTTGTTACGGGGTTAGGTTAGTTTCTTTTTAGGGGTTTAGTGTTGTTTGTTGTTAGGGGGTTAGTGTTTGTTGTTAGGGGTTTAGGGTTGTTTCTTGTTCGGGTTTAGTAGTTTTTGTTGTTAGGGTGTTAGTGTTGTTTGTGGATAGGGGCTTAGTGTTGTTTGTTCTTACGGGGTTAGTGTTGTGTGTGGTTAGGGTGTTAGTGTTGTTTGTGGTTAGGGGTTGTGCGTTGTTGGTTGTTAGAGGGTTAGGATTGTTTGTTGTTAGGGGTTTAGGGTTGTTTGTTGTTAGGGGGTTAAGGTTTTTTGTTGTTAGGAGGTTAGGGTTGTTTGTTGTTACAGGGTTAGGTTAGTTTCTTGTTAGGGGTTTAGTGTTGTTTGTTGTTAGGGGTTAGTGTTTGTTGTTAGGGGTTTAGTGTTGTTTCTTGTTGGGGTTTACTGGTTTTTGTTGTTAGGGTGTTAATTTTTGTTGTTAGGGGTTTAGGGTTGTTTGTTGTTAGGGGTTTAAGGTTGTTTGTTGTTAGGAGGTTAGGGTTGTTTGTTGTTACAGGGTTAGGTTAGTTTCTTGTTAGGGGTTTAGTGTTGTTTGTTGTTAGGGGGTTAGTGTTTGTTGTTAGGGGTTTAGGGTTGTTTCTTTTTGGGGTTTAGTAGTTTTTCTTGTTAGGGTGTTAGTGTTGTTTGTGGTTAGGGGGTTAGTGTTGTTTGTTCTTACGGGGTTAGTGTTGTTTGTGGTTAGGGTGTTAGTGTTGTTTGTGGTTAGGGGGTGAGCTTTGTTGGTTGTTGGGGGTTAGGATTGTTTGTTGTTAGGGGTTTAAGGTTGTGTGTTGTTAGGAGGTTAGGGTTGTTTGTTGTTAAGGGGTTACATTAGTTTCTTGTTAGGGGTTTAGTGTTTTTTGTTGTTAGGGTGTTAGTGTTGTTTTTTTTTAGGGGTTTAGGGTTGTTTGTTGTTAGGGGTTTAAGGTTGTTTGTTGTTAGGAGGTTAGTGTTGTTTGTTGTTATGGGGTTAGGTTAGTTTCTTGTTAGGGGTTTAGTGTTGTTTGTTGTTAGGGGGTTAGTGTTTGTTCTTAGCGGTTTAGGGTTGTTTCTTGTTGAGGTTTAGTAGTTTTTGTTGTTAGGGTGTTAGTGTTGTTTGTGGTTTGGGGGTTAGTGTTGTTGTTTGTTAGGGGGTTAGGGTTGTTTGTTGTTAGAAGGTTAGGGTTGTTTGTTGTTAGGGGGTTAGGATTGTTTGTTGTTAGGGGTTTAGGGTTGTTTGTTGTTAGGGGTTTAGTGTTTGTTGTTAGGGGTTTATTGTTGTTTCTTGTTGGGGGTAATGTTTTTTGTTGTTAGGGTGTTAGTGTTCTTTGTGGTTAGGGGCTTAGGGTTGTTTGTTGTTAGGGGTTTAAGGTTGTTTGTTGTTAGGAGATTAGGGTTGGTTGTTGTTACAGAGTTAGGTTAGTTTCTTGTTAGGGGTTTAGTGTTGTTTGTTGTTAGGGGGTTAGTGTTTTTTGTTAGGGGTTTAGTGTTGTTTCTTGTTGGGGTTTAGTGGTTTTTGTTGTTAGGGTTTTAGTGTTGTTTGTTGTTAAGGGTTTAGGTTTGTTTGTTGTTAGGGGTTTAAGGTTGTTTGTTGTTAGGAGATTAGGGTTGTTTGTTGTTACGGGGTTAGGTTAGTTTCTTGTTAGGGGTTTAGTGTTGTTTGTTTTTAGGGGGTTAGTGTTTGTTGTTAGGGGTTTAGGGTTGTTTCTTGTTGGGGTTTAGTAGTTTTTGTTGTTAGGGTGTTAGTGTTGTTTGTGATTAGGGGGTTAGTGTTGTTTGTTCTTACGGGGTTAGTGTTGTTTGTGGTTAGGGTGTTAGCGTTGTTTGTGGTTAGGGGGTGAGCGTTGTTGGTTGTTAGGGGGTTAGGATTGTTTGTTGTTAGGGGTTTAGTGTTGTTTCTTGTTAGGGGGTTAAGGTTGTTTGTTGTTAGGAGGTTAGGGTTGTTTGTTGTTACAGGGTTAGGTTAGTTTCTTGTTAGGGGTTTAGTGTTGTTTGTTGTTAGGGGGTTAGTGTTTGTTGTTAGGGGTTTAGAGTTGTTTCTTGTTGGGGTTTAGTAGTTTTTGTTGTTAGGGTGTTAGTGTTGTTTGTGGATAGAGGCTTAGTTTTGTTTGTTCTTACGGGGTTAGTGTTGTGTGTGGTTAGGGTGTTAGTGTTGTTTGTGGTTAGGGGGTGTGCGTTGTTGGTTGTTAGGGGGTTAGGATTGTTTGTTGTTAGGGGTTTAGGGTTGTTTGTTGTTAGGGGGTTAAGGTTGTTTGTTGTTAGGAGGTTAGGGTTGTTTTTTGTTACAGGGTTAGGTTAGTTTCTTGTTAGGGGTTTAGTGTTGTTTGTTGTTAGGCGTTAGTGTTTGTTGTTAGGGGTTTAGTGTTGTTTCTTGTTGGGGTTTCCTGGTTTTTGTTGTTAGGGTGTTAATTTTTGTTGTTAGAGGTTTAGGGTTGTTGTTAGGGGTTTAAGGTTGTTTGTTGTTAGGAGGTTAGTGTTGTTTGTTGTTACGGGGTTAGGTTAGTTTCTTGTTAGGGGTTTAGTGTTGTTTGTTGTTAGGGGGTTAGTGTTTGTTGTTAGCAGTTTAGTGCTGTTTCTTGTTGGGGTTTAGTGGTTTTTGTTGTTAGGGTGTTAGTGTTGTTTGTTGTTAGGGGTTTAGGGTTGTTTGTTGTTAGGGGTTTAAGGTTGTTTGTTGTTAGGAGGTCAGGGTTGTTTGTTGTTACGGGGTTAGGTTAGTTTCTTGTTAGGTGTTTAGTGTTGTTTGTTGTTAGGGGGTTAGTGTTTGTTGTTAGGGGTTTAGGGTTGTTTCTTGTTGGGGTTTAGTAGTTTTTGTTGTTAGGGTGTTAGTGTTGTTTGTTGTTAGGGGGTTAGTGTTGTTTGTTCTTACGGGGTTAGTGTTGTTTGTGGTTAGGGGGTGAGCGTTGTTTGTTGTTAGGGGGTTAGGATTGTTTGTTGTTAGGGGTTTAAGGTTGTTTGTTGTTAGGGGGTCAAGGTTGTTTGTTGTTAGGACGTTAGGGTTGTTTGTTGTTACAGGGTTAGGTTAGTTTCTTGTTAGGGGTTTAGTGTTGTTTGTTGTTAGGGGTTTAGTGTTTGTTGTTAGGGGTTTAGTGTTGTTTGTTGTTAGGGGGTTAGTGTTTGTTGTTAGGGGTTTAGGGTTGTTTCTTGTTGGGGTTTAGTAGTTTTTGTTGTTAGGGTGTTAGTGTTGTTTGTGGTTAGGGTGTTAGTGTTGTTTGTGGTTAGGGGGTGTGCGTTGTTGGTTGTTAGGGGGTTAGGATTGTTTGTTGTTAGGGGTTTAGGGTTGTTTGTTGTTAGGGGGTTAAGGTTGTTTGTTGTTAGGAGGTTAGGTTTGTTTGTTGTTACAGGGTTAGGTTAGTTTCTTGTTAGGGGTTTAGTGTTGTTTGTTGTTAGGGGTTTAGTGTTGTTTCTTGTTGGGGTTTAGTGGTTTTTGTTGTTAGGGTGTTAGTGTTGATTGTTGTTAGGGGTTTAGGGTTGTTTGTTGTTAGGAGGTTAGGGTTGTTTGTTGTTACGGGGTTAGGTTAGTTTCTTGTTAGGGGTTTAGTGTTGTTTGTTGTTAGGGGGTTAGTGTTTGTTGTTAGGGGTTTAGGGTTGTTTCTTGTTGGGGTTTAGTAGTTTTTGTTGTTAGGGTGTTAGTGTTGTTTGTGATTAGGGGGTTAGTGTTGTTTGTTCTTACGGGGTTAGTGTTGTTTGTGGTTAGGGTGTTAGCGTGTTTGTGGTTAGGGGGTGAGCGTTGTTGGTTGTTAGGGGGTTAGGATTGTTTGTTTTTAGGGGTTTAGGTTTGTTTCTTGTTAGGGGGTTAAGGTTGTTTGTTGTTAGGAGGTTAGGGTTGTTTGTTGTTACAGGGTTAGGTTAGTTTCTTGTTAGGGGTTTAGTGTTGTTTGTTGTTAGGGGGTTAATGTTTGTTGTTAGGGGTTTAGTGTTGTTTCTTGTTGGGGTTTAGTGGTTTTTGTTGTTAGGGTGTTATTGTTGATTGTTGTTAGGGGTTTAGGGTTGTTTGTTGTTAGGGGTTTAAGGTTGTTTGTTGTTAGGGGGTTAGAGTTGTTTGTTGTTACGGGGTTAGGTTAGTTTCTTGTTAGGGATTTAGTGTTGTTTGTTGTTAGGGGGTTAGTGTTTGTTGTTAGGGGTTTAGGGTTGTTTCTTGTTGGGGTTTAGTAGTTTTTGTTGTTAGGGTGTTAGTGTTGTTTGTTGTTAGGGGGTTAGTGTTGTTTGTTCTTACAGGGTTAGTGTTGTTTGTGGTTAGGGTGTTAGTGCTGTTTGTGGTTAGGGGGTGAGCGTTGTTGGTTGTTAGGGAGTTAGGATTCTTTGTTGTTAGGGGTTTAAGGTTGTTTGTTGTTAGGAGTTAAGGTTGATTGTTGTTAGGAGGTTAGGGTTGTTTGTTGTTACAGGGTTAGGTTAGTTTCTTGTTAGGAGTTTAGTGTTGTTTGTTGTTAGGGGGTTAGTGTTTGTTGTTAGGGGTTTAGTGTTGTTTCTTGTTGGGGTTTAGTGCTTTTTGTTGTTAGCGTGTTAGTGTTCTTTGTTGTTAGGGGTTTAGGGTTGTTTGTTGTTAGGGGTTTAAGGTTGTTTGTTGTTAGGAGGTTAGGGTTGTTTGTTGTTACGGGGTTAGGTTAGTTTCTTGTTAGGGGTTTAGTGTTGTTTGTTGTTAGGGGGTTAGTGTTTGTTGTTAGGGGTTTAGTGCTGTTTCTTGTTGGGGTTTAGTGGTTTTTGTTGTTAGGGTGTTAGTGTTGTTTGTTGTTAGGGGTTTAGGGTTGTTTGTTGTTAGGGGTTTAAGGTTGTTTGTTGTTAGGAGGTCAGGGTTGTTTGTTGTTACGGGGTTAGGTTAGTTTCTTGTCAGGTGTTTAGTGTTGTTTGTTGTTAGGGGGTTAGTGTTTGTTGTTAGGGGTTTAGGGTTGTTTCTTGTTGGGGTTTAGTAGTTTTTGTTGTTAGGGTGTTAGTGTTGTTTGTTGTTAGGGGGTTAGTGTTGTTTGTTCTTACGGGGTTAGTGTTGTTTGTGGTTAGGGGGTGAGCGTTGTTGGTTGTTAGGGGGTTAGGATTGTTTGTTGTTAGGGGTTTAAGGTTGTTTGTTGTTAGGGGGTCAAGGTTGTTTGTTGTTAGGACGTTAGGGTTGTTTGTTGTTACAGGGTTACGTTAGTTTCTTGTTAGGGGTTTAGTGTTGTTTGTTGTTACGGGTTTAGTGTTTGTTGTTAGGGGTTTAGTGTTGTTTCTTGTTGGGTTTTAGTGGTTTTTGTTGTTAGGGTGTTAGTGTTGTTTGTTGTTAGGGGTTTAGGGTTGTTTGTTGATAGGGTTTTAAGTTTGTTTGTTGTTAGGAGGTTAGGGTTGTTTGTTGTTACGGGGTTAGGTTCGTTTCTTTTTAGGGGTTTAGTGTTGTTTGTTGTTAGGGGGTTAGTGTTTGTTGTTAGGGGTTTAGGGTTGTTTCTTGTTGGGGTTTAGTAGTTTTTGTTGTTAGGATGTTAGTGTTGTTTGTGGTTAGGGGCTTAGTGTTGTTTGTTCTTACGGGGTTAGTGTTGTGTGTGGTTAGGGTGTTAGTGTTGTTTGTGGTTACGGGGTGTGCGTTGTTGGTTGTTAGGGGGTTAGGATTGTTTGTTGTAAGGGTTTAGGGTTGTTTGTTGTTAGGGGGTTAAGGTTGTTTGTTGTTAGGAGGTTAGGTTTGTTTGTTGTTACAGGGTTAGGTTAGTTTCTTGTTAGGGGTTCAGTGTTGTTTGTTGTTAGGGGTTAGTGTTTGTTGTTAGGGGTTTAGTGTTGTTTCTTGTTGGGGTTTACTGGTTTTTGTTGTTAGGGTGTTAATGTTTGTTGTTAGGGGTTTAGGGTTGTTTGTTGTTAGGGGTTTAAGATTGTTTGTTGTTAGGAGGTTAGGGTTGTTTGTTGTTACGGGGTTAGGTTAGTTTCTTGTTAGGGGTTTAGTGTTGTTTGTTGTTAGGGGGTTAGTGTTTGTTGTTAGGGGTTTAGGGTTGTTTCTTGTTGGGGTTTAGTAGTTTTTGTTGTTAGGGTGTTAGTGTTGTTTGTTGTTAGGGGGTTAGTGTTGTTTGTTCTTACGGGGTTAGTGTTGTTTGTGGTTAGGGTGTTAGTGTTGTTTGTGGTTAGGGGGTGAGCTTTGTTGGTTGTTGGGGGTTAGGATTGTTTGTTGTTAGGGGTTTAAGGTTGTGTGTTGTTAGGAGGTTAGGGTTGTTTGTTGTTACGGGGTTACATTAGTTTCTTGTTAGGGGTTTAGTGTTGTTTGTTGTTAGGGGGTTAGTGTTTGTTGTTAGGGGTTTAGTGTTGTTTCTTGTTGGGGTTTAGTGGTTTTTGTTGTTAGGGTTTTAGTGTTGATTGTTGTTAGGGGTTTAGGGTTGTTTGTTGTTAGGGGTTTAAGGTTGTTTGTTGTTAGGAGGTTAGGGTTGTTTGTTGTTACGGGGTTAGGTTAGTTTCTTGTTAGGGGTTTAGTGTTGTTTGTTGTTAGGGGGTTAGTGTTTGTTGTTAGGGGTTTAGGATTGTTTCTTGTTGGGGTTTAGTAGTTTTTGTTGTTAGGGTGTTAGTGTTGTTTGTTGTTAGGGGGTTAGTGTTGTTTGTTCTTACGGGGTTAGTGTTGATTGTGGTTAGGGTGTTAGTGCTGTTTGCAGTTAGGGGGTCAGCGTTGTTGGTTGTTAGGGGGTTAGGATTGTTTGTTGTTAGGGGTTTAAGGTTGTTTGTTGTTAGGGGGTTAAGGTTGTTTGTTGTTAGGAGGTTAGGGTTGTTTGTTCTTACAGGGTTAGGTAAGTTCCTTGTTAGGGGTTTAGTGTTGTTTGTTGGTAGGGGGTTAGTGTTTGTTGTTAGGGGTTTAGGGTTGTTTCTTGTTGGGGTTTAGTAGTTTTTGTTGTTAGGGTGTTAGTGTTGTTTGTTGTTAGGGGGTTAGTGTTGTTTGTTCTTACGGGGTTAGTGTTGTTTGTGGTTAGGGGGTGAGCGTTGTTGGTTGTTAGGGTGTTAGGATTGTTTGTTGTTAGGGTTTTAAGGTTGTTTGTTGTTAGGGGGTAAAGGTTGTTTGTTGTTAGGAGGTTAGGGTTGTTTGTTGTTACAGGGTTAGGTTAGTTTCTTGTTAGGGGTTTAGTGTTGTTTGTTGTTAGGGGTTTAGTGTTTGTTGTTAGGGGTTTAGTGTTGTTTCTTGTTGGGTTTTAGTGGTTTTTGTTGTTAGGGTGTTAGTGTTGTTTGTTGTTAGGGGTTTATGGTTGTTTGTTGATAGGGGTTTAAGTTTGTTTGTTGTTAGGAGGTTAGGGTTGTTTGTTGTTACGGGGTTAGGTTAGTTTCTTTTTAGGGGTTTAGTGTTGTTTGTTGTTAGGGGGTTAGTGTATGTTGTTAGGGGTTTAGGGTTGTTTCTTGTTGGGGTTTAGTAGTTTTTGTTGTTAGGGTGTTAGTGTTGTTTGTGGATAGGGGCTTAGTGTTGTTTGTTCTTACGGGGTTAGTGTTGTGTGTGGTTAGGGTGTTAGTGTTGTTTGTGGTTAGGGGGTGTGCGTTGTTGGTTGTTAGGGGGTTAGGATTGTTTGTTGTTAGGGGTTTAGGGTTGTTTGTTGTTAGGGGGTTAAGGTTGTTTGTTGTTAGGAGGTTAGGGTTGTTTTTTGTTACAGGGTTAGGTTAGTTTCTTGTTAGGGGTTTAGTGTTGTTTGTTGTTAGGGGTTAGTGTTTGTTGTTAGGGGTTTAGTGTTGTTTCTTGTTGGGGTTTATTGGTTTTTGTTGTTAGGGTGTTAATTTCTGTTGTTAGGGGTTTAGGGTTGTTTGTTGTTAGGGGTTTAAGGTTGTTTGTTGTTAGGAGGTTAGGGTTGTTTGTTGTTACGGGGTTAGGTTAGTTTCTTGTTAGGGGTTTAGTGTTGTTTGTTGTTAGGGGGTTAGTGTTTGTTGTTAGAGTTTTAGGGTTGTTTCTTGTTGGGGTTTAGTAGTTTTTGTTGTTAGGGTGTTAGTGTTGTTTGTGGTTAGGGGGTTAGTGTTGTTTGTTCTTACGGGGTTAGTGTTGTTTGTGGTTAGGGTGTTAGTGTTGTTTGTGGTTAGGGGGTGAGCTTTGTTGGTTGTTGGGGGTTAGGATTGTTTGTTGTTAGGGGTTTAAGGTTGTGTGTTGTTAGGAGGTTAGGGTTGTTTGTTGTTACGGGGTAACATTAGTTTCTTGTTAGGGGTTTAGTGTTGTTTGTTGTTAGGGGTTTAGGGTTGTTTGTTGTTAGGGGGTTAGGATTGTTTGTTGTTAGGGGTTTAGGGTTGTTTGTTGTTAGGGGTTTAGTGTTTGTTGTTAGGGGTTTATTGTTGTTTCTTGTTGGGGGTAATGTTTTTTGTTGTTAGGGTGTTAGTGTTCTTTGTGGTTAGGGGCTTAGGGTTGTTTGTTGTTAGGGGTTTAAGGTTGTTTGTTGTTAGGAGATTAGATTTGTTTGTTGTTACAGAGTTAGGTTAGTTTCTTGTTAGGGGTTTAGTGTTGTTTGTTGTTAGGGGTTTAGTGTTTGTTGTTAGGGGTTTAGTGTTGTTTCTTGTTGGGTTTTAGTGGTTTTTGTTGTTAGGGTGTTAGTGTTGTTTGTTGTTAGGGGTTTATGGTTGTTTGTTGATAGGGGTTTAAGTTTGTTTGTTGTTAGGAGGTTAGGGTTGTTTGTTGTTACGGGGTTAGGTTAGTTTCTTTTTAGGGGTTTAGTGTTGTTTGTTGTTAGGGGGTTAGTGTTTGTTGTTAGGGGTTTAGGGTTGTTTCTTGTTGGGGTTTAGTAGTTTTTGTTGTTAGGGTGTTAGTGTTGTTTGTGGTTAGGGGCTTAGTGTTGTTTGTTCTTACGGGGTTAGTGTTGTTTGTGGTTAGGGTGTTAGTGTTGTTTGTGGTTAGGGGGTGTGCGTTGTTGGTTGTTAGGGGGTTAGGATTGTTTGTTGTTAGGGGTTTAGGGTTGTTTGTTGTTAGGGGGTTAAGGTTGTTTGTTGTTAGGAGGTTAGGTTTGTTTGTTGTTACAGGGTTAGGTTAGTTTCTTGTTAGCAGTTTAGTGTTGTTTGTTGTTAGGGGTTAGTGTTTGTTGTTAGGGGTTTAGTGTTGTTTCTTGTTGGGGTTTACTGGTTTTTGTTGTTAGGGTGTTAATGTTTGTTGTTAGGGGTTTAGGGTTGTTTGTTGTTAGGGGTTTAAGATTGTTTGTTGTTGGGAGGTTAGGGTTGTTTGTTGTTACGGGGTTAGGTTAGTTTCTTGTTAGGGGTTTAGTGTTGTTTGTTGTTAGGGGGTTAGTGTTTGTTGTTAGGGGTTTAGTGTTGTTTCTTGTTGGGGTTTAGTGGTTTTTGTTGTTAGGGTGTTAGTGTTGATTGTTGTTAGGGGTTTAGGGTTGTTTGTTGTTAGGGGTTTAAGGTTGTTTGTTGTTAGGAGGTTAGGGTTGTTTGTTGTTACGGGGTTAGGTTAGTTTCTTGTTAGGGGTTTAGTGTTGTTTGTTGTTAGGGGGTTAGTGTTTGTTGTTAGGGGTTTAGGATTGTTTCTTGTTGGGGTTTAGTAGTTTTTGTTGTTAGGGTGTTAGTGTTGTTTGTTGTTAGGAGGTTAGTGTTGTTTGTTCTTACGGGGTTAGTGTTGATTGTGGTTAGGGTGTTAGTGCTGTTTGCAGTTAGGGGGTCAGCGTTGTTGGTTGTTAGGGGGTTAGGATTGTTTGTTGTTAGGGGTTTAAGGTTGTTTGTTGTTAGGGGGTTAAGGTTGTTTGTTGTTAGGAGGTTAGGGTTGTTTGTTCTTACAGGGTTAGGTAAGTTCCTTGTTAGGGGTTTAGTGTTGTTTGTTGGTAGGGGGTTAGTGTTTGTTGTTAGGGGTTTAGGGTTGTTTCTTGTTGGGGTTTAGTAGTTTTTGTTGTTAGGGTGTTAGTGTTGTTTGTTGTTAGGGGGTTAGTGTTGTTTGTTCTTACGGGGTTATTGTTGTTTGTGGTTAGGGGGTGAGCGTTGTTGGTTGTTAGGGTGTTAGGATTGTTTGTTGTTAGGGTTTTAAGGTTGTTTGTTGTTAGGGGGTAAAGGTTGTTTGTTGTTAGGAGGTTAGGGTTGTTTGTTGTTACAGGGTTAGGTTAGTTTCTTGTTAGGGGTTTAGTGATGTTTGTTGTTAGGGGTTTAGTGTTTGTTGTTAGGGGTTTAGAGTTGTTTCTTGTTGGGTTTTAGTGGTTTTTGTTGTTAGGGTGTTAGTGTTGTTTGTTGTTAGGGGTTTATGGTTGTTTGTTGATAGGGGTTTAAGATTGTTTGTTGTTAGGAGGTTAGGGTTGTTTGTTGTTACGGGGTTAGGTTAGTTTCTTTTTAGGGGTTTAGTGTTGTTTGTTGTTAGGGGGTTAGTGTTTGTTATTAGGGGTTTAGGGTTGTTTCTTGTTGGGCTTTAGTAGTTTTTGTTGTTAGGGTGTTAGTGTTGTTTGTGGATAGGGGCTTAGTGTTGTTTGTTCTTACGGGGTTAGTGTTGTTTGTGGTTAGGGTGTTAGCGTTGTTTGTGGTTAGGGGGTGAGCTTTGTTGGTTGTTGGGGGTTAGGATTGTTTGTTGTTAGGGGTTTAAGGTTGTGTGTTGTTAGGAGGTTAGGGTTGTTTGTTGTTACGGGGTTACATTAGTTTCTTGTTAGGGGTTTAGTGTTGTTTGTTGTTAGGGGTTTAGTGTTTGTTCTTAGGGGTTTAGGGTTGTTTCTTGTTGAGGTTTAGTAGTTTTTGTTGTTAGGGTGTTAGTGTTGTTTGTGGTTTGGGGGTTAGTGTTGTTGTTTGTTAGGGGGTTAGGGTTGTTTGTTGTTAGAAGGTTAGTGTTGTTTGTTGTTAGGGGTTTAGGGTTGTTTGTTGTTAGGGGGTTAGGATTGTTTGTTGTTAGGGGTTTAGGGTTGTTTGTTGTTAGGGGTTTAGTGTTTGTTGTTAGGGGTTTATTGTTGTTTCTTGTTGGGGGTAATGTTTTTTGTTGTTAGGGTGTTAGTGTTCTTTGTGGTTAGGGGCTTAGGGTTGTTTGTTGTTAGGGGTTTAAGGTTGTTTGTTGTTAGGAGATTAGGGTTGTTTGTTGTTACAGAGTTAGGTTAGTTTCTTGTTAGGGGTTTCGTGTTGTTTGTTCTTACGGGGTTAGTGTTTTTTGTTAGGGGTTTAGTGTTGTTTCTTGTTGGGGTTTAGTGGTTTTTGTTGTTAGGGTGTTAGTGTTGTTTGTTGTTAGGGGTTTAGGGTTGTTTGTTGTTAGGGGTTTAAGGTTGTTTGTTGTTAGGAGGTTAGGGTTGTTTGTTGTTACGGGGTTAGATTAGTTTCTTGTTAGGGGTTTAGTGTTGTTTGTTGTTAGGGGGTTAGTGTTTGTTGTTAGGGGTTTAGGGTTGTTTCTTGTTGGGCTTTAGTAGTTTTTGTTGTTAGGGTGTTAGTGTTGTTTGTGATTAGGGGGTTAGTGTTTTTTGTTCTTACGGGGTTAGTGTTGTTTGTGGTTAGGGTGTTAGCGTTGTTTGTGGTTAGGGGGTGAGCGTTGTTTTTTGTTAGGGGGTTAGGATTGTTTGTTGTTAGGGGTTTAGGGTTGTTTGTTGTTAGGGGGTTAAGGTTGTTTGTTGTTAGGAGGTTAGGGTTGTTTGTTGTTACAGGGTTAGGTTAGTTTCTTGTTAGGGGTTTAGTGTTGTTTGTTGTTAGGGGGTTAGTGTTTGTTGTTAGGGGTTTAGTGTTGTTTCTTTTTGGGCTTTAGTGGTTTTTTTTGTTAGGGTGTTAGTGTTGATTGTTGTTAGGGGTTTAGGGTTGTTTGTTGTTAGGGGGTTAAGGTGGTTTGTTGTTAGGAGGTTAGGGTTGTTTGTTGTTACAGGGTTAGGTTAGTTTCTTGTTAGGGGTTTAGTGTTGTTTGTTGTTAGGGGTTAGTGTTTGTTTTTAGGGGTTTAGGGTTGTTTCTTGTTGGGGTTTATTGGTTTTTGTTGTTAGGGTGTTAATTTTTGTTGTTAGGGGTTTAGGGTTGTTTGTTGTTAGGGGTTTAAGGTTGTTTGTTGTTAGGAGGTTAGGGTTGTTTGTTGTTACGGGGTTAGGTTAGTTTCTTGTTAGGGGTTTAGTGTTGTTTGTTGTTAGGGGGTTAGTGTTTGTTGTTAGGGTTTTAGGGTTGTTTCTTGTTGGGGTTTAGTAGTTTTTGTTGTTAGGGTGTTAGTGTTGTTTGTGGTTAGGGGGTTAGTGTTGTTTGTTCTTACGGGGTTAGTGTTGTTTGTGGTTAGGGTGTTAGTGTTGTTTGTGGTTAGGGGGTGAGCTTTGTTGGTTGTTGGGGGTTAGGATTGTTTGTTGTTAGGGGTTTAATGTTGTGTGTTGTTAGGAGGTTAGGGTTGTTTGTTGTTACGGGGTTACATTAGTTTCTTGTTAGGGGTTTAGTGTTGTTTGTTGTTAGGGGTTTAGTGTTTGTTCTTAGGGGTTTAGGGTTGTTTCTTGTTGAGGTTTAGTAGTTTTTGTTGTTAGGGTGTTAGTGTTGTTTGTGGTTTGGGGGTTAGTGTTGTTGTTTGTTAGGGGGTTAGGGTTGTTTGTTGTTAGAAGGTTAGGGTTGTTTGTTGTTAGGGGTTTAGGGTTGTTTGTTGTTAGGGGATTAGGATTGTTTGTTGTTAGGGGTTTAGGGTTGTTTGTTGTTAGGGGTTTAGTGTTGTTTCTTGTTGGGGTTAGTGATTTTTGTTTTTAGGGTGTTAGTGTTGTTTGTTGTTAGGGGTTTAAGGTTGTTTGTTGTTAGGAGGTTAGGGTTGTTTTTTTTTACGGGGTTAGGTAAGTTTTTTGTTAGGGGTTTAGTGTTGTTTGTTGTTAGGGGGTGAGTGTTTGTTGTTAGGGTTTTAGGGTTGTTTCTTGTTGGGTTTAGTAGTTTTTGATGTTAGGGTGCTAGTGTTTTTTGTTGTTAGTGGGTTAGTGTAGTTTGTTCTTACGGGGTTAGTGTTTTTTGTGATTAGGGTGTTAGTGTTGTTTGTGGTCAGGGGGTGTGCGTTGTTGGTTGTTAGGGGGTTAGGTTAGTTTCTTGTTAGGGGTTTAGTGTTGTTTGCTGTTAGGGGGTTAGTGTTTGTTGTTAGGGGTTTAGGGTTGTTTCTTGTTGGGGTTTAGTAGTTTTTGTTGTTAGGGTGTTAGTGTTGTTTGTGGTTAGGGTGTTAGTGTTGTTTGTGGTTAGGGGGTTAGTGTTGTTGTTTGTTAGGGGGTTAAGGTTGTTTGTTGTTAGAAGGTTAGGGTTGTTTGTTGTTAGGGGTTTAGTGTTGTTTGTTGTTAGGGGGTTAGTGTTTGTTGTTAGGGGTTTAGGGTTGTTTCTTGTTGGGGTATAGTAGTTTTTGTTGTTAGGGTGTTAGTGTTGTTTGTGGTTAGGGGGTTAGTGTTGTTTGTTCTTACGGGGTTAGTGTTGTTTGTGGTTAGGGTGTTAGTGTAGTTTGTGGTTAGGGGGTGAGAGTTGTTGGTTGTTAGGGGGTTAGGATTGTTTGTTGTTAGGGGTTTAGGGTTGTTTGTTGTTAGGGGGTTAAGTTTGTTTGTTGTTAGGAGGTTAGGGTTGTTTGTTGTTACAGGGTAAGGTTAGTTTCTTGTTAGGGGTTTAGTGTTGTTTGTTGTTAGGGGGTTAGTGTTTGTTGTTAGGGGTTTAGGGTTGTTTCTTGTTGGGGTTCAGTGTTGTTTGTTGTTAGGGTGTTAGTGTTGTTTGTTGTTAGGGGTTTAGGGTTGTTTGTTGTTAGGGGTTTAAGGTTGTTTGTTGTTAGGAGGTTACGGTTGTTTGTTGTTACGGGGTTAGGTTAGTTTCTTGATAGGGGTTTAGTGTTGTTTGTTGTTAGGGGGTTAGTGTTTGTTGTTAGGGGTTTAGGGTTGTTTCTTTTTCGGGTTTAGTAGTATTTGTTGCTAGGGTGTTAGTGTTGTTTGTGGTTAGGGAGTTAGTGTTGTTGTTTGTTAGGGGGTTAGGGTTGTTTGTTGTTAGGAGGTTAGTGTTGTTTGTTGTTAGGGGTTTAGGGTTGTTTGTTGTTAGGGGTTTAAGGTTGTTTGTTGTTAGGAGGTTAGGGTTGTTTGTTGTTATGGGGTTAGGTTAGTTTCTTGTTAGGGGTTTAGTGTTGTTTGTTGTTAGGGGGTTAGTGTTTGTTGTTAGGGGTTTAGGGTTGTTTCTTGTTGGGTTTAGTGGTTTTTGTTGTTAGGGTGTTAGTGTTGTTTGTTGTTAGGGGGTTAGTGTTGTTTCTTCTTACTGGGTTAGTGTTGTTTGTGGTTAGGGTGTTAGTGTTGTTTGTCGTTAGGAGGTGTGCGTTGTTGGTTGTTAGGGGGTTAAGGTTGTTTGTTGTTAGGAGGTTAGGGTTGTTTGTTGTTACGGGGTTAGGTTAGTTTCTTGTTAGGAGTTTAGTGTTGTTTGTTGTTAGGGGGTTAGTGTTTGTTGTTAGGGGTTTAGGTTTGCTTCTTGTTGGGGTTTAGTAGTTTTTGTTGTTCGGGTGTTAGTGTTGTTTGTGGTTAGGGGGTTAGTGTTGTTGTTTGTTAGGTGGTTAGGGTTGTTTGTTGTTAGGAGGTTAGGGTTGTTTGTTGTTACAGGGTTAGGTTAGTTTCTTGTTAGGGGTTTAGTGTTGTTTCTTGTTGGGGTTTAGTGGTTTTTGTTGTTAGGGGTTTAGGGTTGTTTGTTGTTAGGGGTTTAGTGTTGTTTGTTGTTAGGGGGTTAGTGTTGTTCCTAGTTGGGGTTTAGTAGTGTTTGTTGTTAGGGTGTTAGTGTTGTCCGTTTTTCGGGGTTAGTGTTGTTGTTGTTAGGGGGTTAGTGTTGTTTGTTGTTAGGGGTTTAGTGTTGTTTCTTGTTGGGGTTTAGTGTTTTTTGTTGTTAGGGTGTTAGTGTTGTTTGTTGTTAGGGGTTTAGGGTTGTTTGTTGTTAGGGGTTTAAGGTTGTTTGTTGTTAGGAGGTTAGGGTTGTTTGTTGTTACGGGGTTAGGTTAGTTTCTTGTTAGGGGTTTAGTGTTGTTTGTTGTTAGGGGGTTAGTGTTTGTTGTTAGGGGTTTAGGATTGTTTCTTGTTGGGGTTTAGTAGTTTTTGTTGTTAGGGTGTTAGTGTTGTTTGTTGTTAGGGGGTTAGTGTTGTTTGTTCTTACGGGGTTAGTGTTGATTGTGGTTAGGGTGTTAGTGCTGTTTGCAGTTACGGGGTCAGCGTTGTTGGTTGTTAGGGGGTTAGGATTGTTTGTTGTTAGGGGTTTAAGGTTGTTTGTTGTTAGGGGGTTAAGGTTGTTTGTTGTTAGGAGGTTAGGGTTGTTTGTTCTTACAGAGTTAGGTAAGTTCCTTGTTAGGGGTTTAGTGTTGTTTGTTGGTTGGGGGTTAGTGTTTGTTGTTAGGGGTTTAGTGTTGTTTCCTGTTGGGGTTTAGTGGTTTTTGTTGTTAGGGTGTTAGTGTTGTTTGTTGTTAGGGGTTTAGGGTTGTTTGTTGTTAGGGGTTTAAGGTTGTTTGTTGTTAGGGGGTTAAGGTTGTTTGTTGTTAGGAGGTTAGGGTTGTTTGTTCTTACAGGGTTAGGTAAGTTCCTTGTTAGGGGTTTAGTGTTGTTTGTTGGTAGGGGGTTAGTGTTTGTTGTTAGGGGTTTAGGGTTGTTTCTTGTTGGGGTTTAGTAGTTTTTGTTGTTAGGGTGTTAGTGTTGTTTGTTGTTAGGGGGTTAGTGTTGTTTGTTCTTACGGGGTTAGTGTTGTTTGTGGTTAGGGGGTGAGCGTTGTTGGTTGTTAGGGTTTTAGGATTGTTTGTTGTTAGGGTTTTAAGGTTGTTTGTTGTTAGGGGGTAAAGGTTGTTTGTTGTTAGGAGGTTAGGGTTGTTTGTTGTTACAAGGTTAGGTTAGTTTCTTGTTAGGGGTTTAGTGTTGTTTGTTGTTAGGGGTTTAGTGTTTGTTGTTAGGGGTTTAGTGTTGTTTCTTGTTGGGTTTTAGTGGTTTTTGTTGTTAGGGTGTTAGTGTTGTTTGTTGTTAGGGGTTTATGGTTGTTTGTTGATAGGGGTTTAAGTTTGTTTGTTGTTAGGAGGTTAGGGTTGTTTGTTGTTACGGAGTTAGGTTAGTTTCTTTTTAGGGGTTTAGTGTTGTTTGTTGTTAGGGGGTTAGTGTTTGTTGTTAGGGGTTTAGGGTTGTTTCTTGTTCGGGTTTAGTAGTTTTTGTTGTTAGGGTGTTAGTGTTGTTTGTGGATAGGGGCTTAGTGTTGTTTGTTCTTACGGGGTTAGTGTTGTGTGTGGTTAGGGTGTTAGTGTTGTTTGTGGTTAGGGGTTGTGCGTTGTTGGTTGTTAGGGGGTTAGGATTGTTTGTTGTTAGGGGTTTAGGGTTGTTTGTTGTTAGGGGGTTAAGGTTTTTTGTTGTTAGGAGGTTAGGGTTGTTTGTTGTTACAGGGTTAGGTTAGTTTCTTGTTAGGGGTTTAGTGTTGTTTGTTGTTAGGGGTTAATGTTTGTTGTTAGGGGTTTAGTGTTGTTTCTTGTTGGGGTTTAGTGGTTTTTGTTGTTAGGGTGTTAGTGTTGATTGTTGTTAGGGGTTTAGGGTTGTTTGTTGTTAGGGGTTTAAGGTTGTTTGTTGTTAGGAGGTTAGGGTTGTTTGTTGTTACGGGGTTAGGTTAGTTTCTTGTTAGGGGTTTAGTGTTTGTTGTTAGGGGGTTAGTGTTTGTTGTTAGGGGTTTAGGATTGTTTCTTGTTGGGGTTTAGTAGTTTTTGTTGTTAAGGTGTTAGTGTTGTTTGTTGTTAGGGGGTTAGTGTTGTTTGTTCTTACGGGGTTAGTGTTGATTGTCGTTAGGGTGTTAGTGCTGTTTGCAGTTAGGGGGTCAGCGTTGTTGGTTGTTAGGGGGTTAGGATTGTTTGTTGTTAGGGGTTTAAGGTTGTTTGTTGTTAGGGGGTTAAGGTTGTTTGTTGTTAGGAGGTTAGGGTTGTTTGTTCTTACAGGGTTAGGTAAGTTCCTTGTTAGGGGTTTAGTGTTGTTTGTTGGTAGGGGGTTAGTGTTTGTTGTTAGGGGTTTAGGGTTGTTTCTTGTTGGGGTTTAGTAGTTTTTGTTGTTAGGGTGTTAGTGTTGTTTGTTTTTAGGGGGTTAGTGTTGTTTGTTCTTACGGGGTTAGTGTTGTTTGTGGTTAGGGGGTGAGCGTTGTTGGTTGTTAGGGTGTTAGGATTGTTTGTTGTTAGGGTTTTAAGGTTGTTTGTTGTTAGGGGGTAAAGGTTGTTTGTTTTTAGGAGGTTAGGGTTGTTTGTTGTTACAGGGTTAGGTTAGTTTCTTGTTAGGGGTTTAGTGTTGTTTGTTGTTAGGGGTTTAGTGTTTGTTGTTAGGGGTTTAGTGTTGTTTCTTGTTGGGTTTTAGTGGTTTTTGTTGTTAGGGTGTTAGTGTTGTTTGTTGTTAGGGGTTTATGGTTGTTTGTTGATAGGGGTTTAAGTTTGTTTGTTGTTAGGAGGTTAGGGTTGTTTGTTGTTACGGGGTTAGGTTAGTTTCTTTTTAGGGGTTTAGTGTTGTTTGTTGTTAGGGGGTTAGTGTTTGTTGTTAGGGGTTTAGGGTTGTTTCTTGTTGGGGTTTAGTAGTTTTTGTTGTTAGGGTGTTAGTGTTGTTTGTGGTTAGGGGCTTAGTGTTGTTTGTTCTTACGGGGTTAGTGTTGTTTGTGGTTAGGGTGTTTGTGTTGTTTGTGGTTAGGGGGTGTGCGTTGTTGGTTGTTAGGGGGTTAGGATTGTTTGTTGTTAGGGGTTTAGGGTTGTTTGTTGTTAGGGGGTTAAGGTTGTTTGTTGTTAGGAGGTTAGGTTTGTTTGTTGTTACAGGGTTATTTTAGTTTCTTGTTAGGGGTTTAGTGTTGTTTGTTGTTAGGGGTTAGTGTTTGTTGTTAGGGGTTTAGTGTTGTTTCTTGTTGGGGTTTACTGGTTTTTGTTGTTAGGGTGTTAATGTTTGTTGTTAGGGGTTTAGGGTTGTTTGTTGTTAGGGGTTTAAGATTGTTTGTTGTTAGGAGGTTAGGGTTGTTTGTTGTTACGGGGTTAGGTTAGTTTCTTGTTAGGGGTTTAGTGTTGTTTGTTGTTAGGGGGTTAGTGTTTGTTGTTAGGGGTTTAGGGTTGTTTCTTGTTGGGGTTTAGTAGTTTTTGTTGTTAGGGTGTTAGTGTTGTTTGTTGTTAGGGGGTTAGTGTTGTTTGTTCTTACGGGGTTAGTGTTGTTTGTGGTTAGGGTGTTAGGTTGTTTGTGGTTAGGGGGTGAGCTTTGTTGGTTGTTGGGAGTTAGGATTGTTTGTTGTTAGGGGTTTAAGGTTGTGTGTTGTTAGGAGGTTAGGGTTGTTTGTTGTTACGGGGTTATAATTAGTTTCTTGTTAGGGGTTTAGTGTTGTTTGTTGTTAGGGGGTTAGTGTTTGTTGTTAGGGGTTTAGTGTTGTTTCTTGTTGGGGTTTAGTGGTTTTTGTTGTTAGGGTGTTAGTGTTGATTGTTGTTAGGGGTTTAGGGTTGTTTGTTGTTAGGGGTTTAAGGTTGTTTGTTGTTAGGAGGTTAGGGTTGTTTGTTGTTACGGGGTTAGGTTAGTTTCTTGTTAGGGGTTT
Source organism: Loxodonta africana (assembly GCF_030014295.1). Classification (NCBI taxonomy): domain Eukaryota; kingdom Metazoa; phylum Chordata; class Mammalia; order Proboscidea; family Elephantidae; genus Loxodonta; species Loxodonta africana. The sequence continues at coordinate 130,755 of NW_026974835.1, read as the reverse complement.
AGTGTTCTTTGTTGTTAGGGGGTTAGTGTTTGTTGTTAGGGGTTTAGGATTGTTTCTTGTTGGGGTTTAGTAGTTTTTGTTGTTAGGGTGTTAGTGTTGTTTGTTGTTAGGGGGTTAGTGTTGTTTGTTCTTACGGGGTTAGTGTTGATTGTGGTTAGGGTGTTAGTGCTGTTTGCAGTTAAGGGGTCAGCGTTGTTGGTTGTTAGGGGGTTAGGATTGTTTGTTGTTAGGGGTTTAAGGTTGTTTGTTGTTAAGGGGTTAAGGTTGTTTGTTGTTAGGAGGTTAGGGTTGTTTGTTCTTACAGGGTTAGGTAAGTTCCTTGTTAGGGGTTTAGTGTTGTTTGTTGGTAGGGGGTTAGTGTTTGTTGTTAGGGGTTTAGGGTTGTTTCTTGTTGGGGTTTAGTAGTTTTTGTTGTTAGGGTGTTAGTGTTGTTTGTTGTTAGGGGGTTAGTGTTGTTTGTTCTTACAGGGTTAGTGTTGTTTGTGGTTAGGGGGTGAGCGTTGTTGGTTGTTAGGGTGTTAGGATTGTTTTTTGTTAGGGTTTTAAGGTTATTTGTTGTTAGGGGGTAAAGGTTGTTTGTTGTTAGGAGGTTAGGGTTGTTTGTTGTTACAGGGTTAGGTTAGTTTCTTGTTAGGGGTTTAGTGTTGTTTGTTGTTAGGGGTTTAGTGTTTGTTGTTAGGGGTTTAGTGTTGTTTCTTGTTGGGTTTTAGTGGTTTTTGTTGTTAGGGTGTTAGTGTTGTTTGTTCTTAGGGGTTTATGGTTGTTTGTTGATAGGGGTTTAAGTTTGTTTGTTGTTAGGAGGTTAGGGTTGTTTGTTGTTACGGGGTTAGGTTAGTTTCTTTTTAGGGGTTTAGTGTTGTTTGTTGTTAGGGGGTTAGTGTTTTTTGTTAGGGGTTTAGTGTTGTTTCTTGTTGGGGTTTAGTGGTTTTTGTTGTTAGGGTGTTAGTGTTGTTTGTTGTTAGGGGTTTAGTGTTGTTTGTTGTTAGGGGTTTAAGGTTGTTTGTTGTTAGGAGGTTAGGGTTGTTTGTTGTTACGGGGTTAGGTTAGTTTCTTGTTAGGGGTTTAGTGTTGTTTGTTGTTAGGGGGTTAGTGTTTGTTGTTAGGGGTTTAGGGTTGTTTCTTGTTGGGCTTTAGTAGTTTTTGTTGTTAGGGTGTTAGTGTTGTTTGTGATTAGGGGGTTAGTGTTGTTTGTTCTTACGGGGTTAGTGTTGTTTGTGGTTAGGGTGTTAGCGTTGTTTGTGGTTAGGGGGTGAGCGTTGTTTTTTGTTAGGGGGTTAGGATTTTTTGTTGTTAGGGGTTTAGGGTTGTTTGTTGTTAGGGGGTTAAAGTTGTTTGTTGTTAGGAGGTTAGGGTTGTTTGTTGTTACAGGGTTAGGTTAGTTTCTTGTTAGGGCTTTAGTGTTGTTTGTTGTTAGGGGGTTAGTGTTTGTTGTTAGGGGTTTAGTGTTGTTTCTTTTTGGGCTTTAGCGGTTTTTTTTGTTAGGGTGTTAGTGTTGATTGTTGTTAGGGGTTTAGGGTTGTTTCTTGTTGGGGTTTAGTAGTTTTTGTTGTTATGGTGTTAGTGTTGTTTGTTGTTAGGGGGTTAGTGTTGTTGTTTGTTAGGGGGTTAGGGTTGTTTGTTGTTAGGAGGTTAGGGTTGTTTGTTGTTACAGGGTTAGGTTAGTTTCTTGTTAGGGGTTTAGTGTTTTTTGTTGTTAGGAGGTTAGTGTTTGTTGTTAGGGGTTCAGTGTTGTTTCTTGTTGGGGTTTATTGGTTTTTGCTGTTATGGTGTTAGGTCTGTTTGTTGTTAGGGTGTGAGAGTTGTTTGTTGTTTGGGGTTTCTGTTGTGCTTTAGGGGGTTAGTTTTGTTTGTTGTTAGTGGGTTAGTGTTGTTTGTAGTTAGGGGATTAGGGTTGTTTTTAGAGGGTTATTGTTGTTTGTTGTTGGGGCTTAGTGTTGTTTGTTTTTAGTGGGTTAGGGATCTTTGTTGTTAGGGTGTTAGTGTTGTTTGTTGTTAGGTGTTTAGGGTTGTTTCTTGTTGGGGTTTAGTGGGTTTTGTTCTTAGGGTGTTAGTGTTTTTACTTAGGGGGTTAGTGCTGTTGGTTGTTAGGGGGTAAGTGTTGTTTGTTGCTAGCGGTTTAGGGTTGTTTGTTGTTAGTGGGTTAGTGTTGCTTGTTGTTAGGGGTTCCGAGTTTATTGTTGTTAGGGGGTTAGTGTTTGTTGTTAGGGGTTTAGGGTTGTTTCTTGTTGGGGTTTAGTAGTTTTTGTTGTTAGGGTGTTAGTGTTGTTTGTTGTTAGGGGTTTAGGGTTGTTTGTTGTTAGTGGTTTAAGGTTGTTATTAGGAGTTTAGGGTTGTTTGTTGTTACGGGGTTAGGTTAGTTTCTTGTTAGGGGTTTAGTGTTGTTTGTTGTTAGGGTGTTAGTGTTTGTTGTTAGGGGTTTAGTGTTGTTTCTTGTTGGGGTTTAATGGTTTTTGTTGTTAGGGTGTTAGTGTTGTTTGTTGTTAGGGGTTTAGGTTTGTTTGTTGTTAGGGGTTTAAGGTTGTTTGCTGTTAGGAGGTTAGGGTTGTTTGTTGTTACGGGGTTAGGTTAGTTTCTTGTTAGGGGTTTAGTGTTGTTTGTTGTTAGGGGGTTAGTGTTTGTTGTTAGGGGTTTAGGGTTGTTTCTTGTTGGGGTTTAGTAGTTTTTCTTGTTAGGGTGTTAGTGTTGTTTGTGGTTAGGGGGTTAGTGTTGTTTGTTGGGGGTTAGGGTTGTTTGTTGTTAGAAGGTTAGGGTTGTTTGTTGTTAGGGGTTTAGGGTTGTTTGTTGTTAGGGGGTTAGGGTTGTTTGTTGTTAGGGGTTTAGAGTAGTTTATTTTTAGGGGGTTAGTGTTGTTTGTTGTTAGGTTGTTAGGACTGTTGTTAGGGGGTTATTGGTGTTTGTTGTTAGGGGGTTAGTGTTTTTTGTTGTTAGGGGGTTAGTGTCGTTTCTTGTTAGAGAGTTAGGGTTCTTTGTTGTTAGGGGCTTAGGGTTGTTTGATGTTAGTGGGTTAGAGTAGTTTGTTGTTGGGGGTTAGGGTTGTTTGTTGTTAGGTGGTTAGGGTTGTTGTTAGGTGGTTAGTGTTGTTTCTCTTTAGGGGTTTCGAGTTGTTTCTTTTTGTGGTTTAGTGGTTTTTGTTGTTAGGGTGTTAGTGTTGTTTGTAGTTAGGGGGTTAGTGTTGTTTGTATTTAGGGGTTTAGGGTTGTTTCTTGTTGGGGTTTAGTAGTTTTTGTTGTTAGGGTGTTAGTGTTGTTTGTGGTTAGGGGGTTAGTGTTGTTGTTTGTTAGGGGGTTAGGGTTGTTTGTTGTTAGGAGGTTAGGGTTGTTTGTTTTTACAGGGTTAGGTTAGTTTCTTGTTAGGGGTTTAGTGTTGTTTGTTGTTAGGGGGTTAGTGTTTGTTGTTAGGGGTTTAGTGTTGTTTCTTGTTGGGGTTTAGTGGTTTTTGTTTTTAGGGTGTTAGTGTTGTTTGTTGTTAGGGGTTTAGCGTTGTTTGTTGTTAGGGGTTTAAGGTTGTTTGTTGTTAGGAGGTTAGGGTTGTTTTTTTTTACTGGGTTAGGTAAGTTTTTTGTTTGGGGTTTAGTGTTGTTTGTTGTTAGGGGGTGAGTGTTTGTTGTTAGGGTTTTAGGGTTGTTTCTTGTTGGGTTTAGTAGTTTTTGATGTTAGGGTGTTAGTGTTGTTTGTTGTTAGTGGGTTAGTGTAGTTTGTTCTTACGGGGTTAGTGTTTTTTGTGGTTAGGGTGTTAGTGTTGTTTGTGGTCAGGGGGTGTGCGTTGTTGGTTGTTAGGGGGTTAGGTTAGTTTCCTGTTAGGGGTTTAGTGTTGTTTGTTGTTAGGGGGTTAGTGTTTGTTGTTAGGGGTTTAGGGTTGTTTCTTGTTGGGGTTTAGTAGTTTTTGTTGTTAGGGTGTTAGTGTTGTTTGTGGTTAGGGTGTTAGTGTTGTTTGTGGTTAGGGGGTTAGTGTTGTTGTTTGTTAGGGGGTTAGGGTTGTTTGTTGTTAGAAGGTTAGGGTTGTTTGTTGTTAGGGGTTTAGGGTTGTTTGTTGTTAGGAGGTTAGGGTTGTTTGTTGTTACGGGTTTAGGTTAGTTTCTTGTTAGGGGTTTAGTGTTTTTTGTTGTTAGGGGGTTAGTGTTTGTTGTTAGGGGTTTAAGGTTGTTTCTTGTTGGGGTATAGTAGTTTTTGTCGTTAGGGTGTTAGTGTTGTTTGTGGTTAGGGGGTTAGTGTTGTTTGTTCTTACGGGGTTAGTGTTGTTTGTGGTTAGGGTGTTAGTGTAGTTTGTGGTTAGGGGGTGAGAGTTGTTGGTTGTTAGGGGGTTAGGATTGTTTGTTGTTAGGGGTTTAGGGTTGTGTGTTGTTAGGGGGTTAAGGTTGTTTGTTGTTAGGAGGTTAGGGTTGTTTGCTGTTACAGGGTAAGTTTAGTTTCTTGTTAGGGGTTTAGTGTTGTTTGTTGTTAGGGAGTTAGTGTTTGTTGTTAGGGGTTTAGGGTTGTTTCTTGTTGGGGTTCAGTGTTGTTTGTTGTTAGGGTGTTAGTGTTGTTTGTTGTTAGGGGTTTAGGGTTGTTTGTTGTTAGGGGTTTAAGGTTGTTTGTTGTTAGGAGGTTAGGGTTGTTTGTTGTTATGGGGTTAGGTTAGTTTCTTGTTAGGGGTTTAGTGTTGTTTGTTGTTAGGGGGTTAGTGTTTGTTGTTAGGGGTTTAGGGTTGTTTCTTGTTGGGTTTAGTGGTTTTTGTTGTTAGGGTGTTAGTGTTGTTTGTTGTTAGGGGGTTAGTGTTGTTTCTTCTTACTGGGTTAGTGTTGTTTGTGGTTAGGGAGTTAGTGTTGTTTGTCGTTAGGAGGTGTGCGTTGTTGGTTGTTAGGGGGTTAAGGTTGTTTGTTGTTAGGAGGTTAGGGTTGTTTGTTGTTGCGGGGTTAGGTTAGTTTCTTGTTAGCGGTTTAGTGTTGTTTGTTGTTAGGGGGTTAGTGTTTGTTGTCAGGGGTTTAGGTTTGCTTCTTGTTGGGGTTTAGTAGTTTTTGTTGTTCGGGTGTTAGTGTTGTTTGTGGTTAGGGGGTTAGTGTTGTTGTTTGTTAGGTGGTTAGGGTTGTTTGTTGTTAGGAGGTTAGGGTTGTTTGTTGTTACAGGGTTAGGTTAGTTTCTTGTTAGGGGTTTAGTGTTGTTTCTTGTTGGGGTTTAGTGGTTTTTGTTGTTATGGGTTTAGGGTTGTTTGTTGTTAGGGGTTTAGTGTTGTTTGTTGTTAGGGGGTTAGTGTTGTTCCTAGTTGGGGTTTAGTAGTGTTTGTTGTTAGGGTGTTAGTGTTGTCCGTTTTTCGGGGTTAGTGTTGTTGTTGTTAGGGGGTTAGTGTTGTTTGTTGTTAGGGTGTTAGTGTTGTTTGTGGTTAGAGGGTTAGTGTTGTTGTTTGTTAGGGGGTTAGGGTTGTTTGTTGTTAGAAGGTTAGGGTTGTTTGTTGTTTGGGTTTTAGGGTTCTTTGTTGATAGGGGGTTAGGTTTGTTTGTTGTTAGGGGTTTAGAGTAGTTTATTTTTAGGGGGTTAGTGTTGTTTGTTGTTAGGTTGTTAGGATTGTTGTTAGGGGGTTAGTGGTGTTTGTTATTAGGGGGTTAGTGTTTTTTGTTGTTAGGGGGTTAGGGTTTTTTCTTGTTAGAGAGTTAGGATTCTTTGTTGTTAGGGGCGTAGGGTTGTTTGTTGTTAGTGGGTTAGAGTAGTTTGTTGTTGGGGTTAGGGTTGTTTGTTGTTAGGGGGTTAGGGTTGTTGTTAGGTGGTTAGTGTTGTTTCTATTTAGGGGTTTCGGGTTGTTTCCTGTTGAGGTTTAGTGGTTTTTGTTGTTAGGGTGTTAGTGTTGTTTGTGGTTAGGGGGTTAGTGTTGTTTGTATTTGGGGGTTTAGGGTTGTTTCTTCTTGGGCTTTAGTGGTTTTTGTTGTTAGGGTGTTAGTGTTGTTTGTTGTTAGGGGGTTAGTGTTGTTTGTTCTTCCGGGGTTAGTGTTGTTTGTGGTTAGGGTGTTAGTGTTGTTTGTGGTTAGGGGGTGAGCGTTGTTGGTTGTTGGGGGTTAGGATTGTTTGTTGTTAGGGGTTTAGGGTTGTTTGTTGTTAGGGGGTTAAGGTTGTTTGTTGTTAGGAGGTTAGGGTTGTTTGTTGTTACTGGGTTAGGTTAGTTTCTTGTTAGGGATTTAGTGTTGTTTGTTGTTAGGGGGTTAGTATTTGTTGTTAGGGGTTTAGGGTTGTTTCTTGTTGGGGTTTAGTAGTTTTCGTTGTTAGGGTGTTAGTGTTGTTTGTGGTTAGGGGGTTATTGTTGTTTGTTCTTACGGGGTTAGTGTTGTTTGTGGTTAGGGGTGAGCGTTGTTGGTTGTTAGGGGGTTAGGATTGTTTGTTGTTAGGGGTTTAGGGTTGTTTGTTGTTAGGGGGTTAGTGTTTGTTGTTAGGGGTTTAGTGTTGTTTCTTGTTGGGGTTTAGTGGTTTTTGCTGTTAGGGTGTTAGTGTTGTTTGTTGTTAGGGGTTTAGGGTTGTTTGTTTTTAGGGGTTTAAGGTTGTTTGTTGTTAGGAGGTTAGTGTTGTTTGTTGTTACGGGGTTAGGTTAGTTTCTTGTTAGGGGTTTAGTGTTGTTTGTTGTTAGGGAGTTAGTGTTTGTTGTTAGGGGTTTAGGGTTGTTTCTTGTTGGGGTTTAGTAGTTTTTGTTGTTAAAGTGTTAGTGTTGTTTGTGGTTGGGGGTTAGTGTTGTTGTTTGTTAGGGGGTTAGGGATGTTTGTTGTTAGAAAGTTAGGGTTGTTTGTTGTTAGGGGTTTAGAGTAGTTTATTTTTAGGGGGTTAGTGTTCTTTTTTGTTAGGTTGTTAGGATTGTTGTTAGGGGGTTAGTGGTGTTTGTTGTTAGGGGGTTAGTGTTGTTTGTATTTAGGGGTTTAGGGTTGTTTCTTGTTGGGCTTCAGTGCTTTTTGTTGTTAGGGTGTTAGTGTTGTTTGTGGTTAGGGTGTTAGTTTTGTTTGTGGTTAGGGGGTGAGCGTTGTTGGTTGTTAGGGGGTTAGGATTGTTTGTTGTTAGGGGGGTAAGTTTGTTTGTTGTTAGGAGGGTAGGGCTGTTTGTTGTTACAGGGTTAGGTTAGTTTCTTGTTAGGGGTTTAGTGTTGTTTGTTGTTAGGGGGTTAGTGTTTGTTGTTAGGGGTTTAGTGTTGTTTCTTGTTGGGGTTTAGTGGTTTTTGCTGTTGGGTGTTAGTGTTGTTTGTTGTTAGGGGTTTAGGGTTGTTTGTTGTTAGGGGTTTAAGGTTGTTTGTTGTTAGGAGGTTAGGGTTGTTTGTTGTTACAGGGTTAGGTTAGTTTCTTGTTAGTGGTTTAGTGTTGTTTGTTGTTAGGGGGTTAGTGTTTGTTGTTAGGGGTTTAGGGTTGTTTCTTGTTGGGGTTTAGTAGTTTTTGTTGTTAGGGTGTTAGTGTTGTTTGTGGTTAGGGGGTTAGTGTTGTTGTTTGTTAGGGGGTTACGGTTGTTTGTTGTTACGAGGTTAGGGTTGTTTGTTCTTACAGGGTTAGGTTAGTTTCTTGTTAGGGGTTTAGTGTTGTTTGTTGTTAGGGGGTTAGTGTTTGTTGTTAGGGGTTTAGTGTTGTTTCTTGTTGGAATTTAGTGGTTTTTGTTGTTAGGGTGTTAGTGTTGTTTGTTGTTAGGGGTTTAGGGTTGTTTGTTGTTAGGGGTTTAAGGTTGTTTGTATTTAGGAGGTTAGGGTTGTTTGTTGTTACGGGGTTAGGTTAGTTTCTTGTTAGGGGTTTAGTGTTGTTTGTTGTTAGGGGGTTAGTGTTTGTTGTTAGGGGTTTAGGGTTGTTTCTTGTTGGGGTTTAGTAGTTTTTGTTGTTAGGGTGTTAGTGTTGTTTGTTGTTAGGGGGTTAGTGTAGTTTGTTCTTACGGGGTTAGTGTTGTTTGTGGTTAGGGTGTTAGTTCTGTTTGTGGTTAGGGGGTGAGCGTTGTTGGTTGTAAAGGGGTTAGGATTGTTTGTTGTTAGGGATTTAGGGTTGTTTGCTGTTAGCGGGTTAAGGTTGTTTGTTGTTAGGAGGTTAGGGTTGTTTGTTGTTACAGGGTTAGTTTAGTTTCTTGTTAGGAGTTTAGTGTTGTTTGTTTTTAGGGGGTTAGTGTTTGTTGTTAGGGGTTTAGTGGTCTTTCTTGTTGGGGTTTAGTGGTTTTTGTTGTTAGGGTGTTAGTGTTGTTTGTTGTTAGGGGTTTAGGGTTGTTTGTTGTTAGGGGTTTAAGGTTGTTTGTTGTTAGGAGGTTAGGGTTGTTTGTTGTTACGGGGTTAGGTTAGTTTCTTGTTAGGGGTTTAGTGTTGTTTGTTGTTAGGGGGTTAGTGTTTGTTGTTAGGGGTTTACGGTTGTTTCTTGTTGGGGTTTAGTAGTTTTTGTTGTTAGGGTGTTGGTGGTGTTTGTTTTTAGGGGGTTAGTGTTGTTTGTATTTAGGGATTTAGGGTTGTTTCTTGTTGGGCTTTAGTGGTTTTTGTTGTTAGGGTGTTAGTGTTGTTTGCTGTTCGCGGGTTAGTGTTGTTTGTTGTTACGGCGTTAGGATTGTTTGTTGTTAGGGTGTTAGTGTTCTTTGATGTTAGGGGTTTAGGGTTGTTTGTTGTTAGGGGGTTAGTGTTGTTTGTTGTTAGGGTGTGAGAGTTGTTTGCTGTTTGGGGTTTGTGTTGTTTTTCAGGGGGTTAGTTTTGTTTGTTGTTAGTGGGTTAGTGTTGTTTGTAGTTAGGGGATTAGGGTTGTTGTTAGAGGGTTAGTGTTGTTTGTTGTTGGGGCTTAGTGTTGTTTGTTTTTAGGGGGTTAGGGATCTTTGTTGTTAGGGTGTTAGTGTTGTTTGTTGTTAGGGTGTTAGTGTTTTTGCTTAGGGGTTAGTGCTGTTGGTTGTTAGGTGGTAAGGGTTGTTTGTTGTTAGGGGTTTAGGGTTGTTTGTTGTTAGTGGGTTAGTGTTGCTTGTTGTTAGGGGTTCCGAGTTTTTTGTTGTTGGGGGTTAGAGTTGTTAGTTCTTAGAGGATTTGGGTTATTTCTTGTTGGGGGTTAGTGTTGTTTGTTTTTAGGGGATAAGTGTTGGTTGTTGTTAGGGGGTTAGTTTTTTTTGTTTTTACTGGGTTAGTCCTGTTGGTGGTTAGGGGGTTAGTGTTGTTGGTTGTTTAGGGGGTTAAGGTTGTTTGTTGTTAGGACGTTAGGGTTGTTTGTTGTTACAGGGTTAGGTTAGTTTCTTGTTAGGGGTTTAGTGTTGTTTGTTGTTAGGGGGTTAGTGTTGTTTGTTCTTACGGGGTTAGTGTTGTTTGTGGTTAGGGTGTTAGTGTTGTTTGTGGTTAGGGGGTGAGAGTTGTTGGTTGTTACCGGGTTAGGATTGTTTGTTGTTAGGGGTTTAGGGTTGTTTCTTGTTAGGGGGTTAAGGTTGTTTGTTGTTAGGAGGTTAGGGCTGTTTGTTGTTACAGGGTTAGGTTAGTTTCTTGTTAGGGGTTTAGTGTTTTTTGTTGTTAGGGGGCTAGTGTTTGTTGTTAGGGGTTTAGTGTTGTTTCTTGTTGGGGTTTAGTGGTTTTTGCTGTTAGGGTGTTAGTGTTGTTTGTTGTTAGGGGTTTAGGGTTGTTTGTTGTTAGGGGTTTAAGGTTGTTTGTTGTTAGGAGGTTAGGGTTGTTTGTTGTTACGGGGTTAGGTTAGTTTCTTGTTAGGGGTTTAGTGTTGTTTGTTGTTAGGGGGTTAGTGTTTGTTGTTAGGGGTTTAGGGTTGTTTCTTGTTGGGGTTTAGTAGTTTTTGTTGTTAGGGTGTTAGTGTTGTTTGTTCTTAGGGGGTTAGTGTTGTTATTTGTTAGGGGGTTAGGATTGTTTGTTGTTAGGAGGTTAGTGTTCTTTGTTGTTACAGGGTTAGGTTAGTTTCTTGTTAGGGGTTTAGTGTTGTTTGTTGTTAGGGGGTTAGTGTTTGTTGTTAGGGGTTTAGTGTTGTTTCTTGTTGGGGTTTAGTGGTTTTTGTTGTTAGGGTGTTAGTGTTGTTTGTTGTTAGGGTTTAGGGTTGTTTGTTTTTAGGGGTTTAAGGTTGTTTGCTGTTAGGAGGTTAGGGTTGTTTGTTGTTACGGGGTTAGGTTAGTTTCTTGTTAGGGGTTTAGTGTTGCTTGTTGTTAGGGGGTTAGTGTTTGTTGTTAGGGGTTTAGGGTTGTTTCTTGTTGGGGTTTAGTAGTTCTTGTTGTTAGGGTGTTAGTGTTGTTTGTTGTTAGGGGGTTAGTGTTGTTTGTTCTTACGGGGTTAGTGTTCTTTGTGGTTAGGGTGTTAGCGTTGTTTGTGGTTAGGGGGTGAGCGTTGTTGGTTGTTAGACGGTTAGGATTGTTTGTTGTTAGGGGGTTAAGGTTGTTTGTTGTTAGGAGGTTAGGGTTGTTTTTTGTTACAGGGTCAGGTTAGTTTCTTGTTAAGGGTTTAGTGTTATTTGTTGTTATGGGGTTAGTGTTTGTTGTTAGGGGTTTAGTGTTGTTTCTTGTTGGGGTTTAGTGTTTTTTGTTGTTAGGGTGTTAGTGTTGTTTGTTGTTAGGTGTTTAGTGTTGTTTGTTGTTAGGGGTTTAAGGTTGTTTGTTGTTAGGAGGTTAGGGTTGTTTGTTGTTACGGGGTTAGGTTAGTTTCTTCTTAGGGGTTTAGTGTTGTTTGTTGTTAGGGGGTTAGTGTTTGTTGTTAGATGTTTAGGGTTGTTTCTTTTTGGGGTTTAGTAGTTTTTGTTGTTAGGGTGTTAGTGTTGTTTGTGGTTAGGGGGTTAGTGTTGTTTGTTCTTACGGGGTTAGTGTTGTTTGTGGTTAGGGTGTTAGTGTTGTTTGTGGTTAGGGGGTGAGAGTTGTTGGTTGTTAGGGGGTTAGGATTGTTTGTTGTTAGGGGTTTAGGGTTGTTTGTTGTTAGGGGGTTAAGGTGGTTTGTTGTTAGGAGGTTAGGGCTGTTTGTTGTTACAGGGTTAGGTTAGTTTCTTGTTAGGGGTTTAGTGTTGTTTGTTGTTAGGGGGTTAGTGTTTGTTGTTAGGGGTTTAGGGTTGTTTCTTTTTGGGGTTTAGTAGTTTTTGTTGTTAGGGTGTTAGTGTTGTTTGTGGTTAGGGTGTTAGTGTTGTTTGTGGTTAGGGGGTGAGAGTTGTTGGTTGTTAGGGGGTTAGGATTGTTTGTTGTTAGGGGTTTAGGGTTGTTTGTTGTTAGGGGGTTAAGGTGTTTTGTTGTTAGGAGGTTAGGGTTGTTTTTTGTTACAGGGTTAGGTTAGTTTCTTGTTAGGGGTTTAGTGTTGTTTGTTGTTAGGGGTTAGTGTTTGTTGTTAGGGGTTTAGTGTTGTTTCTTGTTGGGGTTTAGTGGTTTTTGTTGTTAGGGTCTTAGTGTTGTTTGTTGTTAGGGGTTTAGGGTTGTTTGTTGTTAGGGGTTTAAGGTTGTTTGTTGTTAGGAGGTTAGTGTTGTTTGTTGTTACGGGGTTAGGTTAGTTTCTTGTTAGGGGTTTAGTGTTGTTTGTTGTTAGGGGGTTAGTGTTTGTTGTTAGGGCTTTAGTGTTGTTTCTTGTTGGGGTTTAGTGGTTTTTGTTGTTAGTGTGTTAGTGTTGTTCGTTGTTAGGGGTTTAGGGTTGTTTGTTGTTAGGGGTTTAAGGTTGTTTGCTGTTAGGAGGTTAGGGTTGTTTGTTGTTACGGGGTTAGGTTAGTTTCTTGTTAGGGGTTTAGTGTGGTTTGTTGCTAGGGGGTTAGTGTTTGTTGTTAGGGGTTTAGGGTTGTTTCTTTTTGGGGTTTAGTAGTTTTTGTTGTTAGGGTGTTAGTGTTGTTTGTGGTTAGGGTGTTAGTGTTGTTTGTGGTTAGGGGGTGAGAGTTGCTGGTTGTTAGGGGGTTAGGATTGTTTGTTGTTAGGGGTTTAGGGTTGTTTCTTGTTAGGGGGTTAAGGTGTTTTGTTGTTAGGAGGTTAGGGTTGTTTGTTGTTACAGGGTTAGGTTAGTTTCTTGTTAGGGGTTTAGTGTTGTTTGTTGTTAGGGGGTTAGTGTTTGTTGTTAGGGCTTTACTGTTGTTTCTTGTTGGGGTTTAGTGGTTTTTGTTGTTAGGGTGTTAGTGTTGTTTGTTGTTAGGGGTTTAGGGTTGTTTGTTGTTAGGGGTTTAAGGTTGTTTGCTGTTAGGAGGTTAGGGTTGTTTGTTGTTACGGGGTTAGGTTAGTTTCTTGTTAGGGGTTTAGTGTTGTTTGTTGTTAGGGGGTTAGTGTTTGTTGTTAGGGGTTTAGGGTTGTTTCTTGTTGGGGTTTAGTAGTTTTTGTTGTTAGGGTATTAGTGTTGTTTGTGGTTAGGGGGTTAGTGTTGTTTTTTGTTAGGGGGTTATGGTTGTTTGTTGTTAGGAGGTTAGGGTTGTTTGTTGTTACAGGGTTAGGTTAGTTTCTTGTTAGGGGTTTAGTGTTGTTTGTTGTTAGGGGGTTAGTGTTTGTTTTTAGGGGCTTAGTCTTGTTTCTTGTTGGGGTTTAGTGTTTTTTGTTGTTAGGGTGTTAGTGTTGTTTGTTGTTAGAGGTTTAGTGTTGTTTGTTGTTAGGGGTTTAAGGTTGTTTGTTGTTAGGACTTTAGGGTTGTTTGTTGTTACGGGGTTAGGTTAGTTTCTTGTTAGGGGTTTAGTGTGGTTTGTTGCTAGGGGGTTAGTGTTTGTTGTTAGGGGTTTAGGGTTGTTTCTTTTTGGGGTTTAGTAGTTCTTATTGTTAGGGTTTTAGTGTTGTTTGTTGTTAGGGGGTTAGTGTTGTTTGTTCTTACGGGGTTAGTGTTCATTGTGGTTAGGGTGTTAGCGTTGTTTGTGGTTAGGGGGTGAGCGTTGTTGGTTGTTAGAGGGTTAGGATTGTTTGTTGTTAGGGGGTTAAGGTTGTTTGTTGTTAGGAGGTTAGGGTTGTTTTTTGTTACAGGGTCAGGTTAGTTTCTTGTTAAGGGTTTAGTGTTGTTTGTTGTTATGGGGTTAGTGTTTGTTGTTAGGGGTTTAGTGTTGTTTCTTGTTGGGGTTTAGTGTTTTTTGTTGTTAGGGTGTTAGTGTTGTTTGTTGTTAGGGGTTTAGTGTTGTTTGTTGTTAGGGGTTTAAGGTTGTTTGTTGTTAGGAGGTTAGGGTTGTTTGTTGTTACGGGGTTAGGTTAGTTTCTTGTTAGGGGTTTAGTGTTGTTTGTTGTTAGGGGGTTAGTGTTTGTTGTTAGGGGTTTAGGGTTGTTTCTTTTTGGGGTTTAGTAGTTTTTGTTGTTAGGGTGTTAGTGTTGTTTGTGGTTAGGGGGTTAGTGTTGTTTGTTCTTACGGGGTTAGTGTTGTTTGTGGTTAGGGTGTTAGTGTTGTTTGTGGTTAGGGGGTGAGAGTTGTTGGTTGTTAGGGGGTTAGGATTGTTTGTTGTTAGGGGCTTAGTGTTGTTGTTTGTTAGGGGGTTAGGGTTGTTTGTTGTTAGGAGGTTAGGGTTGTTTGTTGTTACAGGGTTAGGTTAGTTTCTTGTTAGGGGTTTAGTGTTGTTTGTTGTTAGGGGGTTAGTGTTTGTTGTTAGGGGTTTAGTGTTGTTTCTTGTTGGGGTTTAGTGGTTTTTGTTGTTAGGGTCTTAGTGTTGTTTGTTGTTAGGGGTTTAGGGTTGTTTGTTGTTAGGGGTTTAAGGTTGTTTGTTGTTAGGAGGTTAGGGTTGTTTGTTGTTACAGGGTTAGGTTAGTTTCTTGTTAGGGGTTTAGTGTTGTTTGTTGTTAGGGGGTTAGTGTTTGTTGTTAGGGGTTTAGTGTTGTTTCTTCTTGGGGTTTAGTGGTTTTTGTTGTTAGGGTGTTAGTGTTGTTTGTTGTTAGCGGTTTAGGGTTGTTTGTTGTTAGGGGTTTAAGGTTGTTTGCTGTTAGGAGGTTAGGGTTGTTTGTTGTTACGGGGTTAGGTTAGTTTCTTGTTAGGGGTTTAGTGTTGTTTGTTGTTAGGGGGTTAGTGTTTGTTGTTAGGGGTTTAGGGTTGTTTCTTGTTGGGGTTTAGTAGTTTTTGTTGTTAGGGTGTTAGTGTTGTTTGTGGTTAGGGTGTTAGTGTTGTTGTTTGTTAGGGGCTTAGGGTTGTTTGTTGTTAGGAGGTTAGGGTTCTTTGTTTTTACAGGGTTAGGTTAGTTTCTTGTTACAGGTTTAGTGTTGTTTGTTGTTGGGGGTTAGTGTTTGTTGTTAGGGGTTTAGTGTTGTTTCTTGTTGGGGTTTAGTGGTTTTTGTTGTTAGGGTGTTAGTGTTGTTTGTTGTTAGGGGTTTAGGGTTGTTTGTTGTTAGGGGTTTAAGGTTGTTTGCTGTTAGGAGGTTAGGGTTGTTTGTTGTTACGGGGTTAGGTTAGTTTCTTGTTAGGGGTTTAGTGTTGCTTGTTGTTAGGGGGTTAGTGTTTGTTGTTAGGGGTTTAGGGCTGTTTCTTGTTGGGGTTTAGTAGTTTTTGTTGTTAGGGTGTTAGTGTTGTTTGTTGTTAGGGGGTTAGTGTTGTTTGTTCTTACGGGGTTAGTGTTGTTTGTGGTTAGGGTGTTAGTATTGTTTGTGGTTAGGGGGTGAGCGTTGTTGGTTGTTAGAGGGTTATAATTGTTTGTTGTTAGGGGTTTAGGGTTGTTTGTTGTTAGGGGGTTAAGGATGTTTGTTGTTAGGATGTTAGGGTTGTTTGTTGTTACAGGGTTAGGTTAGTTTCTTGTTAGGGGTTTAGTGTTGTTTGTTGTTAGGGGGTTAGTGTTTGTTGTTAGGGGTTTAGTGTTGTTTCTTGTTGGGGTTTAGTGGTTTTTGTTGTTAGGGTGTTAGTGTTGTTTGTTGTTAGGGGTTTAGGGTTGTTTGTTGTTAGGGGGTTAGTGTTTGCTGTTAGGGGTTTAGGGTTGTTTCTTGTTGGAGTTTAGTAGTTTTTGTTGTTAGGGTGTTAGTGGTGTTTGTGGTTAGGGGGTTAGTGTTGTTGTTTGTTAGGGGGTTAGGGTTGTTTGTTGTTAGGAGGTTAGGGTTGTTTGTTGTTACAGGGTTACGTTAGTTTCTTGTTAGGGGTTTAGGGTTGTTTGTTGTTAGGGGGTTAGTGTTTGTTGTTAGGGGTTTAGTGTTGTCTCTTGTTGGGGGTTAGTGTTTGTTGTTGGGGGTTTAGTGTTGTTTCTTTTGGGGTTTAGTGGTTTTTGTTCTTAGGGTGTTAGTGTTTGTTGTTAGGGGTTTAGGGTTGTTTGTTGTTAGGGGGTTAAGGTGGTTTGTTGTTAGGAGGTTAGGGTTGTTTGTTGTTACAGGTTTAGGTTAGTTTCTTGTTGGGGTTTAGTGTTGTTTGTTGTTAGGGGGTTAGTGTTTGTTGTTAGGGGTTTAGTGTTGTTTCTTGTTGGGGTTTAGTGGTTTTTGTTGTTAGGGTGTTAGTGTTGTTTGTTGTTAGAGGTTTAGGGGTGTTTCTTCGTAGGGGTTTAAGGTTGTTTGTTGTTAGGAGGTTAGGGTTATTTGTTGTTACGGGGTTAGGTTAGTTTCTTGTTAGGGGTTTAGTGTTGTTTGTTGTTAGGGGGTTAGTGTTTGTTGTTAGGGGTTTAGGGTTGTTTCTTGTTGGGGTTTAGTAGTTTTTGTTGTTAGGGTGTTAGTGTTGTTTGTTGTTAGGGGGTTAGTGTTGTTCGTTCTCACGGGGTTAGTGTTTTTTGAGGTTAGGGTGTTAGTGTTGTTTGTGGTTAGGGGGTGAGCGTTGTTGGTTGTTAGAGGGTTAGGATTGTTTGTTGTTAGGGGGTTAAGGTTGTTTGTTGTTAGGAGGTTAGGGTTGTTTTTTGTTATAGGGTCAGGTTAGTTTCTTGTTAAGGGTTTAGTGTTGTTTGTTGTTATGGGGTTAGTGTTTGTTGTTAGGGGTTTAGTGTTGTTTCTTGTTGGGGTTTAGTGTTTTTTGTTGTTAGGGTGTTAGTGTTGTTTGTTGTTAGGGGTTTAGTGTTGTTTGTTGTTAGGGGTTTAAGGTTGTTTGTTGTTAGGAGGTTAGGGTTGTTTGTTGTTACGGGGTTAGGTTAGTTTCTTGTTAGGGGTTTAGTGTTGTTTGTTGTTAGGGGGTTAGTGTTTGTTGTTAGGGGTTTAGGGTTGTTTCTTTTTGGGGTTTAGTAGTTTTTGTTGTTAGGGTGTTAGTGTTGTTTGTGGTTAGGGTGTTAGTGTTGTTTGTGGTTAGGGGGTGAGAGTTGTTGGTTGTTAGGGGGTTAGGATTGTTTGTTGTTAGGGGTTTAGGGTTGTTTGTTGTTAGGGGGTTAAGGTGGTTTGTTGTTAGGAGGTTAGGGTTGTTTGTTGTTACAGGGTTAGGTTAGTTTCTTGTTAGGGGTTTAGTGTTGTTTGTTGTTAGGGGGTTAGTGTTTGTTGTTAGGGGTTTAGTGTTGTTTCTTGTTGGGGTTTAGTGGTTTTTGTTGTTAGGGTGTTAGTGTTGTTTGTTGTTAGGGGTTTAGGGTTGTTTGTTGTTAGGGGTTTAAGGTTGTTTGTTGTTAGGAGGTTAGGGTTGTTTGTTGTTATGGGGTTAGGTTAGTTTCTTGTTAGGGGTTTAGTGTTGTTTGTTGTTAGGGGGTTAGTGTTTGTTGTTAGGGGTTTAGGGTTGTTTCTTGTTGGGATTTAGTAGTTTTTGTTGTTAGGGTATTAGTGTTGTTTGTGGTTAGGGGGTTAGTGTTGTTGTTTGTTAGGTAGTTAGGGTTGTTTGTTGTTAGGAGGTTAGGGTTGTTTGTTGTTACAGGGTTAGGTTAGTTTCTTGTTAGGGGTTTAGTGTTGTTTGTTGTTAGGGGGTTAGTGTTTGTTTTTAGGGGCTTAGTCTTGTTTCTTGTTGGGGTTTAGTGTTTTTTGTTGTTAGGGTGTTAGTGTTGTTTGTTGTTAGAGGTTTAGTGTTGTTTGTTGTTAGGGGTTTGAGGTTGTTTGTTGTTAGGAGGTTAGGGTTGTTTGTTGTTACGGGGTTAGGTTAGTTTCTTGTTAGGGGTTTAGTGTTGTTTGTTGTTAGGGGGTTAGTGTTTGTTGTTAGGGGTTTAGGGTTGTTTCTTTTTGGGGTTTAGTAGTTTTTGTTGTTAGGGTGTTAGTGTTGTTTGTGGTTAGGGGGTTAGTGTTGTTTGTTCTTACGGGGTTAGTGTTGTTTGTGGTTAGGGTGTTAGCGTTGTTTGTGGTTAGGGGGTGAGAGTTGTTGGTTGTTAGGGGGTTAGGATTGTTTGTTGTTAGGGGTTTAGGGTTGTTTGTTGTTAGGGGGTTAAGGTGGTTTGTTGTTAGGAGGTTAGGGCTGTTTGTTGTTACAGGGTTAGGTTAGTTTCTTGTTAGGGGTTTAGTGTTGTTTGTTGTTAGGGGGTTAGTGTTTGTTGTTAGGGGTTTAGTGTTGTTTCTTGTTGGGGTTTAGTGGTTTTTGTTGTTAGGGTGTTAGTGTTGTTTGTTGTTAGGGGTTTAGGGTTGTTTGTTGTTAGGGGTTTAAGGTTGTTTGTTGTTAGGAGGTTAGGGTTGTTTGTTGTTACGGGGTTAGGTTAGTTTCTTGTTAGGGGTTTAGTGTTGTTTGTTGTTAGGGGGTTAGTGTTTGTTGTTAGGGGTTTAGGGTTGTTTCTTGTTGGGGTTTAGTAGTTTTTGTTGTTAGGGTGTTAGTGTTGTTTGTGGTTAGGGGCTTAGTGTTGTTTGTTCTTACGGGGTTAGTGTTGTTTGTGGTTAGGGTGTTAGTGTTGTTTGTGGTTAGGGGGTGTGCGTTGTTGGTTGTTAGGGGGTTAGGATTGTTTGTTGTTAGGGGTTTAGGGTTGTTTGTTGTTAGGGGGTTAAGGTTGTTTGTTGTTAGGAGGTTAGGTTTGTTTGTTGTTACAGGGTTATTTTAGTTTCTTGTTAGGGGTTTAGTGTTGTTTGTTGTTAGGGGTTAGTGTTTGTTGTTAGGGGTTTAGTGTTGTTTCTTGTTGGGGTTTACTGGTTTTTGTTGTTAGGGTGTTAATGTTTGTTGTTAGGGGTTTAGGGTTGTTTGTTGTTAGGGGTTTAAGATTGTTTGTTGTTAGGAGGTTAGGGTTGTTTGTTGTTACGGGGTTAGGTTAGTTTCTTGTTAGGGGTTTAGTGTTGTTTGTTGTTAGGGGGTTAGTGTTTGTTGTTAGGGGTTTAGGGTTGTTTCTTGTTGGGGTTTAGTAGTTTTTGTTGTTAGGGTGTTAGTGTTGTTTGTTGTTAGGGGGTTAGTGTTGTTTGTTCTTACGGGGTTAGTGTTGTTTGTGGTTAGGGTGTTAGGTTGTTTGTGGTTAGGGGGTGAGCTTTGTTGGTTGTTGGGAGTTAGGATTGTTTGTTGTTAGGGGTTTAAGGTTGTGTGTTGTTAGGAGGTTAGGGTTGTTTGTTGTTACGGGGTTATAATTAGTTTCTTGTTAGGGGTTTAGTGTTGTTTGTTGTTAGGGGGTTAGTGTTTGTTGTTAGGGGTTTAGTGTTGTTTCTTGTTGGGGTTTAGTGGTTTTTGTTGTTAGGGTGTTAGTGTTGATTGTTGTTAGGGGTTTAGGGTTGTTTGTTGTTAGGGGTTTAAGGTTGTTTGTTGTTAGGAGGTTAGGGTTGTTTGTTGTTACGGGGTTAGGTTAGTTTCTTGTTAGGGGTTTAGTGTTCTTTGTTGTTAGGGGGTTAGTGTTTGTTGTTAGGGGTTTAGGATTGTTTCTTGTTGGGGTTTAGTAGTTTTTGTTGTTAGGGTGTTAGTGTTGTTTGTTTTTAGGGGGTTAGTGTTGTTTGTTCTTACGGGGTTAGTGTTGATTGTGGTTAGGGTGTTAGTGCTGTTTGCAGTTAAGGGGTCAGCGTTGTTGGTTGTTAGGGGGTTAGGATTGTTTGTTGTTAGGGGTTTAAGGTTGTTTGTTGTTAGGGGGTTAAGGTTGTTTGTTGTTAGGAGGTTAGGGTTGTTTGTTCTTACAGGGTTAGGTAAGTTCCTTGTTAGGGGTTTAGTGTTGTTTGTTGGTAGGGGGTTAGTGTTTGTTGTTAGGGGTTTAGGGTTGTTTCTTGTTGGGGTTTAGTAGTTTTTGTTGTTAGGGTGTTAGTGTTGTTTGTTGTTAGGGGGTTAGTGTTGTTTGTTCTTACAGGGTTAGTGTTGTTTGTGGTTAGGGGGTGAGCGTTGTTGGTTGTTAGGGTGTTAGGATTGTTTGTTGTTAGGGTTTTAAGGTTGTTTGTTGTTAGGGGGTAAAGGTTGTTTGTTGTTAGGAGGTTAGGGTTGTTTGTTGTTACAGGGTTAGGTTAGTTTCTTGTTAGGGGTTTAGTGTTGTTTGTTGTTAGGGGTTTAGTGTTTGTTGTTAGGGGTTTAGTGTTGTTTCTTGTTGGGTTTTAGTGGTTTTTGTTGTTAGGGTGTTAGTGTTGTTTGTTCTTAGGGGTTTATGGTTGTTTGTTGATAGGGGTTTAAGTTTGTTTGTTGTTAGGAGGTTAGGGTTGTTTGTTGTTACGGGGTTAGGTTAGTTTCTTTTTAGGGGTTTAGTGTTGTTTGTTGTTAGGGGGTTAGTGTTTTTTGTTAGGGGTTTAGTGTTGTTTCTTGTTGGGGTTTAGTGGTTTTTGTTGTTAGGGTGTTAGTGTTGTTTGTTGTTAGGGGTTTAGTGTTGTTTGTTGTTAGGGGTTTAAGGTTGTTTGTTGTTAGGAGGTTAGGGTTGTTTGTTGTTACGGGGTTAGGTTAGTTTCTTGTTAGGGGTTTAGTGTTGTTTGTTGTTAGGGGGTTAGTGTTTGTTGTTAGGGGTTTAGGGTTGTTTCTTGTTGGGCTTTAGTAGTTTTTGTTGTTAGGGTGTTAGTGTTGTTTGTGATTAGGGGGTTAGTGTTGTTTGTTCTTACGGGGTTAGTGTTGTTTGTGGTTAGGGTGTTAGCGTTGTTTGTGGTTAGGGGGTGAGCGTTGTTTTTTGTTAGGGGGTTAGGATTGTTTGTTGTTAGGGGTTTAGGGTTGTTTGTTGTTAGGGGGTTAAAGTTGTTTGTTGTTAGGAGGTTAGGGTTGTTTGTTGTTACAGGGTTAGGTTAGTTTCTTGTTAGGGCTTTAGTGTTGTTTGTTGTTAGGGGGTTAGTGTTTGTTGTTAGGGGTTAGTGTTGTTTCTTTTTGGGCTTTAGCGGTTTTTTTTGTTAGGGTGTTAGTGTTGATTGTTGTTAGGGGTTTAGGGTTGTTTGTTGTTAGGGGTTTAAGGTTGTTTGTTTTTAGGAGGTTAGAGTTGTTTGTTGTTACGGGGTTAGGTTAGTTTCTTGTTAGGGGTTTAGTGTTGTTTGTTGTTAGGGGGTTAGTGTTTGTTGTTAGGGGTTTAGGGTTGTTTCTTGTTGGGGTTTAGTAGTTTTTGTTGTTATGGTGTTAGTGTTGTTTGTTGTTAGGGGGTTAGTGTTGTTGTTTGTTAGGGGGTTAGGGTTGTTTGTTGTTAGGAGGTTAGGGTTGTTTGTTGTTACAGGGTTAGGTTAGTTTCTTGTTAGGGGTTTAGTGTTTTTTGTTGTTAGGAGGTTAGTGTTTGTTGTTAGGGGTTCAGTGTTGTTTCTTGTTGGGGTTTATTGGTTTTTGCTGTTATGGTGTTAGTGTTGTTTGTTGTTAGGGTGTGAGAGTTGTTTGTTGTTTGGGGTTTCTGTTGTGCTTTACGGGGTTAGTTTTGTTTGTTGTTAGTGGGTTAGTGTTGTTTGTAGTTAGGGGATTAGGGTTGTTGTTAGAGGGTTATTGTTGTTTGTTGTTGGGGCTTAGTGTTGTTTGTTTTTAGTGGGTTAGGGATCTTTGTTGTTAGGGTGTTAGTGTTGTTTGTTGTTAGGTGTTTAGGGTTGTTTCTTGTTGGGGTTTAGTGGGTTTTGTTCTTAGGGTGTTAGTGTTTTTACTTAGGGGGTTAGTGCTGTTGGTTGTTAGGGGGTAAGTGTTGTTTGTTGCTAGCGGTTTAGGGTTGTTTGTTGTTAGTGGGTTAGTGTTGCTTGTTGTTAGGGGTTCCGAGTTTATTGTTGTTAGGGGGTTAGTGTTTGTTGTTAGGGGTTTAGGGTTGTTTCTTGTTGGGGTTTAGTAGTTTTTGTTGTTAGGGTGTTAGTGTTGTTTGTTGTTAGGGGTTTAGGGTTGTTTGTTGTTAGGGGTTTAAGGTTGTTATTAGGAGTTTAGGGTTGTTTGTTGTTACGGGGTTAGGTTAGTTTCTTGTTAGGGGTTTAGTGTTGTTGGTTGTTAGGGTGTTAGTGTTTGTTGTTAGGGGTTTAGTGTTGTTTCTTGTTGGGGTTTAATGGTTTTTGTTGTTAGGGTGTTAGTGTTGTTTGTTGTTAGGGGTTTAGGTTTGTTTGTTGTTAGGGGTTTAAGGTTGTTTGCTGTTAGGAGGTTAGGGTTGTTTGTTGTTACGGGGTTAGGTTAGTTTCTTGTTAGGGGTTTAGTGTTGTTTGTTGTTAGGGGGTTAGTGTTTGTTGTTAGGGGTTTAGGGTTGTTTCTTGTTGGGGTTTAGTAGTTTTTCTTGTTAGGGTGTTAGAGTTGTTTGTGGTTAGGGGGTTAGTGTTGTTTGTTGGGGGTTAGGGTTGTTTGTTGTTAGAAGGTTAGGGTTGTTTGTTGTTAGGGGTTTAGGGTTGTTTGTTGTTAGGGGGTTAGGGTTGTTTGTTGTTAGGGGTTTAGAGTAGTTTATTTTTAGGGGGTTAGTGTTGTTTGTTGTTAGGTTGTTAGGACTGTTGTTAGGGGGTTATTGGTGTTTGTTGTTAGGGGGTTAGTGTTTTTTGTTGTTAGGGGGTTAGTGTCGTTTCTTGTTAGAGAGTTAGGGTTCTTTGTTGTTAGGGGCTTAGGGTTGTTTGTTGTTAGTGGGTTAGAGTAGTTTGTTGTTGGGGGTTAGGGTTGTTTGTTGTTAGGTGGTTAGGGTTGTTGTTAGGTGGTTAGTGTTGTTTCTATTTAGGGGTTTCGAGTTGTTTCTTTTTGAGGTTTAGTGGTTTTTGTTGTTAGGGTGTTAGTGTTGTTTGTAGTTAGGGGGTTAGTGTTGTTTGTATTTAGGGGTTTAGGGTTGTTTCTTGTTGGGCTTTAGTGGTTTTTGTTGTTAGGGTGTTAGTGTTGTTTGTTGTTAGGGGGTTAGTGTTGTTTGTTCTTTCTGGGTTACTGTTGTTTGTGGTTAGGGTGTTAGTGTTTGTGGTCAGGGGGTGAGCGTTGTTGGTTGTTAGGGGGTTAGGATTGTTTGTTGTTAGGGGTTTAGGGTTGTTTGTTGTTAGGGGGTTAAGGTTGTTTGTTGTTAGGAGGTTAGGGTTGTTTGTTGTTACAGGGTTAGGTTAGTTTCTTGTTAGGGGTTTAGTGTTGTTTGTTGTTAGGGGGTTAGTGTTTGTTGTTAGGGGTTTAGTGTTGTTTCTTGTTGGGGTTTAGTGTTTTTTGTTGTTAGGGTGTTAGTGTTGTTTGTTGTTAGGGGTTTAGGGTTGTTTGTTGTTAGGGGTTTAAGGTTGTTTGTTGTTAGGAGGTTAGGGTTGTTTGTTGTTACGGGGTTAGGTTAGTTTCTTGTTAGGGGTTTAGTGTTTGTTGTTAGCTGGTTAGTGTTTGTTGTTAGGGGTTTAGGGTTGTTTCTTGTTGGGGTTTAGTAGTTTTTGTTGTTAGGGTGTTAGTGTTGTTTGTTGTTAGGGGGTTAGTGTTGTTTGTTCTTACGGGGTTAGTGTTGTTTGTGGTTAGGGTGTTAGTGTTGTTTGTGTTTAGGGAGTGAGCGTTGTTTTTTGTTAGGGGGTTAGGATTGTTTGTTGTTAGGGGTTTAGGGTTGTTTGTTGTTAGGGGGTTAAGGTTGTTTGTTGTTAGGAGGTTAGGGTTGTTTGTTGTTACAGGGTTAGGTTAGTTTCTTGTTAGGGCTTTAGTGTTGTTTGTTGTTAGGGGGTTAGTATTTGTTGTTAGGGGTTTAGTGTTGTTTCTTGTTGGGGTTTAATGGTTTTTGTTGTTAGGGTGTTAGTGTTGTTTGTTGTTAGGGGTTTAGGGTTGTTTGTTGTTAGGGCTTTAAGGTTGTTTGTTGTTAGGAGGTTAGGGTTGTTTGTTGTTACGGGGTTAGGTTAGTTTCTTGTTAGGAGTTTAGTGTTGTTTGTTGTTAGGGGGTTAGTGTTTGTTGTTAGGGGTTTAGGGTTGTTTCTTGTTGGGGTTTAGTAGTTTTTGTTGTTAGGGTGTTAGTGTTGTTTGTGGTTAGGGGGTTAGTGTTGTTTGTTCTTACGGGGTTAGTGTTGTTTGTGGTTAGGGTGTTAGTGTTGTTTGTGGTTAGGGTGTTAGTGTTGTTTGTGGTAAGGGGGTGAGCGTTGTTGGTTGTTAGGGGGTTAGGATTGTTTGTTGTTAGGGGTTTAGGGTTGTTTGTTGTTAGGGGGTTAAGGTTGTTTGTTGTTAGGAGGTTAGGGTTGTTTGTTGTTACGGGGTTAGCTTAGTTTCTGGTTAGGGATTTAGTGTTGTTTTTTGTTAGGGGGTAGTGTTTGTTGTTAGGGGTTTAGTGTTGTTTCTTGTTGGGGTTTAGTGGTTTTTGTTCTTAGGGTGTTAGTGTTGTTTGTTGTTAGGCGTTTAGGGTTGTTTGTTATTAGGGGTTTAAGGTTGTTTGTTGTTAGGGTGTTAGGGTTGTTTGTTCTTAGTGGTTTAGGGTTGTGTGTTGTTAGTGGGTTAGTGTTTCTGGTGTTTATGGTTTAGGGTTGTTTGCTGTTCGGGGGTTAGTGTTTTTTGTTGTTAGGGCGTTAGGGTTGTTTGTTGTTAGGGTGTTAGTGTTCTTTGATGTTAGGGGTTTAGGGTTGTTTGTTGTTAGGGGGTTAGTGTTGTTTGTTGTTAGGGGGTTAGGGTTGTTCCTAGTTGGGGTTTAGTAGTGTTTGTTGTTAGGGTGTTAGTGTTGTCCGTTTTGGGGGGTTAGTGTTGTTGTTGTTAGGGGGTTAGTGTTGTTTGTTGTTAGGGTGTGAGAGTTGTTTGTTGTTTGGGGTTTCTGTTGTTCTTTAGGGGGTTAGTTTTGTTTGTTGTCAGTGGGTTAGTGTTGTTTGTAGTTAGGGGATTAGGGTTGTTGTTAGAGGGTTAGTGTTGTTTGTTGTTGGGGCTTAGTGTTGTTTGTTTTTAGGGGGTTAGGGATCTTTGTTGTTAGGGTGTTAGTGTTTTTTGTTGTTAGGGGCTTAGTGTTGTTTGTTGTTAGGTGTTTAGGGTTGTTTCTTGTTGGGGTTTCGTAGTTTTAGTTGTTAGGGTGTTAGTGTTGTTTGTGGTTAGGGGCTTAGTGTTGTTGTTTGTTAGGGGGTTAGGGTTGTTTGTTGTTAGGAGGTTAGGGTTGTTTGTTGTTACAGGGTTAGGTTAGTTTTTTTGTTAGGGGTTTAGTGTTGTTTGTTGTTAGGGGGTTAGTGTTTGTTGTTAGGGGTTTAGTGTTGTTTCTTGTTGGGGTTTAGTGGTTTTTGTTGTTAGGGTGTTACTGTTGTTTGTTGTTAGGGGTTTAGTGTTGTTTGTTGTTAGGGGTTTAAGGTTGTTTGTTGTTAGGAGGTTAGGATTGTTTGTTGTTACGGGTTTAGGTTAGTTTCTTGTTAGGGGTTTAGTGTTGTTTGTTGTTAGGGGGTTAGTGTTTGTTGTTAGGGGTTTAGTGTTGTTTCTTGTTGGGGTTTAGTGGTTTTTGTTGTTAGGGTGTTAGTGTTGTTTGTTGTTAGGGGTTTAAGGTTGTTTGTTGTTAGGAGTTTAGGGTTGTTTGTTGTTACGGGGTTAGGTTAGTTTCTTGTTAGGGGTTTAGTGTTGTTTGTTGTTAGGGGGTTAGTGTTTGTTGTTAGGGGTTTAGGGTTGTTTCTTGTTGGGTTTAGTAGTTTTTGATGTTAGGGTGTTAGTGTTGTTTGTTGTTAGTGGGTTAGTGTAGTTTGTTCTTACGGGGTTAGTGTTGTTTGTGGTTAGGGTGTTAGTGTTGTTTGTGGTCAGGGGGTGTGCGTTGTTGGTTGTTAGGGGGTTAGGTTAGTTTCTTGTTAGGGGTTTAGTGTTGTTTGCTGTTAGGGGGTTAGTGTTTGTTGTTAGGGGTTTAGGGTTGTTTCTTGTTGGGGTTTAGTAGTTTTTGTTGTTAGGGTGTTAGTGTTGTTTGTGGTTAGGGTGTTAGTGCTGTTTGTGGTTAGGGGGTTAGTGTTGTTTTTTGTTAGGGGGTTAGGGTTGTTTGTTGTTAGAAGGTTAGGGTTGTTTGTTGTTAGGGGTTTAGGGTTGTTTGTTGTTAGGAGGTTAGGGTTGTTTGTTATTACGGGGTTAGGTTAGTTTCTTGTTAGCGGTTTAGTGTTTTTTGTTGTTAGGGGGTTAGCGTTTGTTGTTAGGGGTTTAGGGTTGTTTCTTGTTGGGGTATAGTAGTTTTTGTTGTTAGGGTGTTAGTGTTGTTTGTGATTAGGGGGTTAGTGTTGTTTGTGGTTAGGGGGTTAGTGTTGTTTTTTGTTAGGGGGTTAGGGTTGTTTGTTGTTAGAAGGTTAGGGTTGTTTGTTGTTAGGGGTTTAGGGTTGTTTGTTGTTAGGAGGTTAGGGTTGTTTGTTATTACGGGGTTAGGTTAGTTTCTTGTTAGCGGTTTAGTGTTTTTTGTTGTTAGGGGGTTAGCGTTTGTTGTTAGGGGTTTAGGGTTGTTTCTTGTTGGGGTATAGTAGTTTTTGTTGTTAGGGTGTTAGTGTTGTTTGTGGTTAGGGTGTTAGCGTTGTTTGTGGTTAGGGGGTGAGCGTTGTTGGTTGTTAGGGGGTTAGGATTGTTTGTTGTTAGGGGTTTAGGGTTGTTTGTTGTTAGGGGGTTAAGGTTGTTTGTTGTTAGGAGGTTAGGGTTGTTTGTTGTTACAGGTTAAGGTTAGTTTCTTGTTAGGGGTATAGTGTTGTTTGTTGTTAGGGGGTTAGTGTTTGTTGTTAGGGGTTTAGTGTTGTTTCTTGTTGGGGTTTAGTGTTTTTTGTTGTTAGAGTGTTAGTGTTGTTTGTTGTTAGAGTGTTAGTGTTGTTTGTTGTTAGGGGTTTAAGGTTGTTTGTATTTAGGAGGTTAGGGTTGTTTGTTGTTACGGGGTTAGGTTAGTTTCTTGTTAGGGGTTTAGTGTTGTTTGTTGTTAGGGGGTTAGTGTTTGTTGTTAGGGGTTTAGGGTTGTTTCTTGTTGGGGTTTAGTAGTTTTTGTTGTTAGGGTGTTAGTGTTGTTTGTTGTTAGGGGGTTAGTGTAGTTTGTTCTTACGGGGTTAGTGTTGTTTGTGGTTAGGGTGTTAGTTCTGTTTGTGGTTAGGGGGTGAGCGTTGTTGGTTGTAAAGGGGTTAGGATTGTTTGTTGTTAGGGATTTAGGGTTGTTTGCTGTTAGGGGGTTAAGGTTGTTTGTTGTTAGGAGGTTAGTGTTGTTTGTTGTTACAGGGTTAGTTTAGTTTCTTGTTAGGGGTTTAGTGTTGTTTGTTTTTAGGGGGTTAGTGTTTGTTGTTAGGGGTTTAGTGTTCTTTCTTGTTGGGGTTTAGTGGTTTTTGTTGTTAGGGTTTTAGTGTTGTTTGTTGTTAGGGGTTTAGGGTTGTTTGTTGTTAGGGGTTTAAGGTTGTTTGTTGTTAGGAGGTTAGGGTTGTTTGTTGTTACGGGGTTAGGTTAGTTTCTTGTTAGGGGTTTAGTGTTGTTTGTTGTTAGGGGGTTAGTGTTTGTTGTTAGGGGTTTACGGTTGTTTCTTGTTGGGGTTTAGTAGTTTTTGTTGTTAGGGTGTTGGTGTTGTTTGTTTTTAGGGGGTTAGTGTTGTTTGTATTTAGGGATTTAGGGTTGTTTCTTGTTGGGCTTTAGTGGTTTTTGTTGTTAGGGTGTTAGTGTTGTTTGCTGTTCGGGGGTTAGTGTTGTTTGTTGTTACGGCGTTAGGATTGTTTGTTGTTAGGGTGTTAGTGTTCTTTGATGTTAGGGGTTTAGGGTTGTTTGTTGTTAGGGGGTTAGTGTTGTTTGTTGTTAGGGTGTGAGAGTTGTTTGCTGTTTGGGGTTTGTGTTGTTTTTCAGGGGGTTAGTTTTGTTTGTTGTTAGTGGGTTAGTGTTGTTTGTAGTTAGGGGATTAGGGTTGTTGTTAGAGGGTTAGTGTTGTTTGTTGTTGGGGCTTAGTGTTGTTTGTTTTTAGGGGGTTAGGGATCTTTGTTGTTAGGGTGTTAGTGTTGTTTGTTGTTAGGGTGTTAGTGTTTTTGCTTAGGGGTTAGTGCTGTTGGTTGTTAGGTGGTAAGGGTTGTTTGTTGTTAGGGGTTTAGGGTTGTTTGTTGTTAGTGGGTTAGTGTTGCTTGTTGTTAGGGGTTCCGAGTTTTTTGTTGTTGGGGGTTAGAGTTGTTAGTTCTTAGAGGATTTGGGTTATTTCTTGTTGGGGGTTAGTGTTGTTTGTTTTTAGGGGATAAGTGTTGGTTGTTGTTAGGGGGTTAGTTTTTTTTGTTTTTACTGGGTTAGTCCTGTTGGTGGTTAGGGGGTGTGTGTTGTTGGTTGTTTAGGGGGTTAAGGTTGTTTGTTGTTAGGACGTTAGGGTTGTTTGTTGTTACAGGGTTAGGTTAGTTTCTTGTTAGGGGTTTAGTGTTGTTTGTTGTTAGGGGGTTAGTGTTGTTTGTTCTTACGGGGTTAGTGTTGTTTGTGGTTAGGGTGTTAGTGTTGTTTGTGGTTAGGGGGTGAGAGTTGTTGGTTGTTACCGGGTTAGGATTGTTTGTTGTTAGGGGTTTAGGGTTGTTTCTTGTTAGGGGGTTAAGGTTGTTTGTTGTTAGGAGGTTAGGGCTGTTTGTTGTTACAGGGTTAGGTTAGTTTCTTGTTAGGGGTTTAGTGTTTTTTGTTGTTAGGGGGCTAGTGTTTGTTGTTAGGGGTTTAGTGTTGTTTCTTGTTGGGGTTTAGTGGTTTTTGCTGTTAGGGTGTTAGTGTTGTTTGTTGTTAGGGGTTTAGGGTTGTTTGTTGTTAGGGGTTTAAGGTTGTTTGTTGTTAGGAGGTTAGGGTTGTTTGTTGTTACGGGGTTAGGTTAGTTTCTTGTTAGGGGTTTAGTGTTGTTTGTTGTTAGGGGGTTAGTGTTTGTTGTTAGGGGTTTAGGGTTGTTTCTTGTTGGGGTTTAGTAGTTTTTGTTGTTAGGGTGTTAGTGTTGTTTGTTCTTAGGGGGTTAGTGTTGTTATTTGTTAGGGGGTTAGGATTGTTTGTTGTTAGGAGGTTAGTGTTCTTTGTTGTTACAGGGTTAGGTTAGTTTCTTGTTAGGGGTTTAGTGTTGTTTGTTGTTAGGGGGTTAGTGTTTGTTGTTAGGGGTTTAGTGTTGTTTCTTGTTGGGGTTTAGTGGTTTTTGTTGTTAGGGTGTTAGTGTTGTTTGTTGTTAGGGTTTAGGGTTGTTTGTTTTTAGGGGTTTAAGGTTGTTTGTTGTTAGGAGGTTAGGGTTATTTGTTGTTACGGGGTTAGGTTAGTTTCTTGTTAGGGGTTTAGTGTTGTTTGTTGTTAGCGGGTTAGTGTTTGTTGTTAGGGGTTTAGGGTTGTTTCCTGTTGGGGTTTAGTAGTTTTTGTTGTTAGGGTGTTAGTGTTGTTTGTGGTTAGGGGGTTAGTGTTGTTTGTTCTTACGGGGTTAGTGTTGTTTGTGGTTAGGGTGTTAGTGTTGTTTGTGGTTAGGGGGTGTGCGTTGTTGGTTGTTAGGGGGTTAGGATTGTTTGTTGTTAGGGGTTTAGGGTTGTTTGTTGTTAGGGGGTTAAGGTGGTTTGTTGTTAGGAGGTTAGGGCTGTTTGTTGTTACAGGGTTAGGTTAGTTTCTTGTTAGGTGTTTAGTGTTGTTTGTTGTTAGGGGGTTAGTGTTTGTTGTTAGGGGTTTAGTGTTGTTTCTTGTTGGGGTTTAGTGGTTTTTGTTGTTAGGGTGTTAGTGTTGTTTGTTGTTAGGGGTTTAGGGTTGTTTGTTGTTAGGGGTTTAAGGTTGTTTGTTGTTAATAGGTTAGGGTTGTTTGTTGTTATGGGGTTAGGTTAGTTTCTTGTTAGGGGTTTAGTGTTGTTTGTTGTTAGGGGGTTAGTGTTTGTTGTTAGGGGTTTAGGGTTGTTTCTTGTTGGGGTTCAGTAGTTTTTGTTGTTAGGGTATTAGTGTTGTTTGTGGTTAGGGGGTTAGTGTTGTTTTTTGTTACGGGGTTAGGGTTGTTTGTTGTTAGGAGGTTAGGGGTCTTTGTTGTTACAGGGTTAGGTTAGTTTCTTGTTAGGGGTTTAGTGTTGTTTGTTGTTAGGGGGTTAGTGTTTTTTGTTAGGGGTTTAGTGTTGTTTCTTGTTGGGGTTTAGTGGTTTTTGTTGTTAGGGTGTTAGTGTTGTTTGTTGTTAGGGGTTTAGGGTTGTTTGTTGTTAGGGGTTTAAGGTTGTTTGTTGTTAGGAGGTTAGGGTTGTTTGTTGTTACGGGGCTAGGTTAGTTTCTTGTTAGAGGTTTAGTGTTGTTTGTTGTTAGGGGGTTAGTGTTTGTTGTTAGGGGTTTAGGGTTGTTTCTTGTTGGGCTTTAGTAGTTTTTGTTGTTAGGGTGTTAGTGTTGTTTGTGATTAGGGGGTTAGTGTTGTTTGTTCTTACGGGGTTAGTGTTGTTTGTGGTTAGGGTGTTAGCGTTGTTTGTGGTTAGGGGGTGAGCGTTGTTTTTTGTTAGGGGGTTAGGATTGTTTGTTGTTAGGGGTTTAGGGTTGTTTGTTGTTAGGGGGTTAAGGTTGTTTGTTGTTAGGAGGTTAGGGTTGTTTGTTGTTACAGGGTTAGGTTAGTTTCTTGTTAGGGCTTTAGTGTTGTTTGTTGTTAGGGGGTTAGTGTTTGTTGTTAGGGGTTTAGTGTTGTTTCTTTTTGGGCTTTAGTGGTTTTTTTTGTTAGGGTGTTAGTGTTGATTGTTGTTAGGGGTTTAGGGTTGTTTGTTGTTAGGGGTTTAAGGTTGTTTGTTTTTAGGAGGTTAGAGTTGTTTGTTGTTACGGGGTTAGGTTAGTTTCTTGTTAGGGGTTTAGTGTTGTTTGTTGTTAGGGGGTTAGTGTTTGTTGTTAGGGGTTTAGGGTTGTTTCTTGTTGGGGTTTAGTAGTTTTTGTTGTTATGGTGTTAGTGTTGTTTGTTGTTAGGGGGTTAGTGTTGTTGTTTGTTAGGGGGTTAGGGTTGTTTGTTGTTAGGAGGTTAGGGTTGTTTGTTGTTACAGGGTTAGGTTAGTTTCTTGTTAGGGGTTTAGTGTTGTTTGTTGTTAGGAGGTTAGTGTTTGTTGTTAGGGGTTCAGTGTTGTTTCTTGTTGGGGTTTATTGGTTTTTGCTGTTATGGTGTTAGTGTTGTTTGTTGTTAGGGTGTGAGAGTTGTTTGTTGTTTGGGGTTTCTGTTGTTCTTTAGGGGGTTAGTTTTGTTTGTTGTTAGTGGGTTAGTGTTGTTTGTAGTTAGGGGATTAGGGTTGTTGTTAGAGGGTTATTGTTGTTTGTTGTTGGGGCTTAGTGTTGTTTGTTTTTAGTGGGTTAGGGATCTTTGTTGTTAGGGTGTTAGTGTTGTTTGTTGTTAGGTGTTTAGGGTTGTTTCTTGTTGGGGTTTAGTGGGTTTTGTTCTTAGGGTGTTAGTGTTTTTACTTAGGGGGTTAGTGCTGTTGGTTGTTAGGGGGTAAGTGTTGTTTGTTGCTAGCGGTTTAGGGTTGTTTGTTGTTAGTGGGTTAGTGTTGCTTGTTGTTAGGGGTTCCGAGTTTATTGTTGTTAGGGGGTTAGTGTTTGTTGTTAGGGGTTTAGGGTTGTTTCTTGTTGGGGTTTAGTAGTTTTTGTTGTTAGGGTGTTAGTGTTGTTTGTTGTTAGGGGTTTAGGGTTGTTTGTTGTTAGGGGTTTAAGGTTGTTATTAGGAGTTTAGGGTTGTTTGTTGTTACGGGGTTAGGTTAGTTTCTTGTTAGGGGTTTAGTGTTGTTTGTTGTTAGGGTGTTAGTGTTTGTTGTTAGGGGTTTAGTGTTGTTTCTTGTTGGGGTTTAATGGTTTTTGTTGTTAGGGTGTTAGTGTTGTTTGTTGTTAGGGGTTTAGGTTTGTTTGTTGTTAGGGGTTTAAGGTTGTTTGCTGTTAGGAGGTTAGGGTTGTTTGTTGTTACGGGGTTAGGTTAGTTTCTTGTTAGGGGTTTAGTGTTGTTTGTTGTTAGGGGGTTAGTGTTTGTTGTTAGGGGTTTAGGGTTGTTTCTTGTTGGGGTTTAGTAGTTTTTCTTGTTAGGGTGTTAGTGTTGTTTGTGGTTAGGGGGTTAGTGTTGTTTGTTGGGGGTTAGGGTTGTTTGTTGTTAGAAGGTTAGGGTTGTTTGTTGTTAGGGGTTTAGGGTTGTTTGTTGTTAGGGGGTTAGGGTTGTTTGTTGTTAGGGGTTTAGAGTAGTTTATTTTTAGGGGGTTAGTGTTGTTTGTTGTTAGGTTGTTAGGACTGTTGTTAGGGGGTTATTGGTGTTTGTTGTTAGGGGGTTAGTGTTTTTTGTTGTTAGGGGGTTAGTGTCGTTTCTTGTTAGAGAGTTAGGGTTCTTTGTTGTTAGGGGCTTAGGGTTGTTTGTTGTTAGTGGGTTAGAGTAGTTTGTTGTTGGGGGTTAGGGTTGTTTGTTGTTAGGTGGTTAGGGTTGTTGTTAGGTGGTTAGTGTTGTTTCTATTTAGGGGTTTCGAGTTGTTTCTTTTTGAGGTTTAGTGGTTTTTGTTGTTAGGGTGTTAGTGTTGTTTGTGGTTAGGGGGTTAGTGTTGTTTGTATTTAGGGGTTTAGGGTTGTTTCTTGTTGGGCTTTAGTGGTTTTTGTTGTTAGGGTGTTAGTGTTGTTTGTTGTTAGGGGGTTAGTGTTGTTTGTTCTTTCTGGGTTACTGTTGTTTGTGGTTAGGGTGTTAGTGTTTGTGGTCAGGGGGTGAGCGTTGTTGGTTGTTAGGGGGTTAGGATTGTTTGTTGTTAGGGGTTTAGGGTTGTTTGTTGTTAGGGGGTTAAGGTTGTTTGTTGTTAGGAGGTTAGGGTTGTTTGTTGTTACAGGGTTAGGTTAGTTTCTTGTTAGGGGTTTAGTGTTGTTTGTTGTTAGGGGGTTAGTGTTTGTTGTTAGGGGTTTAGTGTTGTTTCTTGTTGGGGTTTAGTGTTTTTTGTTGTTAGGGTGTTAGTGTTGTTTGTTGTTAGGGGTTTAGGGTTGTTTGTTGTTAGGGGTTTAAGGTTGTTTGTTGTTAGGAGGTTAGGGTTGTTTGTTGTTACGGGGTTAGGTTAGTTTCTTGTTAGGGGTTTAGTGTTTGTTGTTAGCTGGTTAGTGTTTGTTGTTAGGGGTTTAGGGTTGTTTCTTGTTGGGGTTTAGTAGTTTTAGTTGTTAGGGTGTTAGTGTTGTTTGTGGTTAGGGGGTTAGTGTTGTTGTTTGTTAGGGGGTTAGGGTTATTTGTTGTTAGGAGGTTAGGGTTGTTTGTTGTAACAGGGTTAGGTTAGTTTCTTGTTAGGGGTTTAGTGTTGTTTGTTGTTAGGGGGTTAGTGTTTGTTGTTAGGGGTTTAGTGTTGTTTCTTGTTGGGGTTTAGTGTTTTTTGTTGTTAGTGTGTTAGTGTTGTTTGTTGTCAGGGGTTTAGGGTTGTTTGTTGTTAGGGGTTTAAGGTTGTTTGTTGTTAGGAGGTTAGGGTTGTTTGTTGTTACGGGGTTAGGTTAGTTTCTTGTTAGGGGTTTAGTGTTGTTTGTTGTTAGGGGGTTAGTGTTTGTTGTTAGGGGTTTAGGGTTGTTTCTTTTTGGGGTTTAGTAGTTTTTGTTGTTAGGGTGTTAGTGTTGTTTGTGCTTAGGGGGTTAGTGTTGTTTGTTCTTACGGGGTTAGTGTTGTTTGTGGTTAGGGTGTTAGTGTTGTTTGTGGTTAGGGGGTGAGAGTTGTTGGTTGTTAGGGGGTTAGGATTGTTTGTTGTTAGGGGTTTAGGGTTGTTTGTTGTTAGGGGGTTAAGGTTGTTTGTTGTTAGGAGGTTAGGGCTGTTTGTTGTTACAGGGTTAGGTTAGTTTCTTGTTAGGGGTTTAGTGTTGTTTGTTGTTAGGGGGTTAGTGTTTGTTGTTAGGGGTTTAGTGTTGTTTCTTGTTGGGGTTTAGTGGTTTTTGTTGTTAGGGTGTTAGTGTTGTTTGTTGTTAGGGGTTTAGGGTTGTTTGTTGTTAGGGGTTTAAGGTTGTTTGCTGTTATGAGGTTAGGGTTGTTTGTTGTTACGGGGTTAGGTTAGTTTCTTGTTAGGGGTTTAGTGTTGTTTGTTGTTAGGGGGTTAGTGTTTGTTGTTAGGGGTTTAGGGTTGTTTCTTGTTTGGGTTTAGTAGTTTTTGTTGTTAGGGTGTTAGTGTTGTTTGTGGTTAGGGGGTTAGTGTTGTTGTTTGTTAGGGGGTTAGGGTTGTTTGTTGTTAGGAGGTTAGGGTTGTTTGTTTTTACAGGGTTAGGTTAGTTTCTTGTTAGGGGTTTAGTGTTGTTTGTTGTTAGGGGGTTAGTGTTTGTTGTTAGGGGTTTAGTGTTGTTTCTTGTTGGGGTTTAGTGGTTTTTGTTTTTAGGGTGTTAGTGTTGTTTTTTGTTAGGGGTTTAGCGTTGTTTGTTGTTAGGGGTTTAAGGTTGTTTGTTGTTAGGAGGTTAGGGTTGTTTTTTTTTACTGGGTTAGGTAAGTTTTTTGTTTGGGGTTTAGTGTTGTTTGTTGTTAGGGGGTGAGTGTTTGTTGTTAGGGTTTTAGGGTTGTTTCTTGTTGGGTTTAGTAGTTTTTGATGTTAGGGTGTTAGTGTTGTTTGTTGTTAGTGGGTTAGTGTAGTTTGTTCTTACGGGGTTAGTGTTTTTTGTGGTTAGGGTGTTAGTGTTGTTTGTGGTCAGGGGGTGTGCGTTGTTGGTTGTTAGGGGGTTAGGTTAGTTTCCTGTTAGGGGTTTAGTGTTGTTTGTTGTTAGGGGGTTAGTGTTTGTTGTTAGGGGTTTAGGGTTGTTTCTTGTTGGGGTTTAGTAGTTTTTGTTGTTAGGGTGTTAGTGTTGTTTGTGGTTAGGGTGTTAGTGTTGTTTGTGGTTAGGGGGTTAGTGTTGTTGTTTGTTAGGGGGTTAGGGTTGTTTGTTGTTAGAAGGTTAGGGTTGTTTGTTGTTAGGGGTTTAGGGTTGTTTGTTGTTAGGAGGTTAGGGTTGTTTGTTGTTACGGGTTTAGGTTAGTTTCTTGTTAGGGGTTTAGTGTTTTTTGTTGTTAGGGGGTTAGTGTTTGTTGTTAGGGGTTTAAGGTTGTTTCTTGTTGGGGTATAGTAGTTTTTGTCGTTAGGGTGTTAGTGTTGTTTGTGGTTAGGGGGTTAGTGTTGTTTGTTCTTACGGGGTTAGTGTTGTTTGTGGTTAGGGTGTTAGTGTAGTTTGTGGTTAGGGGGTGAGAGTTGTTGGTTGTTAGGGGGTTAGGATTGTTTGTTGTTAGGGGTTTAGGGTTGTGTGTTGTTAGGGGGTTAAGGTTGTTTGTTGTTAGGAGGTTAGGGTTGTTTGCTGTTACAGGGTAAGGTTAGTTTCTTGTTAGGGGTTTAGTGTTGTTTGTTGTTAGGGAGTTAGTGTTTGTTGTTAGGGGTTTAGGGTTGTTTCTTGTTGGGGTTCAGTGTTGTTTGTTGTTAGGGTGTTAGTGTTGTTTGTTGTTAGGGGTTTAGGGTTGTTTGTTGTTAGGGGTTTAAGGTTGTTTGTTGTTAGGAGGTTACGGTTGTTTGTTGTTACGGGGTTAGGTTAGTTTCTTGTTAGGGGTTTAGTGTTGTTTGTTGTTAGGGGGTTAGTGTTTGTTGTTAGGGGTTTAGGGTTGTTTCTTTTTGGGGTTTAGTAGTATTTGTTGCTAGGGTGTTAGTGTTGTTTGTGGTTAGGGAGTTAGTGTTGTTGTTTGTTAGGGGGTTAGGTTTGTTTGTTGTTAGGAGGTTAGTGTTGTTTGTTGTTAGAGGTTTAGGGTTGTTTGTTGTTAGGGGTTTAAGGTTGTTTGTTGTTAGGAGGTTAGGGTTGTTTGTTGTTATGGGGTTAGGTTAGTTTCTTGTTAGGGGTTTAGTGTTGTTTGTTGTTAGGGGGTTAGTGTTTGTTGTTAGGGGTTTAGGGTTGTTTCTTGTTGGGTTTAGTGGTTTTTGTTGTTAGGGTGTTAGTGTTGTTTGTTGTTAGGGGGTTAGTGTTGTTTCTTCTTACTGGGTTAGTGTTGTTTGTGGTTAGGGTGTTAGTGTTGTTTGTCGTTAGGAGGTGTGCGTTGTTGGTTGTTAGGGGGTTAAGGTTGTTTGTTGTTAGGAGGTTAGGGTTGTTTGTTGTTGCGGGGTTAGGTTAGTTTCTTGTTAGGGGTTTAGTGTTGTTTGTTGTTAGGGGGTTAGTGTTTGTTGTTAGGGGTTTAGGTTTGCTTCTTGTTGGGGTTTAGTAGTTTTTGTTGTTCGGGTGTTAGTGTTGTTTGTGGTTAGGGGGTTAGTGTTGTTGTTTGTTAGGTGGTTAGGGTTGTTTGTTGTTAGGAGGTTAGGGTTGTTTGTTGTTACAGGGTTAGGTTAGTTTCTTGTTAGGGGTTTAGTGTTGTTTCTTGTTGGGGTTTAGTGGTTTTTGTTGTTATGGGTTTAGGGTTGTTTGTTGTTAGGGGTTTAGTGTTGTTTGTTGTTAGGGGGTTAGTGTTGTTCCTAGTTGGGGTTTAGTAGTGTTTGTTGTTAGGGTGTTAGTGTTGTCCGTTTTTCGGGGTTAGTGTTGTTGTTGTTAGGGGGTTAGTGTTGTTTGTTGTTAGGGTGTTAGTGTTGTTTGTGGTTAGAGGGTTAGTGTTGTTGTTTGTTAGGGGGTTAGGGTTGTTTGTTGTTAGAAGGTTAGGGTTGTTTGTTGTTTGGGTTTTAGGGTTCTTTGTTGATAGGGGGTTAGGTTTGTTTGTTGTTAGGGGTTTAGACTAGTTTATTTTTAGGGGGTTAGTGTTGTTTGTTGTTAGGTTGTTAGGATTGTTGTTAGGGGGTTAGTGGTGTTTGTTATTAGGGGGTTAGTGTTTTTTGTTGTTAGGGGGTTAGGGTTTTTTCTTGTTAGAGAGTTAGGATTCTTTGTTGTTAGGGGCGTAGGGTTGTTTGTTGTTAGTGGGTTAGAGTAGTTTGTTGTTGGGGTTAGGGTTGTTTGTTGTTAGGGGGTTAGGGTTGTTGTTAGGTGGTTAGTGTTGTTTCTATTTAGGGGTTTCGGGTTGTTTCCTGTTGAGGTTTAGTGGTTTTTGTTGTTAGGGTGTTAGTGTTGTTTGTGGTTAGGGGGTTAGTGTTGTTTGTATTTGGGGGTTTAGGGTTGTTTCTTCTTGGGCTTTAGTGGTTTTTGTTGTTAGGGTGTTAGTGTTGTTTGTTGTTAGGGGGTTAGTGTTGTTTGTTCTTCCGGGGTTAGTGTTGTTTGTGGTTAGGGTGTTAGTGTTGTTTGTGGTTAGGGGGTGAGCGTTGTTGGTTGTTAGGGGGTTAGGATTGTTTGTTGTTAGGGGTTTAGGGTTGTTTGTTGTTAGGGGGTTAAGGTTGTTTGTTGTTAGGAGGTTAGGGTTGTTTGTTGTTACTGGGTTAGGTTAGTTTCTTGTTAGGGATTTAGTGTTGTTTGTTGTTAGGGGGTTAGTGTTGTTTGTATTTAGGGGTTTAGGGTTGTTTCTTGTTGGGCTTCAGTGCTTTTTGTTGTTAGGGTGTTAGTGTTGTTTGTGGTTAGGGTGTTAGTTTTGTTTGTGGTTAGGGGGTGAGCGTTGTTGGTTGTTAGGGGGTTAGGATTGTTTGTTGTTAGGGGGTAAGTTTGTTTGTTGTTAGGAGGGTAGGGCTGTTTGTTGTTACAGGGTTAGGTTAGTTTCTTGTTAGGGGTTTAGTGTTGTTTGTTGTTAGGGGGTTAGTGTTTGTTGTTAGGGGTTTAGTGTTGTTTCTTGTTGGGGTTTAGTGGTTTTTGTTGTTGGGTGTTAGTGTTGTTTGTTGTTAGGGGTTTAGGGTTGTTTGTTGTTAGGGGTTTAAGGTTGTTTGTTGTTAGGAGGTTAGGGTTGTTTGTTGTTACAGGGTTAGGTTAGTTTCTTGTTAGTGGTTTAGTGTTGTTTGTTGTTAGGGGGTTAGTGTTTGTTGTTAGGGGTTTAGGGTTGTTTCTTGTTGGGGTTTAGTAGTTTTTGTTGTTAGGGTGTTAGTGTTGTTTGTGGTTAGGGGGTTAGTGTTGTTGTTTGTTAGGGGGTTACGGTTGTTTGTTGTTACGAGGTTAGGGTTGTTTGTTCTTACAGGGTTAGTTTAGTTTCTTGTTAGGGGTTTAGTGTTGTTTGTTGTTAGGGGGTTAGTGTTTGTTTTTAGGGGTTTAGTGTTGTTTCTTGTTGGAATTTAGTGGTTTTTGTTGTTAGGGTGTTAGTGTTGTTTGTTGTTAGGGGTTTAGGGTTGTTTGTTGTTAGGGGTTTAAGGTTGTTTGTATTTAGGAGGTTAGGGTTGTTTGTTGTTACGGGGTTAGGTTAGTTTCTTGTTAGGGGTTTAGTGTTGTTTGTTGTTAGGGGGTTAGTGTTTGTTGTTAGGGGTTTAGGGTTGTTTCTTGTTGGGGTTTAGTAGTTTTTGTTGTTAGGGTGTTAGTGTTGTTTGTTGTTAGGGGGTTAGTGTAGTTTGTTCTTACGGGGTTAGTGTTGTTTGTGGTTAGGGTGTTAGTTCTGTTTGTGGTTAGGGGGTGAGCGTTGTTGGTTGTAAAGGGGTTAGGATTGTTTGTTGTTAGGGATTTAGGGTTGTTTGCTGTTAGGGGGTTAAGGTTGTTTGTTGTTAGGAGGTTAGGGTTGTTTGTTGTTACAGGGTTAGTTTAGTTTCTTGTTAGGGGTTTAGTGTTGTTTGTTTTTAGGGGGTTAGTGTTTGTTGTTAGGGGTTTAGTGGTCTTTCTTGTTGGGGTTTAGTGGTTTTTGTTGTTAGGGTGTTAGTGTTGTTTGTTGTTAGGGGTTTAGGGTTGTTTGTTGTTAGGGGTTTAAGGTTGTTTGTTGTTAGGAGGTTAGGGTTGTTTGTTGTTACGGGGTTAGGTTAGTTTCTTGTTAGGGGTTTAGTGTTGTTTGTTGTTAGGGGGTTAGTGTTTGTTGTTAGGGGTTTACGGTTGTTTCTTGTTGGGGTTTAGTAGTTTTTGTTGTTAGGGTGTTGGTGGTGTTTGTTTTTAGGGGGTTAGTGTTGTTTGTATTTAGGGATTTAGGGTTGTTTCTTGTTGGGCTTTAGTGGTTTTTGTTGTTAGGGTGTTAGTGTTGTTTGCTGTTCGCGGGTTAGTGTTGTTTGTTGTTACGGCGTTAGGATTGTTTGTTGTTAGGGTGTTAGTGTTCTTTGATGTTAGGGGTTTAGGGTTGTTTGTTGTTAGGGGGTTAGTGTTGTTTGTTGTTAGGGTGTGAGAGTTGTTTGCTGTTTGGGGTTTGTGTTGTTTTTCAGGGGGTTAGTTTTGTTTGTTGTTAGTGGGTTAGTGTTGTTTGTAGTTAGGGGATTAGGGTTGTTGTTAGAGGGTTAGTGTTGTTTGTTGTTGGGGCTTAGTGTTGTTTGTTTTTAGGGGGTTAGGGATCTTTGTTGTTAGGGTGTTAGTGTTGTTTGTTGTTAGGGTGTTAGTGTTTTCGCTTAGGGGTTAGTGCTGTTGGTTGTTAGGTGGTAAGGGTTGTTTGTTGTTAGGGGTTTAGGGTTGTTTGTTGTTAGTGGGTTAGTGTTGCTTGTTGTTAGGGGTTCTGAGTTTTTTGTTGTTGGGGGTTAGAGTTGTTAGTTCTTAGAGGATTTGGGTTATTTCTTGTTGGGG
Source organism: Loxodonta africana (assembly GCF_030014295.1). Lineage (NCBI taxonomy): Eukaryota > Metazoa > Chordata > Mammalia > Proboscidea > Elephantidae > Loxodonta > Loxodonta africana. The sequence goes on along the minus strand of NW_026974835.1, from coordinate 92,559 downwards.
GTTAGTGTTGTTTGTTTTTAGGGGATAAGTGTTGGTTGTTGTTAGGGGGTTAGTTTTTTTTGTTTTTACTGGGTTAGTCCTGTTGGTGGTTAGGGGGTTAGTGTTGTTGGTTGTTTAGGGGGTTAAGGTTGTTTGTTGTTAGGACGTTAGGGTTGTTTGTTGTTACAGGGTTAGGTTAGTTTCTTGTTAGGGGTTTAGTGTTGTTTGTTGTTAGGGGGTTAGTGTTGTTTGTTCTTACGGGGTTAGTGTTGTTTGTGGTTAGGGTGTTAGTGTTGTTTGTGGTTAGGGGGTGAGAGTTGTTGGTTGTTACCGGGTTAGGATTGTTTGTTGTTAGGGGTTTAGGGTTGTTTCTTGTTAGGGGGTTAAGGTTGTTTGTTGTGAGGAGGTTAGGGCTGTTTGTTGTTACAGGGTTAGGTTAGTTTCTTGTTAGGGGTTTAGTGTTTTTTGTTGTTAGGGGGCTAGTGTTTGTTGTTAGGGGTTTAGTGTTGTTTCTTGTTGGGGTTTAGTGGTTTTTGCTGTTAGGGTGTTAGTGTTGTTTGTTGTTAGGGGTTTAGGGTTGTTTGTTGTTAGGGGTTTAAGGTTGTTTGTTGTTAGGAGGTTAGGGTTGTTTGTTGTTACGGGGTTAGGTTAGTTTCTTGTTAGGGGTTTAGTGTTGTTTGTTGTTAGGGGGTTAGTGTTTGTTGTTAGGGGTTTAGGGTTGTTTCTTGTTGGGGTTTAGTAGTTTTTGTTTTTAGGGTGTTAGTGTTGTTTGTTCTTAGGGGGTTAGTGTTGTTATTTGTTAGGGGGTTAGGATTGTTTGTTGTTAGGAGGTTAGTGTTCTTTGTTGTTACAGGGTTAGGTTAGTTTCTTGTTAGGGGTTTAGTGTTGTTTGTTGTTAGGGGGTTAGTGTTTGTTGTTAGGGGTTTAGTGTTGTTTCTTGTTGGGGTTTAGTGGTTTTTGTTGTTAGGGTGTTAGTGTTGTTTGTTGTTAGGGTTTAGGGTTGTTTGTTTTTAGGGGTTTAAGGTTGTTTGTTGTTAGGAGGTTAGGGTTATTTGTTGTTACGGGGTTAGGTTAGTTTCTTGTTAGGGGTTTAGTGTTGTTTGTTGTTAGGGGGTTAGTGTTTGTTGTTAGGGGTTTAGGGTTGTTTCCTGTTGGGGTTTAGTAGTTTTTGTTGTTAGGGTGTTAGTGTTGTTTGTTGTTAGGGGGTTAGTGTTGTTTGTTCTTACGGGGTTAGTGTTGTTTTTGGTTAGGGTGTTAGTGTTGTTTGTGGTTAGGGGGTGTGCGTTGTTGGTTGTTACGGGGTTAGGATTGTTTGTTGTTAGGGGTTTAGGGTTGTTTGTTGTTAGGGGGTTAAGGTTGTTTGTTGTTAGGAGGTTAGGGTTGTTTGTTGTTACAGGGTTAGTTTAGTTTCTTGTTAGGGGTTTAGTGTTGTTTGTTGTTAGGGGGTTAGTGTTTGTTGTTAGGGGTATAGGGTTGTTTCTTGTTGGGGTTTAGTGGTTTTTGTTGTTAGGTGTTAGTGTTGTTTGTTGTTAGGGGTTTAGGGTTGTTTGTTGTTAGGGGTTTAAGGTTGTTTGTTGTTAGGAGGTTAGGGTTGTTTGTTGTTACGGGGTTAGGTTAGTTTCTTGTTAGGGGTTTAGTGTTGTTTGTTGTTAGGGGGTTAGTGTTTGTTGTTAGGGGTTTAGGGTTGTTTCTTGTTGGGGTTTAGTAGTTTTTGTTGTTAGGGTGTTAGTGTTGTTTGTGGTTAGGGGGTTAGTGTTGTTGTTTGTTAGGGGCTTAGGGTTGTTTGTTGTTAGGAGGTTAGGGTTGTTTGTTTTTACAGGGTTAGGTTAGTTTCTTGTTAGGGGTTTAGTGTTGTTTGTTGTTAGGGGGTTAGTGTTTGTTGTTAGGGGTTTAGTGTTGTTTCTTGTTGGGGTTTAGTGGTTTTTGTTGTTAGGGTGTTAGTGTTGTTTGTTGTTAGGGGTTTAGGGTTGTTTGTTGTTAGGGGTTTAAGGTTGTTTGCTGTTAGGAGGTTAGGGTTGTTTGTTGTTACGGGGTTAGGTTAGTTTCTTGTTAGGGGTTTAGTGTTGCTTGTTGTTAGGGGGTTAGTGTTTGTTGTTAGGGGTTTAGGGTTGTTTCTTGTTGGGGTTTAGTAGTTCTTGTTGTTAGGGTGTTAGTGTTGTTTGTTGTTAGGGGGTTAGTGTTGTTTGTTCTTACGGGGTTAGTGTTCTTTGTGGTTAGGGTGTTAGCGTTGTTTGTGGTTAGGGGGTGAGCGTTGTTGGTTGTTAGAGGGTTAGGATTGTTTGTTGTTAGGGGGTTAAGGTTGTTTGTTGTTAGGAGGTTAGGGTTGTTTTTTGTTACAGGGTCAGGTTAGTTTCTTGTTAAGGGTTTAGTGTTATTTGTTGTTATGGGGTTAGTGTTTGTTGTTAGGGGTTTAGTGTTGTTTCTTGTTGGGGTTTAGTGTTTTTTGTTGTTAGGGTGTTAGTGTTGTTTGTTGTTAGGTGTTTAGTGTTGTTTGTTGTTAGGGGTTTAAGGTTGTTTGTTGTTAGGAGGTTAGGGTTGTTTGTTGTTACGGGGTTAGGTTAGTTTCTTCTTAGGGGTTTAGTGTTGTTTGTTGTTAGGGGGTTAGTGTTTGTTGTTAGATGTTTAGGGTTGTTTCTTTTTGGGGTTTAGTAGTTTTTGTTGTTAGGGTGTTAGTGTTGTTTGTGGTTAGGGGGTTAGTGTTGTTTGTTCTTACGGGGTTAGTGTTGTTTGTGGTTAGGGTGTTAGTGTTGTTTGTGGTTAGGGGGTGAGAGTTGTTGGTTGTTAGGGGGTTAGGATTGTTTGTTGTTAGGGGTTTAGGGTTGTTTGTTGTTAGGGGGTTAAGGTGGTTTGTTGTTAGGAGGTTAGGGCTGTTTGTTGTTACAGGGTTAGGTTAGTTTCTTGTTAGGGGTTTAGTGTTGTTTGTTGTTAGGGGGTTAGTGTTTGTTGTTAGGGGTTTAGGGTTGTTTCTTTTTGGGGTTTAGTAGTTTTTGTTGTTAGGGTGTTAGTGTTGTTTGTGGTTAGGGTGTTAGTGTTGTTTGTGGTTAGGGGGTGAGAGTTGTTGGTTGTTAGGGGGTTAGGATTGTTTGTTGTTAGGGGTTTAGGGTTGTTTGTTGTTAGGGGGTTAAGGTGTTTTGTTGTTAGGAGGTTAGGGTTGTTTTTTGTTACAGGGTTAGGTTAGTTTCTTGTTAGGGGTTTAGTGTTGTTTGTTGTTAGGGGTTAGTGTTTGTTGTTAGGGGTTTAGTGTTGTTTCTTGTTGGGGTTTAGTGGTTTTTGTTGTTAGGGTCTTAGTGTTGTTTGTTGTTAGGGGTTTAGGGTTGTTTGTTGTTAGGGGTTTAAGGTTGTTTGTTGTTAGGAGGTTAGTGTTGTTTGTTGTTACGGGGTTAGGTTAGTTTCTTGTTAGGGGTTTAGTGTTGTTTGTTGTTAGGGGGTTAGTGTTTGTTGTTAGGGCTTTAGTGTTGTTTCTTGTTGGGGTTTAGTGGTTTTTGTTGTTAGTGTGTTAGTGTTGTTCGTTGTTAGGGGTTTAGGGTTGTTTGTTGTTAGGGGTTTAAGGTTGTTTGCTGTTAGGAGGTTAGGGTTGTTTGTTGTTACGGGGTTAGGTTAGTTTCTTGTTAGGGGTTTAGTGTGGTTTGTTGCTAGGGGGTTAGTGTTTGTTGTTAGGGGTTTAGGGTTGTTTCTTTTTGGGGTTTAGTAGTTTTTGTTGTTAGGGTGTTAGTGTTGTTTGTGGTTAGGGTGTTAGTGTTGTTTGTGGTTAGGGGGTGAGAGTTGCTGGTTGTTAGGGGGTTAGGATTGTTTGTTGTTAGGGGTTTAGGGTTGTTTCTTGTTAGGGGGTTAAGGTGTTTTGTTGTTAGGAGGTTAGGGTTGTTTGTTGTTACAGGGTTAGGTTAGTTTCTTGTTAGGGGTTTAGTGTTGTTTGTTGTTAGGGGGTTAGTGTTTGTTGTTAGGGCTTTACTGTTGTTTCTTGTTGGGGTTTAGTGGTTTTTGTTGTTAGGGTGTTAGTGTTGTTTGTTGTTAGGGGTTTAGGGTTGTTTGTTGTTAGGGGTTTAAGGTTGTTTGCTGTTAGGAGGTTAGGGTTGTTTGTTGTTACGGGGTTAGGTTAGTTTCTTGTTAGGGGTTTAGTGTTGTTTGTTGTTAGGGGGTTAGTGTTTGTTGTTAGGGGTTTAGGGTTGTTTCTTGTTGGGGTTTAGTAGTTTTTGTTGTTAGGGTATTAGTGTTGTTTGTGGTTAGGGGGTTAGTGTTGTTTTTTGTTAGGGGGTTATGGTTGTTTGTTGTTAGGAGGTTAGGGTTGTTTGTTGTTACAGGGTTAGGTTAGTTTCTTGTTAGGGGTTTAGTGTTGTTTGTTGTTAGGGGGTTAGTGTTTGTTTTTAGGGGCTTAGTCTTGTTTCTTGTTGGGGTTTAGTGTTTTTTGTTGTTAGGGTGTTAGTGTTGTTTGTTGTTAGAGGTTTAGTGTTGTTTGTTGTTAGGGGTTTAAGGTTGTTTGTTGTTAGGACTTTAGGGTTGTTTGTTGTTACGGGGTTAGGTTAGTTTCTTGTTAGGGGTTTAGTGTGGTTTGTTGCTAGGGGGTTAGTGTTTGTTGTTAGGGGTTTAGGGTTGTTTCTTTTTGGGGTTTAGTAGTTCTTATTGTTAGGGTGTTAGTGTTGTTTGTTGTTAGGGGGTTAGTGTTGTTTGTTCTTACGGGGTTAGTGTTCATTGTGGTTAGGGTGTTAGCGTTGTTTGTGGTTAGGGGGTGAGCGTTGTTGGTTGTTAGAGGGTTAGGATTGTTTGTTGTTAGGGGGTTAAGGTTGTTTGTTGTTAGGAGGTTAGGGTTGTTTTTTGTTACAGGGTCAGGTTAGTTTCTTGTTAAGGGTTTAGTGTTGTTTGTTGTTATGGGGTTAGTGTTTGTTGTTAGGGGTTTAGTGTTGTTTCTTGTTGGGGTTTAGTGTTTTTTGTTGTTAGGGTGTTAGTGTTGTTTGTTGTTAGGGGTTTAGTGTTGTTTGTTGTTAGGGGTTTAAGGTTGTTTGTTGTTAGGAGGTTAGGGTTGTTTGTTGTTACGGGGTTAGGTTAGTTTCTTGTTAGGGGTTTAGTGTTGTTTGTTGTTAGGGGGTTAGTGTTTGTTGTTAGGGGTTTAGGGTTGTTTCTTTTTGGGGTTTAGTAGTTTTTGTTGTTAGGGTGTTAGTGTTGTTTGTGGTTAGGGGGTTAGTGTTGTTTGTTCTTACGGGGTTAGTGTTGTTTGTGGTTAGGGTGTTAGTGTTGTTTGTGGTTAGGGGGTGAGAGTTGTTGGTTGTTAGGGGGTTAGGATTGTTTGTTGTTAGGGGCTTAGTGTTGTTGTTTGTTAGGGGGTTAGGGTTGTTTGTTGTTAGGAGGTTAGGGTTGTTTGTTGTTACAGGGTTAGGTTAGTTTCTTGTTAGGGGTTTAGTGTTGTTTGTTGTTAGGGGGTTAGTGTTTGTTGTTAGGGGTTTAGTGTTGTTTCTTGTTGGGGTTTAGTGGTTTTTGTTGTTAGGGTCTTAGTGTTGTTTGTTGTTAGGGGTTTAGGGTTGTTTGTTGTTAGGGGTTTAAGGTTGTTTGTTGTTAGGAGGTTAGGGTTGTTTGTTGTTACAGGGTTAGGTTAGTTTCTTGTTAGGGGTTTAGTGTTGTTTGTTGTTAGGGGGTTAGTGTTTGTTGTTAGGGGTTTAGTGTTGTTTCTTCTTGGGGTTTAGTGGTTTTTGTTGTTAGGGTGTTAGTGTTGTTTGTTGTTAGCGGTTTAGGGTTGTTTGTTGTTAGGGGTTTAAGGTTGTTTGCTGTTAGGAGGTTAGGGTTGTTTGTTGTTACGGGGTTAGGTTAGTTTCTTGTTAGGGGTTTAGTGTTGTTTGTTGTTAGGGGGTTAGTGTTTGTTGTTAGGGGTTTAGGGTTGTTTCTTGTTGGGGTTTAGTAGTTTTTGTTGTTAGGGTGTTAGTGTTGTTTGTGGTTAGGGTGTTAGTGTTGTTGTTTGTTAGGGGCTTAGGGTTGTTTGTTGTTAGGAGGTTAGGGTTCTTTGTTTTTACAGGGTTAGGTTAGTTTCTTGTTACAGGTTTAGTGTTGTTTGTTGTTGGGGGTTAGTGTTTGTTGTTAGGGGTTTAGTGTTGTTTCTTGTTGGGGTTTAGTGGTTTTTGTTGTTAGGGTGTTAGTGTTGTTTGTTGTTAGGGGTTTAGGGTTGTTTGTTGTTAGGGGTTTAAGGTTGTTTGCTGTTAGGAGGTTAGGGTTGTTTGTTGTTACGGGGTTAGGTTAGTTTCTTGTTAGGGGTTTAGTGTTGCTTGTTGTTAGGGGGTTAGTGTTTGTTGTTAGGGGTTTAGGGCTGTTTCTTGTTGGGGTTTAGTAGTTTTTGTTGTTAGGGTGTTAGTGTTGTTTGTTGTTAGGGGGTTAGTGTTGTTTGTTCTTACGGGGTTAGTGTTGTTTGTGGTTAGGGTGTTAGTATTGTTTGTGGTTAGGGGGTGAGCGTTGTTGGTTGTTAGAGGGTTATAATTGTTTGTTGTTAGGGGTTTAGGGTTGTTTGTTGTTAGGGGGTTAAGGATGTTTGTTGTTAGGATGTTAGGGTTGTTTGTTGTTACAGGGTTAGGTTAGTTTCTTGTTAGGGGTTTAGTGTTGTTTGTTGTTAGGGGGTTAGTGTTTGTTGTTAGGGGTTTAGTGTTGTTTCTTGTTGGGGTTTAGTGGTTTTTGTTGTTAGGGTGTTAGTGTTGTTTGTTGTTAGGGGTTTAGGGTTGTTTGTTGTTAGGGGGTTAGTGTTTGCTGTTAGGGGTTTAGGGTTGTTTCTTGTTGGAGTTTAGTAGTTTTTGTTGTTAGGGTGTTAGTGGTGTTTGTGGTTAGGGGGTTAGTGTTGTTGTTTGTTAGGGGGTTAGGGTTGTTTGTTGTTAGGAGGTTAGGGTTGTTTGTTGTTACAGGGTTACGTTAGTTTCTTGTTAGGGGTTTAGGGTTGTTTGTTGTTAGGGGGTTAGTGTTTGTTGTTAGGGGTTTAGTGTTGTCTCTTGTTGGGGGTTAGTGTTTGTTGTTGGGGGTTTAGTGTTGTTTCTTTTGGGGTTTAGTGGTTTTTGTTCTTAGGGTGTTAGTGTTTGTTGTTAGGGGTTTAGGGTTGTTTGTTGTTAGGGGGTTAAGGTGGTTTGTTGTTAGGAGGTTAGGGTTGTTTGTTGTTACAGGTTTAGGTTAGTTTCTTGTTGGGGTTTAGTGTTGTTTGTTGTTAGGGGGTTAGTGTTTGTTGTTAGGGGTTTAGTGTTGTTTCTTGTTGGGGTTTAGTGGTTTTTGTTGTTAGGGTGTTAGTGTTGTTTGTTGTTAGAGGTTTAGGGGTGTTTCTTCGTAGGGGTTTAAGGTTGTTTGTTGTTAGGAGGTTAGGGTTATTTGTTGTTACGGGGTTAGGTTAGTTTCTTGTTAGGGGTTTAGTGTTGTTTGTTGTTAGGGGGTTAGTGTTTGTTGTTAGGGGTTTAGGGTTGTTTCTTGTTGGGGTTTAGTAGTTTTTGTTGTTAGGGTGTTAGTGTTGTTTGTTGTTAGGGGGTTAGTGTTGTTCGTTCTCACGGGGTTAGTGTTTTTTGAGGTTAGGGTGTTAGTGTTGTTTGTGGTTAGGGGGTGAGCGTTGTTGGTTGTTAGAGGGTTAGGATTGTTTGTTGTTAGGGGGTTAAGGTTGTTTGTTGTTAGGAGGTTAGGGTTGTTTTTTGTTATAGGGTCAGGTTAGTTTCTTGTTAAGGGTTTAGTGTTGTTTGTTGTTATGGGGTTAGTGTTTGTTGTTAGGGGTTTAGTGTTGTTTCTTGTTGGGGTTTAGTGTTTTTTGTTGTTAGGGTGTTAGTGTTGTTTGTTGTTAGGGGTTTAGTGTTGTTTGTTGTTAGGGGTTTAAGGTTGTTTGTTGTTAGGAGGTTAGGGTTGTTTGTTGTTACGGGGTTAGGTTAGTTTCTTGTTAGGGGTTTAGTGTTGTTTGTTGTTAGGGGGTTAGTGTTTGTTGTTAGGGGTTTAGGGTTGTTTCTTTTTGGGGTTTAGTAGTTTTTGTTGTTAGGGTGTTAGTGTTGTTTGTGGTTAGGGTGTTAGTGTTGTTTGTGGTTAGGGGGTGAGAGTTGTTGGTTGTTAGGGGGTTAGGATTGTTTGTTGTTAGGGGTTTAGGGTTGTTTGTTGTTAGGGGGTTAAGGTGGTTTGTTGTTAGGAGGTTAGGGTTGTTTGTTGTTACAGGGTTAGGTTAGTTTCTTGTTAGGGGTTTAGTGTTGTTTGTTGTTAGGGGGTTAGTGTTTGTTGTTAGGGGTTTAGTGTTGTTTCTTGTTGGGGTTTAGTGGTTTTTGTTGTTAGGGTGTTAGTGTTGTTTGTTGTTAGGGGTTTAGGGTTGTTTGTTGTTAGGGGTTTAAGGTTGTTTGTTGTTAGGAGGTTAGGGTTGTTTGTTGTTATGGGGTTAGGTTAGTTTCTTGTTAGGGGTTTAGTGTTGTTTGTTGTTAGGGGGTTAGTGTTTGTTGTTAGGGGTTTAGGGTTGTTTCTTGTTGGGATTTAGTAGTTTTTGTTGTTAGGGTATTAGTGTTGTTTGTGGTTAGGGGGTTAGTGTTGTTGTTTGTTAGGTAGTTAGGGTTGTTTGTTGTTAGGAGGTTAGGGTTGTTTGTTGTTACAGGGTTAGGTTAGTTTCTTGTTAGGGGTTTAGTGTTGTTTGTTGTTAGGGGGTTAGTGTTTGTTTTTAGGGGCTTAGTCTTGTTTCTTGTTGGGGTTTAGTGTTTTTTGTTGTTAGGGTGTTAGTGTTGTTTGTTGTTAGAGGTTTAGTGTTGTTTGTTGTTAGGGGTTTGAGGTTGTTTGTTGTTAGGAGGTTAGGGTTGTTTGTTGTTACGGGGTTAGGTTAGTTTCTTGTTAGGGGTTTAGTGTTGTTTGTTGTTAGGGGGTTAGTGTTTGTTGTTAGGGGTTTAGGGTTGTTTCTTTTTGGGGTTTAGTAGTTTTTGTTGTTAGGGTGTTAGTGTTGTTTGTGGTTAGGGGGTTAGTGTTGTTTGTTCTTACGGGGTTAGTGTTGTTTGTGGTTAGGGTGTTAGCGTTGTTTGTGGTTAGGGGTGAGAGTTGTTGGTTGTTAGGGGGTTAGGATTGTTTGTTGTTAGGGGTTTAGGGTTGTTTGTTGTTAGGGGGTTAAGGTGGTTTGTTGTTAGGAGGTTAGGGCTGTTTGTTGTTACAGGGTTAGGTTAGTTTCTTGTTAGGGGTTTAGTGTTGTTTGTTGTTAGGGGGTTAGTGTTTGTTGTTAGGGGTTTAGTGTTGTTTCTTGTTGGGGTTTAGTGGTTTTTGTTGTTAGGGTGTTAGTGTTGTTTGTTGTTAGGGGTTTAGGGTTGTTTGTTGTTAGGGGTTTAAGGTTGTTTGTTGTTAGGAGGTTAGGGTTGTTTGTTGTTACGGGGTTAGGTTAGTTTCTTGTTAGGGGTTTAGTGTTGTTTGTTGTTAGGGGGTTAGTGTTTGTTGTTAGGGGTTTAGGGTTGTTTCTTGTTGGGGTTTAGTAGTTTTTGTTGTTAGGGTGTTAGTGTTGTTTGTGGTTAGGGGCTTAGTGTTGTTTGTTCTTACGGGGTTAGTGTTGTTTGTGGTTAGGGTGTTAGTGTTGTTTGTGGTTAGGGGGTGTGCGTTGTTGGTTGTTAGGGGGTTAGGATTGTTTGTTGTTAGGGGTTTAGGGTTGTTTGTTGTTAGGGGGTTAAGGTTGTTTGTTGTTAGGAGGTTAGGTTTGTTTGTTGTTACAGGGTTATTTTAGTTTCTTGTTAGGGGTTTAGTGTTGTTTGTTGTTAGGGGTTAGTGTTTGTTGTTAGGGGTTTAGTGTTGTTTCTTGTTGGGGTTTACTGGTTTTTGTTGTTAGGGTGTTAATGTTTGTTGTTAGGGGTTTAGGGTTGTTTGTTGTTAGGGGTTTAAGATTGTTTGTTGTTAGGAGGTTAGGGTTGTTTGTTGTTACGGGGTTAGGTTAGTTTCTTGTTAGGGGTTTAGTGTTGTTTGTTGTTAGGGGGTTAGTGTTTGTTGTTAGGGGTTTAGGGTTGTTTCTTGTTGGGGTTTAGTAGTTTTTGTTGTTAGGGTGTTAGTGTTGTTTGTTGTTAGGGGGTTAGTGTTGTTTGTTCTTACGGGGTTAGTGTTGTTTGTGGTTAGGGTGTTAGGTTGTTTGTGGTTAGGGGGTGAGCTTTGTTGGTTGTTGGGAGTTAGGATTGTTTGTTGTTAGGGGTTTAAGGTTGTGTGTTGTTAGGAGGTTAGGGTTGTTTGTTGTTACGGGGTTATAATTAGTTTCTTGTTAGGGGTTTAGTGTTGTTTGTTGTTAGGGGGTTAGTGTTTGTTGTTAGGGGTTTAGTGTTGTTTCTTGTTGGGGTTTAGTGGTTTTTGTTGTTAGGGTGTTAGTGTTGATTGTTGTTAGGGGTTTAGGGTTGTTTGTTGTTAGGGGTTTAAGGTTGTTTGTTGTTAGGAGGTTAGGGTTGTTTGTTGTTACGGGGTTAGGTTAGTTTCTTGTTAGGGGTTTAGTGTTCTTTGTTGTTAGGGGGTTAGTGTTTGTTGTTAGGGGTTTAGGATTGTTTCTTGTTGGGGTTTAGTAGTTTTTGTTGTTAGGGTGTTAGTGTTGTTTGTTTTTAGGGGGTTAGTGTTGTTTGTTCTTACGGGGTTAGTGTTGATTGTGGTTAGGGTGTTAGTGCTGTTTGCAGTTAAGGGGTCAGCGTTGTTGGTTGTTAGGGGGTTAGGATTGTTTGTTGTTAGGGGTTTAAGGTTGTTTGTTGTTAGGGGGTTAAGGTTGTTTGTTGTTAGGAGGTTAGGGTTGTTTGTTCTTACAGGGTTAGGTAAGTTCCTTGTTAGGGGTTTAGTGTTGTTTGTTGGTAGGGGGTTAGTGTTTGTTGTTAGGGGTTTAGGGTTGTTTCTTGTTGGGGTTTAGTAGTTTTTGTTGTTAGGGTGTTAGTGTTGTTTGTTGTTAGGGGGTTAGTGTTGTTTGTTCTTACAGGGTTAGTGTTGTTTGTGGTTAGGGGGTGAGCGTTGTTGGTTGTTAGGGTGTTAGGATTGTTTGTTGTTAGGGTTTTAAGGTTGTTTGTTGTTAGGGGGTAAAGGTTGTTTGTTGTTAGGAGGTTAGGGTTGTTTGTTGTTACAGGGTTAGGTTAGTTTCTTGTTAGGGGTTTAGTGTTGTTTGTTGTTAGGGGTTTAGTGTTTGTTGTTAGGGGTTTAGTGTTGTTTCTTGTTGGGTTTTAGTGGTTTTTGTTGTTAGGGTGTTAGTGTTGTTTGTTCTTAGGGGTTTATGGTTGTTTGTTGATAGGGGTTTAAGTTTGTTTGTTGTTAGGAGGTTAGGGTTGTTTGTTGTTACGGGGTTAGGTTAGTTTCTTTTTAGGGGTTTAGTGTTGTTTGTTGTTAGGGGGTTAGTGTTTTTTGTTAGGGGTTTAGTGTTGTTTCTTGTTGGGGTTTAGTGGTTTTTGTTGTTAGGGTGTTAGTGTTGTTTGTTGTTAGGGGTTTAGTGTTGTTTGTTGTTAGGGGTTTAAGGTTGTTTGTTGTTAGGAGGTTAGGGTTGTTTGTTGTTACGGGGTTAGGTTAGTTTCTTGTTAGGGGTTTAGTGTTGTTTGTTGTTAGGGGGTTAGTGTTTGTTGTTAGGGGTTTAGGGTTGTTTCTTGTTGGGCTTTAGTAGTTTTTGTTGTTAGGGTGTTAGTGTTGTTTGTGATTAGGGGGTTAGTGTTGTTTGTTCTTACGGGGTTAGTGTTGTTTGTGGTTAGGGTGTTAGCGTTGTTTGTGGTTAGGGGGTGAGCGTTGTTTTTTGTTAGGGGGTTAGGATTGTTTGTTGTTAGGGGTTTAGGGTTGTTTGTTGTTAGGGGGTTAAAGTTGTTTGTTGTTAGGAGGTTAGGGTTGTTTGTTGTTACAGGGTTAGGTTAGTTTCTTGTTAGGGCTTTAGTGTTGTTTGTTGTTAGGGGGTTAGTGTTTGTTGTTAGGGGTTAGTGTTGTTTCTTTTTGGGCTTTAGCGGTTTTTTTTGTTAGGGTGTTAGTGTTGATTGTTGTTAGGGGTTTAGGGTTGTTTGTTGTTAGGGGTTTAAGGTTGTTTGTTTTTAGGAGGTTAGAGTTGTTTGTTGTTACGGGGTTAGGTTAGTTTCTTGTTAGGGGTTTAGTGTTGTTTGTTGTTAGGGGGTTAGTGTTTGTTGTTAGGGGTTTAGGGTTGTTTCTTGTTGGGGTTTAGTAGTTTTTGTTGTTATGGTGTTAGTGTTGTTTGTTGTTAGGGGGTTAGTGTTGTTGTTTGTTAGGGGGTTAGGGTTGTTTGTTGTTAGGAGGTTAGGGTTGTTTGTTGTTACAGGGTTAGGTTAGTTTCTTGTTAGGGGTTTAGTGTTTTTTGTTGTTAGGAGGTTAGTGTTTGTTGTTAGGGGTTCAGTGTTGTTTCTTGTTGGGGTTTATTGGTTTTTGCTGTTATGGTGTTAGTGTTGTTTGTTGTTAGGGTGTGAGAGTTGTTTGTTGTTTGGGGTTTCTGTTGTGCTTTACGGGGTTAGTTTTGTTTGTTGTTAGTGGGTTAGTGTTGTTTGTAGTTAGGGGATTAGGGTTGTTGTTAGAGGGTTATTGTTGTTTGTTGTTGGGGCTTAGTGTTGTTTGTTTTTAGTGGGTTAGGGATCTTTGTTGTTAGGGTGTTAGTGTTGTTTGTTGTTAGGTGTTTAGGGTTGTTTCTTGTTGGGGTTTAGTGGGTTTTGTTCTTAGGGTGTTAGTGTTTTTACTTAGGGGGTTAGTGCTGTTGGTTGTTAGGGGGTAAGTGTTGTTTGTTGCTAGCGGTTTAGGGTTGTTTGTTGTTAGTGGGTTAGTGTTGCTTGTTGTTAGGGGTTCCGAGTTTATTGTTGTTAGGGGGTTAGTGTTTGTTGTTAGGGGTTTAGGGTTGTTTCTTGTTGGGGTTTAGTAGTTTTTGTTGTTAGGGTGTTAGTGTTGTTTGTTGTTAGGGGTTTAGGGTTGTTTGTTGTTAGGGGTTTAAGGTTGTTATTAGGAGTTTAGGGTTGTTTGTTGTTACGGGGTTAGGTTAGTTTCTTGTTAGGGGTTTAGTGTTGTTGGTTGTTAGGGTGTTAGTGTTTGTTGTTAGGGGTTTAGTGTTGTTTCTTGTTGGGGTTTAATGGTTTTTGTTGTTAGGGTGTTAGTGTTGTTTGTTGTTAGGGGTTTAGGTTTGTTTGTTGTTAGGGGTTTAAGGTTGTTTGCTGTTAGGAGGTTAGGGTTGTTTGTTGTTACGGGGTTAGGTTAGTTTCTTGTTAGGGGTTTAGTGTTGTTTGTTGTTAGGGGGTTAGTGTTTGTTGTTAGGGGTTTAGGGTTGTTTCTTGTTGGGGTTTAGTAGTTTTTCTTGTTAGGGTGTTAGAGTTGTTTGTGGTTAGGGGGTTAGTGTTGTTTGTTGGGGGTTAGGGTTGTTTGTTGTTAGAAGGTTAGGGTTGTTTGTTGTTAGGGGTTTAGGGTTGTTTGTTGTTAGGGGGTTAGGGTTGTTTGTTGTTAGGGGTTTAGAGTAGTTTATTTTTAGGGGGTTAGTGTTGTTTGTTGTTAGGTTGTTAGGACTGTTGTTAGGGGGTTATTGGTGTTTGTTGTTAGGGGGTTAGTGTTTTTTGTTGTTAGGGGGTTAGTGTCGTTTCTTGTTAGAGAGTTAGGGTTCTTTGTTGTTAGGGGCTTAGGGTTGTTTGTTGTTAGTGGGTTAGAGTAGTTTGTTGTTGGGGGTTAGGGTTGTTTGTTGTTAGGTGGTTAGGGTTGTTGTTAGGTGGTTAGTGTTGTTTCTATTTAGGGGTTTCGAGTTGTTTCTTTTTGAGGTTTAGTGGTTTTTGTTGTTAGGGTGTTAGTGTTGTTTGTAGTTAGGGGGTTAGTGTTGTTTGTATTTAGGGGTTTAGGGTTGTTTCTTGTTGGGCTTTAGTGGTTTTTGTTGTTAGGGTGTTAGTGTTGTTTGTTGTTAGGGGGTTAGTGTTGTTTGTTCTTTCTGGGTTACTGTTGTTTGTGGTTAGGGTGTTAGTGTTTGTGGTCAGGGGGTGAGCGTTGTTGGTTGTTAGGGGGTTAGGATTGTTTGTTGTTAGGGGTTTAGGGTTGTTTGTTGTTAGGGGGTTAAGGTTGTTTGTTGTTAGGAGGTTAGGGTTGTTTGTTGTTACAGGGTTAGGTTAGTTTCTTGTTAGGGGTTTAGTGTTGTTTGTTGTTAGGGGGTTAGTGTTTGTTGTTAGGGGTTTAGTGTTGTTTCTTGTTGGGGTTTAGTGTTTTTTGTTGTTAGGGTGTTAGTGTTGTTTGTTGTTAGGGGTTTAGGGTTGTTTGTTGTTAGGGGTTTAAGGTTGTTTGTTGTTAGGAGGTTAGGGTTGTTTGTTGTTACGGGGTTAGGTTAGTTTCTTGTTAGGGGTTTAGTGTTTGTTGTTAGCTGGTTAGTGTTTGTTGTTAGGGGTTTAGGGTTGTTTCTTGTTGGGGTTTAGTAGTTTTTGTTGTTAGGGTGTTAGTGTTGTTTGTTGTTAGGGGGTTAGTGTTGTTTGTTCTTACGGGGTTAGTGTTGTTTGTGGTTAGGGTGTTAGTGTTGTTTGTGTTTAGGGAGTGAGCGTTGTTTTTTGTTAGGGGGTTAGGATTGTTTGTTGTTAGGGGTTTAGGGTTGTTTGTTGTTAGGGGGTTAAGGTTGTTTGTTGTTAGGAGGTTAGGGTTGTTTGTTGTTACAGGGTTAGGTTAGTTTCTTGTTAGGGCTTTAGTGTTGTTTGTTGTTAGGGGGTTAGTATTTGTTGTTAGGGGTTTAGTGTTGTTTCTTGTTGGGGTTTAATGGTTTTTGTTGTTAGGGTGTTAGTGTTGTTTGTTGTTAGGGGTTTAGGGTTGTTTGTTGTTAGGGCTTTAAGGTTGTTTGTTGTTAGGAGGTTAGGGTTGTTTGTTGTTACGGGGTTAGGTTAGTTTCTTGTTAGGAGTTTAGTGTTGTTTGTTGTTAGGGGGTTAGTGTTTGTTGTTAGGGGTTTAGGGTTGTTTCTTGTTGGGGTTTAGTAGTTTTTGTTGTTAGGGTGTTAGTGTTGTTTGTGGTTAGGGGGTTAGTGTTGTTTGTTCTTACGGGGTTAGTGTTGTTTGTGGTTAGGGTGTTAGTGTTGTTTGTGGTTAGGGTGTTAGTGTTGTTTGTGGTAAGGGGGTGAGCGTTGTTGGTTGTTAGGGGGTTAGGATTGTTTGTTGTTAGGGGTTTAGGGTTGTTTGTTGTTAGGGGGTTAAGGTTGTTTGTTGTTAGGAGGTTAGGGTTGTTTGTTGTTACGGGGTTAGCTTAGTTTCTGGTTAGGGATTTAGTGTTGTTTTTTGTTAGGGGGTAGTGTTTGTTGTTAGGGGTTTAGTGTTGTTTCTTGTTGGGGTTTAGTGGTTTTTGTTCTTAGGGTGTTAGTGTTGTTTGTTGTTAGGCGTTTAGGGTTGTTTGTTATTAGGGGTTTAAGGTTGTTTGTTGTTAGGGTGTTAGGGTTGTTTGTTCTTAGTGGTTTAGGGTTGTGTGTTGTTAGTGGGTTAGTGTTTCTGGTGTTTATGGTTTAGGGTTGTTTGCTGTTCGGGGGTTAGTGTTTTTTGTTGTTAGGGCGTTAGGGTTGTTTGTTGTTAGGGTGTTAGTGTTCTTTGATGTTAGGGGTTTAGGGTTGTTTGTTGTTAGGGGGTTAGTGTTGTTTGTTGTTAGGGGGTTAGGGTTGTTCCTAGTTGGGGTTTAGTAGTGTTTGTTGTTAGGGTGTTAGTGTTGTCCGTTTTGGGGGGTTAGTGTTGTTGTTGTTAGGGGGTTAGTGTTGTTTGTTGTTAGGGTGTGAGAGTTGTTTGTTGTTTGGGGTTTCTGTTGTTCTTTAGGGGGTTAGTTTTGTTTGTTGTCAGTGGGTTAGTGTTGTTTGTAGTTAGGGGATTAGGGTTGTTGTTAGAGGGTTAGTGTTGTTTGTTGTTGGGGCTTAGTGTTGTTTGTTTTTAGGGGGTTAGGGATCTTTGTTGTTAGGGTGTTAGTGTTTTTTGTTGTTAGGGGCTTAGTGTTGTTTGTTGTTAGGTGTTTAGGGTTGTTTCTTGTTGGGGTTTCGTAGTTTTAGTTGTTAGGGTGTTAGTGTTGTTTGTGGTTAGGGGCTTAGTGTTGTTGTTTGTTAGGGGGTTAGGGTTGTTTGTTGTTAGGAGGTTAGGGTTGTTTGTTGTTACAGGGTTAGGTTAGTTTTTTTGTTAGGGGTTTAGTGTTGTTTGTTGTTAGGGGGTTAGTGTTTGTTGTTAGGGGTTTAGTGTTGTTTCTTGTTGGGGTTTAGTGGTTTTTGTTGTTAGGGTGTTACTGTTGTTTGTTGTTAGGGGTTTAGTGTTGTTTGTTGTTAGGGGTTTAAGGTTGTTTGTTGTTAGGAGGTTAGGATTGTTTGTTGTTACGGGTTTAGGTTAGTTTCTTGTTAGGGGTTTAGTGTTGTTTGTTGTTAGGGGGTTAGTGTTTGTTGTTAGGGGTTTAGTGTTGTTTCTTGTTGGGGTTTAGTGGTTTTTGTTGTTAGGGTGTTAGTGTTGTTTGTTGTTAGGGGTTTAAGGTTGTTTGTTGTTAGGAGTTTAGGGTTGTTTGTTGTTACGGGGTTAGGTTAGTTTCTTGTTAGGGGTTTAGTGTTGTTTGTTGTTAGGGGGTTAGTGTTTGTTGTTAGGGGTTTAGGGTTGTTTCTTGTTGGGTTTAGTAGTTTTTGATGTTAGGGTGTTAGTGTTGTTTGTTGTTAGTGGGTTAGTGTAGTTTGTTCTTACGGGGTTAGTGTTGTTTGTGGTTAGGGTGTTAGTGTTGTTTGTGGTCAGGGGGTGTGCGTTGTTGGTTGTTAGGGGGTTAGGTTAGTTTCTTGTTAGGGGTTTAGTGTTGTTTGCTGTTAGGGGGTTAGTGTTTGTTGTTAGGGGTTTAGGGTTGTTTCTTGTTGGGGTTTAGTAGTTTTTGTTGTTAGGGTGTTAGTGTTGTTTGTGGTTAGGGTGTTAGTGCTGTTTGTGGTTAGGGGGTTAGTGTTGTTTTTTGTTAGGGGGTTAGGGTTGTTTGTTGTTAGAAGGTTAGGGTTGTTTGTTGTTAGGGGTTTAGGGTTGTTTGTTGTTAGGAGGTTAGGGTTGTTTGTTATTACGGGGTTAGGTTAGTTTCTTGTTAGCGGTTTAGTGTTTTTTGTTGTTAGGGGGTTAGCGTTTGTTGTTAGGGGTTTAGGGTTGTTTCTTGTTGGGGTATAGTAGTTTTTGTTGTTAGGGTGTTAGTGTTGTTTGTGATTAGGGGGTTAGTGTTGTTTGTGGTTAGGGGGTTAGTGTTGTTTTTTGTTAGGGGGTTAGGGTTGTTTGTTGTTAGAAGGTTAGGGTTGTTTGTTGTTAGGGGTTTAGGGTTGTTTGTTGTTAGGAGGTTAGGGTTGTTTGTTATTACGGGGTTAGGTTAGTTTCTTGTTAGCGGTTTAGTGTTTTTTGTTGTTAGGGGGTTAGCGTTTGTTGTTAGGGGTTTAGGGTTGTTTCTTGTTGGGGTATAGTAGTTTTTGTTGTTAGGGTGTTAGTGTTGTTTGTGGTTAGGGTGTTAGCGTTGTTTGTGGTTAGGGGGTGAGCGTTGTTGGTTGTTAGGGGGTTAGGATTGTTTGTTGTTAGGGGTTTAGGGTTGTTTGTTGTTAGGGGGTTAAGGTTGTTTGTTGTTAGGAGGTTAGGGTTGTTTGTTGTTACAGGTTAAGGTTAGTTTCTTGTTAGGGGTATAGTGTTGTTTGTTGTTAGGGGGTTAGTGTTTGTTGTTAGGGGTTTAGTGTTGTTTCTTGTTGGGGTTTAGTGTTTTTTGTTGTTAGAGTGTTAGTGTTGTTTGTTGTTAGAGTGTTAGTGTTGTTTGTTGTTAGGGGTTTAAGGTTGTTTGTATTTAGGAGGTTAGGGTTGTTTGTTGTTACGGGGTTAGGTTAGTTTCTTGTTAGGGGTTTAGTGTTGTTTGTTGTTAGGGGGTTAGTGTTTGTTGTTAGGGGTTTAGGGTTGTTTCTTGTTGGGGTTTAGTAGTTTTTGTTGTTAGGGTGTTAGTGTTGTTTGTTGTTAGGGGGTTAGTGTAGTTTGTTCTTACGGGGTTAGTGTTGTTTGTGGTTAGGGTGTTAGTTCTGTTTGTGGTTAGGGGGTGAGCGTTGTTGGTTGTAAAGGGGTTAGGATTGTTTGTTGTTAGGGATTTAGGGTTGTTTGCTGTTAGGGGGTTAAGGTTGTTTGTTGTTAGGAGGTTAGTGTTGTTTGTTGTTACAGGGTTAGTTTAGTTTCTTGTTAGGGGTTTAGTGTTGTTTGTTTTTAGGGGGTTAGTGTTTGTTGTTAGGGGTTTAGTGTTCTTTCTTGTTGGGGTTTAGTGGTTTTTGTTGTTAGGGTTTTAGTGTTGTTTGTTGTTAGGGGTTTAGGGTTGTTTGTTGTTAGGGGTTTAAGGTTGTTTGTTGTTAGGAGGTTAGGGTTGTTTGTTGTTACGGGGTTAGGTTAGTTTCTTGTTAGGGGTTTAGTGTTGTTTGTTGTTAGGGGGTTAGTGTTTGTTGTTAGGGGTTTACGGTTGTTTCTTGTTGGGGTTTAGTAGTTTTTGTTGTTAGGGTGTTGGTGTTGTTTGTTTTTAGGGGGTTAGTGTTGTTTGTATTTAGGGATTTAGGGTTGTTTCTTGTTGGGCTTTAGTGGTTTTTGTTGTTAGGGTGTTAGTGTTGTTTGCTGTTCGGGGGTTAGTGTTGTTTGTTGTTACGGCGTTAGGATTGTTTGTTGTTAGGGTGTTAGTGTTCTTTGATGTTAGGGGTTTAGGGTTGTTTGTTGTTAGGGGGTTAGTGTTGTTTGTTGTTAGGGTGTGAGAGTTGTTTGCTGTTTGGGGTTTGTGTTGTTTTTCAGGGGGTTAGTTTTGTTTGTTGTTAGTGGGTTAGTGTTGTTTGTAGTTAGGGGATTAGGGTTGTTGTTAGAGGGTTAGTGTTGTTTGTTGTTGGGGCTTAGTGTTGTTTGTTTTTAGGGGGTTAGGGATCTTTGTTGTTAGGGTGTTAGTGTTGTTTGTTGTTAGGGTGTTAGTGTTTTTGCTTAGGGGTTAGTGCTGTTGGTTGTTAGGTGGTAAGGGTTGTTTGTTGTTAGGGGTTTAGGGTTGTTTGTTGTTAGTGGGTTAGTGTTGCTTGTTGTTAGGGGTTCCGAGTTTTTTGTTGTTGGGGGTTAGAGTTGTTAGTTCTTAGAGGATTTGGGTTATTTCTTGTTGGGGGTTAGTGTTGTTTGTTTTTAGGGGATAAGTGTTGGTTGTTGTTAGGGGGTTAGTTTTTTTTGTTTTTACTGGGTTAGTCCTGTTGGTGGTTAGGGGGTGTGTGTTGTTGGTTGTTTAGGGGGTTAAGGTTGTTTGTTGTTAGGACGTTAGGGTTGTTTGTTGTTACAGGGTTAGGTTAGTTTCTTGTTAGGGGTTTAGTGTTGTTTGTTGTTAGGGGGTTAGTGTTGTTTGTTCTTACGGGGTTAGTGTTGTTTGTGGTTAGGGTGTTAGTGTTGTTTGTGGTTAGGGGGTGAGAGTTGTTGGTTGTTACCGGGTTAGGATTGTTTGTTGTTAGGGGTTTAGGGTTGTTTCTTGTTAGGGGGTTAAGGTTGTTTGTTGTTAGGAGGTTAGGGCTGTTTGTTGTTACAGGGTTAGGTTAGTTTCTTGTTAGGGGTTTAGTGTTTTTTGTTGTTAGGGGGCTAGTGTTTGTTGTTAGGGGTTTAGTGTTGTTTCTTGTTGGGGTTTAGTGGTTTTTGCTGTTAGGGTGTTAGTGTTGTTTGTTGTTAGGGGTTTAGGGTTGTTTGTTGTTAGGGGTTTAAGGTTGTTTGTTGTTAGGAGGTTAGGGTTGTTTGTTGTTACGGGGTTAGGTTAGTTTCTTGTTAGGGGTTTAGTGTTGTTTGTTGTTAGGGGGTTAGTGTTTGTTGTTAGGGGTTTAGGGTTGTTTCTTGTTGGGGTTTAGTAGTTTTTGTTGTTAGGGTGTTAGTGTTGTTTGTTCTTAGGGGGTTAGTGTTGTTATTTGTTAGGGGGTTAGGATTGTTTGTTGTTAGGAGGTTAGTGTTCTTTGTTGTTACAGGGTTAGGTTAGTTTCTTGTTAGGGGTTTAGTGTTGTTTGTTGTTAGGGGGTTAGTGTTTGTTGTTAGGGGTTTAGTGTTGTTTCTTGTTGGGGTTTAGTGGTTTTTGTTGTTAGGGTGTTAGTGTTGTTTGTTGTTAGGGTTTAGGGTTGTTTGTTTTTAGGGGTTTAAGGTTGTTTGTTGTTAGGAGGTTAGGGTTATTTGTTGTTACGGGGTTAGGTTAGTTTCTTGTTAGGGGTTTAGTGTTGTTTGTTGTTAGCGGGTTAGTGTTTGTTGTTAGGGGTTTAGGGTTGTTTCCTGTTGGGGTTTAGTAGTTTTTGTTGTTAGGGTGTTAGTGTTGTTTGTGGTTAGGGGGTTAGTGTTGTTTGTTCTTACGGGGTTAGTGTTGTTTGTGGTTAGGGTGTTAGTGTTGTTTGTGGTTAGGGGGTGTGCGTTGTTGGTTGTTAGGGGGTTAGGATTGTTTGTTGTTAGGGGTTTAGGGTTGTTTGTTGTTAGGGGGTTAAGGTGGTTTGTTGTTAGGAGGTTAGGGCTGTTTGTTGTTACAGGGTTAGGTTAGTTTCTTGTTAGGTGTTTAGTGTTGTTTGTTGTTAGGGGGTTAGTGTTTGTTGTTAGGGGTTTAGTGTTGTTTCTTGTTGGGGTTTAGTGGTTTTTGTTGTTAGGGTGTTAGTGTTGTTTGTTGTTAGGGGTTTAGGGTTGTTTGTTGTTAGGGGTTTAAGGTTGTTTGTTGTTAATAGGTTAGGGTTGTTTGTTGTTATGGGGTTAGGTTAGTTTCTTGTTAGGGGTTTAGTGTTGTTTGTTGTTAGGGGGTTAGTGTTTGTTGTTAGGGGTTTAGGGTTGTTTCTTGTTGGGGTTCAGTAGTTTTTGTTGTTAGGGTATTAGTGTTGTTTGTGGTTAGGGGGTTAGTGTTGTTTTTTGTTACGGGGTTAGGGTTGTTTGTTGTTAGGAGGTTAGGGGTCTTTGTTGTTACAGGGTTAGGTTAGTTTCTTGTTAGGGGTTTAGTGTTGTTTGTTGTTAGGGGGTTAGTGTTTTTTGTTAGGGGTTTAGTGTTGTTTCTTGTTGGGGTTTAGTGGTTTTTGTTGTTAGGGTGTTAGTGTTGTTTGTTGTTAGGGGTTTAGGGTTGTTTGTTGTTAGGGGTTTAAGGTTGTTTGTTGTTAGGAGGTTAGGGTTGTTTGTTGTTACGGGGCTAGGTTAGTTTCTTGTTAGAGGTTTAGTGTTGTTTGTTGTTAGGGGGTTAGTGTTTGTTGTTAGGGGTTTAGGGTTGTTTCTTGTTGGGCTTTAGTAGTTTTTGTTGTTAGGGTGTTAGTGTTGTTTGTGATTAGGGGGTTAGTGTTGTTTGTTCTTACGGGGTTAGTGTTGTTTGTGGTTAGGGTGTTAGCGTTGTTTGTGGTTAGGGGGTGAGCGTTGTTTTTTGTTAGGGGGTTAGGATTGTTTGTTGTTAGGGGTTTAGGGTTGTTTGTTGTTAGGGGGTTAAGGTTGTTTGTTGTTAGGAGGTTAGGGTTGTTTGTTGTTACAGGGTTAGGTTAGTTTCTTGTTAGGGCTTTAGTGTTGTTTGTTGTTAGGGGGTTAGTGTTTGTTGTTAGGGGTTTAGTGTTGTTTCTTTTTGGGCTTTAGTGGTTTTTTTTGTTAGGGTGTTAGTGTTGATTGTTGTTAGGGGTTTAGGGTTGTTTGTTGTTAGGGGTTTAAGGTTGTTTGTTTTTAGGAGGTTAGAGTTGTTTGTTGTTACGGGGTTAGGTTAGTTTCTTGTTAGGGGTTTAGTGTTGTTTGTTGTTAGGGGGTTAGTGTTTGTTGTTAGGGGTTTAGGGTTGTTTCTTGTTGGGGTTTAGTAGTTTTTGTTGTTATGGTGTTAGTGTTGTTTGTTGTTAGGGGGTTAGTGTTGTTGTTTGTTAGGGGGTTAGGGTTGTTTGTTGTTAGGAGGTTAGGGTTGTTTGTTGTTACAGGGTTAGGTTAGTTTCTTGTTAGGGGTTTAGTGTTGTTTGTTGTTAGGAGGTTAGTGTTTGTTGTTAGGGGTTCAGTGTTGTTTCTTGTTGGGGTTTATTGGTTTTTGCTGTTATGGTGTTAGTGTTGTTTGTTGTTAGGGTGTGAGAGTTGTTTGTTGTTTGGGGTTTCTGTTGTTCTTTAGGGGGTTAGTTTTGTTTGTTGTTAGTGGGTTAGTGTTGTTTGTAGTTAGGGGATTAGGGTTGTTGTTAGAGGGTTATTGTTGTTTGTTGTTGGGGCTTAGTGTTGTTTGTTTTTAGTGGGTTAGGGATCTTTGTTGTTAGGGTGTTAGTGTTGTTTGTTGTTAGGTGTTTAGGGTTGTTTCTTGTTGGGGTTTAGTGGGTTTTGTTCTTAGGGTGTTAGTGTTTTTACTTAGGGGGTTAGTGCTGTTGGTTGTTAGGGGGTAAGTGTTGTTTGTTGCTAGCGGTTTAGGGTTGTTTGTTGTTAGTGGGTTAGTGTTGCTTGTTGTTAGGGGTTCCGAGTTTATTGTTGTTAGGGGGTTAGTGTTTGTTGTTAGGGGTTTAGGGTTGTTTCTTGTTGGGGTTTAGTAGTTTTTGTTGTTAGGGTGTTAGTGTTGTTTGTTGTTAGGGGTTTAGGGTTGTTTGTTGTTAGGGGTTTAAGGTTGTTATTAGGAGTTTAGGGTTGTTTGTTGTTACGGGGTTAGGTTAGTTTCTTGTTAGGGGTTTAGTGTTGTTTGTTGTTAGGGTGTTAGTGTTTGTTGTTAGGGGTTTAGTGTTGTTTCTTGTTGGGGTTTAATGGTTTTTGTTGTTAGGGTGTTAGTGTTGTTTGTTGTTAGGGGTTTAGGTTTGTTTGTTGTTAGGGGTTTAAGGTTGTTTGCTGTTAGGAGGTTAGGGTTGTTTGTTGTTACGGGGTTAGGTTAGTTTCTTGTTAGGGGTTTAGTGTTGTTTGTTGTTAGGGGGTTAGTGTTTGTTGTTAGGGGTTTAGGGTTGTTTCTTGTTGGGGTTTAGTAGTTTTTCTTGTTAGGGTGTTAGTGTTGTTTGTGGTTAGGGGGTTAGTGTTGTTTGTTGGGGGTTAGGGTTGTTTGTTGTTAGAAGGTTAGGGTTGTTTGTTGTTAGGGGTTTAGGGTTGTTTGTTGTTAGGGGGTTAGGGTTGTTTGTTGTTAGGGGTTTAGAGTAGTTTATTTTTAGGGGGTTAGTGTTGTTTGTTGTTAGGTTGTTAGGACTGTTGTTAGGGGGTTATTGGTGTTTGTTGTTAGGGGGTTAGTGTTTTTTGTTGTTAGGGGGTTAGTGTCGTTTCTTGTTAGAGAGTTAGGGTTCTTTGTTGTTAGGGGCTTAGGGTTGTTTGTTGTTAGTGGGTTAGAGTAGTTTGTTGTTGGGGGTTAGGGTTGTTTGTTGTTAGGTGGTTAGGGTTGTTGTTAGGTGGTTAGTGTTGTTTCTATTTAGGGGTTTCGAGTTGTTTCTTTTTGAGGTTTAGTGGTTTTTGTTGTTAGGGTGTTAGTGTTGTTTGTGGTTAGGGGGTTAGTGTTGTTTGTATTTAGGGGTTTAGGGTTGTTTCTTGTTGGGCTTTAGTGGTTTTTGTTGTTAGGGTGTTAGTGTTGTTTGTTGTTAGGGGGTTAGTGTTGTTTGTTCTTTCTGGGTTACTGTTGTTTGTGGTTAGGGTGTTAGTGTTTGTGGTCAGGGGGTGAGCGTTGTTGGTTGTTAGGGGGTTAGGATTGTTTGTTGTTAGGGGTTTAGGGTTGTTTGTTGTTAGGGGGTTAAGGTTGTTTGTTGTTAGGAGGTTAGGGTTGTTTGTTGTTACAGGGTTAGGTTAGTTTCTTGTTAGGGGTTTAGTGTTGTTTGTTGTTAGGGGGTTAGTGTTTGTTGTTAGGGGTTTAGTGTTGTTTCTTGTTGGGGTTTAGTGTTTTTTGTTGTTAGGGTGTTAGTGTTGTTTGTTGTTAGGGGTTTAGGGTTGTTTGTTGTTAGGGGTTTAAGGTTGTTTGTTGTTAGGAGGTTAGGGTTGTTTGTTGTTACGGGGTTAGGTTAGTTTCTTGTTAGGGGTTTAGTGTTTGTTGTTAGCTGGTTAGTGTTTGTTGTTAGGGGTTTAGGGTTGTTTCTTGTTGGGGTTTAGTAGTTTTAGTTGTTAGGGTGTTAGTGTTGTTTGTGGTTAGGGGGTTAGTGTTGTTGTTTGTTAGGGGGTTAGGGTTATTTGTTGTTAGGAGGTTAGGGTTGTTTGTTGTAACAGGGTTAGGTTAGTTTCTTGTTAGGGGTTTAGTGTTGTTTGTTGTTAGGGGGTTAGTGTTTGTTGTTAGGGGTTTAGTGTTGTTTCTTGTTGGGGTTTAGTGTTTTTTGTTGTTAGTGTGTTAGTGTTGTTTGTTGTCAGGGGTTTAGGGTTGTTTGTTGTTAGGGGTTTAAGGTTGTTTGTTGTTAGGAGGTTAGGGTTGTTTGTTGTTACGGGGTTAGGTTAGTTTCTTGTTAGGGGTTTAGTGTTGTTTGTTGTTAGGGGGTTAGTGTTTGTTGTTAGGGGTTTAGGGTTGTTTCTTTTTGGGGTTTAGTAGTTTTTGTTGTTAGGGTGTTAGTGTTGTTTGTGCTTAGGGGGTTAGTGTTGTTTGTTCTTACGGGGTTAGTGTTGTTTGTGGTTAGGGTGTTAGTGTTGTTTGTGGTTAGGGGGTGAGAGTTGTTGGTTGTTAGGGGGTTAGGATTGTTTGTTGTTAGGGGTTTAGGGTTGTTTGTTGTTAGGGGGTTAAGGTTGTTTGTTGTTAGGAGGTTAGGGCTGTTTGTTGTTACAGGGTTAGGTTAGTTTCTTGTTAGGGGTTTAGTGTTGTTTGTTGTTAGGGGGTTAGTGTTTGTTGTTAGGGGTTTAGTGTTGTTTCTTGTTGGGGTTTAGTGGTTTTTGTTGTTAGGGTGTTAGTGTTGTTTGTTGTTAGGGGTTTAGGGTTGTTTGTTGTTAGGGGTTTAAGGTTGTTTGCTGTTATGAGGTTAGGGTTGTTTGTTGTTACGGGGTTAGGTTAGTTTCTTGTTAGGGGTTTAGTGTTGTTTGTTGTTAGGGGGTTAGTGTTTGTTGTTAGGGGTTTAGGGTTGTTTCTTGTTTGGGTTTAGTAGTTTTTGTTGTTAGGGTGTTAGTGTTGTTTGTGGTTAGGGGGTTAGTGTTGTTGTTTGTTAGGGGGTTAGGGTTGTTTGTTGTTAGGAGGTTAGGGTTGTTTGTTTTTACAGGGTTAGGTTAGTTTCTTGTTAGGGGTTTAGTGTTGTTTGTTGTTAGGGGGTTAGTGTTTGTTGTTAGGGGTTTAGTGTTGTTTCTTGTTGGGGTTTAGTGGTTTTTGTTTTTAGGGTGTTAGTGTTGTTTTTTGTTAGGGGTTTAGCGTTGTTTGTTGTTAGGGGTTTAAGGTTGTTTGTTGTTAGGAGGTTAGGGTTGTTTTTTTTTACTGGGTTAGGTAAGTTTTTTGTTTGGGGTTTAGTGTTGTTTGTTGTTAGGGGGTGAGTGTTTGTTGTTAGGGTTTTAGGGTTGTTTCTTGTTGGGTTTAGTAGTTTTTGATGTTAGGGTGTTAGTGTTGTTTGTTGTTAGTGGGTTAGTGTAGTTTGTTCTTACGGGGTTAGTGTTTTTTGTGGTTAGGGTGTTAGTGTTGTTTGTGGTCAGGGGGTGTGCGTTGTTGGTTGTTAGGGGGTTAGGTTAGTTTCCTGTTAGGGGTTTAGTGTTGTTTGTTGTTAGGGGGTTAGTGTTTGTTGTTAGGGGTTTAGGGTTGTTTCTTGTTGGGGTTTAGTAGTTTTTGTTGTTAGGGTGTTAGTGTTGTTTGTGGTTAGGGTGTTAGTGTTGTTTGTGGTTAGGGGGTTAGTGTTGTTGTTTGTTAGGGGGTTAGGGTTGTTTGTTGTTAGAAGGTTAGGGTTGTTTGTTGTTAGGGGTTTAGGGTTGTTTGTTGTTAGGAGGTTAGGGTTGTTTGTTGTTACGGGTTTAGGTTAGTTTCTTGTTAGGGGTTTAGTGTTTTTTGTTGTTAGGGGGTTAGTGTTTGTTGTTAGGGGTTTAAGGTTGTTTCTTGTTGGGGTATAGTAGTTTTTGTCGTTAGGGTGTTAGTGTTGTTTGTGGTTAGGGGGTTAGTGTTGTTTGTTCTTACGGGGTTAGTGTTGTTTGTGGTTAGGGTGTTAGTGTAGTTTGTGGTTAGGGGGTGAGAGTTGTTGGTTGTTAGGGGGTTAGGATTGTTTGTTGTTAGGGGTTTAGGGTTGTGTGTTGTTAGGGGGTTAAGGTTGTTTGTTGTTAGGAGGTTAGGGTTGTTTGCTGTTACAGGGTAAGGTTAGTTTCTTGTTAGGGGTTTAGTGTTGTTTGTTGTTAGGGAGTTAGTGTTTGTTGTTAGGGGTTTAGGGTTGTTTCTTGTTGGGGTTCAGTGTTGTTTGTTGTTAGGGTGTTAGTGTTGTTTGTTGTTAGGGGTTTAGGGTTGTTTGTTGTTAGGGGTTTAAGGTTGTTTGTTGTTAGGAGGTTACGGTTGTTTGTTGTTACGGGGTTAGGTTAGTTTCTTGTTAGGGGTTTAGTGTTGTTTGTTGTTAGGGGGTTAGTGTTTGTTGTTAGGGGTTTAGGGTTGTTTCTTTTTGGGGTTTAGTAGTATTTGTTGCTAGGGTGTTAGTGTTGTTTGTGGTTAGGGAGTTAGTGTTGTTGTTTGTTAGGGGGTTAGGTTTGTTTGTTGTTAGGAGGTTAGTGTTGTTTGTTGTTAGAGGTTTAGGGTTGTTTGTTGTTAGGGGTTTAAGGTTGTTTGTTGTTAGGAGGTTAGGGTTGTTTGTTGTTATGGGGTTAGGTTAGTTTCTTGTTAGGGGTTTAGTGTTGTTTGTTGTTAGGGGGTTAGTGTTTGTTGTTAGGGGTTTAGGGTTGTTTCTTGTTGGGTTTAGTGGTTTTTGTTGTTAGGGTGTTAGTGTTGTTTGTTGTTAGGGGGTTAGTGTTGTTTCTTCTTACTGGGTTAGTGTTGTTTGTGGTTAGGGTGTTAGTGTTGTTTGTCGTTAGGAGGTGTGCGTTGTTGGTTGTTAGGGGGTTAAGGTTGTTTGTTGTTAGGAGGTTAGGGTTGTTTGTTGTTGCGGGGTTAGGTTAGTTTCTTGTTAGGGGTTTAGTGTTGTTTGTTGTTAGGGGGTTAGTGTTTGTTGTTAGGGGTTTAGGTTTGCTTCTTGTTGGGGTTTAGTAGTTTTTGTTGTTCGGGTGTTAGTGTTGTTTGTGGTTAGGGGGTTAGTGTTGTTGTTTGTTAGGTGGTTAGGGTTGTTTGTTGTTAGGAGGTTAGGGTTGTTTGTTGTTACAGGGTTAGGTTAGTTTCTTGTTAGGGGTTTAGTGTTGTTTCTTGTTGGGGTTTAGTGGTTTTTGTTGTTATGGGTTTAGGGTTGTTTGTTGTTAGGGGTTTAGTGTTGTTTGTTGTTAGGGGGTTAGTGTTGTTCCTAGTTGGGGTTTAGTAGTGTTTGTTGTTAGGGTGTTAGTGTTGTCCGTTTTTCGGGGTTAGTGTTGTTGTTGTTAGGGGGTTAGTGTTGTTTGTTGTTAGGGTGTTAGTGTTGTTTGTGGTTAGAGGGTTAGTGTTGTTGTTTGTTAGGGGGTTAGGGTTGTTTGTTGTTAGAAGGTTAGGGTTGTTTGTTGTTTGGGTTTTAGGGTTCTTTGTTGATAGGGGGTTAGGTTTGTTTGTTGTTAGGGGTTTAGACTAGTTTATTTTTAGGGGGTTAGTGTTGTTTGTTGTTAGGTTGTTAGGATTGTTGTTAGGGGGTTAGTGGTGTTTGTTATTAGGGGGTTAGTGTTTTTTGTTGTTAGGGGGTTAGGGTTTTTTCTTGTTAGAGAGTTAGGATTCTTTGTTGTTAGGGGCGTAGGGTTGTTTGTTGTTAGTGGGTTAGAGTAGTTTGTTGTTGGGGTTAGGGTTGTTTGTTGTTAGGGGGTTAGGGTTGTTGTTAGGTGGTTAGTGTTGTTTCTATTTAGGGGTTTCGGGTTGTTTCCTGTTGAGGTTTAGTGGTTTTTGTTGTTAGGGTGTTAGTGTTGTTTGTGGTTAGGGGGTTAGTGTTGTTTGTATTTGGGGGTTTAGGGTTGTTTCTTCTTGGGCTTTAGTGGTTTTTGTTGTTAGGGTGTTAGTGTTGTTTGTTGTTAGGGGGTTAGTGTTGTTTGTTCTTCCGGGGTTAGTGTTGTTTGTGGTTAGGGTGTTAGTGTTGTTTGTGGTTAGGGGGTGAGCGTTGTTGGTTGTTAGGGGGTTAGGATTGTTTGTTGTTAGGGGTTTAGGGTTGTTTGTTGTTAGGGGGTTAAGGTTGTTTGTTGTTAGGAGGTTAGGGTTGTTTGTTGTTACTGGGTTAGGTTAGTTTCTTGTTAGGGATTTAGTGTTGTTTGTTGTTAGGGGGTTAGTGTTGTTTGTATTTAGGGGTTTAGGGTTGTTTCTTGTTGGGCTTCAGTGCTTTTTGTTGTTAGGGTGTTAGTGTTGTTTGTGGTTAGGGTGTTAGTTTTGTTTGTGGTTAGGGGGTGAGCGTTGTTGGTTGTTAGGGGGTTAGGATTGTTTGTTGTTAGGGGGTAAGTTTGTTTGTTGTTAGGAGGGTAGGGCTGTTTGTTGTTACAGGGTTAGGTTAGTTTCTTGTTAGGGGTTTAGTGTTGTTTGTTGTTAGGGGGTTAGTGTTTGTTGTTAGGGGTTTAGTGTTGTTTCTTGTTGGGGTTTAGTGGTTTTTGTTGTTGGGTGTTAGTGTTGTTTGTTGTTAGGGGTTTAGGGTTGTTTGTTGTTAGGGGTTTAAGGTTGTTTGTTGTTAGGAGGTTAGGGTTGTTTGTTGTTACAGGGTTAGGTTAGTTTCTTGTTAGTGGTTTAGTGTTGTTTGTTGTTAGGGGGTTAGTGTTTGTTGTTAGGGGTTTAGGGTTGTTTCTTGTTGGGGTTTAGTAGTTTTTGTTGTTAGGGTGTTAGTGTTGTTTGTGGTTAGGGGGTTAGTGTTGTTGTTTGTTAGGGGGTTACGGTTGTTTGTTGTTACGAGGTTAGGGTTGTTTGTTCTTACAGGGTTAGTTTAGTTTCTTGTTAGGGGTTTAGTGTTGTTTGTTGTTAGGGGGTTAGTGTTTGTTTTTAGGGGTTTAGTGTTGTTTCTTGTTGGAATTTAGTGGTTTTTGTTGTTAGGGTGTTAGTGTTGTTTGTTGTTAGGGGTTTAGGGTTGTTTGTTGTTAGGGGTTTAAGGTTGTTTGTATTTAGGAGGTTAGGGTTGTTTGTTGTTACGGGGTTAGGTTAGTTTCTTGTTAGGGGTTTAGTGTTGTTTGTTGTTAGGGGGTTAGTGTTTGTTGTTAGGGGTTTAGGGTTGTTTCTTGTTGGGGTTTAGTAGTTTTTGTTGTTAGGGTGTTAGTGTTGTTTGTTGTTAGGGGGTTAGTGTAGTTTGTTCTTACGGGGTTAGTGTTGTTTGTGGTTAGGGTGTTAGTTCTGTTTGTGGTTAGGGGGTGAGCGTTGTTGGTTGTAAAGGGGTTAGGATTGTTTGTTGTTAGGGATTTAGGGTTGTTTGCTGTTAGGGGGTTAAGGTTGTTTGTTGTTAGGAGGTTAGGGTTGTTTGTTGTTACAGGGTTAGTTTAGTTTCTTGTTAGGGGTTTAGTGTTGTTTGTTTTTAGGGGGTTAGTGTTTGTTGTTAGGGGTTTAGTGGTCTTTCTTGTTGGGGTTTAGTGGTTTTTGTTGTTAGGGTGTTAGTGTTGTTTGTTGTTAGGGGTTTAGGGTTGTTTGTTGTTAGGGGTTTAAGGTTGTTTGTTGTTAGGAGGTTAGGGTTGTTTGTTGTTACGGGGTTAGGTTAGTTTCTTGTTAGGGGTTTAGTGTTGTTTGTTGTTAGGGGGTTAGTGTTTGTTGTTAGGGGTTTACGGTTGTTTCTTGTTGGGGTTTAGTAGTTTTTGTTGTTAGGGTGTTGGTGGTGTTTGTTTTTAGGGGGTTAGTGTTGTTTGTATTTAGGGATTTAGGGTTGTTTCTTGTTGGGCTTTAGTGGTTTTTGTTGTTAGGGTGTTAGTGTTGTTTGCTGTTCGCGGGTTAGTGTTGTTTGTTGTTACGGCGTTAGGATTGTTTGTTGTTAGGGTGTTAGTGTTCTTTGATGTTAGGGGTTTAGGGTTGTTTGTTGTTAGGGGGTTAGTGTTGTTTGTTGTTAGGGTGTGAGAGTTGTTTGCTGTTTGGGGTTTGTGTTGTTTTTCAGGGGGTTAGTTTTGTTTGTTGTTAGTGGGTTAGTGTTGTTTGTAGTTAGGGGATTAGGGTTGTTGTTAGAGGGTTAGTGTTGTTTGTTGTTGGGGCTTAGTGTTGTTTGTTTTTAGGGGGTTAGGGATCTTTGTTGTTAGGGTGTTAGTGTTGTTTGTTGTTAGGGTGTTAGTGTTTTCGCTTAGGGGTTAGTGCTGTTGGTTGTTAGGTGGTAAGGGTTGTTTGTTGTTAGGGGTTTAGGGTTGTTTGTTGTTAGTGGGTTAGTGTTGCTTGTTGTTAGGGGTTCTGAGTTTTTTGTTGTTGGGGGTTAGAGTTGTTAGTTCTTAGAGGATTTGGGTTATTTCTTGTTGGGGGTTAGTGTTGTTTGTTTTTAGGGGATAAGTGTTGGTTGTTGTTAGGGGGTTAGTTTTTTTTGTTTTTACTGGGTTAGTCCTGTTGGTGGTTAGGGGGTTAGTGTTGTTGGTTGTTTAGGGGGTTAAGGTTGTTTGTTGTTAGGACGTTAGGGTTGTTTGTTGTTACAGGGTTAGGTTAGTTTCTTGTTAGGGGTTTAGTGTTGTTTGTTGTTAGGGGGTTAGTGTTGTTTGTTCTTACGGGGTTAGTGTTGTTTGTGGTTAGGGTGTTAGTGTTGTTTGTGGTTAGGGGGTGAGAGTTGTTGGTTGTTACCGGGTTAGGATTGTTTGTTGTTAGGGGTTTAGGGTTGTTTCTTGTTAGGGGGTTAAGGTTGTTTGTTGTGAGGAGGTTAGGGCTGTTTGTTGTTACAGGGTTAGGTTAGTTTCTTGTTAGGGGTTTAGTGTTTTTTGTTGTTAGGGGGCTAGTGTTTGTTGTTAGGGGTTTAGTGTTGTTTCTTGTTGGGGTTTAGTGGTTTTTGCTGTTAGGGTGTTAGTGTTGTTTGTTGTTAGGGGTTTAGGGTTGTTTGTTGTTAGGGGTTTAAGGTTGTTTGTTGTTAGGAGGTTAGGGTTGTTTGTTGTTACGGGGTTAGGTTAGTTTCTTGTTAGGGGTTTAGTGTTGTTTGTTGTTAGGGGGTTAGTGTTTGTTGTTAGGGGTTTAGGGTTGTTTCTTGTTGGGGTTTAGTAGTTTTTGTTTTTAGGGTGTTAGTGTTGTTTGTTCTTAGGGGGTTAGTGTTGTTATTTGTTAGGGGGTTAGGATTGTTTGTTGTTAGGAGGTTAGTGTTCTTTGTTGTTACAGGGTTAGGTTAGTTTCTTGTTAGGGGTTTAGTGTTGTTTGTTGTTAGGGGGTTAGTGTTTGTTGTTAGGGGTTTAGTGTTGTTTCTTGTTGGGGTTTAGTGGTTTTTGTTGTTAGGGTGTTAGTGTTGTTTGTTGTTAGGGTTTAGGGTTGTTTGTTTTTAGGGGTTTAAGGTTGTTTGTTGTTAGGAGGTTAGGGTTATTTGTTGTTACGGGGTTAGGTTAGTTTCTTGTTAGGGGTTTAGTGTTGTTTGTTGTTAGGGGGTTAGTGTTTGTTGTTAGGGGTTTAGGGTTGTTTCCTGTTGGGGTTTAGTAGTTTTTGTTGTTAGGGTGTTAGTGTTGTTTGTTGTTAGGGGGTTAGTGTTGTTTGTTCTTACGGGGTTAGTGTTGTTTTTGGTTAGGGTGTTAGTGTTGTTTGTGGTTAGGGGGTGTGCGTTGTTGGTTGTTACGGGGTTAGGATTGTTTGTTGTTAGGGGTTTAGGGTTGTTTGTTGTTAGGGGGTTAAGGTTGTTTGTTGTTAGGAGGTTAGGGTTGTTTGTTGTTACAGGGTTAGTTTAGTTTCTTGTTAGGGGTTTAGTGTTGTTTGTTGTTAGGGGGTTAGTGTTTGTTGTTAGGGGTATAGGGTTGTTTCTTGTTGGGGTTTAGTGGTTTTTGTTGTTAGGTGTTAGTGTTGTTTGTTGTTAGGGGTTTAGGGTTGTTTGTTGTTAGGGGTTTAAGGTTGTTTGTTGTTAGGAGGTTAGGGTTGTTTGTTGTTACGGGGTTAGGTTAGTTTCTTGTTAGGGGTTTAGTGTTGTTTGTTGTTAGGGGGTTAGTGTTTGTTGTTAGGGGTTTAGGGTTGTTTCTTGTTGGGGTTTAGTAGTTTTTGTTGTTAGGGTGTTAGTGTTGTTTGTGGTTAGGGGGTTAGTGTTGTTGTTTGTTAGGGGCTTAGGGTTGTTTGTTGTTAGGAGGTTAGGGTTGTTTGTTTTTACAGGGTTAGGTTAGTTTCTTGTTAGGGGTTTAGTGTTGTTTGTTGTTAGGGGGTTAGTGTTTGTTGTTAGGGGTTTAGTGTTGTTTCTTGTTGGGGTTTAGTGGTTTTTGTTGTTAGGGTGTTAGTGTTGTTTGTTGTTAGGGGTTTAGGGTTGTTTGTTGTTAGGGGTTTAAGGTTGTTTGCTGTTAGGAGGTTAGGGTTGTTTGTTGTTACGGGGTTAGGTTAGTTTCTTGTTAGGGGTTTAGTGTTGCTTGTTGTTAGGGGGTTAGTGTTTGTTGTTAGGGGTTTAGGGTTGTTTCTTGTTGGGGTTTAGTAGTTCTTGTTGTTAGGGTGTTAGTGTTGTTTGTTGTTAGGGGGTTAGTGTTGTTTGTTCTTACGGGGTTAGTGTTCTTTGTGGTTAGGGTGTTAGCGTTGTTTGTGGTTAGGGGGTGAGCGTTGTTGGTTGTTAGAGGGTTAGGATTGTTTGTTGTTAGGGGGTTAAGGTTGTTTGTTGTTAGGAGGTTAGGGTTGTTTTTTGTTACAGGGTCAGGTTAGTTTCTTGTTAAGGGTTTAGTGTTATTTGTTGTTATGGGGTTAGTGTTTGTTGTTAGGGGTTTAGTGTTGTTTCTTGTTGGGGTTTAGTGTTTTTTGTTGTTAGGGTGTTAGTGTTGTTTGTTGTTAGGTGTTTAGTGTTGTTTGTTGTTAGGGGTTTAAGGTTGTTTGTTGTTAGGAGGTTAGGGTTGTTTGTTGTTACGGGGTTAGGTTAGTTTCTTGTTAGGGGTTTAGTGTTGTTTGTTGTTAGGGGGTTAGTGTTTGTTGTTAGGGGTTTAGGGTTGTTTCTTTTTGGGGTTTAGTAGTTTTTGTTGTTAGGGTGTTAGTGTTGTTTGTGGTTAGGGGGTTAGTGTTGTTTGTTCTTACGGGGTTAGTGTTGTTTGTGGTTAGGGTGTTAGTGTTGTTTGTGGTTAGGGGGTGAGAGTTGTTGGTTGTTAGGGGGTTAGGATTGTTTGTTGTTAGGGGTTTAGGGTTGTTTGTTGTTAGGGGGTTAAGGTGGTTTGTTGTTAGGAGGTTAGGGCTGTTTGTTGTTACAGGGTTAGGTTAGTTTCTTGTTAGGGGTTTAGTGTTGTTTGTTGTTAGGGGGTTAGTGTTTGTTCTTAGGGGTTTAGTGTTGTTTCTTGTTGGGGTTTAGTGGTTTTTGTTGTTAGGGTGTTAGTGTTGTTTGTTGTTAGGGGTTTAGGGTTGTTTGTTGTTAGGGGTTTAAGGTTGTTTGTTGTTAGGAGGTTAGGGTTGTTTGTTGTTATGGGGTTAGGTTAGTTTCTTGTTAGGGGTTTAGTGTTGTTTGTTGTTAGGGGGTTAGTGTTTGTTGTTAGGGGTTTAGGGTTGTTTCTTGTTGGGGTTTAGTAGTTTTTGTTGTTAGGGTATTAGTGTTGTTTGTGGTTAGGGGGTTAGTGTTGTTTTTTGTTAGGGGGTTAGGGTTGTTTGTTGTTAGGAGGTTAGGGTTGTTTGTTGTTACAGGGTTAGGTTAGTTTCTTGTTAGGGGTTTAGTGTTGTTTGTTGTTAGGGGGTTAGTGTTTGTTTTTAGGGGCTTAGTCTTGTTTCTTGTTGGGGTTTAGTGTTTTTTGTTGTTAGGGTGTTAGTGTTGTTTGTTGTTAGAGGTTTAGTGTTGTTTGTTGTTAGGGGTTTAAGGTTGTTTGTTGTTAGGAGGTTAGGGTTGTTTGTTGTTACGGGGTTAGGTTAGTTTCTTGTTAGGGGTTTAGTGTGGTTTGTTGCTAGGGGGTTAGTGTTTGTTGTTAGGGGTTTAGGGTTGTTTCTTTTTGGGGTTTAGTAGTTTTTGTTGTTAGGGTGTTAGTGTTGTTTGTGGTTAGGGTGTTAGTGTTGTTTGTAGTTAGTGGGTGAGAGTTGTTGGTTGTTAGGGGGTTAGGATTGTTTGTTGTTAGGGGTTTAGGGTTGTTTGTTGTTAGGGGGTTAAGGTGTTTTGTTGTTAGGAGGTTAGGGTTGTTTTTTGTTACAGGGTTAGGTTAGTTTCTTGTTAGGGGTTTAGTGTTGTTTGTTGTTAGGGGTTAGTGTTTGTTGTTAGGGGTTTAGTGTTGTTTCTTGTTGGGGTTTAGTGGTTTTTGTTGTTAGGGTCTTAGTGTTGTTTGTTGTTAGGGGTTTAGGGTTGTTTGTTGTTAGGGGTTTAAGGTTGTTTGTTGTTAGGAGGTTAGGGTTGTTTGTTGTTACGGGGTTAGGTTAGTTTCTTGTTAGGGGATTAGTGTTGTTTGTTGTTAGGGGGTTAGTGTTTGTTGTTAGGGCTTTAGTGTTGTTTCTTGTTGGGGTTTAGTGGTTTTTGTTGTTAGTGTGTTAGTGTTGTTCGTTGTTAGGGGTTTAGGGTTGTTTGTTGTTAGGGGTTTAAGGTTGTTTGCTGTGAGGAGGTTAGGGTTGTTTGTTGTTACGGGGTTAGGTTAGTTTCTTGTTAGGGGTTTAGTGTGGTTTGTTGCTAGGGGGTTAGTGTTTGTTGTTAGGGGTTTAGGGTTGTTTCTTTTTGGGGTTTAGTAGTTTTTGTTGTTAGGGTGTTAGTGTTGTTTGTGGTTAGGGTGTTAGTGTTGTTTGTGGTTAGGGGGTGAGAGTTGCTGGTTGTTAGGGGGTTAGGATTGTTTGTTGTTAGGGGTTTAGGGTTGTTTCTTGTTAGGGGGTTAAGGTGTTTTGTTGTTAGGAGGTTAGGGTTGTTTGTTGTTACAGGGTTAGGTTAGTTTCTTGTTAGGGGTTTAGTGTTGTTTGTTGTTAGGGGGTTAGTGTTTGTTGTTAGGGCTTTACTGTTGTTTCTTGTTGGGGTTTAGTGGTTTTTGTTGTTAGGGTGTTAGTGTTGTTTGTTGTTAGGGGTTTAGGGTTGTTTGTTGTTAGGGGTTTAAGGTTGTTTGCTGTTAGGAGGTTAGGGTTGTTTGTTGTTACGGGGTTAGGTTAGTTTCTTGTTAGGGGTTTAGTGTTGTTTGTTCTTACGGGGTTAGTGTTTGTTGTTAGGGGTTTAGGGTTGTTTCTTGTTGGGGTTTAGTAGTTTTTGTTGTTAGGGTGTTAGTGTTGTTTGTGGTTAGGGGGTTAGTGTTGTTGTTTGTTAGGGGCTTAGGGTTGTTTGTTGTTAGGAGGTTAGGGTTGTTTGTTTTTACAGGGTTTGGTTAGTTTCTTGTTAGGGGTTTAGTGTTGTTTGTTGTTAGGGGGTTAGTGTTTGTTGTTAGGGGTTTAGTGTTGTTTCTTGTTGGGGTTTAGTGGTTTTTGTTGTTAGGGTGTTAGTGTTGTTTGTTGTTAGGGGTTTAGGGTTGTTTGTTGTTAGGGGTTTAAGGTTGTTTGCTGTTAGGAGGTTAGGGTTGTTTGTTGTTACGGGGTTAGGTTAGTTTCTTGTTAGGGGTTTAGTGTTGCTTGTTGTTAGGGGGTTAGTGTTTGTTGTTAGGGGTTTAGGGTTGTTTCTTTTTGGGGTTTAGTAGTTCTTGTTGTTAGGGTGTTAGTGTTGTTTGTTGTTAGGGGGTTAGTGTTGTTTGTTCTTACGGGGTTAGTGTTCATTGTGGTTAGGGTGTTAGCGTTGTTTGTGGTTAGGGGGTGAGCGTTGTTGGTTGTTAGAGGGTTAGGATTGTTTGTTGTTAGGGGGTTAAGGTTGTTTGTTGTTAGGAGGTTAGGGTTGTTTTTTGTTACAGGGTCAGGTTAGTTTCTTGTTAAGGGTTTAGTGTTGTTTGTTGTTATGGGGTTAGTGTTTGTTGTTAGGGGTTTAGTGTTGTTTCTTGTTGGGGTTTAGTGTTTTTTGTTGTTAGGGTGTTAGTGTTGTTTGTTGTTAGGGGTTTAGTGTTGTTTGTTGTTAGGGGTTTAAGGTTGTTTGTTGTTAGGAGGTTAGGGTTGTTTGTTGTTACGGGGTTAGGTTAGTTTCTTGTTAGGGGTTTAGTGTTGTTTGTTGTTAGGGGGTTAGTGTTTGTTGTTAGGGGTTTAGGGTTGTTTCTTTTTGGGGTTTAGTAGTTTTTGTTGTTAGGGTGTTAGTGTTGTTTGTGGTTAGGGGGTTAGTGTTGTTTGTTCTTACGGGGTTAGTGTTGTTTGTGGTTAGGGTGTTAGTGTTGTTTGTGGTTAGGGGGTGAGAGTTGTTGGTTGTTAGGGGGTTAGGATTGTTTGTTGTTAGGGGTTTAGGGTTGTTTGTTGTTAGGGGGTTAAGGTGGTTTGTTGTTAGGAGGTTAGGGCTGTTTGTTGTTACAGGGTTAGGTTAGTTTCTTGTTAGGGGTTTAGTGTTGTTTGTTGTTAGGGGGTTAGTGTTTGTTGTTAGGGGTTTAGTGTTGTTTCTTGTTGGGGTTTAGTGGTTTTTGTTGTTAGGGTGTTAGTGTTGTTTGTTGTTAGGGGTTTAGGGTTGTTTGTTGTTAGGGGTGTAAGGTTTTTTGTTTTTAGGAGGTTAGGGTTGTTTGTTGTTATGGGGTTAGGTTAGTTTCTTGTTAGGGGTTTAGTGTTGTTTGTTGTTAGGGGGTTAGTGTTTGTTGTTAGGGGTTTAGGGTTGTTTCTTGTTGGGGTTTAGTAGTTTTTGTTGTTAGGGTATTAGTGTTGTTTGTGGTTAGGGGGTTAGTGTTGTTTTTTGTTAGGGGGTTATGGTTGTTTGTTGTTAGGAGGTTAGGGTTGTTTGTTGTTACAGGGTTAGGTTAGTTTCTTGTTAGGGGTTTAGTGTTGTTTGTTGTTAGGGGGTTAGTGTTTGTTTTTAGGGGCTTAGTCTTGTTTCTTGTTGGGGTTTAGTGTTTTTTGTTGTTAGGGTGTTAGTGTTGTTTGTTGTTAGAGGTTTAGTGTTGTTTGTTGTTAGGGGTTTAAGGTTGTTTGTTGTTAGGAGGTTAGGGTTGTTTGTTGTTACGGGGTTAGGTTAGTTTCTTGTTAGGGGTTTAGTGTGGTTTGTTGCTAGGGGGTTAGTGTTTGTTGTTAGGGGTTTAGGGTTGTTTCTTTTTGGGGTTTAGTAGTTTTTGTTGTTAGGGTGTTAGTGTTGTTTGTGGTTAGGGTGTTAGTGTTGTTTGTGGTTAGGGGGTGAGAGTTGTTGGTTGTTAGGGGGTTAGGATTGTTTGTTGTTAGGGGTTTAAGGTTGTTTGTTGTTAGGAGGTTAGGGTTGTTTGTTGTTAGGGGTTTAAGGTTGTTTGTTGTTAGGAGGTTAGGGTTGTTTGTTGTTACGGGTTTAGGTTAGTTTCTTGTTAGGGGTTTAGTGTTGTTTGTTGTTAGGGGGTTAGTGTTTGTTGTTAGGGGTTTAGTGTTGTTTCTTCTTGGGGTTTAGTGGTTTTTGTTGTTAGGGTGTTAGTGTTGTTTGTTGTTAGCGGTTTAGGGTTGTTTGTTGTTAGGGGTTTAAGGTTGTTTGCTGTTAGGAGGTTAGGGTTGTTTGTTGTTACGGGGTTAGGTTAGTTTCTTGTTAGGGGTTTAGTGTTGTTTGTTGTTAGGGGGTTAGTGTTTGTTGTTAGGGGTTTAGGGTTGTTTCTTGTTGGGGTTTAGTAGTTTTTGTTGTTAGGGTGTTAGTGTTGTTTGTGGTTAGGGGGTTAGTGTTGTTGTTTGTTAGGGGCTTAGGGTTGTTTGTTGTTAGGAGGTTAGGGTTCTTTGTTTTTACAGGGTTAGGTTAGTTTCTTGTTACGGGTTTAGTGTTGTTTGTTGTTGGGGGTTAGTGTTTGTTGTTAGGGGTTTAGTGTTGTTTCTTGTTGGGGTTTAGTGGTCTTTGTTGTTAGGGTGTTAGTGTTGTTTGTTGTTAGGGGTTTAGGGTTGTTTGTTGTTAGGGGTTTAAGGTTGTTTGCTGTTAGGAGGTTAGGGTTGTTTGTTGTTACGGGGTTAGGTTAGTTTCTTGTTAGGGGTTTAGTGTTGCTTGTTGTTAGGGGGTTAGTGTTTGTTGTTAGGGGTTTAGGGCTGTTTCTTGTTGGGGTTTAGTAGTTTTTGTTGTTAGGGTGTTAGTGTTGTTTGTTGTTAGGGGGTTAGTGTTGTTTGTTCTTACGGGGTTAGTGTTGTTTGTCGTTAGGGTGTTAGTGTTGTTTGTGGTTAGGGGGTGAGCGTTGTTGGTTGTTAGAGGGTTAGGATTGTTTGTTGTTAGGGGGTTAAGGTTGTTTGTTGTTAGGAGGTTAGGGTTGTTTTTTGTTACAGGGTTAGGTTAGTTTCTTGTTAAGGGTTTAGTGTTGTTTGTTGTTATGGGGTTAGTGTTTGTTGTTAGGGGTTTAGTGTTGTTTCTTGTTGGGGTTTAGTGTTTTTTGTTGTTAGGGTGTTAGTGTTGTTTGTTGTTAGGGGTTTAGTGTTGTTTGTTGTTAGGGGTTTAAGGTTGTTTGTTGTTAGGAGGTTAGGGTTGTTTGTTGTTACGGGGTTAGGTTAGTTTCTTGTTAGGGGTTTAGTGTTGTTTGTTGTTAGGGGGTTAGTGTTTGTTGTTAGGGGTTTAGGGTTGTTTCTTTTTGGGGTTTAGTAGTTTTTGTTGTTAGGGTGTTAGTGTTGTTTGTGCTTAGGGGGTTAGTGTTGTTTGTTCTTACGGGGTTAGTGTTGTTTGTGGTTAGGGTGTTAGTGTTGTTTGTGGTTAGGGGGTGAGAGTTGTTGGTTGTTAGGGGGTTAGGATTGTTTGTTGTTAGGGGTTTAGGGTTGTTTGTTGTTAGGGGGTTAAGGTGGTTTGTTGTTAGGAGGTTAGGGCTGTTTGTTGTTACAGGGTTAGGTTAGTTTCTTGTTAGGGGTTTAGTGTTGTTTGTTGTTAGGGGGTTAGTGTTTGTTGTTAGGGGTTTAGTGTTGTTTCTTGTTGGGGTTTAGTGGTTTTTGTTGTTAGGGTGTTAGTGTTGTTTGTTGTTAGGGGTTTAGGGTTGTTTGTTGTTAGGGGTTTAAGGTTGTTTGTTGTTAGGAGGTTAGGGTTGTTTGTTGTTACGGGGTTAGGTTAGTTTCTTGTTAGGGGTTTAGTGTTGTTTGTTGTTAGGGGGTTAGTGTTTGTTTTTAGGGGCTTAGTCTTGTTTCTTGTTGGGGTTTAGTGTTTTTTGTTGTTAGGGTGTTAGTGTTGTTTGTTGTTAGAGGTTTAGTGTTGTTTGTTGTTAGGGGTTTAAGGTTGTTTGTTGTTAGGAGGTTAGGGTTGTTTGTTGTTACGGGGTTAGGTTAGTTTCTTGTTAGGGGTTTAGTGTGGTTTGTTGCTAGGGGGTTAGTGTTTGTTGTTAGGGGTTTAGGGTTGTTTCTTTTTGGGGTTTAGTAGTTTTTGTTGTTAGGGTGTTAGTGTTGTTTGTGGTTAGGGTGTTAGTGTTGTTTGTGGTTGGGGGTGAGAGTTGTTGGTTGTTAGGGGGTTAGGATTCTTTGTTGTTAGGGGTTTAGGGTTGTTTGTTGTTAGGGGGTTAAGGTGGTTGGTTGTTAGGAGGTTAGGGTTGTTTGTTGTTACAGGGTTAGGTTAGTTTCTTGTTAGGGGTTTAGTGTTGTTTGTTGTTAGGGGGTTAGTGTTTGTTGTTAGGGGTTTAGTGTTGTTTCTTGTTGGGGTTTAGTGGTTTTTGTTGTTAAAGTGTTAGTGTTGTTTGTTGTTAGGGGTTTAGGGTTGTTTGTTGTTAGGGGTTTAAGGTTGTTACCTGTTAGGAGGTTAGGGTTGTTTGTTGTTGGGGTTTAGTAGTTTTTGTTGTTAGGGTGTTAGTGTTGTTTGTGGTTAGGGGGTTAGTGTTGTTGTTTGTTAGGGGCTTAGAGTTGTTTGTTGTTAGGAGGTTAGGGTTGTTTGTTTTTACAGGGTTAGGTTAGTTTCTTGCTAGGGGTTTAGTGTTGTTTGTTGTTAGGGGGTTAGTGTTTGTTGTTAGGGGTTTAGTGTTGTTTCTTGTTGAGGTTTAGTGGTTTTTGTTGTTAGGGTGTTAGTGTTGTTTGTTGTTAGGGGTTTAGGGTTGTTTGTTGTTAGGGGTTTAAGGATGTTTGTTGTTAGTAGGTTAGGGTTGTTTGTTGTTACGGGGTTAGGTTAGTTTCTTGTTAGGGGTTTAGTGTTGTTTGTTGTTAGGGGGTTAGTGTTTGTTGTTAGGGGTTTAGGGTTGTTTCTTGTTGGGGTTTAGTAGTTTTTGTTGTTAGGGTGTTAGTGTTGTTTGTTGTTAGGGGGTTAGTGTAGTTTGTTCTTACGGGGTTAGTGTTGATTGTGGTTAGGGTGTTAGTGTTGTTTGTGGTTAGGGGGTGTGCGTTGTTGGTTGTTAGAGGGTTAGGATTGTTTGTTGTTAGGGGTTTAGGGTTGTTTGTTGTTAGGGGGTTAAGGATGTTTGTTGTTAGGATGTTAGGGTTGTTTGTTGTTACAGGGTTAGGTTAGTTTCTTGTTAGGGGTTTAGTGTTGTTTGTTGTTAGGGGGTTAGTGTTTGTTGTTAGGGGTTTAGTGTTGTTTCTTGTTGGGGTTTAGTGGTTTTTGTTGTTAGGGTGTTAGTGTTGTTTGTTGTTAGGGGTTTAGGGTTGTTTGTTGTTAGGGGGTTAGTGTTTGCTGTTAGGGGTTTAGGGTTGTTTCTTGTTGGAGTTTAGTAGTTTTTCTTGTTAGGGTGTTAGTGGTGTTTGTGGTTAGGGGGTTAGTGTTGTTGTTTGTTAGGGGGTTAGGGTTGTTTGTTGTTAGGAGGTTAGGGTTGTTTGTTGTTACAGGGTTACGTTAGTTTCTTGTTAGGGGTTTAGGGTTGTTTGTTGTTAGGGGGTTAGTGTTTGTTGTTAGGGGTTTAGTGTTGTCTCTTGTTGGGGGTTAGTGTTTGTTGTTGGGGGTTTAGTGTTGTTTCTTTTGGGGTTTAGTGGTTTTTGTTCTTAGGGTGTTAGTGTTTGTTGTTAGGGGTTTAGGGTTGTTTGTTGTTAGGGGGTTAAGGTGGTTTGTTGTTAGGAGGTTAGGGTTGTTTGTTGTTACAGGTTTAGGTTAGTTTCTTGTTAGGGGTTTAGTGTTGTTTGTTGTTAGGGGGTTAGTGTTTGTTGTTAGGGGTTTAGTGTTGTTTCTTGTTGGGGTTTAGTGGTTTTTGTTGTTAGGGTGTTAGTGTTGTTTGTTGTTAGAGGTTTAGGGGTGTTTCTTCGTAGGGGTTTAAGGTTGTTTGTTGTTAGGAGGTTAGGGTTATTTGTTGTTACGGGGTTAGGTTAGTTTCTTGTTAGGGGTTTAGTGTTGTTTGTTGTTAGGGGGTTAGTGTTTGTTGTTAGGGGTTTAGGGTTGTTTCTTGTTGGGGTTTAGTAGTTTTTGTTGTTAGGGTGTTAGTGTTGTTTGTTGTTAGGGGGTTAGTGTTGTTCGTTCTCACGGGGTTAGTGTTTTTTGAGGTTAGGGTGTTAGTGTGGTTTGTGGTTAGGGGGTGTGCGTTGTTGGTTCTTAGGGGTTTAGGATTGTTTGTTGTTAGGGGTTTAGGGTTGTTTGTTGTTAGGGGGTTAAGGTTGTTTGTTGTTAGGAGGTTAGGGTTGTTTGTTTTTACGGGTTTAGGTTAGTTTCTTGTTAGGGGTTTAGTGTTGTTTGTTGTTAGGGGGTTAGTGTTTGTTGTTAGGGGTTTAGGGTTGTTTCTTGTTGGGGTTTAGTGTTTTTTGTTGTTACGGTGTTAGTGTTTTTTGTTGTTAGGGGTTTAGGGTTGTTTGTTGTTAGGGGTTTAAGGTTGTTTGTTGTTAGGAGGTTAGGGTTGTTTGTTGTTACAGGGTTAGGTTAGTTTCTTGATAGGGGTTTAGTGTTGTTTGTTGTTACGGGGTTAGTGTTTGTTGTTAGGGGTTTAGGGTTGTTTCTTGTTGGGGTTTAGTAGTTTTTGTTGTTAGGGTGTTAGTGTTGTTTGTGGTTAGGGGTTTAGGGTTGTTTGTTGTTAGGGGTTTAAGGTTGTTTGTTTTTAGGAGGTTAGGGTTGTTTGTTGTTACAGGGTTAGGTTAGTTTCTTGTTAGGGGTTTAGTGTTGTTTGTGGTTAGGGGGTGAGCGTTGTTGGTTGTTAGGGGGTTAGGATTGTTTGTTGTTACGGGTTTAGTGTTGTTTCTTGTTGGGGTTTAGTGGTTTTTGTTGTTAGGGTGTTAGTGTTGTTTGTTGTTAGGGGTTTAGGGTTGTTTGTTGTTAGGGGTTTAAGGTTGTTTGTTGTTAGGAGGTTAGGGTTGTTTGTTGTTACGGGGTTAGGTTAGTTTCTTGTTAGGGGTTTAGTGTTGTTTGTTGTTAGGGGGTTAGTGTTTGTTGTTAGGGGTTTAGGGTTGTTTCTTGTTGGGGTTTAGTAGTTTTTGTTGTTAGGGTGTTAGTTTTGTTTGTTGTTAGGGCGTGAGTGTAGTTTGTTCTTACGGGGTTAGTGTTGTTTGTGGTTAGGATGTTAGTGTTGTTTGTGGTTAGGGGGTGTGCGTTGTTGGTTGTTAGGGGGTTAGGATTGTTTGTTGTTAGGGGTTTAGGGTTGTTTGTTGTTAGGGGGTTAAGGTTGTTTGTTGTTAGGAGGTTAGGGTTGTTTGTTGTTACAGGGTTAGGTTAGTTTCTTGTTAGGGGTTTAGTGTTGTTTGTTGTTAGGGGGTTAGTGTTTGTTGTTAGGGGTTTAGGGTTGTTTCTTGTTGGGGTTTAGTAGTTTTAGTTGTTATGGTGTTAGTGTTGTTTGTGGTTAGGGGGTTAGTGTTGTTGTTTGTTAGGGGGTTAGGGTTATTTGTTGTTAGGAGGTTAGGGTTGTTTGTTGTAACAGGGTTAGGTTAGTTTCTTGTTAGGGGTTTAGTGTTGTTTGTTGTTAGGGGGTTAGTGTTTGTTGTTAGGGGTTTAGTGTTGTTTCTTGTTGGGGTTTAGTGTTTTTTGTTGTTAGTGTGTTAGTGTTGTTTGTTGTCAGGGGTTTAGGGTTGTTTGTTGTTAGGGGTTTAAGGTTGTTTGTTGTTAGGAGGTTAGGGTTGTTTGTTGTTACGGGGTTAGGTTAGTTTCTTGTTAGGGGTTTAGTGTTGTTTGTTGTTAGGGGGTTAGTGTTTGTTGTTAGGGGTTTAGGGTTGTTTCTTTTTGGGGTTTATTAGTTTTTGTTGTTAGGGTGTTAGTGTTGTTTGTGGTTAGGGGGTTAGTGTTGTTTGTTCTTACGGGGTTAGTGTTGTTTGTGGTTAGGGTGTTAGTGTTGTTTGTGGTTAGGGGGTGAGAGTTGTTGGTTGTTAGGGGGTTAGGATTGTTTGTTGTTAGGGGTTTAGGGTTGTTTGTTGTTAGGGGGTTAAGGTGGTTTGTTGTTAGGAGGTTAGGGCTGTTTGTTGTTACAGGGTTAGGTTAGTTTCTTGTTAGGGGTTTAGTGTTGTTTGTGGTTAGGGGGTTAGTGTTTGTTGTTAGGGGTTTAGTGTTGTTTCTTGTTGGGGTTTAGTGGTTTTTGTTGTTAGGGTGTTAGTGTTGTTTGTTGTTAGAGGTTTAGGGTTGTTTGTTGTTAGGGGTTTAAGGTTGTTTGTTTTTAGGAGGTTAGGGTTGTTTGTTGTTATGGGGTTAGGTTAGTTTCTTGTTAGGGGTTTAGTGTTGTTTGTTGTTAGGGGGTTAGTGTTTGTTGTTAGGGGTTTAGGGTTGTTTATTGTTGGGGTTTAGTAGTTTTTGTTGTTAGGGTATTAGTGTTGTTTGTGGTTAGGGGGTTAGTGTTGTTTTTTGTTAGGGGGTTATGGTTGTTTGTTGTTAGGAGGTTAGGGTTGTTTGTTGTTACAGGGTTAGGTTAGTTTCTTGTTAGGGGTTTAGTGTTGTTTGTTGTTAGGGGGTTAGTGTTTGTTTTTAGGGGCTTAGTCGTGTTTCTTGTTGGGGTTTAGTGTTTTTTGTTGTTAGGGTGTTAGTGTTGTTTGTTGTTAGAGGTTTAGTGTTGTTTGTTGTTAGGGGTTTAAGGTTGTTTGTTGTTAGGAGGTTAGGGTTGTTTGTTGTTACGGGGTTAGGTTAGTTTCTTGTTAGGGGTTTAGTGTTGTTTGTTGCTAGGAGGTTAGTGTTTGTTGTTAGGGGTTTAGGGTTGTTTCTTTTTGGGGTTTAGTAGTTTTTGTTGTTAGGGTGTTAGTGTTGTTTGTGGTTAGGGTGTTAGTGTTGTTTGTGGTTAGGGGGTGAGAGTTGTTGGTTGTTAGGGGGTTAGGATTGTTTGTTGTTAGGGGTTTAGGGTTGTTTGTTGTTAGGGGGTTAAGGTGTTTTGTTGTTAGGAGGTTAGGGTTGTTTGTTGTTACAGGGTTAGGTTAGTTTCTTGTTAGGGGTTTAGTGTTGTTTGTTGTTAGGGGGTTAGTGTTTGTTGTTAGGGGTTTAGTGTTGTTTCTTGTTGGGGTTTAGTGGTTTTTGTTGTTAGGGTCTTAGTGTTGTTTGTTGTTAGGGGTTTAGGGTTGTTTGTTGTTAGGGGTTTAAGGTTGTTTGTTGTTAGGAGGTTAGGGTTGTTTGTTGTTACAGGGTTAGGTTAGTTTCTTGTTAGGGGTTTAGTGTTGTTTGTTGTTAGGGGGTT
Organism: Loxodonta africana; assembly: GCF_030014295.1. Classification (NCBI taxonomy): domain Eukaryota; kingdom Metazoa; phylum Chordata; class Mammalia; order Proboscidea; family Elephantidae; genus Loxodonta; species Loxodonta africana. The sequence goes on along the minus strand of NW_026974835.1, from coordinate 48,333 downwards.
AGTGTTTGTTGTTAGGGGTTTAGTGTTGTTTCTTCTTGGGGTTTAGTGGTTTTTGTTGTTAGGGTGTTAGTGTTGTTTGTTGTTAGCGGTTTAGGGTTGTTTGTTGTTAGGGGTTTAAGGTTGTTTGCTGTTAGGAGGTTAGGGTTGTTTGTTGTTACGGGGTTAGGTTAGTTTCTTGTTAGGGGTTTAGTGTTGTTTGTTGTTAGGGGGTTAGTGTTTGTTGTTAGGGGTTTAGGGTTGTTTCTTGTTGGGGTTTAGTAGTTTTTGTTGTTAGGGTGTTAGTGTTGTTTGTGGTTAGGGTGTTAGTGTTGTTGTTTGTTAGGGGCTTAGGGTTGTTTGTTGTTAGGAGGTTAGGGTTCTTTGTTTTTACAGGGTTAGGTTAGTTTCTTGTTACAGGTTTAGTGTTGTTTGTTGTTGGGGGTTAGTGTTTGTTGTTAGGGGTTTAGTGTTGTTTCTTGTTGGGGTTTAGTGGTTTTTGTTGTTAGGGTGTTAGTGTTGTTTGTTGTTAGGGGTTTAGGGTTGTTGGTTGTTAGGGGTTTAAGGTTGTTTGCTGTTAGGAGGTTAGGGTTGTTTGTTGTTACGGGGTTAGGTTAGTTTCTTGTTAGGGGTTTAGTGTTGCTTGTTGTTAGGGGGTTAGTGTTTGTTGTTAGGGGTTTAGGGCTGTTTCTTGTTGGGGTTTAGTAGTTTTTGTTGTTAGGGTGTTAGTGTTGTTTGTTGTTAGGGGGTTAGTGTTGTTTGTTCTTACGGGGTTAGTGTTGTTTGTGGTTAGGGTGTTAGTATTGTTTGTGGTTAGGGGGTGAGCGTTGTTGGTTGTTAGAGGGTTATGATTGTTTGTTGTTAGGGGTTTAGGGTTGTTTGTTGTTAGGGGGTTAAGGATGTTTGTTGTTAGGATGTTAGGGTTGTTTGTTGTTACAGGGTTAGGTTAGTTTCTTGTTAGGGGTTTAGTGTTGTTTGTTGTTAGGGGGTTAGTGTTTGTTGTTAGGGGTTTAGTGTTGTTTCTTGTTGGGGTTTAGTGGTTTTTGTTGTTAGGGTGTTAGTGTTGTTTGTTGTTAGGGGTTTAGGGTTGTTTGTTGTTGGGGGTTAGTGTTTGCTGTTAGGGGTTTAGGGTTGTTTCTTGTTGGAGTTTAGTAGTTTTTGTTGTTAGGGTGTTAGTGGTGTTTGTGGTTAGGGGGTTAGTGTTGTTGTTTGTTAGGGGGTTAGGGTTGTTTGTTGTTAGGAGGTTAGGGTTGTTTGTTGTTACAGGGTTACGTTAGTTTCTTGTTAGGGGTTTAGGGTTGTTTGTTGTTAGGGGGTTAGTGTTTGTTGTTAGGGGTTTAGTGTTGTCTCTTGTTGGGGGTTAGTGTTTGTTGTTGGGGGTTTAGTGTTGTTTCTTTTGGGGTTTAGTGGTTTTTGTTCTTAGGGTGTTAGTGTTTGTTGTTAGGGGTTTAGGGTTGTTTGTTGTTAGGGGGTTAAGGTGGTTTGTTGTTAGGAGGTTAGGGTTGTTTGTTGTTACAGGTTTAGGTTAGTTTCTTGTTGGGGTTTAGTGTTGTTTGTTGTTAGGGGGTTAGTGTTTGTTGTTAGGGGTTTAGTGTTGTTTCTTGTTGGGGTTTAGTGGTTTTTGTTGTTAGGGTGTTAGTGTTGTTTGTTGTTAGAGGTTTAGGGGTGTTTCTTCGTAGGGGTTTAAGGTTGTTTGTTGTTAGGAGGTTAGGGTTATTTGTTGTTACGGGGTTAGGTTAGTTTCTTGTTAGGGGTTTAGTGTTGTTTGTTGTTAGGGGGTTAGTGTTTGTTGTTAGGGGTTTAGGGTTGTTTCTTGTTGGGGTTTAGTAGTTTTTGTTGTTAGGGTGTTAGTGTTGTTTGTTGTTAGGGGGTTAGTGTTGTTCGTTCTCACGGGGTTAGTGTTTTTTGAGGTTAGGGTGTTAGTGTTGTTTGTGGTTAGGGGGTGAGCGTTGTTGGTTGTTAGAGGGTTAGGATTGTTTGTTGTTAGGGGGTTAAGGTTGTTTGTTGTTAGGAGGTTAGGGTTGTTTTTTGTTATAGGGTCAGGTTAGTTTCTTGTTAAGGGTTTAGTGTTGTTTGTTGTTATGGGGTTAGTGTTTGTTGTTAGGGGTTTAGTGTTGTTTCTTGTTGGGGTTTAGTGTTTTTTGTTGTTAGGGTGTTAGTGTTGTTTGTTGTTAGGGGTTTAGTGTTGTTTGTTGTTAGGGGTTTAAGGTTGTTTGTTGTTAGGAGGTTAGGGTTGTTTGTTGTTACGGGGTTAGGTTAGTTTCTTGTTAGGGGTTTAGTGTTGTTTGTTGTTAGGGGGTTAGTGTTTGTTGTTAGGGGTTTAGGGTTGTTTCTTTTTGGGGTTTAGTAGTTTTTGTTGTTAGGGTGTTAGTGTTGTTTGTGGTTAGGGTGTTAGTGTTGTTTGTGGTTAGGGGGTGAGAGTTGTTGGTTGTTAGGGGGTTAGGATTGTTTGTTGTTAGGGGTTTAGGGTTGTTTGTTGTTAGGGGGTTAAGGTGGTTTGTTGTTAGGAGGTTAGGGTTGTTTGTTGTTACAGGGTGAGGTTAGTTTCTTGTTAGGGGTTTAGTGTTGTCTGTTGTTAGGGGGTTAGTGTTTGTTGTTAGGGGTTTAGTGTTGTTTCTTGTTGGGGTTTAGTGGTTTTTGTTGTTAGGGTGTTAGTGTTGTTTGTTGTTAGGGGTTTAGGGTTGTTTGTTGTTAGGGGTTTAAGGTTGTTTGTTGTTAGGAGGTTAGGGTTGTTTGTTGTTATGGGGTTAGGTTAGTTTCTTGTTAGGGGTTTAGTGTTGTTTGTTGTTAGGGGGTTAGTGTTTGTTGTTAGGGGTTTAGGGTTGTTTCTTGTTGGGATTTAGTAGTTTTTGTTGTTAGGGTATTAGTGTTGTTTGTGGTTCGGGGGTTAGTGTTGTTGTTTGTTAGGTAGTTAGGGTTGTTTGTTGTTAGGAGGTTAGGGTTGTTTGTTGTTACAGGGTTAGGTTAGTTTCTTGTTAGGGGTTTAGTGTTGTTTGTTGTTAGGGGGTTAGTGTTTGTTTTTAGGGGCTTAGTCTTGTTTCTTGTTGGGGTTTAGTGTTTTTTGTTGTTAGGGTGTTAGTGTTGTTTGTTGTTAGAGGTTTAGTGTTGTTTGTTGTTAGGGGTTTGAGGTTGTTTGTTGTTAGGAGGTTAGGGTTGTTTGTTGTTACGGGGTTAGGTTAGTTTCTTGTTAGGGGTTTAGTGTTGTTTGTTGTTAGGGGGTTAGTGTTTGTTGTTAGGGGTTTAGGGTTGTTTCTTTTTGGGGTTAAGTAGTTTTTGTTGTTAGGGTGTTAGTGTTGTTTGTGGTTAGGGGGTTAGTGTTGTTTGTTCTTACGGGGTTAGTGTTGTTTGTGGTTAGGGTGTTAGCGTTGTTTGTGGTTAGGGGGTGAGAGTTGTTGGTTGTTAGGGGGTTAGGATTGTTTGTTGTTAGGGGTTTAGGGTTGTTTGTTGTTAGGGGGTTAAGGTGGTTTGTTGTTAGGAGGTTAGGGCTGTTTGTTGTTACAGGGTTAGGTTAGTTTCTTGTTAGGGGTTTAGTGTTGTTTGTTGTTAGGGGGTTAGTGTTTGTTGTTAGGGGTTTAGTGTTGTTTCTTGTTGGGGTTTAGTGGTTTTTGTTGTTAGGGTGTTAGTGTTGTTTGTTGTTAGGGGTTTAGGGTTGTTTGTTGTTAGGGGTTTAAGGTTGTTTGTTGTTAGGAGGTTAGGGTTGTTTGTTGTTATGGGGTTAGGTTAGTTTCTTGTTAGGGGTTTAGTGTTGTTTGTTGTTAGGGGGTTAGTGTTTGTTGTTAGGGGTTTAGGGTTGTTTCTTGTTGGGATTTAGTAGTTTTTGTTGTTAGGGTATTAGTGTTGTTTGTGGTTAGGGGGTTAGTGTTGTTGTTTGTTAGGTAGTTAGGGTTGTTTGTTGTTAGGAGGTTAGGGTTGTTTGTTGTTACAGGGTTAGGTTAGTTTCTTGTTAGGGGTTTAGTGTTGTTTGTTGTTAGGGGGTTAGTGTTTGTTTTTAGGGGCTTAGTCTTGTTTCTTGTTGGGGTTTAGTGTTTTTTGTTGTTAGGGTGTTAGTGTTGTTTGTTGTTAGAGGTTTAGTGTTGTTTGTTGTTAGGGGTTTGAGGTTGTTTGTTGTTAGAAGGTTAGGGTTGTTTGTTGTTACGGGGTTAGGTTAGTTTCTTGTTAGGGGTTTAGTGTGGTTTGTTGCTAGGGGTTTGAGGTTGTTTGTTGTTAGGAGGTTAGGGTTGTTTGTTGTTACGGGGTTAGGTTAGTTTCTTGTTAGGGGTTTAGTGTGGTTTGTTGCTAGGGGGTTAGTGTTTGTTGTTAGGGGTTTAGGGTTGTTTCTTTTTGGGGTTTAGTAGTTTTTGTTGTTAGGGTGTTAGTGTTGTTTGTGGTTAGGGTGTTAGTGTTGTTTGTGGTTAGGGGGTGAAAGTTGTTGGTTGTTAGGGGGTTAGGATTGTTTGTTGTTAGGGGTTTAGGGTTGTTTGTTGTTAGGGGTTAAGGTGTTTTGTTGTTAGGAGGATAGGGTTGTCTGTTGTTACAGGGTTAGGTTAGTTTCTTGTTAGGGGTTTAGTGTTGTTTGTTGTTAGGGGGTTAGTGTTTGTTGTTAGGGGTTTAGTGTTGTTTCTTGTTGGGGTTTAGTGGTTTTTGTTGTTAGGGTCTTAGTGTTGTTTGTTGTTATGGGTTTAGGGTAGTTTGTTGTTAGGGGTTTAAGGTTGTTTGTTGTTAGGAGGTTAGGGTTGTTTGTTGTTACGGGGTTAGGTTAGTTTCTTGTTAGGGGTTTAGTGTGGTTTGTTGCTAGGGGGTTAGTGTTTGTTGTTAGGGGTTTAGGGTTGTTTCTTTTTGGGGTTTAGTAGTTTTTGTTGCTAGGGTGTTAGTGTTGTTTGTGGTTAGGGAGTTAGTGTTGTTGTTTGTTAGGCGGTTAGGGTTGTTGTTAGGAGGTTAGGGTTGTTTGTTGTTACAGGGTTAGGTTAGTTTCATGTTAGGGGTTTAGTGTTGTTTGTTGTAAGGGGGTTAGTGTTTGTTGTTAGGGGTTTACGGTTGTTTCTTGTTGGGTTTAGTGTTTTTTGTTGTTAGGGTGTTAGTGTTGTTTGTTGTTAGGGGGTTAGTGTTGTTTGTTCTTACGGGGTTAGTGTTGTTTGTGGTTAGGGTTTTAGTGTTGTTTGTGGTTAGGGGTGAGAGTTGTTGGTTGTTAGCGGGTTAGGATTGTTTGTTGTTAGGGTGTTAGTGTTGTTTTTTGTTAGGGGGTTAGTGTTGTTTGTTCTTACGGGGTTAGTGTTGTTTGTGGTTAGGGTGTTAGTGTTGTTTGTGGTTAGGGGGTGTGCGTTGTTGGTTGTTACGGGGTTAGGATTGTTTGTTGTTAGGGGTTTAGGGTTGTTTGTTGTTAGGGGGTTAAGTTGTTTGTTGTTAGGAGGTTAGGGTTGTTTGTTGTTACAGGGTTAGGTTAGTTTCTTGTTAGGGGTTTAGTGTTGTTTGTTGTTAGGGGGTTAGTGTTTGTTGTTAGGGGTTTAGTGTTGTTTCTTCTTGGGGTTTAGTGGTTTTTGTTGTTAGGGTGTTAGTGTTGTTTGTTGTTAGCGGTTTAGGGTTGTTTGTTGTTAGGGGTTTAAGGTTGTTTGCTGTTAGGAGGTTAGAGTTGTTTGTTGTTACGGGGTTAGGTTAGTTTCTTGTTAGGGGTTTAGTGTTGTTTGTTGTTAGGGGGTTAGTGTTTGTTGTTAGGGGTTTAAGGTTGTTTCTTGTTGGGGTTTAGTAGTTTTTGTTGTTAGGGTGTTAGTGTTGTTTGTGGTTAGGGTGTTAGTGTTGTTGTTTGTTAGGGGCTTAGGGTTGTTTGTTGTTAGGAGGTTAGGGTTCTTTGTTTTTACAGGGTTAGGTTAGTTTCTTGTTACAGGTTTAGTGTTGTTTGTTGTTGGGGGTTAGTGTTTGTTGTTAGGGGTTTAGTGTTGTTTCTTGTTGGGGTTTAGTGGTTTTTGTTGTTAGGGTGTTAGTGTTGTTTGTTGTTAGGGGTTTAGGGTTGTTTGTTGTTAGGGGTTTAAGGTTGTTTGCTGTTAGAAGGTTAGGGTTGTTTGTTGTTACGGGGTTAGGTTAGTTTCTTGTTAGGGGTTTAGTGTTGCTTGTTGTTAGGGGGTTAGTGTTTGTTGTTAGGGGTTTAGGGCTGTTTCTTGTTGGGGTTTAGTAGTTTTTGTTGTTAGGGTGTTAGTGTTGTTTGTTGTTAGGGGGTTAGTGTTGTTTGTTCTTACGGGGTTAGTGTTGTTTGTGGTTAGGGTGTTAGTATTGTTTGTGGTTAGGGGGTGAGCGTTGTTGGTTGTTAGAGGGTTATAATTGTTTGTTGTTAGGGGTTTAGGGTTGTTTGTTGTTAGGGGGTTAAGGATGTTTGTTGTTAGGATGTTAGGGTTGTTTGTTGTTACAGGGTTAGGTTAGTTTCTTGTTAGGGGTTTAGTGTTGTTTGTTGTTAGGGGGTTAGTGTTTGTTGTTAGGGGTTTAGTGTTGTTTCTTGTTGGGGTTTAGTGGTTTTTGTTGTTAGGGTGTTAGTGTTGTTTGTTGTTAGGGGTTTAGGGTTGTTTGTTGTTAGGGGGTTAGTGTTTGCTGTTAGGGGTTTAGGGTTGTTTCTTGTTGGAGTTTAGTAGTTTTTGTTGTTAGGGTGTTAGTGGTGTTTGTGGTTAGGGGGTTAGTGTTGTTGTTTGTTAGGGGGTTAGGGTTGTTTGTTGTTAGGAGGTTAGGGTTGTTTGTTGTTACAGGGTTACGTTAGTTTCTTGTTAGGGGTTTAGGGTTGTTTGTTGTTAGGGGGTTAGTGTTTGTTGTTAGGGGTTTAGTGTTGTCTCTTGTTGGGGGTTAGTGTTTGTTGTTGGGGGTTTAGTGTTGTTTCTTTTGGGGTTTAGTGGTTTTTGTTCTTAGGGTGTTAGTGTTTGTTGTTAGGGGTTTAGGGTTGTTTGTTGTTAGGGGGTTAAGGTGGTTTGTTGTTAGGAGGTTAGGGTTGTTTGTTGTTACAGGTTTAGGTTAGTTTCTTGTTGGGGTTTAGTGTTGTTTGTTGTTAGGGGGTTAGTGTTTGTTGTTAGGGGTTTAGTGTTGTTTCTTGTTGGGGTTTAGTGGTTTTTGTTGTTAGGGTGTTAGTGTTGTTTGTTGTTAGAGGTTTAGGGGTGTTTCTTCGTAGGGGTTTAAGGTTGTTTGTTGTTAGGAGGTTAGGGTTATTTGTTGTTACGGGGTTAGGTTAGTTTCTTGTTAGGGGTTTAGTGTTGTTTGTTGTTAGGGGGTTAGTGTTTGTTGTTAGGGGTTTAGGGTTGTTTCTTATTGGGGTTTAGTAGTTTTTGTTGTTAGGGTGTTAGTGTTGTTTGTTGTTAGGGGGTTAGTGTTGTTCGTTCTCACGGGGTTAGTGTTTTTTGAGGTTAGGGTGTTAGTGTTGTTTGTGGTTAGGGGGTGAGCGTTGTTGGTTGTTAGAGGGTTAGGATTGTTTGTTGTTAGGGGGTTAAGGTTGTTTGTTGTTGGGAGGTTAGGGTTGTTTTTTGTTATAGGGTCAGGTTAGTTTCTTGTTAAGGGTTTAGTGTTGTTTGTTGTTATGGGGTTAGTGTTTGTTGTTAGGGGTTTAGTGTTGTTTCTTGTTGGGGTTTAGTGTTTTTTGTTGTTAGGGTGTTAGTGTTGTTTGTTGTTAGGGGTTTAGTGTTGTTTGTTGTTAGGGGTTTAAGGTTGTTTGTTGTTAGGAGGTTAGGGTTGTTTGTTGTTACGGGGTTAGGTTAGTTTCTTGTTAGGGGTTTAGTGTTGTTTGTTGTTAGGGGGTTAGTGTTTGTTGTTAGGGGTTTAGGGTTGTTTCTTTTTGGGGTTTAGTAGTTTTTGTTGTTAGGGTGTTAGTGTTGTTTGTGGTTAGGGTGTTAGTGTTGTTTGTGGTTAGGGGGTGAGAGTTGTTGGTTGTTAGGGGGTTAGGATTGTTTGTTGTTAGGGGTTTAGGGTTGTTTGTTGTTAGGGGGTTAAGGTGGTTTGTTGTTAGGAGGTTAGGGTTGTTTGTTGTTACAGGGTTAGGTTAGTTTCTTGTTAGGGGTTTAGTGTTGTCTGTTGTTAGGGGGTTAGTGTTTGTTGTTAGGGGTTTAGTGTTGTTTCTTGTTGGGGTTTAGTGGTTTTTGTTGTTAGGGTGTTAGTGTTGTTTGTTGTTAGGGGTTTAGGGTTGTTTGTTGTTAGGGGTTTAAGGTTGTTTGTTGTTAGGAGGTTAGGGTTGTTTGTTGTTATGGGGTTAGGTTAGTTTCTTGTTAGGGGTTTAGTGTTGTTTGTTGTTAGGGGGTTAGTGTTTGTTGTTAGGGGTTTAGGGTTGTTTCTTGTTGGGATTTAGTAGTTTTTGTTGTTAGGGTATTAGTGTTGTTTGTGGTTAGGGGGTTAGTGTTGTTGTTTGTTAGGTAGTTAGGGTTGTTTGTTGTTAGGAGGTTAGGGTTGTTTGTTGTTACAGGGTTAGGTTAGTTTCTTGTTAGGGGTTTAGTGTTGTTTGTTGTTAGGGGGTTAGTGTTTGTTTTTAGGGGCTTAGTCTTGTTTCTTGTTGGGGTTTAGTGTTTTTTGTTGTTAGGGTGTTAGTGTTGTTTGTTGTTAGAGGTTTAGTGTTGTTTGTTGTTAGGGGTTTGAGGTTGTTTGTTGTTAGGAGGTTAGGGTTGTTTGTTGTTACGGGGTTAGGTTAGTTTCTTGTTAGGGGTTTAGTGTTGTTTGTTGTTAGGGGGTTAGTGTTTGTTGTTAGGGGTTTAGGGTTGTTTCTTTTTGGGGTTTAGTAGTTTTTGTTGTTAGGGTGTTAGTGTTGTTTGTGGTTAGGGGGTTAGTGTTGTTTGTTCTTACGGGGTTAGTGTTGTTTGTGGTTAGGGTGTTAGCGTTGTTTGTGGTTAGGGGGTGAGAGTTGTTGGTTGTTAGGGGGTTAGGATTGTTTGTTGTTAGGGGTTTAGGGTTGTTTGTTGTTAGGGGGTTAAGGTGGTTTGTTGTTAGGAGGTTAGGGCTGTTTGTTGTTACAGGGTTAGGTTAGTTTCTTGTTAGGGGTTTAGTGTTGTTTGTTGTTAGGGGGTTAGTGTTTGTTGTTAGGGGTTTAGTGTTGTTTCTTGTTGGGGTTTAGTGGTTTTTGTTGTTAGGGTGTTAGTGTTGTTTGTTGTTAGGGGTTTAGGGTTGTTTGTTGTTAGGGGTTTAAGGTTGTTTGTTGTTAGGAGGTTAGGGTTGTTTGTTGTTATGGGGTTAGGTTAGTTTCTTGTTAGGGGTTTAGTGTTGTTTGTTGTTAGGGGGTTAGTGTTTGTTGTTAGGGGTTTAGGGTTGTTTCTTGTTGGGATTTAGTAGTTTTTGTTGTTAGGGTATTAGTGTTGTTTGTGGTTAGGGGGTTAGTGTTGTTGTTTGTTAGGTAGTTAGGGTTGTTTGTTGTTAGGAGGTTAGGGTTGTTTGTTGTTACAGGGTTAGGTTAGTTTCTTGTTAGGGGTTTAGTGTTGTTTGTTGTTAGGGGGTTAGTGTTTGTTTTTAGGGGCTTAGTCTTGTTTCTTGTTCGGGTTTAGTGTTTTTTGTTGTTAGGGTGTTAGTGTTGTTTGTTGTTAGAGGTTTAGTGTTGTTTGTTGTTAGGGGTTTGAGGTTGTTTGTTGTTAGAAGGTTAGGGTTGTTTGTTGTTACGGGGTTAGGTTAGTTTCTTGTTAGGGGTTTAGTGTGGTTTGTTGCTAGGGGTTTGAGGTTGTTTGTTGTTAGGAGGTTAGGGTTGTTTGTTGTTACGGGGTTAGGTTAGTTTCTTGTTAGGGGTTTAGTGTGGTTTGTTGCTAGGGGGTTAGTGTTTGTTGTTAGGGGTTTAGGGTTGTTTCTTTTTGGGGTTTAGTAGTTTTTGTTGTTAGGGTGTTAGTGTTGTTTGTGGTTAGGGTGTTAGTGTTGTTTGTGGTTAGGGGGTGAAAGTTGTTGGTTGTTAGGGGGTTAGGATTGTTTGTTGTTAGGGGTTTAGGGTTGTTTGTTGTTAGGGGTTAAGGTGTTTTGTTGTTAGGAGGATAGGGTTGTCTGTTGTTAGAGGGTTAGGTTAGTTTCTTGTTAGGGGTTTAGTGTTGTTTGTTGTTAGGGGGTTAGTGTTTGTTGTTAGGGGTTTAGTGTTGTTTCTTGTTGGGGTTTAGTGGTTTTTGTTGTTAGGGTCTTAGTGTTGTTTGTTGTTATGGGTTTAGGGTAGTTTGTTGTTAGGGGTTTAAGGTTGTTTGTTGTTAGGAGGTTAGGGTTGTTTGTTGTTACGGGGTTAGGTTAGTTTCTTGTTAGGGGTTTAGTGTGGTTTGTTGCTAGGGGGTTAGTGTTTGTTGTTAGGGGTTTAGGGTTGTTTCTTTTTGGGGTTTAGTAGTTTTTGTTGCTAGGGTGTTAGTGTTGTTTGTGGTTAGGGAGTTAGTGTTGTTGTTTGTTAGGCGGTTAGGGTTGTTGTTAGGAGGTTAGGGTTGTTTGTTGTTACAGGGTTAGGTTAGTTTCATGTTAGGGGTTTAGTGTTGTTTGTTGTAAGGGGGTTAGTGTTTGTTGTTAGGGGTTTACGGTTGTTTCTTGTTGGGTTTAGTGTTTTTTGTTGTTAGGGTGTTAGTGTTGTTTGTTGTTAGGGGGTTAGTGTTGTTTGTTCTTACGGGGTTAGTGTTGTTTGTGGTTAGGGTTTTAGTGTTGTTTGTGGTTAGGGGTGAGAGTTGTTGGTTGTTAGCGGGTTAGGATTGTTTGTTGTTAGGGTGTTAGTGTTGTTTTTTGTTAGGGGGTTAGTGTTGTTTGTTCTTACGGGGTTAGTGTTGTTTGTGGTTAGGGTGTTAGTGTTGTTTGTGGTTAGGGGGTGTGCGTTCTTGGTTGTTACGGGGTTAGGATTGTTTGTTGTTAGGGGTTTAGGGTTGTTTGTTGTTAGGGGGTTAAGTTGTTTGTTGTTAGGAGGTTAGGGTTGTTTGTTGTTACAGGGTTAGGTTAGTTTCTTGTTAGGGGTTTAGTGTTGTTTGTTGTTAGGGGGTTAGTGTTTGTTGTTAGGGGTATAGAGTTGTTTCCTGTTGGGGTTTAGTGGTTTTTGTTGTTAGGTGTTAGTGTTGTTTGTTGTTAGGGGTTTAGGGTTGTTTGTTCTTAGGGGTTTAGGGTTGTTTGTTGTTAGGGGTTTAAGGTTGTTTGTTGTTAGGAGGGTAGGGTTGTTTGTTGTTACGGGGTTAGGTTAGTTTCTTGTTAGGGGTTTAGTGTTGTTTGTTGTTAGGGGGTTAGTGTTTGTTGTTAGGGGTTTAGGGTTGCTTCTTTTTGGGGTTTAGTAGTTTTTGTTGTTAGGGTGTTAGTGTTGCTTGTTGTTAGGGGGTTAGTGTTGTTTGTTCTTACGGGGTTAGTGTTTTTGTGGTTAGGGTGTTAGTGTTGTTTGTGGTTAGGGGGTGAGAGTTGTTGGTTGTTAGAGGGTTAGGATTGTTTGTTGTTAGGGGTTTAGGGTTGTTTGTTGTTAGGGGGTTAAGGTGGTTTGTTGTTAGGAGGTTAGGGCTGTTTGTTGTTACAGGGTTAGGTTAGTTTCTTGTTAGGGGTTTAGTGTTGTTTGTTGTTAGGGGGTTAGTGTTTGTTTTTAGGGGTTTAGTGTTGTTTCTTGTTGGGGTTTAGTGGTTTTTGTTGTTAGGGTGTTAGTGTTGTTTGTTGTTAGGGGTTTAGGGTTGTTTGTTGTTAGGGGTTTAAGGTTGTTTGCTGTTATGAGGTTAGGGTTGTTTGTTGTTACGGGGTTAGGTTAGTTTCTTGTTAGGGTTTTAGTGTTGCTTGTTGTTAGGGGGTTAGTGTTTGTTGTTAGGGGTTTAGGGTTGTTTCTTGTTGTGGTTTAGTAGTTTTTGTTGTTAGGGTGTTAGTGTTGTTTGTTTTTAGGGGGTTAGTGTTGTTTGTTCTTACGGGGTTAGTGTTGTTTGTGGTTAATGTGTTAGTGTTGTTTGTGGTTAGGGGGTGAGCGTTGTTGGTTTTTAGAGGGTTAGGATTGTTTGTTGTTAGGGGGTTAAGGTTGTTTGTTGTTAGGAGGTTAGGGTTGTTTTTTGTTACAGGGTTAGGTTAGTTTCTTGTTAAGGGTTTAGTGTTGTTTGTTGTTAGGGGGTTAGTGTTTGTTGTTACGGGTTTAGTGTTGTTTCTTGTTGGGGTTTAGTGTTTTTTGTTGTTAGGGTGTTAGTGCTGTTTGTTGTTAGGGGTTTAGGGTTGTTTGTTGTTAGGGGTTTAAGGTTGTTTGTTGTTAGGAGGTTAGGGTTGTTTGTTGTTACGGGGTTAGGTTAGTTTCTTGTTAGGGGTTTAGTGTTGTTTGTTGTTAGGGGGTTAGTGTTTGTTGTTAGGGATTTAGGGTTGTTTCTTTTTGAGGTTTAGTAGTTTTTGTTGTTAGGGTGTTAGTGTTGTTTGTGGTTAGCGGGTTAGTGTTGTTTGTTCTTACGGGGTTAGTGTTGTTTGTGGTTAGGGTGTTAGTGTTGTTTGTGGTTAGGGGGTGAGAGTTGTTTGTTGTTAGGGGTTTAGGGTTGTTTGTTGTTAGGGGGTTAAGGTTGTTTGTTGTTAGGAGGTTAGGGAGGTTTGTTGTTACAGGGTTAGGTTAGTTTCTTGTTAGAGGTTTAGTGTTGTTTGTTGTTAGGGGGTTAGTGTTTGTTGTTACGGGTTTAGGGTTGTTTCTTGTTGGGGTTTAGTAGTTTTTGTTGTTAGGGTGTTAGTGTTGTTTGTGGATAGGGGGTTAGTGTTGTTGTTTGTTAGGGGGTTAGGGTTGTTTGTTGTTAGGAGGTTAGGGTTGTTTGTTTTTACAGGGTTACGTTAGTTTCTTGTTAGGGGTTTAGTGTTGTTTGTTGTTAGGGGGTTAGTGTTTGTTTTTAGGGGTTTAATGTTGTTTCTTGTTGGGGTTTAGTGGTTTTTATTGTTAGGGTGTTAGTGTTGTTTGTTGTTAGGGGTTTAGGGTTGTTTGTTGTTAGGGGTTTAAGGTTGTTTGTTGTTAGGAGGTTAGGGTTGTTTGTTGTTACGGGGTTAGGTTAGTTTCTTGTTAGGGGTTTGGTGTTGTTTGTTGTTAGGGGGTTAGTGTTTGTTGTTAGGGGTTTAGTGTTGTTTCTTGTAGGGGTTTAGTGGTTTTTGTTGTTAGGGTGTTAGTGTTGTTTGTTGTTAGGGGTTTAGGGTTGTTTGTTGTTAGGGGTTTAAGGTTGCTTGTGGTTAGGAGGTTAGGGTTGTTTGTTGTTACGGGGTTAGGTTAGTTTCTTGTTAGGGGTTTTGTGTTGTTTGTTGTTAGGGGGTTAGTGTTTGTTGTTAGGGGTTTAGGGTTGTTTCTTGTTGGGGTTTAGTAGTTTTTGTTGTTAGGGTGTTAATGTTGTTTGTTCTTAGGGGGTTAGTGTTGTTGTTTGTTAGGGGGTTAGGATTGTTTGTTGTTAGGGGGTTAGTGTTCTTTGTTGTTACAGGGTTAGGTTAGTTTCTTGTTAGGGGTTTAGTGTTGTTTGTTGTTAGGGGGTTAGTGTTTGTTGTTAGGGGTTTAGGGTTGTTTCTTGTTGGGGTTTAGTAGTTTTTGTTGTTAGGGTGTTAGTGTTGTTTGTTGCTGGGGGTTAGTGTTGTTTGTTCTTACGGGGTTAGTGCTGTTTGTGGTTAGGGTGTTAGTGTTGTTTGTGGTTAGGGGGTGTGCGTTGTTGTTTGTTAGGGGGTTAGGATTGTTTGTTGTTAGGGGTTTAGGGTTGTTTGTTGTTAGGGGGTTAAGGTTGTTTGTTGTTAGGAGGTTAAGGCTGTTTGTTGTTACAGGGTTAGGTTAGTTTCTTGTTAGGGGTTTAGTGTTGTTTGTTGTTAGGGGGTTAGTGTTTGTTGTTAGGGGTTTAGTGTTGTTTCTTGTTGGGGTTTAGTGGTTTTTGTTGTTAGGGTGTTAGTGTTGTTTGTTGTTAGGGGTTTAGGGTTGTTTGTTGTTAGGGGTTTAAGGTTGTTTGTTGTTAGGAGGTCAGGGTTGTTTGTTGTTACGGGGTTAGGTTAGTTTCTTGTTAGGGGTTTAGTGTTGTTTGTTGTTAGGGGGTTAGTGTTTGTTGTTAGGGGTTTAGGGTTGTTTCTTGTTGGGGTTTAGTAGTTTTTGTTGTTAGGGTATTAGTGTTGTTTGTGGTTAGGGGGTTAGTGTTGTTGTTTGTTAGGGGGTTAGGGTTGTTTGTTGTTAGGAGGTTAGGGTTGTTTGTTGTTACAGGGTTAGCTTAGTTTCTTGTTAGGGGTTTAGTGTTGTTTGTTGTTAGGGGGTTAGTGTTTGTTGTTAGGGGTTTAGTGTTGTTTCTTGTTGGGGTTTAGTGTTTTTTGTTGTTAGGGTGTTAGTGTTGTTTGTTGTTAGGGGTTTAGGGTTGTTTGTTGTTAGGGGGTTAAGGTTGTTTGTTGTTAGGAGGTTAGGGAGGTTTGTTGTTACAGGGTTAGGTTAGTTTCTTGTTAGAGGTTTAGTGTTGTTTGTTGTTAGGGGGTTAGTGTTTGTTGTTACGGGTTTAGGGTTGTTTCTTGTTGGGGTTTAGTAGTTTTTTTTGTTAGGGTGTTAGTGTTGTTTGTGGATAGGGGGTTAGTGTTGTTTGTTAGGGGGTTAGGGTTGTTTGTTGTTAGGAGGTTAGGGTTGTTTGTTTTTACAGGGTTAGGTTAGTTTCTTGTTAGGGGTTTAGTGTTGTTTGTTGTTAGGGGGTTAGTGTTTGTTGTTAGGGGTTTAGTGTTGTTTCTTGTTGGGGTTTAGTGGTTTTTATTGTTAGGGTGTTAGTGTTGTTTGTTGTTAGGGGCTTAGGGTTGTTTGTTGTTAGGGGTTTAAGGTTGTTTGTTGTTAGGAGGTTAGGGTTGTTTGTTGTTACGGGGTTAGGTTAGTTTCTTGTTAGGGGTTTAGTGTTGTTTGTTGTTAGGGGTTTAGGGTTGTTTGTTTTTATGGGTTTAAGGTTGTTTGTTGTTAGGAGGTTAGGGATATTTGTTGTTACGGGGTTAGGTTAGTTTCTTGTTAGGGGTTTAGTGTTGTTTGTTGTTAGGGGGTTAGTGTTTGTTGTTAGGGGTTTAGTGTTGTTTCTTGTTGGGGTTTAGTGGTTTTTGTTGTTAGGGTCTTAGTGTTGTTTGTTGTTAGGGGGTTAGTGTTGTTTGTTCTTACGGGGTTAGTGTTTTTGTGGTTAGGGTGTTAGTGTTGTTTGTGGTTAGGGGGTGAGCGTTTTTGGTTGTTAGGGGGTTAGAATTGTTTCTTGTTAGGGGTTTAGAGTTGTTTGTTATTAGGGGGTTAAGGTTGTTTGTTGTTAGGAGGTTAGGGCTTTTTGTTGTTACAGGGTTAGGTTAGTTTCTTGTTAGGGGTTTAGTGTTGTTTGTTGTTAGGGGGTTAGTGTTTGTTGTTAGGGGTTTAGTGTTGTTTCTTGTTGGGGTTTAGTGTTTTTTGTTGTTAGGGTGTTAGTGTTGTTTGTTGTTAGGGGTTTAGGGTTTTTTGTTGTTAGGGGTTTAAGGTTGTTTGTTGTTAGGGGTTTAGGGTTGTTTCTTGTTGGGGTATAGTAGTTTTTGTTGTTAGGTTGTTAGTGTTGTTTGTGGTTAGGGGGTTAGTGTTGTTTGTTCTTACGGGGTTAGTGTTGTTTGTGGTTAGGGTGTTAGTGTTGTTTGTTGTTAGGGGGTGTGCGTTGTTGGTTTTTAGGGGGTTAGGATTGTTTGTTGTTAGGGGGTTAAGGTTGTTTGTTGTTAGGAGGTTAGGGTTGTTTGTTGTTACAGGGTTAGGTTAGTTTCTTGTTAGGGGTTTAGTGTTGTTTGTTGTTAGGGGGTTAGTGTTTGTTGTTAGGGGTTTAGTGTTGTTTCTTGTTGGGGTTTAGTAGTTTTTGTTGTTAGGGTGTTAGTGTTGTTTGTGGTTAGGGGGTTAGTGTTGTTTGTTCTTACGGGGTTAGTGTTGTTTGTGGTTAGGGTGTTAGTGTTGTTTGTGGTTAGGGGGTGAGAGTTGTTGGTTGTTAGGGGGTTATTATTGTTTGTTGTTAGGGGTTTAGGGTTGTTTCTTGTTAGGGGGTTAAGGTGGTTTGTTGTTAGGAGGTTAGGGTTGTTTGTTGTTACAGGGTTAGGTTAGTTTCTTGTTAGGGGTTTAGTGTTGTTTGTTGTTAGGGGGTTAGTGTTTGTTGTTAGGGGTTTAGTGTTGTTTCTTGTTGGGGTTTAGTGGTTTTTGTTGTTAGGGTGTTAGTGTTGTTTGTTGTTAGGGGTTTAGGGTTGTTTGTTGTTAGGGGGTTAAGGTTGTTTGTTGTTAGGAGGTTAGGGAGGTTTGTTGTTACAGGGTTAGGTTAGTTTCTTGTTAGGGGTTTGGTGTTGTTTGTTGTTAGGGGGTTACTGTTTGTTGTTAGGGGTTTAGTGTTGTTTCTTGTAGGGGTTTAGTGGTTTTTGTTGTTAGGGTGTTAGTGTTGTTTGTTGTTAGGGGTTTAGGGTTGTTTGTTGTTAGGGGTTTAAGGTTGTTTGTTGTTAGGATGTTAGGGTTGTTTGTTGTTACGGGGATAGGTTAGTTTCTTGTTAGGGATTTAGTGTTGATTGTTGTTAGGGGGTTAGTGTTTGTTGTTAGGGGTTTAAGGTTGTTTCTTGTTGGGGTTTAGTAGTTTTTGTTGTTAGGGTGTTAGTGTTGTTTGTGGTTAGGGGGTTAGTGTTGTTTGTTCTTACGGGGTTAGTGTTGTTTGTGGATAGGGTGTTAGTGTTGTTTGTGGTTAGGGGGTGAGAGTTGTTGGTTGTTACCGGGTTAGGATTGTTTGTTGTTAGGGGTTTAGGGTTGTTTCTTGTTAGGGGGTTAAGGTGGTTTGTTGTTAGGAGGTTAGGGCTGTTTGTTGTTACAGGGTTAGGTTAGTTTCTTGTTACAAGTTTAGTGTTTTTTGTTGTTAGGGGGCTAGTGTTTGTTGTTAGGGGTTTAGTGTTGTTCCTTGTTGGGGTTTAGTGGTTTTTGCTGTTAGGGTGTTAGTGTTGTTTGTTGTTAGGTGTTTAGGGTTGTTTGTTGTTAGGGGTTTAAGGTTGTTTGTTGTTAGGAGGTTAGGGTTGTTTGTTGTTACGGGGTTAGGATAGTTTCTTGTTAGGGGTTTAGTGTTGTTTGTTGTTAGGGGGTTAGTGTTTGTTGTTAGGGGTTTAGGGTTGTTTCTTGTTGAGGTTTAGTAGTTTTTGTTGTTAGGGTATTAGTGTTGTTTGTGGTTGGGAGTTAGTGTTGTTGTTTGTTAGGGGGTTAGGGTTGTTTGTTGTTAGGAGGTTAGGGTTGTTTGTTGTTACAGGGTTAGGTTAGTTTCTTGTTAGGGGTTTAGTGTTGTTTGTTGTTAGGGGGTTAGTGTTTGTTGTTAGGGGTTTAGTCTTGTTTCTTGTTGGGTATTAGTGTTTTTTGTTGTTAGGGTGTTAGTGTTGTTTTTTGTTAGAGGTTTAGGGTTGTTTGTTGTTAGGGGTTTAAGGTTGTTTGTTGTTAGGAGGTTAGAGTTGTTTGTTGTTACGGGGTTAGGTTAGTTTCTTGTTAGGGGTTTAGTGTGGTTTGTTGCTAGGGGGTTAGTGTTTGTTGTTAGGGGTTTAGGGTTGTTTCTTTTTGGGGTTTAGTAGTTTTTGTTGTTAGGGTGTTAGTGTTGTTTGTGGTTAGGGTGTTAGTGTTGTTTGTGGTTAGGGGGTGAGAGTTGTTGGTTGTTAGGGGGTTATTATTGTTTGTTGTTAGGGGTTTAGGGTTGTTTGTTGTTAGGGGGTTAAGGTGGTTTGTTGTTACGAGCTTAGGGTTGTTTGTTGTTACAGGGTTAGGTTAGTTTCTTGTTAGGGGTTTAGTGTTGTTTGTTGTTAGGGGGTTAGTGTTTGTTGTTAGGGGTTTAGCGTTGTTTCTTGTTGGGGTTTAGTGGTTTTTGTTGTTAGGGTGTTAGTGTTGTTTGTTGTTAGGGGTTTAGGGTTGTTTGTTGTTAGGGGGTTAAGGTTGTTTGTTGTTAGGAGGTTAGGGAGGTTTGTTGTTACAGGGTTAGGTTAGTTTCTTGTTAGGGGTTTGGTGTTGTTTGTTGTTAGGGGGTTACTGTTTGTTGTTAGGGGTTTAGTGTTGTTTCTTGTAGGGGTTTAGTGGTTTTTGTTGTTAGGGTGTTAGTGTTGTTTGTTGTTAGGGGTTTAGGGTTGTTTGTTGTTAGGGGTTTAAGGTTGTTTGTTGTTAGGATGTTAGGGTTGTTTGTTGTTACGGGGATAGGTTAGTTTCTTGTTAGGGATTTAGTGTTGATTGTTGTTAGGGGGTTAGTGTTTGTTGTTAGGGGTTTAAGGTTGTTTCTTGTTGGGGTTTAGTAGTTTTTGTTGTTAGGGTGTTAGTGTTGTTTGTGGTTAGGGGGTTAGTGTTGTTTGTTCTTACGGGGTTAGTGTTGTTTGTGGTTAGGGTGTTAGTGTTGTTTGTGGTTAGGGGGTGAGAGTTGTTGGTTGTTACCGGGTTAGGATTGTTTGTTGTTAGGGGTTTAGGGTTGTTTCTTGTTAGGGGGTTAAGGTGGTTTGTTGTTAGGAGGTTAGGGCTGTTTGTTGTTACAGGGTTAGGTTAGTTTCTTCTTAGAAGTTTAGTGTTTTTTGTTGTTAGGGGGCTAGTGTTTGTTGTTAGGGGTTTAGTGTTGTTCCTTGTTGGGCTTTAGTGGTTTTTGTTGTTAGGGTGTTAGTGTTGTTTGTGGTTAGGGGGTTAGTGTTGTTTGTTCTTACGGGGTTAGTGTTGTTTGTGGTTAGGGTGTTAGTGTTCTTTGTGGTTAGGGGGTGAGTGTTGTTGGTTGTTAGGGGGATAGGATTGTTTGTTGTTAGGGGTTTAGGGTTGTTTGTTGTTAGGGGGTTAAGGTTGTTTGTTGTTAGAAGGTTAGGGTTGTTTGTTGTTACAGGGTTAGGTTAGTTTCTTGTTAGGGGTTTAGTGTTGTTTGTTGTTAGGGGGTTAGTGTTTGTTGTTAGGGGTTTAGTGTTGTTTCTTGTTGGGGTTTAGTGTTTTTTGTGGTTAGGGTGTTAGTGTTGTTTGTTGTTAGGGGTTTAGGGTTGTTTGTTGTTAGGGGTTTAAGGTTGTTTGTTGTTAGGAGGTTAGGGTTGTTTGTTGTTACAGGGTTAGGTTAGTTTCTTGTTAGGGGTTTAGTGTTGTTTGTTGTTAGGGGGTTAGCGTTTGTTGTTAGGGGTTTAGGGTTGTTTCTTTTTGGGGTTTAGTAGTTTTTGTTGTTAGGGTGTTAGTGTTGTTTGTGGTTAGGGGGTTAGTGTTGTTTGTTCTTACGGTGTTAGTGTTGTTTGTGGTTAGGGTGTTAGTGTTGTTTGTGGTTAGGGGGTGAGAGTTGTTGGTTGTTAGGGGGTTAGGATTGTTTGTTGTTAGGGGTTTAGGGTTGTTTGTTGTTAGGGGGTTAAGGTGGTTTGTTGTTAGGAGGTTAGGGCTGTTTGTTGTTACAGGGTTAGGTTAGTTTCTTGTTAGGGGTTTAGTGTTGTTTGCTGTTAGGGGGTTAGTGTTTGTTGTTAGGGGTTTAGTGTTGTTTCTTGTTGGGGTTTAGTGGTTTTTGTTGTTAGGGTGTTAGTGTTGTTTGTTGATAGGGGTTTAGGGTTGTTTGTTGTTAGGGGTTTAAGGTTGTTTGCTGTTAGGAGGTTAGGGTTGTTTGTTGTTACGGGGTTAGGTTAGTTTCTTGTTAGGGGTTTAGTGTTGTTTGTTGTTAGGGGGTTAGTGTTTGTTGTTAGGGGTTTAGGGTTGTTTCTTGTTGGGGTTTAGTAGTTTTTGTTGTTAGGGTGTTAGTGTTGTTTGTGGTTAGGGGGTTAGTGTTGTTTGTTCTTACGGGGTTAGTGTTGTTTGTGGTTAGGGTGTTAGTGTTGTTTGTGGATAGGGGGTGTGCGTTGTTGGTTCTTAGGGGGTTAGGATTGTTTGTTGTTAGGGGTTTAGGGTTGTTTGTTGTTAGGGGGTTAAGTTTGTTTGTTGTTAGGAGGTTAGGGTTGTTTGTTGTTACAGGGTTAGGTTAGTTTCTTGTTAGGGGTTTAGTGTTGTTTGTTGTTAGGGGGTTAGTGTTTGTTGTTAGGGCTTTAGTGTTGTTTCTTGTTGGGGTTTAGTGGTTTTTGCTGTTAGGGTGTTAGTGTTGATTCTTGTTAGGGGTTTAGGGTTGTTTGTTGTTAGGGGTTTAAGGTTGTTTGTTGTTAGGAGGTTAGGGTTGTTTGTTGTTACCGGGTTAGGTTAGTTTCTTGTTAGGGGTTTAGTGTTGTTTGTTGTTAGGGGGTTAGTGTTTGTTGTTAGGGGTTTAGGGTTGTTTCTTGTTGGGGTTTAGTAGTTTTTGTTGTTAGGGTGTTAGTGTTGTTTGTGATTAGGGGGTTAGTGTTGTTTGTTCTTACGGGGTTAGTGTTGTTTGTGGTTAGGGTGTTAGTGTTGTTTGTGGTTAGGGGGTGAGCGTTGTTGGTTGTTAGGGGGTTAGGATTCTTTGTTGTTAGGGGTTTAAGGTTGTTTGTTGTTAGGGGTTAAGGTTGATTGTTGTTAGGAGGTTAGGGTTGTTTGTTGTTACAGGGTTAGGTTAGTTTCTTGTTAGGAGTTTAGTGTTGTTTGTTGTTAGGGGGTTAGTGTTTGTTGTGAGGGGTTTAGTGTTGTTTCTTGTTGGGGTTTAGTGGTTTTTGTTGTTAGGGTGTTAGTGTTGTTTGTGGTTGGGGGTTAGTGTTGTTGTTTGTTAGGGGGTTAGAGTTGTTTGTTGTTAGAAGGTTAGGGTTGGTTGTTGTTAGGGGTTTAGGGTTGTTTGTTGTTAGGGGGTTAGGGTTGTTTGTTGTTAGGGGTTTAGAGTAGTTTATTTTTAGGGGGTTAGTGTTGTTTGTTGTTAGGTTGTTAGGATTGTTGTTAGGGGGTTAGTGGTGTTTGTTGTTAGGGGTTTAGTGTTTTTTGTTGTTAGGGGGTTAGAGTAGTTTGTTGTTGGGGGTTAGGGTTGTTTGTTGTTTCGGGTTTAAGGTAGTTTCTTGTTAGGGGTTTAGTGTTGTTTGTTGTTAGTCGGTTAGGGTTCTTTGTTGTTTGGTTAGGGTTGTTTGTTGCTAGGGGGTTAGGGATGGTTGTTGTTAGGGTGTTAGTGTTGTTTGTGGTTAGGAGGTTAGTGTTATTTGTTGTTAGGTGTTTAGGGTTGTTTCTTGTTGTGGTTTAGTGGGTTTTGTTGTTAGGGTGTTAGTGTTTTTGCTTAGGGGGTTAGTACTGTTGGTTGTTAGGGGGTTAGGGTTCTTTGTTGTTAGGGGTTAGGGTTGTTTGTTGTTACGGGGTTAGGGTAGTTACTTGTTAGGGGGTTAGTGTTGTTTGTTGTTAGTGGGTTAGTGTTGTTTGTTGTCTGGTTAGGGTTGTGTGTTTTTAGGGGGTTAGTGTTGTTTGTTGTTAGGGGTTTAGGGTTGCTTCTTGTTCGGGTTTAGTGGTTCTTGTTGTTAGGGTGTTAGTGTTGTTTGTGGTTAGGGGGTTAGTGTTGTTGGTTGTTAGGGGGTTAGGATTGTTTGTTGTTAGGGGTTTAGGGTTGTTTGTTGTTAGGGGTTTAGTGTTTGTTGTTAGGGGTTTATTGTTGTTTCTTGTTGGGGGTAATGTTTTTTGTTGTTAGGGTGTTAGTGTTCTTTGTGGTTAGGGGCTTAGGGTTGTTTGTTGTTAGGGGTTTAAGGTTGTTTGTTGTTAGGAGATTAGGGTTGTTTGTTGTTACAGAGTTAGGTTAGTTTCTTGTTAGGGGTTTAGTGTTGTTTGTTGTTAGGGGGTTAGTGTTTTTTGTTAGGGGTTTAGTGTTGTTTCTTGTTGGGGTTTAGTGGTTTTTGTTGTTAGGGTGTTAGTGTTGTTTGTTGTTAGGGGTTTAGGTTTGTTTGTTGTTAGGGGTTTAAGTTTGTTTGTTGTTAGGAGGTTAGGGTTGTTTGTTGTTACGGGGTTAGGTTAGTTTCTTGTTAGGGGTTTAGTGTTGTTTGTTGTTAGGGGGTTAGTGTTTGTTGTTAGGGGTTTAGGGTTGTTTCTTGTTGGGGTTTAGTAGTTTTTGTTGTTAGGGTGTTAGTGTTGTTTGTGATTAGGGGGTTAGTGTTGTTTGTTCTTACGGGGTTAGTGTTGTTTGTGGTTAGGGTGTTAGCGTTGTTTGTGGTTATGGGTTGAGCGTTGTTGGTTGTTAGGGGGTTAGGATTGTTTGTTGTTAGGGGTTTAGGGTTGTTTCTTGTTAGGGGGTTAAGGTGGTTTGTTGTTAGGAGGTTAGGGTTGTTTGTTGTTACAGGGTTAGGTTAGTTTCTTGTTAGGGGTTTAGTGTTGTTTGTTGTTAGGGGGTTAGTGTTTGTTGTTAGGGGTTTAGTGTTGTTTCTTGTTGGCGTTTAGTGGTTTTTGTTGTTAGGGTGTTAGTGTTGTTTGTTGTTAGGGGTTTAGGGTTGTTTGTTGATAGGGGTTTAAGTTTGTTTGTTGTTAGGACGTTAGGGTTGTTTGTTGTTACGGGGTTAGGTTAGTTTCTTTTTAGGGGTTTAGTGTTGTTTGTTGTTAGGGGGTTAGTGTTTGTTGTTAGGGGTTTAGGGTTGTTTCTTGTTGGGGTTTAGTAGTTTTTGTTGTTAGGGTGTTAGTGTTGTTTGTGGATAGGGGCTTAGTGTTGTTTGTTCTTACGGGGTTAGTGTTGTGTGTGGTTAGGGTGTTAGTGTTGTTTGTTTTTAGGGGGTTAGTGTTGTTTGTTCTTACGGGGTTAGTGTTGTTTGTCGTTAGGGGGTGAGCGTTGTTGGTTGTTAGGGGGTTAGGATTGTTTGTTGTTAGGGGTTTAAAGTTGTTTGTTGTTAGGGGGTCAAGGTTGTTTGTTGTTAGGACGTTAGGGTTGTTTGTTGTTACAGGGTTAGGTTAGTTTCTTGTTAGGGGTTTAGTGTTGTTTGTTGTTAGGGGTTTAGTGTTTGTTGTTAGGGGTTTAGTGTTGTTTCTTGTTGGGTTTTAGTGGTTTTTGTTGTTAGGGTGTTAGTGTTGTTTGTTGTTAGGGGTTTAGGGTTGTTTGTTGATAGGGGTTTAAGTTTGTTTGTTGTTAGGAGGTTAGGGTTGTTTGTTGTTACGGGGTTAGGTTAGTTTCTTTTTAGGGGTTTAGTGTTGTTTGTTGTTAGGGGGTTAGTGTTGTTTCTTGTTGGGGTTTACTGGTTTTTGTTGTTAGGGTGTTAATGTTTGTTGTTAGGGGTTTAAGATTGTTTGTTGTTAGGAGGTTAGGGTTGTTTGTTGTTACGGGGTTAGGTTAGTTTCTTGTTAGGGGTTTAGTGTTGTTTGTTGTTAGGGGGTTAGTGTTTGTTGTTAGGGGTTTAGGGTTGTTTCTTGTTGGGGTTTAGTAGTTTTTGTTGTTAGGGTGTTAGTGTTGTTTGTTGTTAGGGGGTTAGTGTTGTTTGTTCTTACGGGGTTAGTGTTGTTTGTGGTTAGGGTGTTAGTGTTGTTTGTGGTTAGGGGGTGAGCTTTGTTGGTTGTTGGGGTTTAGGATTGTTTGTTGTTAGGGGTTTAAGGTTGTGTGTTGTTAGGAGGTTAGGGTTGTTTGTTGTTACGGGGTTAGGTTAGTTTCTTGTTAGGGGTTTAGTGTTGTTTGTTGTTAGGGGGTTAGTGTTTGTTGTTAGGGGTTTAGGGTTGTTTCTTGTTGGGGTTTAGTAGTTTTTGTTGTTAGGGTGTTAGTGTTGTTTGTGATTAGGGGGTTAGTGTTGTTTGTTCTTACAGGGTTAGTGTTGTTTGTGGTTAGGGTGTTAGCGTTGTTTGTGGTTAGGGGGTGAGCGTTGTTGGTTGTTAGGGGGTTAGGATTGTTTGTTTTTTGGGGTTTAGGGTTGTTTCTTGTTAGGGGGTTAAGGTTGTTTGTTGTTAGGAGGTTAGGGTTGTTTGTTGTTACAGGGTTAGGTTAGTTTCTTGTTAGGGGTTTAGTGTTGTTTGTTGTTAGGGGGTTAGTGTTTGTTGTTAGGGGTTTAGTGTTGTTTCTTGTTGGGGTTTAGTGGTTTTTGTTGTTAGGGTGTTATTGTTGATTGTTGTTAGGGGTTTAGGGTTGTTTGTTGTTAGGGGTTTAAGGTTGTTTGTTGTTAGGAGGTTAGGGTTGTTTGTTGTTACGGGGTTAGGTTAGTTTCTTGTTAGGGATTTAGTGTTGTTTGTTGTTAGGGGGTTAGTGTTTGTTGTTAGGGGTTTAGGGTTGTTTCTTGGGGTTTAGTAGTTTTTCTTGTTAGGGTGTTAGTGTTGTTTGTTCTTACGGGGTTAGTGTTGTTTGTTCTTACGGGGTTAGTTTTGTTTGTGGTTAGGGTGTTAGTGCTGTTTGTGGTTAGGGGGTGAGCGTTGTTGGTTGTTAGGGGGTTAGGATTCTTTGTTGTTAGGGGTTTAAGGTTGTTTGTTGTTAGGGGTTAAGGTTGATTGTTGTTAGGAGGTTAGGGTTGTTTGTTGTTACAGGGTTACGTTAGTTTCTTGTTAGGAGTTTAGTGTTGTTTGTTGTTAGGGGGTTAGTGTTTGTTGTTAGGGGTTTAGTGTTGTTTCTTGTTGGGGTTTAGTGCTTTTTGTTGTTAGCGTGTTAGTGTTCTTTGTTGTTAGGGTTTTAAGGTTGTTTGTTGTTAGGGGGTAAAGGTTGTTTGTTGTTAGGAGGTTAGGGTTGTTTGTTGTTACAGGGTTAGGTTAGTTTCTTGTTAGGGGTTTAGTGTTGTTTGTTGTTAGGGGTTTAGTGTTTGTTGTGAGGGGTTTAGTGTTGTTTCTTGTTGGGTTTTAGTGGTTTTTGTTGTTAGGGTGTTAGTGTTGTTTGTTGTTAGGGGTTTATGGTTGTTTGTTGATAGGGGTTTCAGTTTGTTTGTTGTTAGGAGGTTAGGGTTGTTTGTTGTTACGGGGTTAGGTTAGTTTCTTGTTAGGGGTTTAGTGTTGTTTGTTGTTAGGGGGTTAGTGTTTGTTGTTAGGGGTTTAGGGTTGTTTCTTGTTGGGGTTTAGTAGTTTTTGTTGTTAGGGTGTTAGTGTTGTTTGTGGTTAGGGGCTTAGTGTTGTTTGTTCTTACGGGGTTAGTGTTGTTTGTGGTTAGGGTGTTAGTGTTGTTTGTGGTTAGGGGGTGTGCGTTGTTGGTTGTTAGGGGGTTAGGATTGTTTGTTGTTAGGGGTTTAGGGTTGTTTGTTGTTAGGGGGTTAAGGTTGTTTGTTGTTAGGAGGTTAGGTTTGTTTGTTGTTACAGGGTTAGGTTAGTTTCTTGTTAGGGGTTTAGTGTTGTTTGCTGTTAGGGGTTAGTGTTTGTTGTTAGGGGTTTAGGGTTGTTTCTTGTTGGGGTTTAGTAGTTTTTTTTGTTAGGGTGTTAGTGTTGTTTGTGATTAGGGGGTTAGTGTTGTTTGTTCTTACAGGGTTAGTGTTGTTTGTGGTTAGGGTGTTAGCGTTGTTTGTGGTTAGGGGGTGAGCGTTGTTGGTTGTTAGGGGGTTAGGATTGTTTGTTTTTTGGGGTTTAGGGTTGTTTCTTGTTAGGGGGTTAAGGTTGTTTGTTGTTAGGAGGTTAGGGTTGTTTGTTGTTACAGGGTTAGGTTAGTTTCTTGTTAGGGGTTTAGTGTTGTTTGTTGTTAGGGGGTTAGTGTTTGTTGTTAGGGGTTTAGTGTTGTTTCTTGTTGGGGTTTAGTGGTTTTTGTTGTTAGGGTGTTATTGTTGATTGTTGTTAGGGGTTTAGGGTTGTTTGTTGTTAGGGGTTTAAGGTTGTTTGTTGTTAGGAGGTTAGGGTTGTTTGTTGTTACGGGGTTAGGTTAGTTTCTTGTTAGGGATTTAGTGTTGTTTGTTGTTAGGGGGTTAGTGTTTGTTGTTAGGGGTTTAGGGTTGTTTCTTGGGGTTTAGTAGTTTTTCTTGTTAGGGTGTTAGTGTTGTTTGTTCTTACGGGGTTAGTGTTGTTTGTTCTTACGGGGTTAGTTTTGTTTGTGGTTAGGGTGTTAGTGCTGTTTGTGGTTAGGGGGTGAGCGTTGTTGGTTGTTAGGGGGTTAGGATTCTTTGTTGTTAGGGGTTTAAGGTTGTTTGTTGTTAGGGGTTAAGGTTGATTGTTGTTAGGAGGTTAGGGTTGTTTGTTGTTACAGGGTTACGTTAGTTTCTTGTTAGGAGTTTAGTGTTGTTTGTTGTTAGGGGGTTAGTGTTTGTTGTTAGGGGTTTAGTGTTGTTTCTTGTTGGGGTTTAGTGCTTTTTGTTGTTAGCGTGTTAGTGTTCTTTGTTGTTAGGGTTTTAAGGTTGTTTGTTGTTAGGGGGTAAAGGTTGTTTGTTGTTAGGAGGTTAGGGTTGTTTGTTGTTACAGGGTTAGGTTAGTTTCTTGTTAGGGGTTTAGTGTTGTTTGTTGTTAGGGGTTTAGTGTTTGTTGTGAGGGGTTTAGTGTTGTTTCTTGTTGGGTTTTAGTGGTTTTTGTTGTTAGGGTGTTAGTGTTGTTTGTTGTTAGGGGTTTATGGTTGTTTGTTGATAGGGGTTTAAGTTTGTTTGTTGTTAGGAGGTTAGGGTTGTTTGTTGTTACGGGGTTAGGTTAGTTTCTTGTTAGGGGTTTAGTGTTGTTTGTTGTTAGGGGGTTAGTGTTTGTTGTTAGGGGTTTAGGGTTGTTTCTTGTTGGGGTTTAGTAGTTTTTGTTGTTAGGGTGTTAGTGTTGTTTGTGGTTAGGGGCTTAGTGTTGTTTGTTCTTACAGGGTTAGTGTTGTTTGTGGTTAGGGTGTTAGCGTTGTTTGTGGTTAGGGGGTGTGCGTTGTTGGTTGTTAGGGGGTTAGGATTGTTTGTTTTTTGGGGTTTAGGGTTGTTTCTTGTTAGGGGGTTAAGGTTGTTTGTTGTTAGGAGGTTAGGGTTGTTTGTTGTTACAGGGTTAGGTTAGTTTCTTGTTAGGGGTTTAGTGTTGTTTGTTGTTAGGGGGTTAGTGTTTGTTGTTAGGGGTTTAGTGTTGTTTCTTGTTGGGGTTTAGTGGTTTTTGTTGTTAGGGTGTTATTGTTGATTGTTGTTAGGGGTTTAGGGTTGTTTGTTGTTAGGGGTTTAAGGTTGTTTGTTGTTAGGAGGTTAGGGTTGTTTGTTGTTACGGGGTTAGGTTAGTTTCTTGTTAGGGATTTAGTGTTGTTTGTTGTTAGGGGGTTAGTGTTTGTTGTTAGGGGTTTAGGGTTGTTTCTTGGGGTTTAGTAGTTTTTCTTGTTAGGGTGTTAGTGTTGTTTGTTCTTACGGGGTTAGTGTTGTTTGTTCTTACGGGGTTAGTTTTGTTTGTGGTTAGGGTGTTAGTGCTGTTTGTGGTTAGGGGGTGAGCGTTGTTGGTTGTTAGGGGGTTAGGATTCTTTGTTGTTAGGGGTTTAAGGTTGTTTGTTGTTAGGGGTTAAGGTTGATTGTTGTTAGGAGGTTAGGGTTGTTTGTTGTTACAGGGTTACGTTAGTTTCTTGTTAGGAGTTTAGTGTTGTTTGTTGTTAGGGGGTTAGTGTTTGTTGTTACGGGTTTAGTGTTGTTTCTTGTTGGGGTTTAGTGCTTTTTGTTGTTAGCGTGTTAGTGTTCTTTGTTGTTAGGGTTTTAAGGTTGTTTGTTGTTAGGGGGTAAAGGTTGTTTGTTGTTAGGAGGTTAGGGTTGTTTGTTGTTACAGGGTTAGGTTAGTTTCTTGTTAGGGGTTTAGTGTTGTTTGTTGTTAGGGGTTTAGTGTTTGTTGTGAGGGGTTTAGTGTTGTTTCTTGTTGGGTTTTAGTGGTTTTTGTTGTTAGGGTGTTAGTGTTGTTTGTTGTTAGGGGTTTATGGTTGTTTGTTGATAGGGGTTTAAGTTTGTTTGTTGTTAGGAGGTTAGGGTTGTTTGTTGTTACGGGGTTAGGTTAGTTTCTTGTTAGGGGTTTAGTGTTGTTTGTTGTTAGGGGGTTAGTGTTTGTTGTTAGGGGTTTAGGGTTGTTTCTTGATAGGGGTTTAAGTTTGTTTGTTATTAGGAGGTTAGTGTTGTTTGTTTTTAGGGGTTTAGGGTTGTTTATTGTTAGGAGGTTAGGGTTGTTTGTTGTTACGGGGTTAGGTTAGTTTCTTTTTAGGGGTTTAGTGTTGTTTGTTGTTAGGGGGTTAGTGTTTGTTGTTAGGGGTTTAGGGTTGTTTCTTGTTGGGGTTTAGTAATTTTTGTTGTTAGGGTGTTAGTGTTGTTTGTGGTTAGGGGCTTAGTGTTGTTTGTTCTTACGGGGTTAGTGTTGTGTGTGGTTAGGGTGTTAGTGTTGTTTGTGGTTAGGGGGTGTGCGTTGTTGGTTGTTGGGGGTTAGGATTGTTTGTTGTTAGGGGTTTAAGGTTGTGTGTTGTTAGGAGGTTAGGGTTGTTTGCTGTTACGGGGTTACATTAGTTTCTTGTTAGGGGTTTAGTGTTGTTTGTTGTTAGGGGGTTACTGTTTGTTCTTAGGGGTTTAGGGTTGTTTCTTGTTGAGGTTTAGTAGTTTTTGTTGTTAGGGTGTTAGTGTTGTTTGTGGTTAGGGGGTTAGTGTTGTTGTTTCTTAGGGGGTTAGGGTTGTTTGTTGTTAGAAGGTTAATGTTGTTTGTTGTTAGGGGTTTAGGGTTATTTGTTGTTAGGGGGTTAGGGTTGTTTGTTGTTAGGGGTTTAGGATTGTTTCTTGTTAGGGGGTTAACGTTGTTTGTTGTTAGGAGGTTAGGGTTGTTTGTTGTTACACGGTTAGGTTACTTTCTTGTTAGGGGTTTAGTGGTGTTTGTTGTTATGGGTTAGTGTTTGTTGTTAGGGGTTTAGTGTTATTTCTTGTTGGGGTTTACTGGTTTTTGTTGTTAGGGTGTAAGTGTTGTTTGTTGTTAGGGGTTTAGGGTTGTTTGTTGTTAGGGTTTTAAGGTTGTTTGTTGTTAGGAGGTTAGGGTTGTTTGTTGTTACGGGGTTAGGTTAGTTTCTTGTTAGGGGTTTAGTGTTGTTTGTTGTTAGGGGGTTAGTGTTTGTTGTTAGGGGTTTAGGGTTGTTTCTTGTTGGGGTTTAGTAGTTTTTGTTGTTAGGGTGTTAGTGTTGTTTTTTGTTAGGGGGTAAGTGTTGTTTGTTCTTACGGGGTTAGTGTTGTTTGTGGTTAGGGTGTTAGTGTTGTTTGTGGTTAGGGGGTGAGTGTTGTTGGTTGTTAGGCGGTTAGGATTGTTTGTTGTTAGGGGTTTAGGGTTGTTTGTTGTTAGGGGGTTAAGGTTGTTTGTTGTCAGGAGGTTAGGGTTGTTTGTTGTTACAGGGTTAGGTTAGTTTCTTGTTAGGGGTTTAGGGTTGTTTCTTGTTAGGGGGTTAGTGTTTGTTGTTAGGGGTTTAGTGTTGTTTCTTGTTGGGTTTTAGTGGTTTTTGTTGTTAGGGTGTTAGTGTTGTTTGTTGTTAGGGGTTTAGGGTTGTTTGTTGATAGGGGTTTAAGTTTGTTTGTTGTTAGGAGGTCAGGGTTGTTTGTTGTTACGGGGTTAGGTTAGTTTCTTGTTAGGGGTTTAGTGTTGTTTGTTGTTAGGGGGTTAGTGTTTGTTGTTAGGGGTTTAGGGTTGTTTCTTGTTGGGGTTTAGTAGTTTTTGTTGTTAGGGTGTTAGTGTTGTTTGTGGTTAGGTTGTTAGTGTTGTTTGTTCTTACGGGGTTAGTGTTGTGTGTGGTTAGGGTGTTAGTGTTGTTTGTGGTTAGGGGGTGTGCGTTGTTGGTTGTTAGGGGGTTAGGATTGTTTGTTGTTAGGGGTTTAGGGTTGTTTGTTGTTAGGGGGTTAAGGTTGTTTGTTGTTAGGAGGTTAGGTTTGTTTGTTGTTACAGGGTTAGGTTAGTTTCTTGTTAGGGTTTTAGTGTTGTTTGTTGTTAGTGGTTAGTGTTTGTTGTTAGGGGTTTAGTGTTGTTTCTTGTTGGGGTTTACTGGTTTTTGTTGTTAGGGTGTGAATGTTTGTTGTTAGGGGTTTAGGGTTGTTTGTTGTTAGGGGTTTAAGGTTGTTTGTTGTTAGGAGGTTAGGGTTGTTTGTTGTTACGGGGTTAGGTTAGTTTCTTGTTAGGGGTTTAGTGTTGTTTGTTGTTAGGGGGTTAGTGTTTGTTGTTAGGGGTTTAGGGTTGTTTCTTGTTGAGGTTTAGTAGTTTTTGTTGTTAGGGTGTTAGTGTTGTTTGTGTTTAGGGGGTTAGTGTTGTTGTTTGTTAGGGGGTTAGGGTTGTTTGTTGTTAGGGTGTTAGGGTTGTTTGTGGTTAGGGGTGAGCGTTGTTGGTTGTTAGGGGGTTAGGGTTGTTTGTTGTTAGGGGTTTAGTGTTGTTTGTTGTTAGGAGGTTAGGGTTGTTTGTTGTTACGGGGTTAGGTTAGTTTCTTGTTAGGGGTTTAGTGCTGTTTGTTGTTAGGGGGTTAGTGTTTGTTGTTCGGGGTTTAGGGTTGTTTCTTGTTGGGCTTTAGTAGTTTTTGTTGTTAGGGTGTTAGTGTTGCTTGTGGTTAGGGGGTTAGTGTTGTTGTTTGTTAGGGGGTTAGGGTTGTGTGTTGTTAGAAGGTTAGGGTTGTTTGTTGTTAGGGGTTTAGGGTTGTTTGTTGTTAGGGGGTTAGGGTTGTTTGTTGTTAGGTGTTTAGAGTAGTTTATTTTTAGGGGGTTAGTGTTGTTTGTTGTTAGGTTGTTAGGATTGTTGTTAGGGAGTTAGTGGTGTTTGTTGTGAGGGAGTTAGTGTTTTTTGTTGTTAGGGTGTTAGTGTTGTTTGTGGTTTGGCTGTTAGTGCTGTTTGTGGTTAGGGGGTGAGCGTTGTTGGTTGTTAGGGGTTTAAGGTTGTTTGTTGTTAGGGGGTTAAGGTTGTTTGTTCTTAGGAGGTTAGGGTTGTTTGTTGTTACGGGGTTAGGTTAGTTTCTTGTTAGGGGTTTAGTGTTGTTTGTTTTTAATTCGTTAGTGCTTGTTGTTAGGGGTTTAGGATAGTATCTTGTTGGGGTTTAGTAGTTTTTGCTGTTAGGGTATTAGTGTTGTTTGTGGTTAGGGGGTTAGTGTTGTTGTTTGTTAGTGGGTTAGGGTTGTTTGTTGTTAGGAGGTAAGGGTTGTTTGTTGTTACAGGGTTAGGTTAGTTTCTTGTTAGGGGTTTAGTGTTGTTTGTTGTTAGGGCGTTAGTGTTTGTTGTTAGGGGTTTAGGGTTGTTTCTTGTTGGGGTTTCGTAGTTTTTGTTGTTAGGGTGTCAGTGTTGTTTGTGGTTAGGGTGTTAGTGTTGTTGTTTGTTAGGGGGTTAGGGTTGTTTGTTGTTAGAAGGTTAGGGTTGTTTGTTGTTAGGGGTTTAGGGTTGTTTGTTGTTAGGGGGTTAGGGTTGTTTGTTGTTAGGGGTTTAGAGTAGTTTATTTTTAGGGGGTTAGTGTTGTTTGTTTTTAGGTTGTTAAGATTGTTGTTAGGGGGTTAGTGGTGTTTGTTGTTAGGGGGTTAGTGTTTGTTGTTAGGGGTTTAGGGTTGTTTCTTGTTGGGGTTTAGTAGTTTTTGTTGTTAGGGTGTTAGTGTTGTTTGTGGTTAGGGGGTTAGTGTTGTTGTTTATTAGGGGGTTAGGATTGTTTGTTGTTAGGAGGTTAGGGTTGTTTGTTGTTACAGGGTTAGGTTAGTTTCTTGTTAGGGGTTTCGTGTTGTTTGTTGTTAGGGGGTTAGTGCTTGTTGTTAGGGGTTTAGGGTTATTTCTTGTTGGGGTTTAGTAGTTTTTGTTGTTAGGATGTTAGTGTTGTTTGTTGTTAGGGGGTTAGTGTTGTTTGTTCTTACGGGGTTAGTGTTGTTTGTGGTTAGGGTGTTAGTGTTGTTTGTGGTTAGGGTGTTAGTGCTGTTTGTGGTTGCGGGTTAGGGTTGTTTGTTTTTTGGGGGTTAGGGTAGTTTGTTGTTATTTTGTTAGGGCTGTTTGTTGTTAGGGGGTTAGTGTTGTTTGTTGTTAGGGGTTTATTGTTGTTTGTTGTTTGTGGGTTAGTGTTGTTTGTTGTTAGGGGTTTAGGTTTGTTGTTCTTAGGGCGTTAGTGTTGCTTGTTGTTAGGCTGTTAGGAGTATTTGTCAGTGTGTTAGAGTTTTTTGGTGTTCGGGGCTTAGTGTTGTTTTATGTTAGGGAGTTAGTGTTGTTTGTTTTTGGAGGTTAGTGTTGTTTGTTAGGGGATCAATTTTGTTTGTTTTTAGTGGGTTAGGGTTGTTTGTTGTTAGGGGATTAGTGTTGTTTGTTATCAGGGGTTCAGTGTTGTTTGTTTTTAGCTGTTTAGAGTTGTTTGTTTTTAGGGTATTAGTGTTTTTTGTTGTTAGGGGGTTAGGATTGTGTTTTTTTAGTTGGTTATTGTTGTTTGTTTTTGGGGGTTAGTGTTGTTTGTTGTTAGGGGCTGAGTGTTGCTTGTTGTTAGGGTGTTAGGGTTGTTTGTTGTTAGGGGTTAGGGTTGTTTGTTATTAGGGGTTAATTTTTTTTTTTTGTTAGGGGTTCAGTGTTGTTTGTTGTTAGGGGGTGAGTGTTGTTTGTTGTCAGGGCGTTAGGGTTGTTTCTTGTTAGGAGATTAGGGTCGATGGTTGTTAGGTGTTTAGTGTTGTTTGTTGTTAGGTGTTAGTGTTGCTTGTCATTAGGGCGTTAGTGTTTCTTGTTGTTAGTGGGTTAGTGCTGTGTGTTGTTAGTGGCTTAGTGTTGTTTGTTTTTAGGGGTTCAGTGTTGTTTGTTTTTAGGGTTTTAGGGTTGTTTGTTTTTAGGGGGTTTGCATTGTTTGTTTTTAGGGTGTTAGGATTGTTTGTTGTTAGGGGGTAAGTGTTGTTTGTTGTTAGGGGGTTAGTGTTGTTGGTTTTTAGGGGGTTAGGGTTGTTTGTTTTGGGGAGTTAAGGTTGTTTGTTGTTAGTGGGTTAGGGTTGTTTGTTGTTAGGGGATTAGTGTTGTTGTTGTTAGGGGATTTGTGCTTTTTTTTGTTGGGGGTTAATGTTTCTTGTTCGGGGTCAGCGTTTGTTATTAAGGGTTTTGGGTTTGTTGTTGTTAGGGTGTTAGTGTTGTTTGTTGTTAGGGGGTTGGTGTTGTTTGTTCTTAGGGTGTTAGTGTTTTTTGTGGTTAGAGCGTTAGTGTTGTTTGTTGTTACGGGGTTAATGTTTCTTTTTAGGGGTTTAGGGTTGTTTCTTGTTGGGGGATAGTGGTGTTTGCTGTTGGGGGTTTAGGGATGGTTGTTGTTAGGGTGTTAGTGATAGTTGTTGTTAGGAGGTTAGTGTTGTTTATTGTTAGCTGTTTAGGGTTGTTTCTTGTTGGGGTTTTGTGGTTTTTGTTCTTAGGGTATTAGTGTTTGTGGTTGGGGGTTAGTGTTGCTGGTTGTTAGGGGGTCAGGGTTCTTTGTTGTTAGGGGGTTAGGGTTGTTTGTTGTTAGTGGGTTAGTGTTGTTTGTTGTTAGGGGTTCAGAGTTTTTTGCTGTTAGGGGGTTAGAGTTGTTTGCTGTTAAAGGATTTGGGTTCTTTCTTGTTGGGGGTTAGTGTTGTTTGTTTTTAGGGGATAAGTGTTGGTTGTTGCTAGGGGGTTAGTTTTTTTTGTTTTTACTGGCTTAGTGGTGTTGGTGGTTAGGGGGTTAGTGTTGCTGGTTGTTTAGGGGGTTAGGGTTGTTTGTTGTTAGGGGGTTAGTGTTGTTTGTTTTTAGGGGGAAAGTGTTGGTTTTTGTTAGGCGGTTAGGGTTATTGGTTGTTAGGGGGTTAGGGTTGTTTGCTGTTAGGGGATTAGGGTTGTTTGTTGTTACGGGGTTAGTGTTCTTTGTTATTACGGGGATAGGATTTTTTGTTGTTACGGGGTTAGTGTAGTTTCTTGTTATAGAGTTAGTGTTGTTTGTTGTTAGTGGGTTAGGGTTCTTTGTTGTTTGGTTACGGTTGTTTGTTGTTAGGGGGTTAGGGTTGTTTGTTGTTAGGGGGTTAGTGTTGTTTGTTCTTAGGGCGTTAGTGTTGGTTGTTGTTAGTAGGTTAGTGTTTTTTGTTCTTAGTGGGTTAGTGCTGTTTGGGGTTAGGGAGTTAGTGTTGCTGGTTGTTAGGGGTTAGTGTTGTTTGTTGTTAGGGGTTTAGGTTTGTTTCTTGTTGGGGTTTAGTGTTGTTTGTTGTTAGGGTGTTAGTGTAGTTTGTGGTTAGGGGGTTAGTGTTGTTGGTTGTTAGGGGGTTAGTGTTGTTTGTGGTTAGGGGTTTAGTGTTGTTTGTTGTTCGGTGTTTAGAGTTTTTTGTTCTTAGGGGCTTAGGGTTGTTTGTTGTTAGGGGATTAGGGTTGTTTCCTGTTAGGGGGTTAGTGTTGTTTGTTTTTAGGGGGTAAGTGTTGGTTCCTGTTAGGGGGTTAGTGTTCTTTGTTTTTACTGGGTTATCGCTGTTTGTGGTTAGGAGGTTAGTGTAGTTGGTTGTTAGGGAGTTAGGGTTGTTTGTTGTTAGGGGGTTAGTGTTTGTTGTTACAGTGTTGGTGTTGATAGTTGTTAGGGGGTTAGTTTTGTTTGCTTTTAGAGGTTTAGGGTTGTTGGTTGTTAGTGTGTTAGTGTTGTTTGTTGTTAGGGGCTTAGGGGTGTTTGTTCTTACGGGGTTAGGGTATTTTTGGTTACGAGGTTAGGGTAGTTTCCTGTTAGGGGGTTAGTGTTGTTTGTTTTTAGTGGCTTAGGGTTGTTTGTTGTTAGGGGGTTAGGTTAGTTTGATGTTAGGGGGTTAGTGTTGTTTGTTGTTAGGGGTTTAGTGTTGTTTGTTGTTAGGGGCTTAGGGTGGTTTGTTGTTAGGGGATTAGGGTTCTTTCTTGTTAGGGGGTTAGTGTTGGTTCTTGCTAGGGGGTTAGTGTTGTTTGTTGTTACGGGGAAAGTGTTGGTTGTTGTTAGGGGGTTAGTGTTTTTTGTTTTGATTGGGTTAGTGCTGTTTGTGGTTGGGGGTTAGTGTTGTTGGTTTTTAGCGTGTTAGGGTTGTTTGTTGTTAGTGTATTAGGGTTTTTTGTTGTTAGGGGTTAGTATTGTTTGTTATTAGGGATTTAGGGTTATT
Source organism: Loxodonta africana (assembly GCF_030014295.1). Classification (NCBI taxonomy): domain Eukaryota; kingdom Metazoa; phylum Chordata; class Mammalia; order Proboscidea; family Elephantidae; genus Loxodonta; species Loxodonta africana. Next base: position 13,824 of record NW_026974835.1, on the reverse strand, counting down.
AGTTGTTAGGGGGTTAGTGTTGTTTGTTGTTAGCTGGTTAATGTTGTTTGTTGTTAGTAAGTTAGGGTTGTTTGTTGTTACGGGGTTAGGGTAGTTTGTTGTTACGGGGTTAGTGTTTGTTCTTAGTGGGTTAGTGTTGTTTGCTGTTTGGTTATGTTGTTCGTTGTTAAGGCGTTAGGGATGTTTCTTGTTCGGGGTTAGGGTTGTTTGTTGTTAAGGGCTTAGTGTTGTTTGTTGTTAGGGGGTTAGTGTTGTTTGTTGTTCCGGGGTTAGTTTTGTTTGTTATTAATGGTTTAGGGTTGTTTGTTGTTAGGGGGTTAGGGTTCTTGTTCTAAGGGGGTTACTGTTGTTTTTTGTTGCGGGTTAGTGTTGTTTGTTCTTAGGGTGTTAGTGTTCTTTGTTGTTATGATGTTAGGGTTGGTTGTGGTTAGGGTGTTAGTGTTGTTTGTTGTTAAGTGTTTAGTATTCTTTGTTTTTAGGCGTTTAGAGTTGTTTCTTGGGGTTTAGTGGAGTTTGTTGTTAGGGTTTTCGTGTTGTTTCTTGTTAGGGGGTTAGTGTTGGTTGTTGTTAGGGGGTTAGTGTTGCTTTTATTCAGGAGGTTAGTGTTTGTTGTTGTTAGAGGGTTAGTGTTGTTTGTTGTTAGGGGTTTAAAACACACTGCCTAGAGAAATCCTAGCAAAGCCCTATGTTTCCCCAAAGAAATGTATGTCCATTTCAGTTCTTCGCCAGCAACGGAGCAAAGAGGCAACGTCAGATTGTGTGTATCTCAGTGAGAGAAAGAACACTGTGACTTTCCCCGTTCCTCTGACGAAAGCGGTTAGAGGGAGAAAAGCGTCCTTTGCTTTCGCTTTCCCGCAATGAGCTCGGCAGATCTGCCCTTCGCGAAGGGCCGTTTTCCCCCGGAGAACTGCCTCGCGGTAGCCCTGTTCTGGAAGTGGAACGAGTATGCAGTGTTAGCGTTCAGCTAATGTGAAGGCTCGCTTTGGCCCAGGGCAAACGAAGCGCCGGGGGAAATCTTAGCAGAGCCCGGCGCCTTTCCACGGTTCAAAGCGTGGAACTGCAGACTCTTTTGCAAAGAAGAGAGCGCACAGGCAGCAGCAGCCCGCACGTTTCTCAGTGAAAGGGAGAACTCCCTGACTTCATCCAGTCCTCTGAGCAAAGCAGGCAGAAGGAGAGAAACTTTCTTTCCTTCCTCTTTCCTGCAACGAATTTCTCATTTGCTCTTGCAAACGCAAGGCTTCTTCTAAAAAACTACGTCACGGTGCAGGGATCCTTCCAGAGGAGCAACGACATAGTTTTAGCTGGAAGGGCTTGGCTCAGAAGCCGGGGAGAAAAGGCCTCTTGCTATTTTCTTTTCTTTCTGCCCGAATGCGGTCAATCGGCACCTGCCAAGGCAAGGTTTCCCAGCACAAACTACAAAGCAGCAGCTCTGTCATGAAGAGGAAATCCCATTCAGTGTTGCCCTGGCGAGATAGTGTTGCTACAGTGAGGCCCAGGGAAAACACACTGCCTAGAGAAATCCTAGCAAAGCCCTGTGTTTCCCCACAGGAATGTATGTCCGTTTCAGTTCTTTGCCAGCAACGGAGCTCAGAGGCAACGTCAGATTGTGTGTATCTCAGTGAGAGAAAGAACACTGTGACTTCCCCCGTTCCTCTGACGAAAGCAGTTAGAGGGAGAAAAGCGTCCTTTGCTTTCGCTTTTCCGAAATGAGCTCGACAGATCTGCCCTTCGCGAAGGGCCGTTTTTCCCCGGAGAACTGCCTCGCGGTAGCCCTGTTCTGGAAGTGGAACGAGTATGCAGTGTTAGCGTTCGGCTAATGTGAAGGCTCGCTTTGGCCCATGCAAACGAAGCGCCGGGGGAAATCTTAGCAGAGCCCGGCGCCTTTCCACGGTTCAAAACGTGGAACTGCAGACTCTTTTGCAAGGAAGAGAGCGCACAGGCAACAGCAGCCCGCACGTTTCTCAGTGAAAGGGAGAACTCCCTGACTTCATCCAGTCCTCTGAGCAAAGCAGGCAGAAGGAGAGAAACTTTCTTTCCTTCCTCTTTCCTGCAACGAATTCCTCATTTGCTCTTGCAAACGTAAGGCTTCTTCTAAAAAACTACGTCACGGTGCAGAGATCCTTCCAGAGGAGCAACGAAATAGTTTTAGCTGGAAGGGCTTGGCAGAGCAGCCGGGGAGAAAAGGCCGCTTGCTGTTCTCTTTTCTTTCTGCCCGAATGCGGTCAATTGGCACTTGCCAAAGCAAGGTTTCCCAGCACAAACTAGAAAGCAGCAGCTCTCTCCTGGCAGAGGAAATCCCATGCAGTGTTGCCCTGGCGAGATAGTGGTGGTACAGTGAGGCCCAGGGAAAACACACTGCCTAGAGAAATCCTAGCAAAGCCCTGTGTTTCCCCACAGGAATGTATGTCCGTTTCAGTTCTTCGCCAGCAACGGAGCAAAGAGGCAACGTCAGATTGTGTGTATCTCAGTGAGGGAAAGAACACTGTGACTTCCCCCGTTCCTCTGACGAAAGCAGTTAGAGGGAGAAAAGCGTCCTTTGCTTTCGCTTTCCCGCAATGAGCTCCACAGATCTGCCCTTCACGAAGGGCCGTTTTCCCCCGGAGAACTGCCTGGCAGTAGCCCTGTTCTGGAAGTGGAACGAGTATGCAGTGTTAGCGTTCAGCTAATGTGAAGGCTCGCTTTGGCCCAGGGCAAACGAAGCGCCGGGGGAAATCTTAGCAGATCCCGGCGCCTTTCCACGGTTCAAAGCGTGGAACTGCAGACTCTTTTGCAAAGAAGAGAGCGCACAGGCCACAGCAGCCCACACGTTTCTCAGTGAAAGGGAGAACTCCCTGACTTCATCCAGTCCTCTGAGCAAAGCAGGCAGAGGGAGAGAAACTTTCTTTCCTTCCTCTTTCCTGCAACGAATTGCTCCTTTGCTCTTGCAAACGCAGGGCTTCTTCTGAGAAACTACGTCGCGGTGCAGGGATCCCTCCAGAGGAGCAACGACATAGTTTTAGCTGGAAGGGCTTGGGAAAGCAGCCGGGGAGAAAAGGCCTCTTGCTATTCTCTTTTCTTTCTGCCTGAATGCGGTCAAATGGCACTTGCCAAAGCAAGGATTCCCAGCACAAACTACAAAGCAGCAGCTCTCTCCTGGCAGAGGAAATCCCATGCAGTGTTGCCCTGGCGAGATAGTGTTGCTACAGCGAGGCCCAGGGAAAACACACTGCCTAGAGAAATCCTAGCAAAGCCCTGTGTTTCCCCACAGGAATGCATGTCAGTTTCCGTTCTTTGCCAGCAACGGAGCAAAGAGGCAACGTCAGATTGTGTGTATCTCAGTGAGAGAAAGAACACTGTGACTTCCCCCGTTCCTCTGACGAAAGCGGTTAGAGGGAGAAAAGCGTCCTTTGCTGTCGCTTTCCCGCAATGAGCTCGGCAGATCGGCCCTTCGCGAAGGGCCGTTATCCCCCGGAAAACTGCCTCGAGGAAGCCCTGTTCTGGAAGTGGAACGAGTATGCAGTGTTGGCGTTCAGCTATTGTGAAGGCTAGCTTTTGCCCACGGCAAACGAAGCGCCCGGGGAAGTCTTAGCAGAAACCGGCGCCTTTCCACGGTTCAAAGCGTGGAACTGCAGACTCATTTGCAAAGAAGAGAGCGCACAGGCAACAGCACCCGGCAATTTCTCAGTGAAAGGGAGAACTCCCTGACTTCATCCAGTCCTCTGAGCAAAGCAGGCAGAGGGAGAGAAACTTTCTTTCCTTCCTCTTTCCTGCAAAGAATTCCTCATTTGCTCTCGCAAACGCAGGGCTTCTTCTGAAAACCTACGTCGCGGTGCAGGGATCCTTCCAGAAGAGCAACGACATAGTTTTAGCTGCAAGGGCTTGGGAAAGCAGCCGGGGAGAAAAGGCCTCTTGCTATTCTCTTTTCTTTCTGCCTGAATGCAGTCAATTCGCACTTGCCAAAGAGAGGTTTCCCAGCACAAACTACAAAGCAGCAGCTCTCTCCTGGCAGAGGAAATCCCATGCAGTGTTGCCCTGGCGAGACAGTGTTGGTACAGTGAGGCCCAGGGAAAACACACTGCCTAGAGAAATCCTAGCAAAGCCCTGTGTTTCCCCACAGGAATGTATGTCAGTTTCAGTTCTTTGCCAGCAACGGAGCTCAGAGGCAACGTCAGATTGTGTGTATCTCAGTGAGAGAAAGAACACTGTGACTTCCCCCGTTCCTCTGACGAAAGCAGTTAGAGGGAGAAAAGCGTCCTTTGCTTTCGTTTTCCCGCAATGAGCTCGACAGATCTGCCCTTCGCGAAGGGCCGTTTTTCCCCGGAGAACTGCCTCGCGGTAGCCCTGTTCTGGAAGTGGAACGAGTATGCAGTGTTAGCGTTCAGCTATTGTGAAGGCTCGCTTTGGCCCAGGGCAAACGAAGCGCCGGGGGAAATCTTAGCAGAGCCCGGCGCCTTTCCACGGTTCAAAGCGTGGAACTGCAGACTCTTTTGCAAAGAAGAGAGCGCACAGGCAACAGCAGCCCGCACGTTTCTCAGTGAAAGGGAGAACTCCCTGACTTCATCCAGTCCTCTGAGCAAAGCAGGCAGAAGGAGAGAAACTTTCTTTCCTTCCTCTTTCCTGCAACGAATTCCTCATTTGCTGTTGCAAACGTAAGGTTTCTTCTAAAAAACTACGTCACGGTGCAGAGATCCTTCCAGAGGAGCAACGAAATAGTTTTAGCTGGAAGGGCTTGGCAGAGCAGCCGGGGAGAAAAGGCCACTTGCTGTTCTCTTTTCTTTCTGCCCGAATGCGGTCAATTGGCACCTGCCAAGGCAAGGTTTCCCAGCACAAACTACAAAGCAGCAGCTCTCTCATGAAGAGGAAATCCCATTCAGTGTTGCCCTTGCGAGATAGTGTTGCTACAGTGAGGCCCAGGGAAAACACACTGCCTAGAGAAATCCTAGCAAAGCCCTGTGTTTCCCCACAGGAATGTATGTCCGTTTCAGTTCTTTGCCAGCAACGGAGCTCAGAGGCAACGTCAGATTGTGTGTATCTCAGTGAGAGAAAGAACACTGTGACTTCCCCCGTTCCTCTGACGAAAGCAGTTAGAGGGAGAAAAGCGTCCTTTGCTTTCGCTTTCCCGCAATGAGCTCCACAGATCTGCCCTTCGCGAAGGGCCGTTTTCCCCCGGAGAACTGCCTCGCGGTAGCCCTGTTCTGGAAGTGGAACGAGTATGCAGTGTTAGCGTTCAGCTAATGTGAAGGCTCGCTTTGGCCCAGGGCAAACGAAGCGCCGGGGGAAGTCTTAGCAGAGCCCGGCGCCTTTCCACGGTTCAAAGCGTGGAACTGCAGACTCTAGTGCAAAGAGGAGAGCGCACAGGCAACAGCAGCCCGCACGTTTCTCAGTGAAAGGGAGAACTCCCTGACTTCATCCAGTCCTCTGAGCAAAGCAGGCAGAGGGAGAGAAACTTTCTTTCCTTCCTCTTTCCTGCAACGAATTCCTCATTTGCTCTTGCAAACGCAGGGCTTCTTCTGAGAAACTACGTCACCGTGCAGGGATCCCTCCAGAGGAGCAACGACATAGTTTTAGCTGGAAGGGCTTGGGAAAGCAGCCGGGGAGAAAAGGCCTCTTGCTATTCTCTTTTCTTTCTGCCTGAATGCAGTCAATTCGCACTTGCCAAAGAGAGGTTTCCCAGCACAAACTACAAAGCAGCAGCTCTCCTGGCAGAGGAAATCCCATGCAGTGCTGCCCTTGCGAGATAGTGTTGATACAGTGAGGCCCAGGGAAAACAGACTGCCTAGAGAAATCCTAGCAAAGCCCTGTGTTTCCCCACAGGAATGTATGTCAGTTTCAGTTCTTTGCCAGCAACGGAGCTCAGAGGCAACGTCAGATTGTGTGTATCTCAGTGAGAGAAAGAACACTGTGACTTCCCCCGTTCCTCTGACGAAAGCGGTTAGAGGGAGAAAAGCGTCCTTTGCTTTCGCTTTCCCGCAATAAGCTCGGCAGATATGCCCTTCGCGAAGGGCCGTTTTCCCCCGGAGAACTGCCTCGCGGTAGCCCTGTTCTGGAAGTGGAACGAGTATGCAGTGTTAGCGTTCAGCTAATGTGAAGGCTCGCTTTGGCCCAGGGCAAACGAAGCGCCGGGGGAAATCTTAGCAGAGCCCGGCGCCTTTCCACGGTTCAAAGCGTGGAACTGCAGACTCTTTTGCAAAGAAGAGAGCGCACAGGCAACAGCAGCCGGCAATTTCTCAGTGAAAGGGAGAACTCCCTCACTTCATCCAGTCCTCAGAGCAAAGCAGGCCGAAGGAGAGAAACTTTCTTTCCTTCCTCTTTCCTGCAACGAATTCCTCATTTGCTCTTGCAAACGCAGGGCTTCTTCTGAAAACCTACGTCGCGGTGCAGGGATCCTTCCAGAGTAGCAACGACATAGTTTTAGCTGGAAGGTCTTGGGAAAGCAGCCGGGGAGGAAAGGTCTCTTCCTATTCTCTTTTCTTTCTGCCTGAATGCGGTCAAATGGCACTTGCGAAAGCAAGGATTCCCAGCACAAACTACAAAGCAGCAGCTCTCTCCTGGCAGAGGAAATTCCACGCAGTGTTGCCCTGGCGAGATAGTGTTGCTACAGTGAGGCCCAGGGAAAACACACTGCCTAGAGAAATCCTAGCAAAGCCCTGTGTTTCTCTCCGGGAATGTATGTCAGTTTCAGTTCTTTGCCAGCAACGGAGCTCAGAGGCAACGTCAGATTGTGTGTATCTCAGTGAGAGAAAGAACACTGTGACTTCCCCCGTTCCTCTGACGAAGGCGGTTAGAGGGAGAAAAGCGTCCTTTGCTTTCGCTTTTCCGCAATGAGCTCGGCAGATCTGCCCTTCGCGAAGGGCCGTTTTCCCCCGGAGAACTGCCTCGCGGTAGCCCTGTTCTGGAAGTGGAACGAGTATGCAGTGTTAGCGTTCAGCTATTGTGAAGGCTCGCTTTGGCCCAGGGCAAACGAAGTGCCGGTGGAAGTCTTAGCAGAGCCCAGCGCCTTTCCACGGTTCAAAGCGTGGAACTGCAGACCCTTTTGCAAAGAAGAGAGCGCACAGGCAACAGCAGCCTACACGTTTCTCAGTGAAAGGGAGAACTCCCTGACTTCATCCAGTCCTCTGAGCAAAGCAGGCAGAGGGAGAGAAACTTTCCTTCCTTCCTCTTTCCTGCAACGAATTGCTCCTTTGCTCTTGCAAACGCAGGGCTTCTTCTGAAAACCTACTTCGCGGTGCAGGGATCCTTCCAGAGGAGCAACGACATAGTTTTAGCTGGAAGGGCTTGGGAAAGCAGCCGGGGAGAAAAGGCCTCTTGCTATTCTCTTTTCTTTCTAACGCAAACCCTAACGCAAACCCTAACCCATAACACCAAAACCTAACCTAAACCTTAACACTATCCCTCACCCTAACTCTAACACTAACCCGAAACCTAATCATAAACCTAACCCTAACTCTGAACCAAACTTAACCATGACCAGAACCACAATGCCTAACCGAAACCCTCACCCAAACCCTAACCCTAAACTACACCTCTAAACCCTAACACCTTACCATAACCATAATCCTAACTCTACCCAACCCTAACCATAAACCTAACACTCACCCCAACCACAATGCCTAACACAAATCGTAACCCTAACTGTTACACTTAACCCTAACCTAAAATCTAACCCTAACCCTAAAACTAAACAGAACCCATAAACTTAACGCTAACCCTAAACTTAAACTTAACACTAACCTGAAAACGAACCCAAACCTTAGCCATATCCCTAACCCTCACCCTACTTTACTTCACCCTATCCCTAACCTAAAGCTAACCCTAACTTTAACCCTAATCCAACCCCTAAACCTAACCCTAACCTTAACCTTGGCCCCTCTGTAACCCTAAACCTAACCCTTATAATAACTCTGACACTAACCCTTGCCCAAAACCTAATTCTAATCCTAACCCTGACCCTAACCCTAACCTAACCTTAACCCTAACTTTAAGCCTACCATAAACTTAACCTAAACCTAACCCCTAACCCAACTCGAACCCTAAACCTAGCCCTAACCCTAACCGTAACAGTTACGCAAAACCCTCACCTTAACTGTAAACGTAAATCTAACTCTTACCGTAACCCTAAACTTAACCCTAATTATAACCCTATCCTAAACCTAACTGAAACACTAACCACTAACCCTAACTCTAACCCTAATGCTTAGCCTAAACCTAACCTTAACCCTAAACCTAACCTTAACCACTAACCCTAACTCTAATCCTAACCCGAAACCAAACCCTCACACTTAACCAAAATTTCAACCTAACCATAACCCTAAACCTACCCTAACTTCATTCAAACCCTAACCCTAAGCTAAACTAACACTAAACCTAACCCTAACCCTAAACCTAAATCTAACCCTAACCCTGAATCTAACCTGAACTCTAAACCAAAACCCTAAACCTGACCCTAACCTTAATCCAAACACCTACCCCAACCCTAACCCTCATCCTTAACCTAAATTCCACCCTAAACCTAAACCTAAAGCACTATCACCATACTCTAGCCCTAACTCTAAACCTAACCTAACTCTAACCCTAAACATTACTGTAACACCCAAAAACATCAGCTTAATGTAAACATAACACTAATCCTCACACGAAACCCTAACCCTTTCCCTAACCCTAACCCTATCCCTCATCCTAACCCTAAACCTGACATAAACCTAACTCTTACCCTAACCTTCAACTTAACCTGAACTCTACCCTAACCTTAACCGTAAACCTAACAATAACTCTAAACCTGACCTTAACCCTAACCCTAAACCCTAGCACTAACTCTAAACCTAACCCTAACCTAGCCTTACACTTTACCGTAAACCTAGTCTTAACCCTAACCTGACCGCTACCTTAACCCTAACCTAAACCTAACCCTAACACTAACCTTAACCCTAAATCTAACATTAACCCTGAACCCCACTATTAACTGAAACTTCACCATGACCCTAACTCTAACCCTAACCATAACAATTACCCTAAACCCTCACCTTAACTGTAAACCTAAACCTAACCCTCACCATATCCCCAACCCTCACCCTAACCCCTAACTATATTCCTAACCCTAAACCTAACGCTATCCCTAACCCTAACTGTACCCCTAACACGAACAGTAACCCTAATCTAACACTAACCCTAACATTAACCCTAAACTTAAACCTACCCTAACCATAAACCTAAAACTAGCAGCCTAAACCTAACGTCTAACACTAACCCTAATCCTAACCCTAACCCTAACCCTAACTCTCACCCTTAACCTAAACTTCACACTAACCCTAAACCTAAAACTAACCCTAACACTAAACATAACCCCTAACCCTAAACTGGACCCTAAATCTAACCATAACACTAACCTGAACACAAACCCAAACTCTAGCCCTAACCCTAAAAGTAACCCTCAGCCTATGCTAAACTTCAACCAAATCCTAACCCTAACCATAACCGTAAACGTAAACCTAGCCCAAACCCTAACCTTAAACCTAACTCTAACCGTAAAGCTAGTCCATCTGTAACCCTAAACCTAAGCCTTACAATAGTTCTGAACCTAACCCTAATCCTAAGCCCAACAATAGACCTAATCCTAAACCTAACCCGAACTCTAAACTTGACCCTAAAGAGAACACTAACTCTAACCCTAAACCAGGACTTAAACCTAAAACTTACCCTGCACCTAACCCTGCACCTAACCCTAACTCTAACCCTAATCCTAACACTTGTCCTAAAACCTAACCTTAACTGCAATACTAACTGTAACCCTCATCTAACCCCTAACCGTACCCCCAAAAGCTAACCCTAATGCTATCCCTAACCCTAACCCTAACACTCACCTGAAAACCTAAGCCCTAACGATAACCCTAACCCTAACCCAAAACCTAACCCCTAGCACCAAAGCCTAACCCTAACTCTAACACTAACCCGAAACCTAATCATAAAACTAACCCTAACCCTAAACCAAACCTAACCATGACCAGAACCACAATGCCTAACCGGAACCCTCACCCAAGCCCTAACCCAAAACTACTCCTCTAATCCCTAACACCTTACCATAACCATAATCCTAACCCTACCCAACCCTAATCCTAAACCTAATCCTCACACCAACCACAATGCCTAACACAAACCGTAAACCTAACCCTAAACTGAACCCTCACTCTTAACCAAAATTCACCCTAACCATGACCCTAAACCTCCCCTAACTTCATCCAAACCCTAACCTTAACCAAAAATAAAACTAAACTTAAACCTAACCCTAAATGTAAACCTAACCCTAACCCGGACCATAACCTGAACCCTAACCCCTAACCCTAACCCTCACGCTTAACATAAACTTCACCCTAACTCTAACCCTAAAACTAAATATAACACTAAATCTCCGCCTAACCCTGACCCTAACCCTAATCCTAACCATAAACCTAACCCAAACCTGAACCTAACTCTAACCCTAACCCTAATCCTAACCCTAAAACTTACCCTACACACTCAGCTTAAATGGAAACCTAGAACTAACCCTCACCCTAACATCTAAACCTAACCCCAACCTTTAACCTAACCCTATCTCTAACCTTAACCTAGCCCTAAACCTAACAATGACTTAACCCTAACATGTACTCTAAACCTAAGCATAAACCTAAACTTAACCCTAAACCTAATCCTAACCTTAACCCTAACCCTAACACCTAACGCTAACCTGAGCTCAACACTCGCCCTTAACTTTAAATGCACCCTAACACTAACCCTAAACTGAACCCTAACCCTAACCCTAAACCTAAGCCTAAACCTGACCCTAGCATTAACCCAAACACGTAAACCTGACCCTAATACTAACCCTAAATCTAACCCTAACCTTAACGCAAACACGTAACGCTAACACTAGTCCTAACCCTCATCCTTAAAGTATGCTTCACCCTAAACGTAAGCCTAAGCCTAACCTGAAACTAAACCTAACCCTAAACTATCCCCTCAGTCTAGCCCTAACCCTAAACCTAACCCTAACCCTAACTCTAACCATACCCCTAACCATAACACTCTAAAACATCAGCTAAACTGTAAACCTAACACTAACCATCACATGAATCGCTAACCCTTTCCCTAATCCTACCCCTATCCCTAATGCTAACCTTAACCTTGACCTAATCCTAACCCTTACCCTAACCCTAAACTTAACACTAACCTTAACTCGAACTTAACCCTAACCCTCACAATAACTCTAAACCTGACCCTAACCCTAAGCCTAAACCCTAGCACTAACTCTAACTCTAACCCTAACCCTAACCCTAACCTAGCCCTACCCTTTACCGTAAACCTAGCCTAAACCCTAACCTTACCCCTACCTTCAACCTAACCCTGACACTAACCTTAAGCATAACTCTAACCTTAACCCTAACCCTGACTATTAACTGAAACTTCACCCTAACCATAAGCCTAACTCTAACTCTAACCCTAACCATAACAATTACCCTAAACCTTCACCTTCAATGTAAACCTAAACCTAACCCTTAACCGTATCCCCAACCCTAAACCTAATGCTATCTATCCCTCACATTATCCCTAACCCTAACCCGAAGACGAACAGTAACCCTAATCTAACGCTAACCCTAACGTTAACCCTAAACTTAACCCTTCCCTAACCATAAACCTAACCCTAACACCCTAAACCGAAACTCTAACCCTAACTAGAATCCAAACCCTAATGCAAACCCTTATCCTAACCCTCACCCTTAACCTAAACTTCACACTAACCCTAAACCTAAACCTAATCTGAACATAACCACTAACCCTAACCTGAACCCTAAACCTAACCTTAGCACTAACATGAACACAAACCCAAAGTCTAGCCCTAACCCTAAAAATAACCCTCACCCTATCCTAAACTTCATCCAAACCCTAACGCTAACCTTAGTCCTAAACCTAAACCTAAACCTAACCCAACCCCTAACATTAAATCTAACTCTAACCATAATGCTAGTCCACCTGTAACCCTAAACCTAACCCTTAAAATACCCCTCAACCTAACCCTAAACCTAATCCTAACCCTAGACCTAATCCTAACCCTAACCCGAACTCTAACCTTGACCCTAAATAGAACACTAACTCTACCCCTAAACCTGAAACTAAAGCTAAATCTTACCCTACACCTAACCCTAAACGTAAACCTACCCCTAACTCTATGTCTAACGATAATCGGGACACTTATCCTAAACCCTCGCCTTAAATGTAAAACTAACCGTAACACTCACTCTAACCCCTAACGGTATCCCACAACCCTTACCCTAATGCTACCCCTAACCCTAACACTAACCTGAACACCTAAGCCCTAATGATAACCCTAACCCTAACCCCAAACCTAACCCATAACACCAAAACCTAACCCTAACCTTAAAGGTAGCTCTCACCCTAACTCTAACTCTAACACTAACCCGAAACCTAATCATAAACCTAACCCTAACCCTAAACCAATCCTAACCATGACCAGAACCACAATGCCTAACCGGAACCCTCACCCAAACCCTAACCCTAAACTACACCTCTAACACCTAACACCTTACCTTAACCATAATCCTAACCCTACCCAACCCTAACCCTAAACCTAAACCTCACCCCAACCACAACGCCTAACACAAAACGTAACCCTAACCCTAACTGTAACACTAAACTTAACCCTAACCTTAAACATAACCCTAACCCTAAAACTAAACAGAACCCGTAAACTTAACCCTAACACGAAACACAACCTTAACACGAACCTGAAAACTAACCCAAACCTTAGCCATAACCTTAACCCTAACCCTCACCCTAACTTAAACTTCACCCTATCCCTAACCTAAAGCTCACCCTAATTCTGTTTAGTTTTAGGGCTAGGGTTAGGGTGAAGTTTATGTTAACCTAATTCTAAACCTATCCCTATCCCTACCCCTAAACCTAACCCTAACCTTAACCTTGGCCCACCTGTAACCCTAAAACTAACCCTTACAATAACTCGGACCCGAACCCTCATCCTAAACCTAATCCTAATCTTAACCCTGACCATAACCCTAACCTAACCTTAACCCTAACTTTAACCCTACGATAAACTCAAACCTAACCCTAACCCCGAACAATAACTCTAACCAAAATTTCACCCTACCCATAACCCTAAACCTACCCTAACTTCATTCAAATCCTAACCCTAACCAAAACTAAAGCTAACCCTAAACCTAACGCAAACCCTAACCCTGACCCTAACCTGAACCCTTACCCCTAACCCTAACCCTAACCCTCACGCTTAACATAAACTTCACCCTAACCCTAGCCCTAAAACTAAACATAATACTAAATCTCCCCAACCCTGACCCTAACCCTAATCCTAACCATATACCTAACCCTAACCTTAAACATAATCCTAACCCTGACCCTAAATCTATCTCTAACCCTAATCCTAACCCTAAAACTTACCCTACACACTCAGCTTAAATGGAAACCTAGCACTAACCCTCACACTAACATCTAAACCTAAACCCTACCCTTAACCTAATCTTATCTCTAACCTTTACCTAGCCCTAAACCTAACCATGACTTAACCGTAACACTTACCCTAACCCTAAAACTAATCTTAACCCTAATCCTAATCCTAACCTTAACCCTAACCCTAACCCCTAACACTAACCCTAAGCTCAACCCTCACACTTAACTTAAACTGCACCCTGACCCTAACCTTAAACTAAACCCTAACCCTAAAGCTAACCCTAACATTAACCCAAACACCAAAACCTAACCCTGACACTAACACTAACCCTAAACTTAACCCTAACCTGATCCTAACCTTAACCCAAACACCTA